>NC_059078.1:20808757-21433757 GCF_020497125.1 Mauremys mutica | reverse complement strand
TTTAAAAAAATCCTTCGGCCCACTGTTTGTTGTGGATAATGCCTCTTTAAACCAAAGACCTGAATAAAAAGTTGGAAGGAAAGTTCTTTTTGTTCAAAATTGAACTTCCTCAACGCTTCAGGCAAGGGTTGAGAGAGAATTCCTGATCCAGATCTCTGGTCCTCCAAGGAGATCTCCAGCAAAACTAGGGAAGATAAGACTTGATACTCCTGATATTTCTAAGGTGAAAAACAAGCAGGAGAAAAAAATATTCTATGGTCCTGTGTGGAATATTCAGGTTTTCTTCAAGCATAAAGCAGTAGAAAAGACCATAAACCCAATTTTCTTTTGTAGGTAGGGGTGACCATATGTCCTGTTTTAACTGGGACAGTCCCTTTTTTAAGCCCTGTCCCATCCGTCCCAACCTTTTTTTTTTTTTTTTGGTAATAGTGGGCATTTGTCCCATTTGCTCTTGCCAATTTGACCAGTGGGGTCCAGTGTGGAGGAACGTGGGGGTGGGGGCAGTGAGAGGAGATGCCAGCCCTGTACTGGGGATGGGGAGAGGCAGCATTCCAGGATGCGGGGACAAGGTTCCAGAGACTCATGGGGCCCGGGGGGGTGGGAGGGCAAGTGGCTGGGGGTGTCCCGTTTTCGCTTTGGGAAATATGGCCACCCTGTTTATAGGTGCTTTCCTCCTCCGCCCTGTTCGGTTTAAGCATGGGGGTGAAAGTGCTCGTTTTACACATCCTGACAGCGCTGATACAGGATGTGCAGTCAGCAGCCTGCTGCCATCAGAGCTGCCGATGAGCACTTTGAAGGCCCGCCCCTTTTCCCCATTAATTGAATGTAAGCCCTTTGGTACTTCTCACTCTTTCATCTCTCTTGGAATGAGATGTAAGGCTATTAAGGGAGAGAGACCAGGCAAGCACAATGCTAGCAATAATCTGTGTCAGGCTGCAGGGATGATATGCAAGAGACTAGGGATGAGATACAGAGCGTTTTTTTAACTCTTAGATCAAACGCAGAAGAGTGGCTATTAATATTTGTCAAAAGGCAAATATCGAGCTTTAAGAGTGACAGGCAGATTGTGAAAAAGCCTGGAAAAGTTACATAAAAAAAGCTCATTTGCACCAAAATGCCACAACATATTGATAGCAACTGCTACATACTTAACTGCGGGATACAGCAATGTCCTTTAAATAAGTGCCTGTTACTGGTTTCAGCGTGCAATGGAAGTGTGCAATATTAGTACAGGATTCAAAGTGCTGGTATGCTAAAAAACACACCGGCCGTCTGAGAGCTGCCAGCTAATATTAAACTAAAATGAGAAAAACTCAAAATAAAAAGATCAGAGGATAATTATTTCAATGCAGATGTGTACCCGAAGCAATTACTGCTTGGATTTGCTATGACTTGTAGGTGAAATTGTTCAATCTGTGCTAAAAAATGCAGACTCAAATGTTAACATTTAAAACATTAGTGTTAAACTTCATTAAAAACCCTGACAGTCGTTCTGTATCTTTTTTTTTTCAAGAAGGAGTCTGCAGTAATGCTGTGATAATCATACTTAGCACTTATATAGCATGTTACATATTTAAAAGCACGTTATAAAATTAGCTAATGAATGCACACAGCACCGCTGTGAAGTACTGCAGTTGAGAATGTTGCACTATCCCGGTCTGACTGAGGCAGAGGTATTGAGGTCATTTTATTTTTTCAAACATGGGGGCCTAAAGTTAGGGACTTAAAAACATATTTAGGCACTAAATAAATGCCTGGTTATCAGTGGTTCTGAGCACCTGCACGGGACAACATTTTTCCTCAAAACATTTTTTGGTGAAAAATGGCTTTTGGATTCTGGTTGAAATTTTCCATTTTGTGGATAAAAAACTAGAAATGGAAAAGAATTTAGTAACTTTTTTTTGGTTTCAGATAAAAATGGTCAGTTTTCATTTTACCAAAACTTTTATTGACAATGTTTTTCAAAAGCCTGTTTTATTTTATTTTATTTCATTTGTTTGTCAAAAACAAACAAATGAAAACAAAACCTAAAGAGTTGTGCAGGAAATGTTGAAAAATGCACTAACATTTTTTTAATACAAGAGGCTTTTTTTTTTTTTGGACCAGCTCACAGAACAACACTAGAAATCAAAAGGAGTTGCAGGTTCTCAACACCTCGACAAATCAGGCCACTAATACTGGTATAGAAAATAAGCTCCCCGACATCTTCCTTCCTTATTTGTTTGGGTCCAGGAGAGCTGTCCCATCTGTTTCAGTCTAATCCTGGCCTAAATAACTTTTCTAAGGCTGCACAGTCACTGACAGAGTTGGGATCAGTTCCTGCCTTCCAGCCCTAAAATCAGTCTACCCTAGCAAGGCTAGCTAGGTAGCCTGAAAAGTACTGGACAAGCTATCTGGGAATAGCTAGAGTGCTGTAATTTTGGTGGGCTTCTGTCTCTTATTCAAGCTGCCAGTTGTTCAAGTCTGCTCTCAAGGGATGTATTTTAAGCCTGAAAACCACATTTCCCTGTTTCTTCGATATACATCAGACACATCTGAGCTCCCTTGTCCTGGATGGCTGTCATATCCCCCAGTGCTGAGTGAGCTTATACAAGCTCTGCATTCGGCCTTAAACGGGGTTATTCTGAGCTGTGATCAATAAATAGCCCTGTAGCAGGCTGTTTTCTCACTCATATCCTTCCTGCAGACATTCGAAAGGGAACACCCCAAGAAGAGCCGAGTCTTTGCCCAACATTGTTGAGAATTCTAACAGGAGGCCCAACATATGACACAGCCAGGGTTTAACCCTTACAGCTTATTTCACTATTTTGTTTGTTTATATGATACTCTCCTCACACTCCAGCCCACACAAAATTGTTCTCTACCTGTGGGCAATGTACAGGGAGATGCACCTACACACTGAAAGGATTCAGGGCTTTCATTAGCAGGGCCGGCTCTACTGTTTCTGCGGCCCCAAGCAGCGCGCCGAATTGCCGCCGCTGACGGCAGAGGCAGTCCGTGTGCCGTTAGGGCGGCACGCGTGTTTCCGCGGCGGTGGCAATTCGGCGGCAGCTTCTGTCTTCAGCCGGAAGGCAGAAGCTGCGCCACCGCGGACAGCTGGACATAGAAGCTGCTGCTGAATTGCCGTTGCTGCAGAAACGTGCGTGCCGCCTTAACGGCACACGGACTGCCCCCGCCGTCCGGGGTGGCAATTCGGCGCACTGCTTGGGGGCAAAAATACACAGACTGCTGCCCCTTGCAGATTTCCACCCCAAGCACCTGCTTGGAATGCTGGTGCCTGGAGCCAGCCCTGTTCATTAGACTTCCTTGTAAACAGCTGGGCTATATTCAAGCATCTTACCAGCCAGTTCCACTGTCTATATTCAAAGATATTGCTCATATATGTTAAAAAAACCCAGCCCAACACTGACTTGAATGCCGTGAAAACTAGCCATCATGCTGGGAAACTAGGCATGATTTTAAACATTATGATCCAACTGATAATATTTTAGCTCTATTTCTATTTCTTGTCATTCCATATAATTTTTTTCTGGTACAAAGCTGGGTCAGTTTTGCATATGTCCAATCTATTTTACATAACATGTGCACTATATTTGGACACATCGATAGGAAACATATGCTTGCTTTCATTTGGGCATGGCATAGTGTTATTAAAATGGAAATGCAGGGCTTGGGATCTGACTGCAACATATGTTTAAAAATGAAAGATAATTCCTTACTTGTAACTACCAGAAGAACTCCGAGCTTTTGACTCCAAGTATAATTACCATGAGACCTTAACAGCTTAATTCACTAGGAAATTACATGGTTATTTTTTGTTCTATAAAAGGTAAAGAGGTAACATTTAATTTACCGGGTACTGCATAATCCTATAATTACTCGGTAATTTCCATGTCGTCACACAATAAAAGCAGGGGCCTTTCCGTGGCCCAGATATGACATGATGAAAAGTCTAACTCTATTCAGTATTGTCAGGAGAATCAGGGGATTTCTTTTCCTTCTCTTGAATCTGAGTTTAGTGCCTAGGAAAATGAAGGCTCAAACAGGGCTGACCTCAGGGAGAACAACAAAGTTTTACAAGTGCAGCTCACTCCTGACCGGCTGCACTACTTGCTGTTCCACTCCTGATTCCACACCGAGCTCTTCCAGTGCATCTCACTTCTGACCCGCAGCAACTCTTACACTCCCAAGTGTCCTAGCAGGTTTATTATGACCCCTATATTTCACCTGTGGGATCTGACCAATATATCTTGCCAAACATGCATCAGAGATATGGCGAATATATGCATTTTCTTCACCTGGAATTAATCACATAGAGATTCCAGCTACTTTGCTTGCTTCAGCTTTTACAGTGAATTACAGTGCATTCAGAAAGGCCCTTTGGTCAGATCTTGAGCGGTCCTCAGCACCACTCAAGATGAAGACCTTAGTATGAAATTCATTCCGGCGCAGAGGGTCAACATGAGACTTTACACTCCACTGAAGTCCCATGGAATGAACTGTGCAAAGCAAATGGAGTTAGGAAAGGAGCACACATTTACAGGACTAAAATTGCACCTGCAGTTTATTTATTTTATCCTAATCAGTGCAAACTAACTAACTAACTAAGCGAGGCTATTAATCTTCATGTTTCAAATGAGCAGCAGCTGGTGTCCCCACATCACGGGGCAGTATTGCACAACTGGCTGTTAGTCTATAAGGTGCCACAGGATTCTCTGCTGCTTCTACAGAACCAAACTAACATGGCTACCCCTCTGATACTTGACAACTGGCTGTGTACATTATGGTGGATCCCCGCCTTCCTCTGAAGAACTGACAGGGTCTCTCTCCAATCTCTCTCTTACTCTTATCTGGCATTCACAATGTTGCTATAAGACAGTACCTGCTAAGAGATGGTATTACAGAATGGTCTAAAAGATTTCTAGGGTGCACAGTTCACATGCCTACAGTGTATAGAACACTGATGGATGTTAGGGGGCTTATTCCTTCACCCTCTCACTTCCCTGATCCTTCTCGCATGAATAGAGAGCAACAATACCCGAAGTCCAAAGGTGCAAACAATTCGATGTTTATTGGGGTGAACTTCCAGCAAGCATGATTCCAGTTTCCTTCTTTAGTGTCCCCCTTCCCAGCTCTCACACCACAGAGCCTTGTCTGTGTCCCTGTTTCTGTTCCCATTTCCCCCTTTAGCAAAACATGATCCCAAATCCCCCATCCCCAGTCCCTGTTCCCATTCCGCCCCCCCTCCCCACTTCCTGATTGACTGCAGACTATATAGTAAAACCTGAGTTTTGCTTAGCTATTCCTTAACCAATTATTTTACTGAAATTTAACTAACCAATCCTAACATATTGTAACATGGTTATTTAACCAATTATATTCCACCACCTTCATTGGTTTACACCCAACAAAATTAATTATACAGCAGACAGAAACAATTATAGAACCAGACAGAGACCATGCAAATAGAAGCAGCAAAGAATCCTGTGGCACCTTATAGACTGCTCTCTGTTAGTCTATAAGGTGCCACAGGATTCTTTGCTGCTTCTACAGAACCAGACTAACACGGCTACCCCTCTGATACTTGACACCATGCAAATAAACATACAAAACAATACAGAAGTGAGGATTTCACAACTACATCTATACAGACATAAGGGTTTTCCAGCAGTGTCTATTGATAAGTGAGTTCTTGCCAGACAGGATGCTATCAAACTAAGTTTCCTTTTACATCTTCTAGGCTCTACCCTTTCTCTGGAGGTGATAGGAATATCAGGACAGGATTGTATTCCTAACAGCCCAATAGCACCTTATTTCAATGTGACTAGTTTGGAATGTGAGGATGTGACCAGACACTTCCCAGCTTATGGCTGCCTAACTACATCTTAGCTGAAGGCCTTAGCCTGTCACAGTAAGAGAAGGCCATTACACAGACAGTGATTTTGATTCTTTCTTTTATACCTCTATAACTAGCTGTGATAAGAATACACCTAAATTCTTAAAGTATAGGCCTTTGCAGACAGGCCTGAATATCTATATCCTAACAATTAAATGATGTATTTATTCTGTCCACATACTATAGACATCTACTAAAATTGCTCTTGACACAATAGCCCATAACAGCTGTGGACTAATACTTTAATAATCCATGAGTAAAGGTCCCAGAGTGCCCATTGACATTACAGCCATTAAGGTCCGGCATGTCAATAATAATACACAGTATTAAAACTCAGCTTCTTGCTTGTTTATGTGTGTGTACACTCTATTATTTAATCCTACATAATGTATTTCCAAGCCACATCAGTTCGTTTCCTCCGATCATAGGGGTTAATACGACAAACATTCACAAAGGTGACTGCTGCATGCATCAATACGAGGAGTGCTTCCTGCTAGTGGATTTTCTGTGGTCTTCTTGGTCTTACACACAATCACAATAGCTTATCCAGCTCACAACAATAACATTCCCACTGTGTTCATTTCTATTACATTTTCTATACACATGTTCAGAAGATTCTCCTCTTCATGGATGTTACTGGTCCAAAGATCTAGGCTTCTTCATCAGAAAAGGAGATGTTCTGTCTGGGTATATGAAATGGAAAATATGTGTGCGTGTGTGTGTGTGCACGCTGCTACTAATACCTTACATTTCTCTAGTGGCTACTATCCTGAAAGATCCTAAAGAATTTTATAAACTAAATACACAAGAATCATTTCACCCACCACTGACATACAGCCACCTCTGGGGTGGAATATAATAGCTACGTAGCAGTGTGTAACAACATCATACAACATTTTGGGACAGGAAGTGAACATGCCACTATTCAATTTGAAAAAAAGAATGAGTGGTATAAGTTAATTAAAAAACACCTGTAGGATAAACTCAACCAAATTAGATGGCAATGTAATGAGAGCTCAATTTGGGGAATAAACTGCTCAATAGCATAGGAGTGGGTTATAGCGTCTGTAATAAGACCTGACTCCAGCGTGCTCAGGTACTGCCCCGTGGCTGATATGGATTGTTATACACCATGAACTCATCTACAAACACAGCAGATATGAGCTGCCTTTTCAAACACACTGACGTCTTGATATCAGACCTCTGCTGTAGCCCAGCACAACAAGATAACGATCTAAGGGATTTAAATCAGAACTTTAATAGTGACTATTTTCTCTTTTGGAGGGATCAACCCACCCTTTTTTTAAGCTTCATTTTGCTTAGTCTCCATGCTGAGCTGACCCACCCTTCCAAAAGTGCTTGTTGATATTGGTCGAACACAGTCATGAGCCAGGGACAGGGCCTTCTCCTTTCCTCCTCTTCTTGAGCTCGCTGCCTCTGCAAGCCTCCCCACCCACACCTTCCCTACACTGCCTGCTGATAAATGGTCCAGTGCTAAATGCTGGTTGCCCGCGCAGGGGGACTCAGCCTGAACTTTCAAACACAAGTGGTTTGTTCTGGCATATTTTGAAACCCTAATAAGTGTCAAGAAGTGTCTGTGACGTTGATCCAGGAGCCAGAGCATTCAGCATGGCTGCTCTTTCTGGTTAATTTGATTGATTGCCTAAGCAGGCAGATCCTTAAGAGGTAGCGAGAAGGTGTAAATGACATGCAGCCACCATATCATATAATGGAGTGCCACCTTAACACATCATATTCCCTGGCTGCAAAGCAACCAGGGGCACCTCAGGAAGATACTGCTGGCAGAGGTGACATTCAGCAACACCTGCTTGAGTGTGATGTGAAAGTCAGGGAAGTCATTCCCATGCCCAGAACATCCATCCTCACGGTACATTAAACCCTCCCATTCCAACCGGCTAAGGTGAACTACACCTGCTCCTCCCCTGGGGCTGGACCACCAAGTTCTGCAGGAGGAAAGCTGGGGCAGAGAGGAGGGGAGAAGGGATCAGAGCTATGCAGAGCCTTGAAGGTGCAGCGCAGGAGAATGGGCTGGGTGCAGACAATGAAGAGAAATCAGTGAGAGATATGGACAACAGAGGAAGATGAAAAGGCTACAGTCAATCCAAGGGCCAGATTCAGCAGAGGACTAGGCTACCCCCAGGCAAATTGGCCTCCATGATGGGAAATCCACCGGGGAGGGAGGTAGAGAGAGACCATGACTTCTATTGGTCCCACTGGCTGGGAATGGTCGGAAGAGGGGGCACTGGGAGGTGGGCAGTCTCAGTGTATTCCCTCAGCTGTACTTGTAAATTGCCTACCTCCCAGGGAAGGTTATCATCATATCACTGCTTACCCTTGCTCAGAATGCAGGAGGTCACCTTGGTGTACGGAGGTGTAATTTTGCACCTTCCTGGGCCAGCTTCAGTGATTCTGGCCCTAGAGGTTGCATGTGTTCTTCCATGCACCCTGGTTTTTATACCATGCCCATCACTGTGGTATCTCTATATACAAAGGAATCCAGACAGGCATAAAGAAGCACCACTATCATGGAAGGAGGAAGACACAGGCAAAGTCAGAAAGTTGCCCAAGACCTCTCAGGCTTTTGGGATGTGGATCATCTAATCAGCTTCTACATTTTGCAGGATCAAATCAAGCCTGGTGCAGAAAGAAATCTGGTCCGTTGCTTTGCTGCCTGACAATGTGCATCATCTGAGATACGTCGGTTGACCCACAGCAAGTTCAAAGTGAGCTGTGACTTGCTGCTCCTGGATCCAGTGCTGGAGTGGGAGGAAGACAGAGCAAGCATTCCAGAAGGACTGGAGCAAACTCTAGTCCTCCGCAGCTGCCAGGGAGTTCTAGGGGAAGAGAGACACGTTCTGTAGCTGACCTGTGCAGTTGCTGCCACAGCGGAAGCTCCTGCACAAAAGGGAGAAAGATCTGTTTGGCTACCCCATGACACCGGCGTTAAAAAAGAAAGATTGCTCAGCTCAGCCAAGCGAGAAATCTTTTGCATTTTCCCAGAGTATTTTTCATGACTTGTTTAACCCTACAATTAACCCTGGGCCAGGCATCGGGAGCCTGGCTTGCTGGGGAAGGAAGGATGAGGATATTGCCTATTTCATCCTCAGAGATCATAAAGGCCACACAAAGACACGCTAAAGCAAGCAGCCCATTCTTAGAATTAAGAGAATGATACCGCAATGCAGGAAGCCTGAACTGGCTGCCAGAGGTTGCAGCAAAGTTTGGGAAAGCCGCTGAAATGTTCCTAGTGACATTGAGACAGCTCACGGCGGGCTGGGGAAGGGATTTAAACAGAGTTTACTAGAGCTGACAGAGGTGTCAAGTGCTGTATGCAAAATCGAAGGCACGGCCCTGAGCTTGTGCTCAGTTATACTGGTGTAAACCCAAAATATTCCCACTGAAGGTGCTGGAGTTCATTCAGATTTATACTGCTGTCAGTGTATGTGCAAATCGATGAGCTGTCCAATTCCAGGTGCCGTTGAAATAACCTACTCCTCTTATTACTATTATTTGTTTGTATTACCATAGCGCCTAGGAGCCCCAGTCATGGACCAGGACGCCATTGCGCGAGGTGCTGAACAAACACAGAACAAAAGGCAGCCCCTGCCTCAAAGAGTGCACAAGACAACAGACAGACCCAAGAGGGGAGTACAAAGAGACAAGGAGACAACATTGGGCAGCATGATCAGCGGCGGTATCAGTTCTACTGTTGCCAGTTTGGTGTAGGTTTCCCAGCAAAGGGGAGTGCTGAGGAGGTTTTGGAGGAACACAAGGGATGGGTTTCGTGGAGGGTTACAGGGAGCGCCTCTCAGGTACAAGGGGCAGTGTGGGAGAGAGCACAGAGGAGCTTGTTTGAACATCTGATAAGTGGGTGATGGAGGCTGGTGCCATGAGCCAATTGGAGGCAGGAGTTGACATGGTGCTAGTAAATGAGAGATGATAGGCAAAGTGGAGATAGGCCATGAAGGGCCTTGAAAGTGAAGACATCAAATGTAGCTTACATTCGATACAGCAGAGAAGAAGGGGCCAGTGGAGGTATGCAAAGAATGATGCTCAGCAGTCAGTGGTATTCCTGAAGGTCAGCTGCTGTAAACTCCAGGCAAGAATGTCTCTTCTTTGATGGTTTTTAGTCAACATCCTGCATTTGCCCACTGGCCACAGAATGATTTTATTGTACATCACCAGCACTTGGTCACATTTCTCCAGTCTAATGTTGCTGCTTACCGGGGTGGCTGGGATTGCAGCTGGCTCCGCACTCCAGCTATAATAGGACTGGTTGTTGTTTGAATAGCATAGTTGCACATATGAGAGTAGAATGTCTGGCAGTCTTCTTCTGCAGTCTGTGTACACTGAAAGTCACATTGCATCTATCCTCCTCTTTACTGGAAATTTCTACATCCTCGATCACTGCCTGCACCACTGCTTTTCTCTTCCTGGGATGGCAGCGGCATTGGGACATGAAGTGATTCTATCTCCCTCATCCCTTACACCATTGCCCATAGCCTGGGCATTTTTCTTTTTGCCTTTTGTTTTTCTTTCTGGACCATGATATCTGCAATCTTGGTTGGTGTTTGTCTCTTCTGTCACCTGGTTTCCTGTAGCTCCAGCCTGTGTATTTGTTCTGCACTTGTGTCTGTCATTGTTTTGATCCATTACCTAAGATATCTAGATAGATTGAACCACCTAGTAGGAGTCCTGATCCTAGAGACAGGGCCACTGTTGACTTCAGTGGCCTTTGGATCAGGCTGCAAGCCCCTAATGAATCTGGGTTCCAATATATGAAACACAAGGGTAAGTAAGATTTGGGGTTGTCACCTCAGATCTGACTCCTACAAAAAAGCTTCCCATGTGTCACCAAATTAAAGAGAAGAGAACCTTTTTAGAGAGAGGTTTTTTTAATTGTTTACTCTTTGCAAGGAGAAACTGGCTCAGTCATAAAGCTGGTTAAATACTGAGGACAAAATGTCTGTGAATATTCACTCAAAATTATAAGTAAATTCATTTCAATGCAATCCTTTGTGTTTGCCTCCCGCGAGCATTCTAGCAAATGAGTTTACTGGCAGGGATATTAAAAGAAACAGAAAATGTTAAGTGAATATTAGAGAACATTTACAGTAAGTATTACATTTTGCATTTGTAATTTGGAGCATTTTCACCAGCAACTGGATTCTAAAGAGTTATTGTCACCCAATCAGGGACTAGAAACCTACCACATCCTACACACACAATCAAAACAGCTCAATTGCAAACTTCATATACTACCAATTGCTTGTGAACAAGCCACAGACTGAGAGTTATTAATGGAAATTAACTGGAAAATAATTTTAAACAATGAATAAACAACAACAAAAGTAATCTGTTCATGGAAAAATCACAAAACAGAAAAGAGGCAAACATCATCTAAATACAAGATGCATTACTAATCATTTGTCCAGCTCTATTCTCTCCTATCCAAAATCTCCACGACCTCTCGGGCTTGCTTCACTAGTCTCTTTCTTTCACTCTCTCTTACTTCTGCTTCTTTTTCATTTTTTAGTTAGCTAAATACAAAGCTTGAAGTGTAACAGTAAAATGCAGTTCATCTGCGGCAATGTCTTGTTCCTGACATTAGTGCGTGCCTGTTTATATGCCTAAAAATCATATTGCTAAATTCGCGTTCTGTTTCACAGTCCTGAAACTTGTGCATGTAAGAAAGGTGAGAGCTGATCAGGTTGTGTGCGCTCTGTGTATGATAGTGCAATCCGTAAGAGTGTGTGTGTATGTGTGTGTGTCTGCTTGAATGTGCATATCATTTGAACCATTCTCTCCTCATTCCCCTCCACCGGAGGTCTAATTAAAACAAGAATGCACCGGGCTGCCTTTTGCACTGTTTCATCTCCTGATATTTTTATGTTAAACCCACCAAGGAAATCTCCTGAAGGCTTTGAAGTCTTGGGGTGTGTGAATAAAGATGTCACAATGGCACACACACAGCTTCTTAATGAGGACAGAAGGTTTGATGTCGGAACACTTCAGTGCCCAAAGGAAAGAGATTCTCTCCAACAAGCACACTCACTCACTTGCTCTCTCTCTCTCTCTCCCCCTCCTTTGCATTCATGCGACAGGCCGACAGCCTCTAGTTTGGGTTTGTTTGTTTTCAGAAAGGAGAAAGGGGAAATAGCAGGGAAATGTGGGGGTCGGGATTGGCTTTGAAAATCCTGGTATTGTTAAGGATGCTGGGGCTTTATACTTTGCCTTCGTGCCAGCCATATCCAGGGCCCTACTGCTGGCCTTTGGAGGCCAGAGCAGGCCACCAGATCCAGACTCTGGGGAAATTCAGAGCCAGATCTGGAGCCAGAATCTCATCTCAGTGACAGCAGTGTGAACTTGAAAGTACACGTTTGAAGTCACTGAGGTTACTCTGGGTTAACTCTGATCAGGGGCGGCTCTAGGAATCCCACCGCCCCAAGCAGGGCGGCGCGCCGCGGGCGCGCTCTGGCGGTCGCCGGTCCCGCGGCTCCGGGGGACCTCTTGCAGACGTGGCTGTGGAGGTTCCGCTGGTCCCGTGGCTCCGGTGGAGCATCCGCTGGCATGCCTGCGGGAGGTCCACCCGAGCCGTGGGACCAGCGAACCCTCCGCAGTCATGCCTGCGGGAGGTCCACCGAAGCCGCGGTACCAGCGGACCCTCCGCAGTCATGCCTGCGGGAGGTCCACTGGTCCCACGGCTCCGGTGGACCTCCCGCAGGCATGACTGCGGAAGGTCCGCCGGAGCCGCCTGCCGCCCTGCCAGCAAAATGCTGCCCCAAGCGCGCGCTTGGCGCGCTGGGGTCTGGAGCCGGCCCTGACTTTGATGTAACCCTGAATGTCATGACTCAAGACCATAAGCCTGAGTCATGACCACAACTCCAAACTCTCATGGATTTTGAGAAACTTTGGATTCACACCTGATTCCAGGCCCACTTCTGCGATAAACCATATTTTTTGGTTACTCCATAGCTATGTCCAATGGCTTCTCCCCATTACCTCAGGGTATTGATCTGAACTGGTATAAAGAGTCTGATGAATACAAATCAGTAAACATCTAGCAGCACAGCCCCCTCACAAGCTATATAACAAACTGCATTACGGGGTGTGGCTAAGGCAGGGCAGAGCATCCTTTGTAATTGTAGATAAGTCACTGAATCTATTTCCCTGAAACACTTGGGAAAAGAGGGGAGATGGTCACTAGAGATGGGCTGTGAGAGCTCCTGCCCCCTCTGAGGGCCATGCCAGGAGTTGGCTCCTCAATCTTTTTCTATCCCTAAGCATCAAGGCAGGATGCAGCTCAGATATGAGGATTGGCTGCCTCTGAGCATTGCTCCAGCTCTCAGTCTGCATGTCCTCCCTCTGAGCACTGTACTAGGACTTGGCCACTAGGTCCTGATGTTCTTTTTGGTCTTCAAACTTTGCTTGACCTTGAACTTTTGCTTGCTTCAAGCACTCTGCTAGGACTCCTGCCACATGAGCATCATTATGGAACTCACCTCCTGCCCCTCTGAGTACTGTGCGGAACCTATTCTGTTCTAATCTATATGGGTTCTTCTACTGCCCTCATCACTAGAGTATCTGAGCACCTTTCAGTGGTGCATTAAGCAATCTGACTGCCACCTGTCACATGTGGTTTGTTCTCTCTTGCATCCTCTGCGAGGAGGAGAACTGTGTGTGCAGTGGATTGTGTTGTTTTGGTACTGGTTTTAGACATGTACCTTCTATTCTGTGTCCATGTTAGAAAAGGCAGGTCAAAGGAGCATACCTGGCACTTGGCGAGGAAGGAGGGGAGGTCTGTGATGGCCCTTAGTTCCTGGGGAGAGTCCATTTCATAGTCTAGGACCAGCCCCATAGAAAGCTCTGTCTCCTGCACAGATGAGATTCACCCTTATGGTACAAAGTTCCATTGTGCCAGAAGAACAGACATGTAGAACTCAATCTACATCCTGGAGCTTTAGGAAATCTTGTCCATGCCCTGGGCCCAGGCAAGAGCACACTGAAGATAAGGACTGAGCCCTTGAACTCTCAATCCCTTTAAGCTCTTTCTCAACACAAGGGACAATATGGGGGGTTAATTTTTTTGTTTAGAAGAAAGCATTCTAAGCTTGATCCAGTGGCTGCTGAGGCCTATAGAGCTCCTGAGGATCTAATCTATGTACAAAGCAAATTCTGGACTTTAAAGCTCAGCAGGTGACAGTCCCAAAGTGTTGAAATATTTACTTTTTTTTTTTTTTTATTATTTTATTTGGGAGCTGGATGTATCGACACTGAATGAGCTGCAGCATTTTTCATTTAAGAAACCCTGATGTTTGGACTCTATTATTTATTTTATTGCAAATTAAATTTTGCATCGACTAACCAACATGGGCTTAGCCTCGTGCTTGACAAATGAGACATGAGCCTTTTACCTCATCAGAAATTCCTGCTAAAAGCCAGTCTCCATTCGGGCCCCTCAGTTGCTGTTAATACATTTTAATAGAAGCACAGGAGCATAATCACATATCCGACTCACATGTTCATTTAATCACAGGTGCAGGGGCTGGCAGTCCTGCTGATAGGAGGTGTGTGTGTGTGTGTGTGTGTGTGTGTGTGTGTGTGTGCGCGTGTGTGTGCACATGTGTAGGGGGTAACTGCAATGGTCCTGTGTGCAATGAATCGGAGAGAAGGGGAGATAGAGGTGGATAGCCAGGCTTCCAAAACAGCATTCAGCCCCTGCATGGCACTGCCCCATATAGCAATGAGAAGGTGACCACTTGATTTCTGACTGCATTAAAAGGAAGATTTGTTGTGGTTTTCCCCGGCCTGGCAAATCCCAGTGAAAAGTGTTTTGAAGTGAAACACATATTATGTGATTCCTTTCATAAGCATATTTAGTCCTCAGATATGTCAAGGCACATGTTGAAAGCTGGTGATTCTGTAAGTAAACACAAGCACAAGAACGCAGTCCCCGTTCATTAATGGATTAGGCTGCCCTTAGATACTAACTGCTGGTTGACTGATTGCTTAGGAACCCCAGTCATGGAGCAGGACCCTATTGTGGTAAGTGCCGTACGAAAACACACACAAAAAAGACAGCACTAACTTATTTGCCTCTTCAGCACCTAGCTTACTACCAAGTGTAAACCAAACCAATCTCAATGTGCTAACAACATGCTGAGTTGCTCATTTGGTACTATAACTGGCCCCCTTATTAAGGCCTTTATCAGAGTTGGCAAAAGCCCTGTTGCGAACTCTCCAAAAGGCTGGGAAAACACAGGTCCCCCTGACCTTGTAAGTGGCCAAACCAAACCCCTGGATCCTAACACTTTTGGACTTCGAAAAAGTTTGGACCTGAATTTGTACAAGCAGCTCAGAGCTATTTCTGGGTTTTAATGAATGTGCTGGGGCTCTTTTAAAGTGGGATTAAAGGGCAGAGTGTTGCTCATAGTTATGATCACCTCCCCTCCCAAAATCATAGGACTGGAGGAGACCTCGAGAGGTCATCTAGTCCAGTCCCCTGCATGTGTGGGGCCATTTGGTTTTCATGCATCTGACCTTTGCCTGTGAAAATGAATTCACAGGGGAATTCAAGAGCCCTGAAGTCATGCTGTGTACGACCATACGTCACAGCTAGAGTGGATTTGCCAAATCTTCATGAATATGTAAATAAATTCCTCTCCACTCAGATCCAATCCAAATGCAGCTGATAAGGTCATCTATTTGCTCTGTAGCTTTGACCATGTCATCCCTTCGAGTCCCTGTTCTCCACTCCACCCAACACAAGGGCCTTTCAAGGGCCTTCAAAACTCAGCTCCACAATACTTGCTTGGGGTCTTATTGCAGTCCTTCCTCCACATTACCACCATGCCGGCCTCCTTTGTCCTCTGGCACAGATTTGTCCTCTGGCACTGCAAGTGCCTTTGCATCTTTTTCCATCTCTCCCCTTACACTTGAGTGCCACTGCTTGGTCCTATGTCAAATCCCTTCTCCAGACTTGCCTCTACTGTAGTGTCAACAGTACATTAACGACGAGACAGGTGGCATGCTGGACATCGATACGAAAACCAATCAGATCCAACTGCAGCGAGGCAGGTAACTGGTCTGTGTCACCGTGTATTCCTGTTCTAGTCACAACCCTCTTCCCACCCGCTACCTCTGCTGTGCAACTGGAGCCCACTCTCCCCCACACCCCAGAGTCCTGATAGGCTAGGGACCTGGCAGGAAATCCCACCCTTACTTGCCCGCTCTCCTCCAGGGATGCCTTTTGAGAAGGAACTGTGCAGGCTGCTGGAGGGGGCCTATGGTGCTGCCTCTGCAGAGACCCAGCCGGCTGAGAGTCTGAGCACCGGGCTAGGAGGCCAGGCCCAGGGAGGAGCCTGTCTGTGTGGAGGCTGTGAGCTTGCGCCTCATGTGAAGATTAGCCAGAGCTCAAGGAAAGCAGGTGCCCTGAACAGTGACTGAGGGACTGATGCTGGAGAGTGCTTGGGCTATGAGTGCTAATCAAAGTGCCCTTTGCTGATTAAGGGGATTGTTACTAATAAAGGTGTCGGAGTGATTTCTGCCTCCCTGTAGTCTGTAGAAGGGGCCTCTACCCTAAGGCACGTAGGGTGACCAGACAGCAAGTGTGAAAAATCGGGACAGGGCGTAGATTGGGGGGGTAATAGGAACCTATCTAAGAAAAAGACCCAAAAATCGGGACTGTCCTTATAAAATCGGGACATCTGGTCACCCAAAAGGCACAGAGTGTGAGTTTGGAGCTATCCACCAGCTAGGGCAGCCCCCCATCACATGGCCTTCCTCCACCTATATGTCGGTCAGATCTCCGGGGAGGGAATGTATGTGTTACAGCATCTAGCACCATGGGGTAAATACTAACCACAACAAAGCCCTTTCATTCGATTTGCTGCATGACATCACTGAATTTTTCAATCAGCAGAAGCCATCGGACATGCTCTGGTCACAGCGCCACAACCCTTCTGTATCGAGGTGCAACGTTCCAGCGCCACGTGATGGCGAAGATGCAGCATTGTGGGGAAATGTCGCTACTGAGAGCCATGCTGCTGCAACGCTGTCCCTTGGGACGTCAGGGGAACGTTGGGAACAATATTAATGGCAGGTCAAAGGTCCCAGCTCCCTAAAGAGATGACCAATGACCTCAGTTATTGGAATGGATATAAAATGCAAGAGGTCTTGATTACAACATTTATAATGAATTGCAAAAATTGACCCGAAAATAAATAATGAGGAGGGTTTAAATGGAGGCAGGAAAAGCCAAGAAATTCAGACATGAGGCTACTTTTCCATCCTTTCCTTGCCCTGCTGTGGCTAGATAATCCAGGGGGATCGTTCAATGCCAAGGGATTTTAAACCTCCCATAGGCCAAATCCTGATATTCCGACTCCATTTTTACCTTGCCCTTTGTCAGTAACACTCTCATTTTTGCCTGAATAAGGACTGCCCTAGTATTTAGAATTTGCGGTCCAAGTAGGCAGATGTGAGTGATTTGAAGATAAAGGGTCAGATGCTCAAATCCCCCCAGTATGCACAGAGCACATCAGAAGACGGTGTCCAGTTGTGCCCCCCCTACCCCCAGTGCTGCTCTGTAATTCTGCCATGTGTGCTCAGAGTAGTCTGAGGATTGCTGTAGTTACCCTGATCTAACACCACCTCCCTTCCTCCTTTCAGTAGCCACATAACTCTTGGCAACTACACTGGCAGCAAGAAGCCAGTGCAACGCATAAATCCCGGCGCTGGCTGCACTCCACTGAAAGGCCACCCTTAGGCTGGGAAGAGCCTCATGGGGCTTTTTACCCAGTCTGGGGCCAAAGTACCCCAGCAGTGCAACCTCAATGCACTGGAGGATCTGGTCCAAATGTCCTGCTTTCACTCAGGAATTCTCTTTTTTTTGGGGGGGGGGGGAGGCATTTAGATTAAAAAGCTGGTGCTAAAGATTCAGTACACCTCAACGCACACAAAGTGCAGGCATATCCCTTTCATTTGGGATGTGCATATTGAACTGCGCATGCAAATACCTCCTCATGAGCCCAGTTAGGCTAAGTGTGCAGTGTGAGTGTGTCTGTGTGCGCACATGCACCCATGCCTGCAACACATGAACTCATGAACAGAAGCCCCCTGAGAACTTGCCCCCTTAACGGTGTTTTAATTTGAGTTGGTGTTCTGTGTAACAATGAATACATTTTGCATGGTGATGGCTCCTTTGAAGCAGGGAGTACACCACCAATTCACACACACAAATGGTCAGAAAGCTTCTTTAGGGACTAGAGAGTGATTCTGTCTTTTGTTCTCCACCAGGTAGCTGTCTCTATCCCAGGATAAAAGTTCAGCCTTTCCTCTCCAAAGAACAAATCCTTTGTCAGATTTTAATGATTCAGAGGTCACAGCTGTTGGCCTGTCGTGGACATGCACGATTAAGGGTGGAAATTGTGACTTCAATCTCCATCCACTAAGGCAATGGAGCAGGTTTCCTTGCCTAGTTGCTGACTGATCCCAAATAGGAAGGCATATAGAGTTCTGTCTTGATCAACAGGAAGAAAGAGACAGAGGATGAAATTCTGGCCCATTGAAGTGAATGGCAAAACTCCGGTTGATTACAGTAGGGCCTGGAGAAATTAACAGCAGAGAAACTGAGCAAGAACTTTATGGTAGGATGAGCAGCCCAATCCTACATGTGCCTCGTATAACAACCTGCATGGCATGTGGAGGGAGCAGCACAGTTTTCAGGAGTTTGGAGTAAGCAACAAAACATTGGTCTGTGTGCACATGGCTGGAATGCTAGTTGCAGTTGCAGCATCTTTGTAAATTGGCTCTTTATTAAGAGACCTATTTAAAATTACAGGCACGGAGTCCTTTCATGTTATTACCCAGCATATGGTACATGCAACATGGTGGCAGAGGTCAGTGTAGCGAGACCCACAGCAAAGAAGATAGTGCAATTAACAGGCAAACAAAGCAGCACTTAGCAAAAGAGCAAACAGAGGGACTTAGATCATCAAAAGTGCTGGATTTCCAGACAAAAAACCTTGCACAAACAGAGAAAAAATGAAAGCAAGAATTAAGTCTGTTTACAGAGCTGATGAAGGGGGGTGAAGATGAGAAAATAAAGGTAAAGCTTCTTTAATTTCTCATTGGGGAGAAAACACGGTTGCCAGAACTAATTCTTGAAACCCTAGAGCAGCTGACCAAGGTGTTTGATGAGTACTGTGACCCCAGATAGAATGAGACTGTAGAGAATTACCATTTCTTTATCTGAAACAAAGAAACTGAAGAGAGTATAGATACTTATGTTACAGAGCTGAGAACTCTGGCATCCACATGTAACTTTGGAGACATAAAAGTCACCAGTTAGAGACAGGATCATTTGTGGCACAAGCTATTCCAGTTTACAGGAGAGAATGTTGTGAATAACAGATCTAACCCTAGAGAAATGTCTAGGGTTAAATAATCAGTGGAAAACATTTCATTTGATCAGGGAAAAGTAGCTGGAACTATCAAATCTAGGTGGGCAAACAGGATAGCTTAGTATTGGGGCACCTCCTAATCTTTAACATTTATCCTGTGATGTAGGGCAGTGCTTTCATCTCCAGTTGACAGATGGGAAACTGAGGCATGGAGAGGCTAAGTGGCTTGCCCAGGATCACATAAGTGGCAAAACCGAAACTTGACTCTAGCTCTCACAAATCCTATACTAGTTCCCTAGCCATAGGAGCATCTTTCTTCATTCACTAGTGGGATCCCAAAACTAGCAACCACATGAGGCATAAAAGTGAATGGCACTCACAGATCTCAGTGTACTTGGAGTCATTGGCTTTTTAGCTGGAAAAGCCACTAATCCTGTTCCTTTTCATTTAAGAGAGCTACTGCCCATCTTCGGAATCTATATTTCTAACCACAGAGAGGCAGAGTTTCTTGCATGTTAATAATATAAGCCTATTTAATGCACCTAGGAGTAGATGGGCTTGTCCTGGCTTATTGTAGAAAATAAAACCCTAAAGATTTCAATTTGTCAGTGGACTCTCCTTCACCCACAGTTACTCTCCCTCATTAGAGACTGGGCAGCTCAGGGTGGGTGGAAACAGGAGATGGGGTTTTTTTGCTTTTTTTTTTAATCTCCAGGTTAGCTGTGTGAACCTGGCTCGGATTGTTTTTTTACTGAAGACCAGTTTCAAACGGATGGCTTTTTGACAGGCTTTGAACCTGAGGTGGTGCATTCAGTTCCCAGCAGACAGGTGCCCAAGCTGCCAAAAATCTCCACAGAAGGGCCAGTTAGTGCTGGGGAATCTCACCAGAGAGGCCAGGGACTGTATCCCAGAGACTGAACTTCCCTCTGGAACAAGGGTGACGTTTGCTTGCAGAAGGACTTGGGAACTGGGGAAGGGAAGCCTGCCTTGCAGAAGCCTTTGTCGGACTTCTTCAGCAGATAAAGAGAGGTTTGCAGCCCACAGCTGTCCAACTAGTAATTTTAACAAGTGCTAACTTCATTAAAAACAATCACCAAACCCTCCCCCCAGCCCAGAAAAAAAAAAACCATTCTTCCCCACCTCTGACCCTGTGTTGGGGCACTATAATCCAGTCTCAATTAAGACCCCATTAACTAAACTCCATGTCTGGCCCTAGTCATTTACAGCTATTCTTGTTGACAATGGCACTGATTAAAGATTATATTAATGGGCTGGGTTGATCTCTTGTGCGTCTAACCTTGGGTTAGTGGGAAGAGGGCACGTTGGGGCTATTATTGGTTTCTTGCCCCTGCTTCCTACACAGTGCATTTCACAGAGTGCTCTGTTTGCCATAAAGAAAGGGGTTTGCCACCATAAGCTAGAACTGGAAGGTAGAGGTGGGAGAAGACAGAAAGAAATTGAGCCTCTTATTGGCAAGAAGTAGATACCAGGAACCCAGCTGGAAGGAGTGTAATTTGTACCCAAAATGACATTAGCTGTACCAGATGTGGGTAAAATAACAGTATGGAAGGTTCATCCCTCTTGTGTAGACATAGATCCAGGCAGTGGATGACATGAATGATTGGCTCCCATTCAGGTTTGAATTCAACTTCATTATATAACTGATCAGCTAATAGAAATGAAGTGGATTCACATGTGTGCATTTGCTTTGTAGCTTGTGGCTCTGTGCCAATAAGAAAGTGTGGGTATTGATTTGATTATCCTGTTTGCCCACCTAGATTTGATAGTTCCAGCTGCTTTTCCTGGATCAAATGAAATGTTTTCCACTGATTAATTAATTGTAATTTGTTTTCTCTTCAAGTGCAAGATTTGATTTTTATTGATAACAGAGTATCCATATTTGTGATCTGGTACAATTAACAGTCTCCCTTACCACTAAAAGCTAAACCCCTCCTGTTTTAATAAAAATATACCCAGGGACTGGAATCTCCACTTCCTTATTAAACTGCCTACACAGCTTCAGAAATGAAAAAGACCAAACTGCCATAAATTACTGCTGTAGTCTTTGTGGAATTCAGTACCCTATGCTGTAGTGCTTCTAGTCTCTCTTAAGGACTTCCTTACCACATACTTGCTTTCAACCCCTCCAAGAGCTCTTTCTACATAAAAACTCCCACCACCACTGCTGTGCTACCTATAAAGAGAAAGATATGTGTAACACAAAACTCATTCCCCAGAGTCCCCCAGTTACAAATCGTTGGTTCCTATTTATGGAGAACCACTTTGCTCTGTTACACCCAAATGGAGATCTATCTCTCTGCAGCAAAAGACAACAGAGTGGAGCTAATTTGGAAAGCAGACTGTATTTAAAAAAAGTGCCAGAGGTTTTGTTCCTCTTCAGTAGTAGACACTGGATTTATTTTGATTAGTGTCACAAAAGTATTCATTGTCAGCCTGGCTCATTTTCAAAGGTGTGTCCAGTCCATGATTCACACCAAAGAAATATGGGTAATAAAATACCAGACTAACGATACCTATTGTAGTGCTTCTCAAAATTCCCATTGACACAATTAATATTAATGCCCAGTTTAGCAAGGCCATGGGCGGCAGGTATAACAGGCCACGGAAGGCTAAGTCTTTCCTGCCACAGCCACTGCCAACCTGCTGCCGGACACCTGGGTGTGGTGGTCCTGCCTCTTCCCCTCCCTGCTCCACTCCTTCCCCAAGGCCCCCACACTGTCTGCTGCTGCCTGATTGCCTGGTAAGTCTTCCTCCACTACAGCTACTCTTCTCCTGAGGTCCCCGTCACTTGCCGCATCCCTCCTCTGCAAGGGTTGGGGAATGAGGAAGGATGCAGCGAGCCAGTGGCGGGTGGTGAGGTGAGGAGGCGAGCGGTAGGTGGGAGAGTGAGGAGAGACCCGGAGAGCCAGCAGCAGGCATGGGGATCTCACTGCAGGGCTGTGTGTGTGTGTGTCTGGCAGGGGAGTGAGGAGGCGAGTGGTGGGCAGGCACAGGGGCAAGGAGGCAAGCGGCAGGCATGTGGGGGTCTTGCTGCGGGCAGGGGGGTCTGGCAGAGGAGTGAGGAGGCAAGTGGCAGGCAGGTGTGGGGGTGAGGAGGCAGTCAGCTGGCTGGTGCAGGGGTCTCCCTCCAGCGCATCATCAGGGATCTACAACCCATCCTGGAGAATGATCCCACACTTTCACAGGCCTTGGGTGGCAGGCCAGTCCTCGCCCACAGACAACCTGACAACCTGAAGCATATTCTCACCAGTAACTGCACACCGCACCATAGTAACTCTAGCTCAGGAACCAATCCATGCAACAAACCTTGATGCCAACTCTGCCCACATATCTACACCAGTGAAACCATCACAAGACCTAACCAGATCAGCCACACCATCACCGGTTCATTCACCTGCACGTCCACCAATGTAATATATGCCATCATATGCCAGCAATGCCCCTCTGCTATGTACATCGGCCAAACTGGACAGTCTCTAAGGAAAAGGATAAATGGACACAAATCAGATATTAGGAATGGCAATATACAAAAACCTGTAGGAGAACACTTCAACCTCCCTGGCCACACAATAGCAGATCTTAAGGTGGCCATCCTGCAGCAAAAAAACTTCAGGACCAGACTTCAAAGAGAAACTGCTGAGCTCCAGTTCATCTGCAAATTTGACACCATCAGCTCAGGATTAAACCAAGACTGTGAATGGCTTGCCAACTACAGAACCAGTTTCTCCTCTCTTGGTTTTCACTCAACTGCTAGAACAGGGCCTCATCCTCCCTGATTGAACTAACCTCGTTATCTCTAGCTTGCTTCTTGCTTGCATATATAAACCTGCCCCTGGAAATTTCCACCACTTGCATCCGAAGAAGTGGGTATTCACCCACGAAAGCTCATGCTGCAAAACGTCTGTTAGACTATAAGGTGCCACAGGACTCTTTGCTGCTTCTACAGAACCAGACTAACACGGCTACCCCTCTGATACTTTTTATCTGTAGAGCTCAAGGTGCTTTACAAAGGAAAGTCAGTTATTATCCCCAGTTTACAGATAGGGAAACTGAGTCACAGAGAAGGGACGTGATTTGCCTAGCATCACACAGCAGATCAGTAGCAGCACCAGAACAGAGGCCTTTTGATTCACAGTGCAGTGCCCTAGTCACTAGACCACAGTACCTTACAGATCTGTCTTGGATTGCTGGTTGCAAACAGGGCACCACCCATCAGGTTAAAGATGCAAGAGATATCAGTCCTCCCACCCTCCGACACACAAACACATCTGATTAATCCATCTCCTGAGCCATCCAGATCTTTGCAGGCCTCCCTGTAACTTCCCTAAGGAAATGGGAAATCTTCGGTCCAAATGTGGTATAAACCCACTCTCATTTCTACAGCAATTTCCCAACAGGGGCTGTACATTCAATTCAGTCTCAGTGAAACGCTGCACTGGGGGAAGGCATAGGCAGATGCAGCACCAGAACTGAATTTGGTTGTACAGAGTGCTGTTCAGACTTAGGGACACCCCCGACATGCTTTGTGTGGCCATGATGACTTAGGGCGAAGGGGGGGGAGCTGCCTCGGGCGGGGGGGAGTGCGTCAGGGCAGGGGCACGGTGGGGGAGGGCGCAAGGTGGAAGTTTCGCCTAGGGCGCGAAACATCCTTGCACCAGCCCTGCTGGTAACAACCTGCCATGCTATTGTGTCAGCACTGCACTCAGCCAAAGGGCAAGGGTGGTGAACCCACATGACTATGGGTGGCAGGTATCATAGGCTAGGGAAGGCTGTGCCTTCCCAAACAGCCAGGTATGGATCCAACCATACTCTGCCCTGGTTCCTGATCAGGTTCTTCCCAGTTCCCCTCTGCCGGGTCCCTGGCTTGGGCTAGGGCTGGCACTGGGGCACTGGCATGCTGCCCACCCTCCCAGCACTCTGGGGTGGGTGGGGGGGCTGGGACTACACTGCCCGTCCAGGGCTGAGGGTGCTCTGGGGCTGGGGGTGCTAGGCTGGGGCGGAGGCCAGCGGCTGCATTGGGAGGGCTCTGGGCTACGGCGGGGCCCTGGCGGAAAAGGTGAGGCTTTGGGCAGAAGGGGTGGGGTTGGTGGACTAGCCTCCCCAAGCCGGCAGTCCACACGCCGTCCATGCACGTGACCTTCCATCTCCAGAATACCAGCATTGGTCCTCACCTTCAGGAAGTACTATTGCTGCATTCATGGGCGCAGGCAAGCAGTAGAATGGATAAGCATGTTAGAAGGTGGGGTGAATAGCAGGGCAGGGAAAGAGACAGGGAGATTAATGACAGGGACACAATCAAAAACAAAAGTTAAAATGGAAATGTTAATCATTTCAAAGAGGGTCTCAGTAGAATTACTTGCTTTATGGCTCAGAATAAAAAATAGAAGAAGGGAAGAAGGAGGAGAAGTCTCAATAAGAATAATTTAGTGCCTCGTGTAATGAGCTTCCTTTCTTTTCGGTAGTTCACTGCAGTGTCTTATCACTTACCCCGTGATTGACTGAGTCCTCTTTTTCCTGCTCCTGCTAAACGGTGATTCGCCATCTGGCAGTCATCATTTCTTTTTTATCCTATATTCTTTTGTAATTAGAAAATAAATTACTTTTTTTTTATGAAGGAAGAAACATGTCTAGCATATTGCTTACAGATGACAGGCAGCATGGGCTTGATCTCTCTGAAATGGAAGAGAGGTCCCACCCCCAACCCTAATTGACATGTCAAGGAACGTGAGACATTTTTCTTGGCTGTGTGGGGAAATTGGGGGACATGAATAATGGGGGGAAGTATGTAGAAGGGAAACAGGGAAGAGTGAGGGAGGGGGCGTATGGGACAGAGACATGGGGATGTGGGGAAGTTTGTGAGAGAAGTGTGTGCGGGGGAGAAGGAGCAGGAGAGAGATATGACTTGGGATGGTCATAACAGGTAGATTGAGAATGACAGGGAAGGTGACATGGGGAAGGATATGAACAACAAGATATGCCATTGGCTGCTACTGGGGCAATTCAGACTTGGTGCAAGCAGGAACAACCCTATTGACACCTCACTGTGCCTCTCTTTCCTCTTCCACCCATTGTCTGCCCCTCGAAGCAGGGACAGTTTCTACAGTGCCTAGTGTGGTGGGTCCTCAGTTTGGGTGGGCTCCTTCAGGTGCTCCTATAATTCAAATAATAAGTAATAATAATAGTAACACTGCAATTGGTTAAACTGAGCTTGATTACACAATGGCTGAGTTCAGCGTCTATTGACTGGAAAGAGCACCCAACCTACTGTTGTTATCCTTACATGTTGTTTCCTCAGGCCTGGTACCCTCAAAATGTTCATGGCTTGAGGCCGCAGTTGAAATGCACCCTGGGTAACTCCCAGAAGGAATTGCTCCAAGATATTCTTAAGAGTTCACATTTATGGCATGTTGTATAATGAGAATCAAGGAAACGAGCAGAAAATATTTTTTTTAAAAAATTCTATTTTTAAACGTTCAGGATGGATCAATCCATTTTAATTGTCACCACAGTTTTCTCACTTCAGGGAAAATAGACACAGCTTTTTGCTGCAAAATGATGAACTTCTTGGGATAAATTCACAGTTTTGATCAGATGAGCCAGGGGTATTTCACAAATTTTGTATTTTTGCCTCAAAAGGCCAAATTTTCTAAAGAAAATAGCAAAAGTTAAGAGTAGACCTAACCTGGTACACCGCTACAGAGTTTAATTATACAGATTGTGGAAGAATCCATTTTTTTCAACTGGAGTTTTGAGAATGGAAAAATGTTTTTTTTTTTTAAATGCCCATTATTGGAATGACCCATAGGGGAGGAATGTAATTTGTCATGAGGCCCATCCCAGGCGTGCTCACACTGCGCTGTTTATGGGACAGAAAACATTCTTCAGTAAAAGAATCAGAATTCAGTCCAGGCAATCAACCAGAACATTTGCACTTCTGGTGGTGCCAGATGCAGAAAGGAAAGATGCACTCAGGTGCATCTAGCTACTTGACTAGAATACGGTATGCGATTCAGTTGTGTGAAAAACACCCAGTGGTTCCCTATGTATGTAGCTGACGATCCCAGCAGCCTAACTTCTCCTACTTCCTGGGGAGAGTTTCTTGCTCTATTTCCTTTACCTAAGTCACAACTAATTCTTGCTACATAGACAATCATAATAACCAACCTGTACTCCAATCTCCTTCTTCATTGCCCTCAGCAATGTGTGTGGTAGAGGCCAAAAAAGGACTGACACGTCAGTCTGCATTTGGTTCTCAGTTTGCACCAATCAGCTTTGAGCATGAACTTCCAAAAACAGAACCAGGGACTTAACAACAAAGTTAAATATATATACTGTACAGACAGTGTGTGTGTGTGTGTGGCCTGAAGGTATGGAGAGTAGGAAGCTTGCTACTACCATCTGTTGGTGAACAGGGGATCTTTGTCACATTTGGTGAACTTGGGGAACAGAGTTTCATTTGCACAAGTTTTCTACCCAGAATTCCTCCAAGTGATGTCACCAGAACTATATACAAACTCCAGATTGGAGGGGTAGTAGGAATGAAGTGAAATAGATATGGGGCAAGGAGTCTGTTGTGGCCCCAGTGCCAAGAGTGCAATGTATCACCGATCTCCATTAATGACTTTGCAAAAAGATGTGATGGAAGTGGCTACATGGTGAGGCAGTGCAGAGGTCAGCAATAGAGCTGAGTGTGGTGTACCCAGCACCAGCTGAGCTGAATAAAGTGGTGAGACAGATTAGGACAGGCCTGCCCGAGTGCACCTCAGGACTCTGCGATGCTACCCACTGATCCCCCAACTGTGTGTGGGGTGTAGTGGAGGGAGAAGTGGGGAAGTGATATGTTAAAGGGACACTTGTTGGAACAACTTCCAGATGTTCACACTGCGGGTGGGAAGCTGAATTAATGGACAAAGATACCACGGGGATATGTATTTTATAGAAATTTTTGTTTTGTATTTATAAGGGGGATGTGTATAAAACAAATATATGTGTGTGTGTCTGTGTGTGTGTGTTTGAGAAGGAGACATATTCTGTAAGCCCTTAGATCAGGCCCCCCAAGGACAAAGAATGAGGAAGCTGTGAGAGGCAGAGGCTGTACTTTTCACTGGTCTAATAAGGATGGAATTAGAGATGAGAGAATCAGTCCTCACTTTCCCTCATTCTCTAAACAGCATACTGTGTTGCTGTAGCAAGAAGCATCTGAAAGAGACAGAAGGAATATGAGTAACCGGAGAGCACCTAATTTTAGCGATCACCCCTTTTAGACAAAACAATATGCCTGCAAAATGAATAAACCTTCTTGGGACTAGTTTTATCAATGAAGCATGAGCATATGAAACACCAGTAAAGTAGTGCTATAAGGCAGGCATCAAGGTCTCAGACCATTTCATGTAACTCATGTAGCTCTGCTCCCTTTGTCTTCTCAGGTGTACAAGATAACCAAGGGGTGGGGGTGGGAGGCATAATTAGTTAATAAGACTCCTTCCCATTCTTACTCTTAATTACCATCTTGGCCAGAAGTGCTTATCTAGTGTGCACAACACAAGCACAAAAACACAATGTGCACAAATACCGCTCCTCTCCCCCCACAGCCTTCTTGCACTTCAGAAAGAACCTTACACTGTTTACTCAGGTCCCTTCCCACCCTTACAACTCGTCCAGGAGTGTTTGGGAGAGACTGTCATACTCCTTCGGGTTCACTACTTCTGTCGAGGATACTACAGAAAGCTGGTTCAGTCTTTTGTCAATAACAACTGGGGTGGGGTGTGGTGGAATACAGCACAAGTCACATCATGCAGTCCCATTCTCTATTATGGCTTTTCCAGGACTGCTCTCCGTTGCTGATCCTGGGTTGTATGAGCATCTGTAGTCTAAAATATTAGCTTTAATAATAATAATGCTTTTTACGCGGTACTCATTATCCAAAGATCTCAAAATTGGGTAAGTATCATGACCCCTATTTTGCAGATGAAGGAACTGAGCCACAGGGAGATAATATCACTTATCCAAAGTCACAAAGAATTCTTATTATTATTATGGTGATTCTTAGTCTTTGGGTAGCATGGAAATCATAGAAATGTGGGATTGGAAGGGCCAGTGATCACTATAATTCTGCTCCAAGGCAGAATTAAGTATCCCTAGACCATCCCTGACAGATGTCTGTCTAGTTCTTAAAAACCTCCAATGATGGGGATTCCACAACCTCCCTAGGCAAAGTGCTTAACTACCCGTATAGTTAGAAAGCTTTTCCCAATGTCTTACCCAAATCGCCCTTGCTGCAAACTAAGCCAATTACTTCTGGTTCTACCATTGGTGAACATGGAGAACAACCATCACCATCCTATTTATAACAGCCTTCTACATATTTGAAGATGTTATCATGTTCCTTCTCTGCCTTCTCTTCTCAAGTTATGGCCCAGGGCCCCATTACACTGGGTGCTGTACTAACAGAGGCAGAATCAGGAATAGAACCCAGGACTCCCGTTTCTTCACTTTTCAAGAGCATTGTTTATATTTAAAATTTTTTTAAAGGCATTTGATTGATGGCTCTGACGTTTGAAGTCCTATGGGTAGTCACTCAACCAATAGAACAGTACAAGTTTCCCACAGAGGGTATGTCTACACTGCCAAAACAGACTGACGACAGTGCGTCCCAGAGCCTGGGTCAACTGATTAGGGCTTGCATTATGGGGTTAAAAATAGCAGTGTGGATGTTTGGTCTTGGGCTGGGGACTGAGTTCTGAAACCCAGCAAAGGAGCTCTGGCTCCAGCCCTTGAGCCTGAGTCAGATGACTTGGGTTCTGAGACTCCCTGGCACAGGTCTTTTTTTTGCCATATAGACATACTGATATGGACCCAATAGTGTGTCTGAAGCCTGACCTCTAGGGGTGAAACAGGCTCCAACTCCATGTGTGCTCCAGGGCTGGATTGCCCATGGAAAATAACAGTGGGTGCTCAGCACCCATCGGCAGCCCCACGGCTCAGCTCCCCTCCCTCCCCACCGGTGCCTCCCACCCACCGGTGATCAGCTTTTCATCAGCATACAGGAGGCATGGGGAGGGACAGGGAAGAAGTGGGGGCAAGAAGAGGCATGGAGGGCAGAACAGGGTGGGAAGAGGCCGGACGGGGTGGGGGTTTAGGGGAAGGGGTGGAGTGGTGGTGGGGCCTGGGGTGGAGTGTGGATCGAGCATCCCCCGGAACACAGGAAGTCAGCACCTCTGGCCTGGTGAAATATGAAAGCACAGTTCAGTGTCCATGCCTGTTCAGTCCTTGGCTTCTGCACTGACACTGTCAACAAAATAATCCATTACAGACACTCGCGATGGCAGGTTTTGTGATGTTTACATTTGTCCTTAGGAGCTATCCTGAAACCCCAACTCCTTTAAAATAAGACACTGTACAGTAATGGCTCTCAGCCACTTCCATAATGATGCCTGATTCACACAGCTGACCTAGGGTCCATGTCTAATTAGTAATAACCTGAGCCATTTCTCCTGACTGGAGCTGGGCAAATAATTCACAATTAATAATTTATTGGATGAATGTTGCCTCTTTTACTGTTTGTGAATTATTCCTGGGCAGACTGTAGATTCTTCTCAAACTAATTGGTTATTTGAAATCATTTGCTGATGCAAGCAGTAGTTCTGGGTCTGTAACTCTTTCTCAGGAGCAGTCCATTGTGAGCATTCAGAATTCAAGGTGTTTTGGTTGGTTTTTATTGAACACATCTGTCAAATGGCATGTTTCTCTCCTCCTGGTAGGATGTGTATATTTTTAGTGCAATTACTGAATTTATTAATTCAGAATTCCCTTTCCACACATTCAAATGTGATGCTTCCTTGAACATTCTTCCTGGTGAATATGGTTAGTAGGATATTCATGGAAAACAGACTCAAAGGGTGTTCAAAGTCAATGAAAACAAATCCATTTCAAAATTCAAATGAGCATGGAATAATGTGTGTGTGTGTGCAAAATTTGCCCATTTCTACTCCAGTCTGCATGTTATTTTAAAAGGAATGAAAATGTTGCAATGTGTATAGATGAACCTCGTGTGGTATAAATGGGACGCAGCTGCGCCAAAATCCATGGAGCTGTGCCCATTTCCAGCAGGTGACAATCTGGCACAGAGAGGTTCATTTAGGTCCATATTGTGAGCCCATTTCTCATATTGGTGAGCACTTTCTCACATGAGCAGCCCCATCCACTGAAGTGTAAAGTTGCCAAATGATGATCCCAGTTGAAAACTAAGCAGGAAATCACATGCTGAGACAAACACAACCCCATTGTAACTCCACTTGCATCAGTGACTCTAGTCTAGGGTAGCCTACTGTATCAAATTACAGGATATGTCTGTGTGATGGCCACCATCTTGGCTAAGGTACTGGGGACGGTACCAGGGACACGCAGAGTTACAAACCTGAGTTGCAACACCTTTAGCTAAAAGTCTCTAACAGAGTCACCTCTTGTGTAGACTGGGCACAGAGAGGATCTGTCACACACTCACCAGTGAGATACGTACGCTTGTGTGTGCCAATCAACACAGTATTGTTTATGGCTCTAAGGACTTCAGTGGAGCTGCACCAGGAATGAATTCAGCTCATACTTGTCTTTGGTAGCAGGACCATGAAGGCGTAGGTTACTTATGCAGTAACAACCACAATGGACAGGAAGCAGTAAAGAAGATTCACAGAAAAAAAGCCTGATAATGAAAAACAGGGATCCAGCCCTGGTGTGGCGCCTCCAGATAAGTAGTTTAATTGCTAACCCGGAGTGCTGGAGGGAGGGGAAATCTAAGCTAAATTAAAAGATTAAAAAGATATTTTTTCATCAAGTGGCAAAATAGAAGGAATGGATGAGTCTGTCCAGGAGAAAATGAGCAGAAAAGAACTGTGAATGTTGTGAAAATACATCCATTAGGCCTGCCTTATCGAAACGTGCCTTTGCCAATGCATCCAGCCCTGTATTTCCATGGCAACAGGGCCTTGTCAACAGAGAAGAAAGTGTTTTTATCAGGGATGGGCCCAAACACGTAAAAGCCATTTCGATTTGGGGGCAGCGTGATCTTCTCTAATCAATACTGCACACATAATAATTACACTGGCCACTTTTTTCATAAATCTTCACTTTTTTCTTTCATTTCCTGCAGCTTGACATCACTGTGAACTGTAGCCAGGTTTAAATTTCCTGCTCCTTTTTATTCCCCACCTTGTCTCTATCTGCAACACACAGGTGCTTCGTGCAGTGGTATTACGATTTGTAACTCATTCAGTTTATAATGTCCTAACAGGTGGGATTAGCCTGAGTTGAAACATCTGCTGGTCTTCTAGGAATCATCCAGTAAGACTATCCACAAAGATACCATCCTAAATGCTGGTCATGGCACAGGCTGGAGGTACTAACCAAATGGAGGATCTAGAGTCTCTGCCTCTTGGATATATTTTCTGAGATGTTAAGACCAAGCTTCTAACAAATCTTGGCTCTCAAAGAACTTATGGGACTTTCTGTGAGAGTTACGATGTTAATTCTGCTGTCCTGGTCATATCAAGTGGAGCATCCTGCCTCCCTAAAGTCCTCCTGCAGTTTCAGTTAGATATCTCCTTCTTGGCTTCCTGTCTTAAACTGATGTGTGGCATTGCAGTTTGATAAACAACTACTGGGTTCTCATTAGAAGCTGTTGCATTTCAGTGGTTGCTCAAAGAGTGGGTGAGTGGGTGTATGTGTAGAGAGAGGATGTAAGAGATTTAGACATTGATCTTGATTTTCCATTAAAATTAGAGGTAACTAGATGTTTAAATCCCCTATATGGCTTTGAAAATCTCAACAATATTCCATAATATACTTTGGTATGAACGTTGCTGGAGAAATGTAGAATAAACATCTTTATATTCTATTATGATGAAAACTAGGCTTTAAGTAATGAACTCTTTTCTGCTTTGATATCATAATGTTTTACTTTGCCATTTGTGGAAAGCTTTAAAAGCATATTTAATCTCTAAATTCCCATGGAGAAGTATGATTTTATGAGCATAAGTAAAATCAGTTCTGCATTTTTAGATATTATAAATAGAGGAGGCAGAAGGAAACTATTTTTCCTCGCTGCATGGTGTTGTGTTTGAAAGGTACGTGAGGGTCAGAGGATGCAGAACTCGGGTGCTCACTGGGTTGTTTTTATATATTCAGTCAAGTGTTTGGCACCCAAATTAATTTCCTGGAACTGTAACTGAATGAGGGGCTTAGATCACTTGTTAGCTTTTCAGCATTCAGCACCATAGTAGAGGAAGGGAGCTAAAGGCGATATTAGCATTAGTATAATTTTAACATAAGTTAATGGCGTGCATTCAGATGGTGCCATTCATTAAGAAAAATCAAAAAGGTATTTACAAACTGATTTAACAACTTTGGGCCTGATTCACCCCCACTTACCCTGGTTTTATTTCAGCGTAAGATGATTGACTTCAGTGTAGTTACTCTTGATCTATTTAAATGAAAGACCAGAACCAGGCTCTGTACATACAGCACAGACTTCATCCACCTAGGATGGAATGCAGCAACTCTGTAATAGTGAATGATGATATTACACAACAGTTTAGGATAGGATGTAAATTAGATCCCAGCTGTGACATCTGTCTAGATATCATCAGTCTGTATGTATGTCTAATCATCTATCGGCCTGGCTGCCTAATCACTTGTCGTAGGTAGCTCCCTTTGATATAACTGGGGCAGACATGCTATCCTGATAGTGTCTGATCTTGCAAGCTGTGCAGGATTGGGCTGATTCACTACTTGGATGGGAGACTTTCAAGAAAGTCAAAGTGTTACTGCTATTTTGATTCTTCCAGAGATAGGTTCAGCTTGAGAACGGGGAGAAGGAAGGTTTAGGTCATTCCTTATTTTATCAGAATTCAGTTGTTCTCAGTGCAGAGACATACCCCTTTGTCTTGAGTGCTCTTTCTGTATCTCTGTCTGGTACAATGAAGCCCACGCTAAGAGATTTGACATTCTCCTGAGCATTTTGGGAACACCTGATGTTCTCTAACCACTGGCAAAATAATTAAGAAAGTGGGTCATGGGCTAGGAAAAAAAGAGGCTACCAGTATTTCTGGAGTGGATTCCACAGGAGCTACTTTCTTGAGTTGGTGACCAGACTCCTTCCCCTACAAAACGAGCTGAGTCTACTGGAACCTGTTCAGGTGCAATCATAGCCCCTGTGTGATCACCTGACAGAGGGGACTATTTTCTGCTTGGCTTCTCATTTATTTGAATGGGAAAGGTGGGTGGAGTGTGAACATTCAGCCAGAGTGCCTATCCTCCTTGATTTGCCCTCCTTTCTTTTCCCTGGTTTCTCTTTCCATTCTGTCTCTTTCTGTCTTCTTCTCTACTAGAGCAGCACCATAAATGAATGTAGGATTCAGTGACAGGACATGCAGAGAGGTAGAAGTGACTAACCTAACAAGACCCTCTCTTGCAAATAGTAGTAACAGTTGGACTAATGGAATGAATGAAGAAGAGATATCAGGGAGGTTATCTCAGGGGCTTGCTCCCCAGTTAAACCTGGATTCAGAAGCTATGCTAGGACTGAGCCTTCGCACTGATGGAGCCTGGCTGAGGCTGACAATTTCAGCCCAGCTGCCAAATAAAGGACCCAAGACTTGATGCTGAAACACCGATCTCCTGACTGGTTGAATAACGCCCAGCACAAATTCTGTTCCCACCTCTGACTTCTCCTTCAGGAGCATCATTAGCTATGGGGCAAGTTACATCCAGAGCTTGGTTTGCTCCTCCCCCTCCCCAGACTTTTCATAGGTCTATATACTCCATTATGTCTTCCATTTTTTGCTGCCATTCCCCAACCTCCACCCCTGCCTTTGTAGAATATAATATAATCATATATAATGTTCTATATGCTGACACAGCTTTGCCCTCCCCACTCCCGGCAAGGCTTTTGTCTGCCTTTAGGGTTTTGGGCTGAGCAGGGATATTAATTAGCTGCTATGCGTATGCTCGATTATTAGTACACAGGTTAAAGTCAACCTTGCCCACTAGACAACTGATTACAAAGAGCGGATGCTGATCCTGGGTATGGCAGAAATAGATGGGCATGCAGTAAATCTGCTCCTTGGAGAAGTGAACTGGGAACCAGGACTCCTGGGTTCTATTTCTGCCATCGAGTCACAGTGCAACGTGGAGAAAGTCACTTAACCTGTCTGCGCCTTGGTCCTAAGGATGAGAACCTCTCGGGAGTTTTTATGGGAATTAATGCATATCTGAAAAGCACTTTGGGATCCCTGAATGAAAGGAGCTAAATAAATGCAAAGTATTTTATTGTTTTATTATCTCCCCTATAGGCTAGAATGAGGACGCCTTGCTACTCACACAATTAGGTTTCTACAGCTGCAGCCTCTTAAGAAGTTAATATATGCTGCATCTTCACATCTAGGTATGGAGAGAGACCCCAGCCCTCCCACCCATCATTTACTTCTCTCCCCCTACCCCATGCTCTCTCTTGCATTAATAGCAGCGATGGCATTAAAGTAACTTTATCTCTTTGGCGCACACATATAAAAACTCAATGGCGGGTAGTATTATGAGGCTTATTGCTGAGTGCGTAATGACTGCATCTTTTTTGGATGAATGAATTCAGTGGGTGACAGGTATGTAATTCATGGCTTTGTAAAAAGCTTTGAGAGGAAGTGTATGAAAAGTACTATATAAATGCCAATACACTGCACACTTTAAAGACTGTGGGTTGAGTCATAGTCAGGGTAGGTTTGGGAGGAGGGGATCATAAATAGCAGAAGAACAGCAGGTTTCTCAGGGTAATGATGACTGGAGATTTATGCAGTGGTTGCTTAAATGTACCCACTCTATCTAGGTACTATATAGCCCTCGTTACTGGAGCATCTGAGTGCCTCACAAACATTAATGAATTTATCCTCACAACGCCGCATAAGCCAGGGAAGTATATTTCCTCGCTTTTACAGATGAGGAACTGAGGCAGAGAGAGTTTAAGTGACTTCTCTACTGAATGCACAGGAAGTATGTGCGAAAAAGTATGGATTGAACCCAGAGTTCCTGAGTTACGCCCCAGTACCTTAACCTCAAAAGTGTCCTTTCTGTCTGCCCCCATGTGAATGGATAGAGGTATAGCATGCCAAGACTTCCATTCTATACTACCCAACACAGCAAGGTGGTGGGGGAGGGATAGCTCAGTGGTTTGAGCATTGGTCTGCTAAACCCAGGGTTGTGAGTTCAATCCTTGAGGGGGGGGCCATTTAGGGAACTGGGGTAAATATCTGTCTGGGGATTGGCTCTGCTTTGAGCAGGGGGTTGGACTAGAGGACTTCCTGAGGTTCCTTCCAACCTTTATTTTTTTTTCTTTTTGGGGGGGAGGGATAGCTCAGATGGTTTAGAGCATTGGCCTGCTAAACCCAAGATTGTGAGTTCAATCCTTGAGGGGGCTATTTGGGGATTGGTCCTGCTTTGAGCGGTAGGTTGGACTAGATGATCTCCTGAGGTCCCTTCCAACCCTAATAATCTATGATTATATGCTCTATGATTCTATGAAATCTACAAATACCCCATTACATCAAAACAGAGTTGTTGTGGGGAACCTCTCCTCTCAAGGGTTAAGACTTATCCAGCCTTTTCCCTTCTGGACACACAGGGGCACAACTCCTTTGACTTCAATGAAGTTGCACTTGTGGATGCCAGTGTTTAATCTGAACCCCAGAGCCATAGGACTGAATGGACTAGCATCAATGAATTTGAAAGGATGGATTTGGCCAGTAAGGAATATGTCACAGGGATAATGGAAGGATATTTGCTGAGCCTGTGAATGTTCACGAGTGGCCAGCACTGCCATTAGTTATTTTGCTATGATATTTTGGAACTGCAATAATAACATTTATTAAGCCTGGAATTTTCAAAGGTTCAGAGGGAGTTAGGCACCAGTGGGATTCCTTTGGGCAACTTAGAAACTCCCACCCTAAATGTTCAGCACCAAACTAGCACCAGTGTTATTAAGATGACTCAATAGTCACAAAGTGCCTTCCAGGGAGAAATGTAGAACACTGGTACATTTTTGCATTGAGATGAGACTGAGCCAGAAAGTTTGGAGCCTGAGATAAACTTTCCCAAATGCCTTTCTGTGTGGGGATGGGGCTAGGGACATCGAATTTGGTTTGGCCCACTCTAGAGATAGAAGTCTCCTGTCACACTACTTTTAGGCTAGTGTAACTCTATTGTCTTGCTGTAGGTTTGTACATATGGAACAGCCAGCCAGCCAGTCATATGGACCTAGTTGGAGCTCGGCCTCGGTGGTGTTGCATCTGCAAGGAGCCTACATCTGTTTGGCTTTGCCTTGCTCCTGAAGACAGCACAATGGAGTGCCAGTCCTGGTTAGGACCCCTGGGAGTTACAGTCATACAAATAAAATAATACTTAACACAAGAGAAGGGATTCAATGGGGAGATCATGGTATGCAAATGGCTGTAATGAAATCTCACGAAGTCACGTCCTGCCTTTTATACACAACTCCGCGTGTAAGAAGGACGCCTCCCTACCTCTGCAGTGTGAGTGATGGGATGGAATGGGAAGGAGCGGGATTTATTTAGTTTGTCTGAGAACTGGAGTAGGTTAGATGGTCTAACTTTTAAAGGCGCATTGAAATAATGGCTATAAACAACGTACAGCCTAGAAACTAATTAAACAAAGAATCTAAATCACAGCAGAGTGAGTGAGAGTTTGGAGCTTTTACTTGTGATGGCTCTTGGTCTTTACAATAAAAGGGACAAAGCAACAAGTTGTTCTGCTTTAACACCCCTCCTCCCGCCCCATTTTATCTGAAGAAACTGTGATGACCTCTGCGGCGCAGGGAATGCTAATGGCAACAGAAGCGAGCAACCTACAGTACTGATATGGCCCCCATTACTTTGGTGTGGAGCTCCTCACAGTCTTTAATGTATTTACTCTCGCCTGTGAGGTAGGGCAGGGCTAGTATCCCATTTTACAGCTGGAACTGAAGCACAGAGTGACTGGGTCATCCTTTCTCTCCTAGCTGTCTAGATAGCTAGTCAATTGTAAATGTCAAGCAGTTTCCCAAGAGCTGGGAAGAGGAATGCAGAGAGCTGAGCTGCAGTGAGAGGTAGAAGGCAATGTGGGCTAATGGCTAGAGTAGGGAAAGAGCATTTGGACACTTGAGGTCTCTTCCTTGCTTTCTCACTGTGGCCCAGATTCAGCGGAGGTTGCTTAAGCACGTGCCTGCTTTTAAGCATGTGCTTAAAGTTAGGCATGTGCTTATGGACCTTGCTTCATGAGTGCCTGTGCGACCTCAGGCACCTCACTTAACCTCTATGTGCCTCAGTTTCCTCAATCTGTAAGGTTGGGGTAATGACATGACTTACCTCATTGTGAGGTCGTATGAGTTCTCAGATGACAGGCACTTTCTTATAGGCAGGGCTGGTACTAAGGATACCCGACAAGTCCTATTATAAGTCCCTGTTTTCTGTTGCTTATAACTTTGCCAAACTTTAACATTTAGGGCTGAAATTTTCCACACCAGGTGTCTCCCTCAGGCTTCTTTTTATTAATGAATTAATTATATTATGATGATTAGAATTTTTCAGCCAAAACAGTTTGCCTCTTTCTGAGAATGAGGCTAGGAAATAATATTTTATTTTGCTCATGTTAAAACATTCTGGCAACCTTTTCTTTGAGAAGCTCTAGCACCCCCATGCTTTGGAGCAGGAACTTAACATTTGGCAAGGCAGTGGCCTTTGCGTCAGAGATGTGCCTTTTGCCACCCCAGTGAAAAGTGATACAACTTTGAAAGACAACAGGGGCAGGCTGTATGAGAGCAACTGTGTTATCTGCTCTCCCTGTATTCAGCACAGTCCAGGCCTACGAACGAGCATGTTCCTTAGGGGACAAATTTTAACTTGGGCATGAATCTTTATTCTGCCCTGTCCCTCCCCCTTCCCCCGACCTTTCTGGTTTTGTAATCTCATTTCCTTTTACTCCTTCTCTTCCTCTTTTTCTACCTTTTTTTGTCTTTATCTTTCTTTTCTTTTCCTGCCCTCCCAGCTTTTCATTACTGTCATCTTTTTTCCCAGCCACTGAACCCTTGATGTTGTTCTAATTGACAGACAGGGTTTAAAAGCACATTCGAAGGCGCCTGTCTTTTTAAATAGACTCCTGTCTCATCAAAAGATGTACAGCAACATTCCATTAGAGCACATCATTTGAAAATAGATTGGGCTTTTAGCAACTGCAGTTGCATTTTTATAGTTAGGTTGTTCTGCTAGGTTCGCCTTCTCCCACTTCTCCCCCCACCCCCATTTTTTAAAAAAGACATTAAAGAAATCTTAAGGATTACTTTTTGTTTGTTTGGGGTTTTCTTCTATAAACCTCTCAGGTGCTTATGCATTCAGTTCAGTTTTCACAGTTAAGACACGGATGTTTTGAACTGAACATGATGATGCAAAATACACAAGCACTGAAAACAATGAGGTAATGACTGGGAAAAAAATTAGCCTTCCTCCCTGGCCCCTTGGCTGGTTGGCAGGAATGTCCTCGTGGACCGATAACATTTTTTTTTTAATTAGGACTAAATCATGGCTTTTGCCACAGACCTGTGCAATAGGCAATCTGTTGCTGCACACTCCCTGAAGTGGGCCCCAGGGAGTAGACTGTGACTTTTCAGAGTTTCCCTCTTCTCCAGGCTGAACAAACCCACTCTGCACCAGCCCTATACCTGGTGCAGTGTACTTCCCCCAGTGGCCTTGTCTAAGCATTTGGAGTCAGAGCCAAAGATCCATCATCCACTCCTTTTCTGCCCCTTTTCTGCCCACATGTGTAGTGGAGAGACAGAGGCCCCGTGGAGTCTGCTTTGTCCCCTGCACTGCTACTCATGTTTAAGGTTGCTGGCCCAGGGGATTAAGGGTGCACCTTAACCTCCCTTACTCCCCTGTGCAGGCACATAGGACAGCCATGATCTGGTCCTTCTTTATGAAATTGATACACTTAATCTCTCTATCCATACCAGGAGCAGGACACAACTGCTGGTACTGCCATAATATAAAGGAGGTTCTGTTGATGTTTTCCTTCCAGCTGCTGGATCAGTGGAGATTCTAGGTCAGAAGGGATATGGCTGGCTTCTGGTAGACAGTTGGATAGGTGTATAGGTCGGGGAGGAATTGAGGTTCTCATTTGCTGGGAGAGTGCTTTTGGTCAAGGGGACTAGGTGAGTTTCTGGCAGCAGGGTGGGGGGAGCCAGTGGGTGTCTGTTTCAGGAGAGATTAACAAGGAAGATTTCTAGCAGGTGCCAGGTGGGGGTGTCCTTTGGTTAGGAAGATTGGGAGGGTTTCCAGATGGTGGAGAGGAGCTGGAGCCATCAGCAGAGCCAGTCTTAGGGCCAGGCAAACTTTGCGATCACCCGGGAATGGAAAGCTCTTTTGCCTGTGGAATGTTCTCAGCTGCGGGGTGTGGCAGCAGCCAAGCAGCCTTGTAGTTTTTCAGCAGGAGATGTAGAAGGGAGGACAGTGTGGGAGCATCAGTGGGAGTCTTCTGGTTGGGGAGAAGTGAGGGAAGGCATTAAAGAACCAAGAGTTCCTTTCAGTAGTCCCTCCCTCTATCGTCTCCTGGGCAATTCTTATAGATATAGATAGATAGATATAGATACACACACACACACACTTATTGAATATTTGCACACTGTCATAGCATATTTGTATTCTGAACTTAATACAAGTTAAGGATGGAAAATCTCTCTTAGGATATCCAATCCCTTCCCTTGCAGATGTAACCCTATCAAAAGCTGTTCTACATAATGATAATTACAGTACTCGTGAAATTGTGAGGCTCAGCTGGTACCCGTGCCATGACAAGCACTGATACTTGATAAAAGCATCAGTTTTGAAGTGCATTTACCCACTGTTATACAAGTAGTATTTTAGCCAGTCACAACTAAGACAACATGACAATTATCCTCCCGCAACCAGTAAAACCCTTATTGCTGCTGTAAGTGTCTAGTAACAGCTGGAGAGAGATGGCCTCAAGCTATGCAGTATGGACCTGGATCCCAACTTTCCTCCGAATTCAGAGGTGCTCAGAGCTGAGGTTTTAGTTTGGGCCCCATGACACAGATGTGATCAGACACAAAGCTGGAATTCAGATCTGAATTTTCTCCAAGTTTAGGGATGTTTACAGCAGACGTCTGGTGTGCACCCATCTCTACAAACAGGGCACTCAGACCTTCTTCTAGGTGCTGGAAATCACTTGAAACCCTCCACCAAGACTCCTGCCCAGGTCCCCAAACCCACCCAGTCCCCCTCTGATTAGTTCATTTTGCAGAGCAGGTGGTCCTTGGGATAATCGCTTATTTGTCTTTCCTCCTTCGACGCCCCCAAACACTCACATCACAATAACCCTCCCTCTGACCATGGACAGGGCTCCTCCGAGATCTGCTCCCTGTTTCCTCCGAGCTTCAGCCAGAGGGGTCGGTAGAGCGTGACACAAGGTACTCCCTCCACCCTGGGGGGCTGAGCAAGCTGCCTCTGATTCCCTCCTACTCCCCTCTAGTCTATGGAGCTAAAGAAATCAGCCCTTTTCTATATCCACCACTGATCAGTAGCTGGAATGTAATCAAACCCCCCACCTCCACCCGGCTATTCATTCTAGCTGTGCTGCTATTAAGTCCAAGAAAGAGGCAGCCGCAGCACATTCCAGCCCCGGCTTGGGAAGAGCTCAGTGCTCCTTTCTTGCTATCCATGTTCTGGTTTCTTGAGTAATAGCGATAATCTGTCGCTTTGTTGCATCCTCACAATAAATGACTTCTGAGATTGATTAAAACCTCTCAGCTCGGCTCCGGCTCTGCATCGATTTTAGCTGCTGCTTCTTGCTTTGTGTACAACACATCATAGAAATCAGAGATGGAAAAGACCTATTAGGTCCCATCTAGTTCAACCCCCCTGGGGGCCCAGTAGAGGATTGTTCCCTGCACTGTATTCTCCACTGATCTCTCTGGTCCAGTTTTAAATGGCTCAGGAGATAGCACTGCCAACTCTTCCCTTGAGAGACCCCTCCACAGCCAACTATAGATCTCAGTGTGAAAAGGAGACTGGCTTCCCAAAACTCAGCCTTTGCTCTTTACCCTTAGCTACAATATAGCCACTTTAAATTCACACCCTCCCTTATTCCAGATTAACGTTCACGTGCCGGCAAGACATAATACTCAGACACGTGAATAGGAGGGAGCCTTAACAGGAGTCAGGGGAATCTTGAAAAGGAGAAATCTTGACATGTGCATCAGCACGGGACCTGGTGTATTTCACACTCCCAGGACTTGCGTCTCTCCTCCCTTGCACCTTGTTTCATCACTGATACATGGGCTAAGTGTGTGTAAAACACTACCCAATCAGAACTGGTTATTCCTTCATTTCACACCTTTTTAGCCCTTACCCTCATGGGCATAGTTTGGGGGTGGGGGGCAGCCTTGGACAGGCATGGAATTTGTCCCCCCCCCATGCGCAGCCCCATTGCCTGACTGGAGCTGCCCTCCCCCCCAATATAGAAGTCAAATTATGCCTTTTCTCACCCTCCCTATGGTGCAGCTTCTTATCACTACTCCAGCACTGCCAATAGCCAGAAAGATGGCTTCCCCCTCACCCCCAGGAATCAATGTGCGTAAGAGGAATCCCCAGATGACATAAAACTGGCATAACAATTCTATGACATCGTCTCTCCCAACCGCTGCAATAGGGGGCATGATCCAGCAATCCTTCCTGCGGCCATGGAGAACAGGAATAACTTATAGCAGCACTGAGATGTCTCTAAATTGCCCCAGGGGAATGGATCAGAGGTAGGGAGAAAGCCTAATGGTGGCTTACAATCACCTTTTCACCCCTCCACCCCAAGCTGTGCCAAGCCCAGCTCTGGCATAGCCCAGGATCCAGCCCATTTTGCACAGATATAAACAACGACACAAGGGGCAGGGCAGTGGAGAATCAGACCCTTAGTTTCTGCTTCCCTTTCCAGGAATAAGGAGGTTCTTTGGACTTGGACACCTTGCAGGACCTGTCCCTTTTCTGCCAGACTGTAAAATGAGAGCAGACTTTGTCTCCCATCATGCCCACCTCACTCGCCCCAGGCTGTAGAAAGGTGGGGCGGGGAGCTCATATTATGGGGAGAGACAGAAGCCACCTAGGAAGGGGTAAGTGGTCTCAGCTGAGCAATCAGTATTTGCATGGAGTAGGGCAGTGGGTGGAGAACGCGCAGATGAGCACCATCCCAAGGCTATTTATTCATCTCTTTTTTAGACTAATACTCAGACCTTCACGCTTGCTGTGCTTGCTCCCTTTCCAGCGCTGATGTATTAAAATCAGCTCCTGTGTGTGCAGAAATAGAAGCGGGGGAAGGAAAAAAGAACATGTTCCCAGCATGTTAATCCTTCCTGTGATGTGTGTGATTTATGTTTCAGCAGCACCCACTAGCCCCACCGTTACAACAGCCCCTTTCCCTCAGATCTGCCCACAGTGAACTGTTCTGCGCACCATTGCAATTCCTTTAAATGGCAACTGCAGACTAGCACCGGTTTTCTCAAAGGCAGCACATTCTTACCTTAATGAATGAATTAATTTATGCCATTCTTCGCTTTTATAGGGACATCTGCTCAGCTGACTCCAGCCATTTTACAAGCCTGTTCACAGATGCCAGAGGGAGGGATCACTCAGAGAGTTTATTTAAATGCTTCCCCCCTCCAGTTGCTTTTACCCCATGAGGCTATCCACAAAGGCAGAGAAGACTCAGTGGAAACACACACATCTTGAGACTAATTCTGCTTTCAATTACACCCCTTCGGCTACAATGACTTCAGTAGAGTTACTCCTGATTTACACCACTAGCAATGTGAGAGCAGAAACGTGCCCCGTGTAAGTGTGCGTGCGTGCAAACCATGATGTTTTGGGGGTTGGTCCTGCTTTGAGCAGAGGGTTGGACTAGATGACCTCCTGAGGTCCCTTCTAACCCTGACATTCTATGATTCTATGGTTTTAGATTGATTTCGGTGAATCAGAAAATGCTATTTGAAGCTGGTTTGTGTTTTTCCCCTCAATCACGAGCATAAATGTATATGGCTTAGTGGTTAGACCCAATTCTAAGTTAGGAGACTTAGGTTCTAGTTCTGACTCTTCCAGTGTCACTCAACCATACCATGACAGTAGTAGTAGGTTGTAATCCACTGTCTGGACCAGCTCTAGAGGAGGAGAAGACACATACTTTACCAGTGTGTTTCACTGATATTTGCTGACAGCAGTGGAATGATGAGATTGAGGAACCTTGGATTCCATTCCAGTCTCTGGAGGGGAGTGTTCACTAGCGGTCACAAACATTTCTGCCTGTTCCTCTCAAACCTGATCCCTTTGACTCCAGCCTGTCCCTGTCCTATCACTTCCTTACTCCTCACTGCTTGACTCAGTCCCCTTCTCCTTGCCTACCCAGTCTCAGTCTCCATCTCTGATGTTTCTCATCCAGTCCTACTCTCCTTGACCACTCAGTCCTAATCTCCCTCTCTGGGCTCCCTGTCCAAGTATCAGCCTCCCCTACACTCCCAGTCTCGGTATCCTTGCCCAGTTCCCTCCCCTTGTCCCGACTCATTGTCCCCAGTCTCTTTGCCCAGCCAGTTGCAGTTATCGCTTCCTGGTTCTTCATCCAATCTGTCTCCCCACCTCCCTTGGCTCCGAGTCCCAGTTTCACATGGTTCCTTGTCCCAATCTGCTCCTTTCCCTTCCCCAAGTTTGGGTCTTGTCCCCTCTGCATTTGAATCAGACAGATGCCTCTACACTGCCTGAGCACCAGCGGGGGGCGGGGTGGGGAAGGGTGAGCTGAGAACACAGGAGAGAAAGACTTCCTGATCTCACTTCCAATGCATGGCCCCACCCCAGCCCAGAGAGGCCAGGATCAGCAATGACAACAGAAGAGTCCAGCTTCACTCTGGGGATGGCACATGTCAAGCTAGTCAGAACTCAGAGCTGACAGGCTGGAGCATGCTCAGAGAGTATGGAATCATCCAAGATTTTAGCAGCTAAACTCTAAGCACTTTACTGAGTATTTGAGTATGTAGATTTTGGAAAGGCTTAAAACAGTGTCAAATTTGGGTACATTTTCACAGGAACAGCAAAAGGCACATCCATGACACAAAGGTCACCTCCCTGCCAAATTTCAAGTTCTTTCTCCAAAGCAATGGAGGTGCTAGGGTTTCTGAAAGAAAAAGTTGCCTGGAATGTTTTTTTAATGGCAAAACAACATGTTTTGCCTAGGTTCAGCTTGGAAATGGCTGAACTCTTTTGGCTGCAACTTTCCAAAAAATTCAGCCAGAGGTAGACACCCAGCATGTAAAATTTCATCCCAAATGCTTGAAGTTTGACAAAGTTAAAAGCCCCTGAACAAATTTAAAAGTGTTGGCCAACTTGTACAAGGGGTGGGTACTACTAGCCCCTCTTTGTAATGAGCCTAGTGTCTAGAGAGGTTAAAGGTTTATTAGATCATCAGGTCTGTCCCCTGCAATGCTGAGATGCAGTACCTAGGGAGAGGAGGTCATTGCTTCTAGCTAGGACTACTGGTATTTTCATGACATTCATGAGATTACAGTTTCGCTATGAACACACATTGGAGGCTAACACTTTGCACAGAATGTCCTAGCCTGACAGTAACACATTTACTATCCATTTAAACAAAAGGGAAAGCCAATGCTGCTATTTTTAAGTGTTTGTCCTAGTATGAAAAATAATAATATAGTGGGTTTGGCTGGAGTTTTTTCCCTTTCATCCGCATGACTCTAAAGCACCTTCAGCTTAAGAAATTAAATTTGACAGGTGATTAGTCCATAATGTGGTGCAATCTTTTCAGGTATTGGAAAGAAAAATGGAAACTGGCTGAGATATTTAACTTTGAAATGTCTGTTTCGCAGGTGGCGGAAAGGAACTTTGATGTCTTGTCATCGGGTGCTATGTAATGCACAGGGCAGACTTATCCCAGCCCTCAAATAGATATGTAAATAACACATTCTGGAGTGGTTACAATGGGAAAAGGGCTGAATCAGGAAGGTCAAATCTAGAAGCTGATCTGCATCTCATGAGCTGTGGGCTCACATATGCAGTCCATGATTGTTCCATTATAAGAATGGGCTGGAACCATAAAGTCTGAATCTGAACTTCCCTGGCTGATCTCTAGCTTCAGATTAAAAAAGGGAAGCCACCCATGGGGTGTATGTTGCTATGTAACTGTTGTCATCTTGTTTTCTATGCACTGCCCCATTACATTTCAGGGGGCAGGGTTGTGACACACACACACACACACACACACACACCTCGTGTTCTCTCTCACACATGGAGACTTTTCTTGTGCACACTTTTTGGTTTATTGTTTCTCTTGATCCACAAGTCATTCAGGCTGACAATTGCTCTTTGTCTAGGGAGAAACACATAATCCAAATATCACAGAAGATCCATTTTGTGGTTTAGTTGAAAAAGACCAGATCAGACCTTTAGAAGAGCTCTGAATCCTTAACTCCTCTCCATTGGCTAATGTGACACAAATCAGGGGAAAAAAAGAAAAGAAAACAGGCTTTGTTTACCACTGAGATATATTCCCCTCTCCTACCTATTCACCAACATTCCCCAGCCATAATCCCTGCCCCCTTTTCTAATGTGTCTTTTGCTATAAAAGCCCACAAGAAGCCATGCTGTAGGGAAGGGGTAGGCAACCTATGGCATGCGTGCCAAAGGCAGCACGTGAGCTGATTTTCAGTGGCACTCACACTGCCCGGGTCCTGGCTACCAGTCTGGAGGGGCTCTGCATTTTAATTTAAGTTTAAATGAAGCTTTTAAAACATTTTTAAAACCTTATTTACTTTACATACAACAATAGTTTAGTTCTATATTATAGACTTATAGAAAGAGACCTTCTAAAAAGGTTAAAATGTATGAGTAGCACACGAAACTTTAAACCAGAGTGAATAAATGAAGACTCGGCCCACCACTTCTGAAAGGTTGCCGACCCCTGCTGTAGGGTAAGGAAGGACTGTCTGAGCTGAGGACTTACAGCTGCTATATTCCAGAAAAACTCCAAAAGGGACTGAGCAACTGCCCTAATCAGTCACCTACAATGGGATGAGACACTCTGAGCCTTATTACCACTGGGCTTGACAATCTGAGCAGGTGTTCACTTTGCATACGGTACATTTACCAGCAGTACTGTTCGCCTGAAGAGCAGACAAAAGAAAAGCTGTTGCTGAAAGGCTTTGAATTGCTTGGGAGAGGGGAAAAGACATTCAGGCTGGGTTTTAACCTGTCACAGGTGTAAAACATTAGCTCTTAACAAACCCTGTACCTCAGAGTGAGGTAGAGAGGTGCCTAGTTCATCTGGGAGCTAACATTTTTCACCTGTAGGTCACAAGGTATCTTCTTCAATGCCCACCCGCCTAAGGAGAGGAAAGTTATAAATTGGATTCTCTGAGACTAATCTATTGCTTTTTAGGGGGCCTGTGGAGTGGGTATTGCATCTTGAGTAGATTAATGCTCATATTAAACAGCTGGGATGTGAGGGGATAATCTTTCCAGGTCTCTTTAACTTTTACTGGATCCCAATAGTTCTTTTTCTACCATTAGAAATCCTCCTTCAAGATAATAAAGGGAGAGCTTCTGCCCCAAAATATCCCAGTGAAGTGACTCAAATGTTATCTTGATGTCCCCAATGACTGTAGGTTGCAATGGCTAGTTTAATAGGACTTGTTTTTGCCTATTTCTCCTCAGCAAAACAGACAGATGGTTCTGAGTATATTGCTATGCCTAGAAATTCTTGGCTGGATTCCCCACATGAGTAATAATGTAGCATCACTCACTTGCCACTCCAGTGCTAGATTAGAAGGGAAAAATCACAGGGAGGTACTAAGGGGAAAAGGAAAACACACTCCAGAGAACTACAAGGTGGGGGAATATGTTAATGGCAAGAGAAGGTAGGTAGGGTCTTTTCTCAGGCAGCCCCAGCTGGTTTCATTGTAGAGGGGTGTGTGTGTGTGTGAGAGAGAGAGAGAGAGAAAATAATAAATAAACCTCATGTGCAGGCTTTTTTTTTTCCTTTTTACAAATGCCATTAAAAGAGGGGAGTGCAAAGCAGCTTAGAGCTGACATTTCAAGGAGTGGGTGGGGGTAAAAATAATGCCAGGTAAACAGGATAATTTCTACCTTCCCCCTACCTCTAGCCTGTGTGAGGGATAGATAATGGCAGCAAGAGAAAGCAAAGACTACTGTGGAATTTAGCTCTAAAAAAAAAAAAAGAGAGAGAGCGAGAGAGCAAACAAGCAACTGCATGTGCTTCTGAGGCGTCTCTGCTTTGAACCTTATCAACAGGGACTGTACAATGTGGTTCTCTTTCTCCCTCTCCCTCTCGTCTCCTAACTTTTGAAGCAAAACACTTACGTGCAAGGAATGTTGGAGCATTTGACAGCCGGGAAGATAGTGGAGCAAGCCAAAGAGTAGGGAGGAGGGGGCTGCTTGCTTTTCTTTAATCAAAAAAAGAAGAAAGTGGAGGAAGAAAACAGTGGTGGGATTTTTTTTTCCTTCCTTAACAAGCCTCAAGAGCATGGCCTGTGTTGAGTCAAGTGGATAGTTAGAGGAGAAGGGCTGTCAATAGGATCTTGCTGCTGCTCTTCTTTTAAAAAAAAAAGAGAGAGAGAGAGAGAGAGAGAGTAAGCAAGCAGAAGAGAAGGGCTGTTGTGATAGTTGCTCTCCAGTCACAAAATCCTTTGCCTGCACACTCCCTGCCAGGAGACACTATTTTTCAGGGAGTGTCTCTCATACCTGTGTCTTCTAAAGAGGGTTACCTGTGTGGCATTTCTGGTGAGGGTGGATAGTATGTGAATTTCTTGCTACCCGTGTCACGTGCTTGGTTTTCCATATAACCCTTAGTGACAGGCACTCTTGTGGGTACTATGAGGTATCTAACTTGGCAGGGGTTAGGAGTTATGCATGCAGAGACCAGAAGTTCCAGCAAAGTGGTAGGTGCTCTTTGGGTGCTGAGCAATTTTGAAAACCAGGTGTCTAAAGGGGAGCGCTCTTGAAAATCTGTCCCCCAGTTCCTATTAACAAGAAAGGATGATTTCATACACTACATTTTACACGGGCATTAGCAAGAGTTGTGTGAATTAGAGAGAAGCCCAAACGAACAGCTCAGATTTGAATGTGCCTGAACTTTGAGCAAATTTGGAACCAAATCTGAACTTGGCAGATGGTCCCCATCTATATAATGGGTAAACCAAAAATGTGACCTAAATATCCTTAAACTTTGCAGGCGCATGGATTTGAACTCAGTGGTGCAAGATCCTCTATACTGTGTATAAGTCTCTGGCAACCCCCTTTCACTGTCCCTATCCTCTTGTATGGTCCCCAGCTCCATTGCTGTGGCTGTAGTTGTGTATCTCCTTTGGAATGCATTTCAGATAGGAATACAGAATGAAAGGAGCCTCACCAAAGATGCCAACTGTTCCTCTAAAAGACTTCGTACCTGCACTTATTGGGGGATGAGGGGAATAAGTAATAGATGCCTTCCTGAGTAACTCATATTTTGGAGGAGAACAGGGGCCATATCCTTTGATAACATTCCCCTTTGTAAGTGACTGGCTTGCTATTTATGCCAGAGTTGCTAGTTCTGAAAAAGCAAGCTGCTGTCTGGGGCAGATGTTAGATAGACAAGTGGGTGTGCATCCTTCTTGTATCCAGCTTTAAATTCATGCAAACTCTCAGACTTTCAACTTCTTTCCCCCCCTAACAACTCAAAAACTAGTCGGCTGCAGAAACTGCGACATGCTGGCTGCAACGAGGGTGTGAAACACAGGGTGCTGGCCAAAGATTACTCTTCATTTTCTGGCCCCAGCCATCTGCATGTGTGTTCCAAAAGGTCATCAGTCACATGGCAGGGGTCACTATCCAACGTACAGTCACACCAGCCAGCTACCACAGATGTCTGAATCAGCTACTGGGCTCCTACCATTATTATTAGATGTGTGTAGAGCAGATAAAACTACCTAGAACTAGACTAGCAGACTGCAAGGGACAGACAAAACTGTTGATGCTAAGACAACAGAACCTGCCTCTACAAGATTACACTCTGCACTTTACGGCAGATATGTCGCACAGATGGGATCTTAACTCAAATGCAGGATGGTGTGGGAGATGTGGTCTGTAAGGAGGTCACCGTAAGATCCTGGGAAAAAGAACTGAGGGATTTGAAGGAGCAGAGAGAAGATATTTGGAACAATGAGAGGTGCCAGGTGGTTGTTGTGAAGAGGCTTCCTTATCTGGCTGTGCTTGCTGGTAGCTCACAAAGGCAGGTTTTGCTCAGAAAGGAGTGAGGAAAATGTTTCCAGCCCTTCAGTGGGTAACCGGCTCCTGGAGCCTGTTGGGTCATTTGGAGTCTGTTTCTGGTATCCCAGCTTTCACTCAAGCTGTATTCCCAAAATGATGTTAATGGCTATAGGGAATACAAGAGTGGAGAGTATACAGCAGAAGGACAGTAAAGGCATGTTTTGTGTGTTACAATCAATCATCATAAATGTAAAAGTAGAAGGAGGAAGATAAGGAGACAAACCAGGAAGGAAAGCGATCCAGTAAAAGGAGAGTACTAGTAAGGTGTCTGCCCAGGATGGATGTCAGACTGAGCCCCTTTCAGAACCTCACCCTGACCCTCATCTCAGTGGGGCCTGTTTTTCTGTTCTGCTTTTTCACTGGGCTCAGCCACTTGGTGGGGATGTCAAATCGCTGCTGTTTTATTCAGATTTTCAGACAAATCCCCCTGGCCGTGGCCTTTACTGTTGATGATTTGCACTGGCATAGATGGCTCCTGTACGATCTGGTACTAATTGAACTAGTGCCTCATCCAGCTGCTATCCCAGCATTTCCGCACCCTGTGCTGAACACCTTACGATACCGAACGTCTCCTCTATATCCAAAAGCTAAACCCAGAACAGTAGCTACCTTGGCATGAGAGAAGCCATGACTTCCAGACTCACTCTGTCTGCTCTAGATCACTTACTTTTCCAGCCAACTGGGCAAAAATGCATACCTCCTCCCGAGGAAATGTTGCTACTGTTACAACACTCCAGCAGAAGTATGCCCAAATCACATCCCGGCCTGCTGTTTTGCCGTTGACTGTAGGTTTAACGCCTTCACTGCCAGATGCTCACCACAACTGCTGTGCTACTGTCATACTATTAACATTCCATTGAAACCAATGGACTGTTAGAAGGTACTTAGAACATCTGGCAGCATAATAGGTGTGTTCTAATGGGACATCCCTGAAACATTAGCAGCACAGCAGGTGTGTGCAACATGGATGCACCTGGAATATTCTGCAGCAGGCAGTAGCTTACTTGCTAGAACAACCCCAGAGCACCCAGGAGTTTAAAAGAAATATCCGAATCCCATGTATATGGAATGTTTGGCAGCAGCCCAGGTTTGCTCTACCTGTATGTACTGTACTTTGGTGGCATGCCAATCCCCTTCCACTTGGGTGCACCTGGTATGTTCACTAGCACAGCAGGTACATTCTACCTTACGTGTATCTAAAATAGTAGGCGTTTTCTATCTGGACATACTGTGCATGGAAAATTCAGCAGTATAGCAGGTGCATTCTGCCAAGATGCACCTGGAAAGTCTGGCTAAGTGATTAAAAGAATCGTTAGATTCTGCTTGTTATAAAATTGCATGTTCTGTCACGTTTTTATTTTCCCAGTAAATAAAGTCTAAATGGAAATAATAATTTGCAGCTGTAATTTTGTAACAAACAATTCTGTGTGCAATAGGAATATCCTTGACTTATATTGTCAGTAAATGGAGGGGGAAGTGCAAGGTCACACTTAAAATGACTTGTCTCTAGATAAGGATTCAAACACTAAATTAACACAAATTCATTTTTTCAGAATGGCTGTGTCTCTAGTATAAATTCACCATATGCACCTGCCTGTAGGACCAGTTCAGACCAGAAGTGCGAGAACGTGTGTTACTCAGAGCTGTGTATGACTCAGCTCATATTTGCTTCACCAGGACATGTGTGAAATCAAAGATTTTCACAAGTGTTTCTGAATTTGGCCCTGGTGAGGTGGTGGTGAAAATGGTTGTTCATGCAGAGAGATACCCTTATATTTACAAGAAGAAGATAGTTTTCTGTCTGCAGAAAGTGTTGAAACTAGATAGGGAAGCAAACACCAGGGGCATTACTGGTTGTATAAATAAACTCTCCTTCCAACACCTTAAAATATGTAGAAGTAACACGTAGCAAAGTGTGAATATTATTAATAATCATATTTAACACTTACTATAGTGCTTTGTCTTTTTTTCAAAGGGACCTTAAATACATTCATTAATCTGCTTATACCAAATCACCTGCACATCTTGAGTGTGTTGTGATAGGAGCCAAAAGCCCCAGGGCCTTCTTTCACCTCATGAAAAGAGATCAAAAGTCATCAGCTATAATGGACGTATCTTTTGCTTTTAGGAAAGGGTTTGGGTTAGATTTGTGTTACAGCTGACTAATGACTGGGATCTCAGTCCATGAGGTCACAGGTGATACCTGCTCAATCCAAACCTTTGCCATGTACCTTCTTTCTTCAGAGCGCCTGTTTCACAAACTTTGGGCCTGGTTCTCCACTGCCTTGCACCTTGTGTAGTCATTTATCTCTTCGCCCAATGGGTGTAAAATGCCACCATTGCCCCAACTTCTCACCCCTCGATCTCTACAGCTATAGGGCCTTATTTTCTACTATCTTGTCCCTCATTAGCATGCACATATACATACATTTGAACTGTACAGGTCAAATATTTAATCACACTAATACCTCAAAATGATTTGAGTCAAGTTCTCAACAAATACTTTTTTTTGCACTATTTGTCCAGCTCTATAAATATCCCAGTGAGAAGGAGAAAAATGCAGGAGTTTTTTCATTGTCAACTCTTGCTTTCAATGAGTGGCCACCCGACTGCTAGACAGTCAAACACTTGAGTGAGTTATTGAGACCTGCCACATGCAAATAGAGCTCACTGCCAAGCTCCTTAGTATTCCCGCTTCTTCCAAAACAGACAATGCTCAGGAGGCCTCTGATTCTAGGCACTTAACAATTAATTGAGTTGCCATTGGGTGAGAGGTTGAGGCAAGCAGGGTGCTTGAGTTACTTAGCAGCTAGTTGAATTAATAAAACAGCAAAGGAAAGAAATGCACCAATTTGAATACTGTAGCTTTTTATTATTGTTATTTATCTCTAAAAATCAGGGCATGAGTTGCTGCAGGGGCAGAGATGGGGTGCTCTAATGGATCCCTTTTATCAGAGGGATGGTAAATCCATTGTCTTCTCCATATTTTAAGGCAGCAGAACGCTGAATCTCCAATAATACCTGCACAGACACCTCTCCGGTGCAGACTTCCTTTTTAGTCTCGTCTCACCTTGCATAACAGGTTAACAGACTTCACTCATGGTTCACTTCACCTGGCTGACCTCAGCACAATAGATCCTAGAAACAGTGCCCAAGAGAGCAATGGATCTACAAGATTAATGGTCTGTCTTCACTGCAGATTTAGCCTGAGCTCTTACCTAGGTGTTGCCCCTATCCTCGTCCCAGCTGCAAACAAACTTCTCTCACCTGGGTGCTTTCAACTAGGCTAACTGTCCCAGCTGGGCGTGGGTTAGACCTCAGGTGCCTCTTCCACTTGAGCTGTTATCTGTCCATTCAGCAGCGAGACACAGACTAAACAACTTGAATCCTCCAGTGCCTTCCCACACTTCCCCCATATGCCCAGAAAGACAGAAAACTTCTCCCACAGTTCATTGGGAAAGACTCACAGATCAGATCAGCTTACGGCAGCACAAGGAACCAATGGGCTATAACCTCAGAAGTCCTAACAATGCACACAGGTGGGTGCAGCATCAGTGAGAACACGGTAACTCGAGTATGGTTTTGCAGTATGGCTGCTCAGACCCGGGCCAGGGCTAAGATGGGTGCTCAAACATGGGTGTCAGTCACCCACGTTAACTCTGCAGTGAACACATACCCTAAGAGGCCATTTGCCATCACTGCTGCGCATTCCTGACAGAATACAAGCTGTAGGGGGATAGTTTTACATTCTCAGTTGTCTTAAATGGTCACACTTTTCTGAAGCAGGGTTTATTTGGGGCCATCCAACTCCCATTAAAGTCAGTGGATCACAGCATGAGGAAAGATGAGCTTTCAGGACATGTCACATGACAACATACATCAGAATAACATCCAGAATATGCAGGATATTTGTAGATACGTCCACCGTGCTCCTACCTTAGCTATCAGCCTCACAAAACAGCCACAGCCCCCCATGGAAAACTTTTGACTCGAAACAGCAGGGATATGTTCTCAGCAGTCAGAAAAACTGGGCAGTTAAATGGACTCCCAGAGGATGTGGCTGAAGCACAGTCACTACACAGATTTAAGAATAGGTTGCAGACAGCCTCAGCTGAGAATGATGTAGTGAGCAGTTCTGCCAAAAAAATAAATGCAGGAGTCTTACTCTCCTGAATGGCCCAACTGGTCTTTTGAGGCCCTGCTATCTCTGAATCTATGAACCTGCCGTGTTGGTAATTGGCCTGCCATTCTCATTCCGGCAGCGCTGCCTTTGAAAGGATGCTCCGTTGGCACATGAACTGAAGCACATATTCAGAGAGGCCATTTACTTTGCATTAGTGCGTCCTCCCTCCCCCCCCCACACCCCTATTCACCCGTTTCTTTTCTGTTCTTCTTTTATTTTTAAATGACTCCCTCTTCAAGAACAGATTGACTCCGGCAGTAATTTGTCATGTCACCTTCAATAAAATTTCAAACAAAACCTCGGAAGATTAATGGGGAAGCAAAAGCGCCGTATCTTTTATGCATTTCAGATGGCAAAATATAAATCAAAACTGCGACCTGTTTGTAGGGTGATGCTGAAAAAATACAAAACCATGGTAATAAAGTTAGACATGTGTCCCTGTCAGATCCAGCACTGATGTGCACAGGGTTTAACTTTTAATTGTACAGTGATGTATCTCGTTTAGGTCTACAGTGAGTACAGGTAGATAAAAAAGCTTTGCGAGAGAGGCTCAGCCAGCCTGCTGTTTGGAAATATCCACTCCCTGCAATAAAATGGATTCAGCTTCCTGGTTGTCACTGTTCTGCTCACCATGGCAATGCATGCCTTCTGAAATGGAAGTGGACCTCGAGTCCTGCTGGGCTGGAACCACAGGCATCTGTGTCTAGAGTTGATAGAAATCAGCGTCTGATCCTATAATTGGGTCCAAGCAGATGGATTCCCGTTGACTTCAACATCAGTGGCCTCTCAAAATGACTTCAATGGTCTTATGCTTAAGGCGCTGGACTGGGTCTTAGGTTCATGGGTTCATGACTCGGCTCTGCCACAGATTGTCTCTGTGACCTTGGCCAGCTCACTTAGGGTGGGATTTTCAAAGCGGCCTAAGGGATGTGGAGGCTTAATTCCTATTAAAAACACCTTAGGCCACTTTGAAAACCTCTTTTGAACATCTCTGGGTCTCAGCTTCCCATCTGTAAAATTGGGATAATGATGCCCCCTTTCTCCCACCCTTTCTCTTGTCTAGATGGTAAAGTGTTTGGTACGGGGACTCTCGCTTTCTGTTTGTATGTACAGCACCTAGCACAATGGGGCCCTGGTCTTTGCCGGGACTTCATAGTGCTACTGCGATAACAATAATGCCCAGATCTGTTAAAGGAAGACATTGTCTGTACACCAAATAACCCAGAAATATACTGCAGGCCAGTGGAGCCCTTCATCCCTCCCACCCTGCTGCAAAATAAATCCATATTTAACAGTAACGATATGTTTAGGGCCTTATTGGAATGTAGCTGTGCAGTCGATATATTTGAAATGTGAGCACAACTATATTGCAGGAGAGATTAAGTAGCAGCATGGAAAAGCTCTCCTAAGGGAATTTATGATTATACCCTTCTAGGTGGGCTTTTCTTGTTGAGCATCAGCCTGCATGTTCCCACGCTGTACTTGAAGGGCAGCCATTGTCTTATGCTGCTTCCTATTATAAAATTGAGAGGAGTTTGATGAGATCTCCTAGTCACAAGAGAGCTCATTTGTTCAGCAAATCCAGCCGTGACCCCTTTCTAATGTTTTTTTCCCCCCTGTCTTCCGTTGGCTTGTTTTTATCTGAATGCTTCGACTAAAACTCTCCTATCAATATTCAAGGCCGACTGCTGGAGTTTGGACAGCGCCTGTCAGATCCAACAGAGACCAGAGTGTTGTGCATATTTGCAGACTGTAAGTGGCTATAATGCTGTATAAGAACAAAGCAGTTGCTGTTTGGCTTACGCTGCCTTTTCCTGTGTGACTGGGGAGATGGCCTTGTGGCTGAAGGGTTGTTGCTAACTTTTTTACTTTTTCACGTCTATTTGAATGGGATATTGACCTAAGTGGCAAAGTTTGGATCTGAGTACATATTCAAACTTCCCACCAAGTTTGGGGCTGTGTTTGTTCCTGGGATTTTGCACCAGCCTCTTACAAAGAAGTAAGCCAGCTGTGAAGCTTGGATCCACCTTTTTAACCTGGAGATGGGCTTCTCCAGAGTTTGGAGGTGTTCAGATGGGGATGAGGGGATGCTTGGTTCATACCCATCTTTATTTTGAATGTGGTGTTATTGTAGGATTGCTTCGGAGTCCCTCCCTTATGTAGGAAGGAGACCTGAAGTATTTATTTAAATGAAAAATACAAAAATAAAATAAAATAGCAGAGGGATAACAAGGAAATCTCAAGTAAAGGAGAAATGGGGTGTGGGGAGAGGTGGGGAAAAATGTTCCTACTAATTACAATAAAATCATTTTTTTAAGTCTAAACCCCTCCCCTCTTCCCTCCCCCCCAAGCTTGATTAGCTTCTTTTCAAAAGAGCACCAGGGAGATTATTTACTTTTGATCTTTTTATGATCAATCCACAAAGGTAGGAATGCACTTAAAACCAGCATTTGCCAACTGTTATACTCCTCACGAAACACCGTTTTCTATAAGGGCCCCAGGAAGATGCAAAAGAGAGCCTAAGAGGAGATGGATGACTCTAGCTAGGAATTTAAGGAGATGTTTGAAGAGAGCATCTGCCCCCCCATCCTGATTAGCTATGTAGCTCTCTGTCAACTTGATTTCAAAGCAGGTAATAGCTGTGAGGAAAAAGAACCAGGCCCACAAGCGAGACCGACAGACACTAATAGGAATGCCGACACTTTGTGCCCTATTTATTCAGATGGATTGTTAGGGATTTTTTCACTGTTTCACAAGCCTTTTTTTTTTCTAGCCCTTTCTAATTCTACAGGTTGGGGGTGGATGTTTTCCTTCAACAGCTAATGCCTTCAAAGCTGATAATCTGGGGATTCACTGTATTTGATATACTTACCACAACTCACATGGTGTGCCTCAAATATTGACTCAAAAAAAAAAAAAGAAAATCTGTTTTCTCCACAGACTTTCATTCCAAAGATTTTGACTTCACTCTTCCTGGGGAATTTCTGGGGTTATGATCATCTTTATTCCTGCAGCTTCAGTCATGGTTTTGAAGACAGGAGTGAAAGGCATTTTATAAATTAATAAACATACGTCATAGATATGTATAGACATGCATATACATGGACCTTTCTTGCTCTAAATTGTTGCTTGCAGTGCTGTTAAGTAGCTTTTGTGTTACACCCCAGAGATGGCTGCATTTCAATGATGGAGGAAGCAACAGGCTGCATTTTGTTTGCAAGCAGATTTTCATGTCACACCTCTTTCAGAGCACGTTTCCCTCTCCGCCTCCCTGGCCTTTGGAAAGGCTTTCTCTGAATAAAGGATTTTATCAAGATTTGCAGAATAGCCAATCAGATTTTTCCTTTCCTTAGCTTTCATTGGTATGACATAATTTAGTGGGCAGAGCGGAAGAATGTGGTCCATATTTTGATGGCAATGGCATATCTTTATTAATTGCCAAAAGTCCAACCCTGAGACATTCGAAGCAGATGTAAGTCCCTGGATTTGGTCTTTCATTTGTTCCTTAGATAACGTTCTATAGTAGGGTGCAATAAACCTTAGACAGGCATGTACTTCTTGGGAGAAGTGTGTCATGTCCTCTCTCTGGTGATTGGTCCATACAGAGGATTGTTGGGTTCCTCTGAGAACCTCTTCCATTTGGTTCCCAAAACTTCAGTTTGACTTTGGAATTCAAGTACATTAATTTGACACACAGCAACATTATGCCCAAGCTGGCCACGTTCGATACAGGGGATATCACAAATCCAAAGTTACACAGCAAAACTTTTCTTTATCTGCATCTTTACTAACACCTGCATTCCTGACTATACACTGCATCACGCACTTTGTGATTGGCTCAGTTACTTTTCAGGAACCAATCCATGTACAGCATACTCTGTCGATGTGGTGTTCCTATATAACCTGATACATTCCATTTATCTTAATCCATTTATTTTATCTGTTCCTGCTTGTCTTAGCTAGGTCGACTCCAGCCTAATCCTTGTTATACTCTGATTTAGGACTTAATCTTCCATTCGCTTCTCCAGTCATACCCACTGAGAAATGAGGTCTTACTTATGTCAATTTACTCATGTCAGGTTAGGCCTACAAGGATAAGAGCCTGCTATTGCTACCAGCTAATGGAGTTAGCTCAGTTGGTAGAAGGCTGTGCTGAAGGTCCCAAGTTCAATCACCGTTGTTCACTCTATGGTGGAGGTTGGTAGGCAGATATTATCTCATCTAAGTATTCTCACTTAAGTCAGGATCAACTCCTTTGAACTAAGATTCAAGCCTGAAGTCTGTAAAATGCTTTTGGACCCTTCAGGAAGACAAGTTTCTATGGTTATAGAAATATTATTATTATTATTATTATTATTATCATCATCATCATCATACTCATATACTGGGGTCATAGTTAAAAAGTGAACATTTGCCAGGAGTTACATTGCAGTATCTGAGGGTACGTCTATACTTACCGTCCGGGTCGGCGGCTAGCATTCGAATTCTCGGAGTTCGATATATCGCGTCTCCTAGACGCGATATATCGAACTCTGAATGCGCTCCCGTTGACTCCGGAACTCCACCACTGCGAACGGCGGTGGCGGAGTTGACGGGGGAGCCGCAGACTTCGATCCCGCGGCGTCTGGACGGGTGAGTGCTTCGAACTAAGGTAGTTCGAGTTCAGCTACGACCTTAGTTCGACCCCCCCCCTTAGTGTAGACCAGGCCTGAGACACCATTTCCCGTACACTTAGGACAGGAGATCACTCCTTAGCTTACGACTTTGTGGATAGATATTGACTTTGTAGTGGTGACCATTGTGCAAATATACATGAGACTCTCACACACCCTCACAGACAGGTGCACAAGACTAGGATAGGGTCTGAATCTCTTCTCACACTGGCATAAATCTGGAGTTACTCCACTGATGGTGCACAGGTGTCAAACTGACATGAGAGGAAAATCTCAGCTTCTTAGTATAAGGGTCAGCAGCTTTATCTCCAAGCTCTGCAAGAACATCAGGCCTTGTGCCAGCAGATTTTCAGCTGATCCCTGTATCCTTGTTTCAGTGTTTTTATTTCCCCTCCCCACACCTCATTTCACTGGCACTTTTAACAACATTTCCTGTAATTTTCAAGATGTGATCGGCAGGCTGGCTGATGACCTATTGCAAGACAAAGTTGGGCTGCTTATCAGTGAAAGGTCCCTCATCAGCTAAGCATGGAGCAGCAACACATTTAGGATGAAGTGGGAGAGAAGCACTGGGGAATATAAACCAGCACGACAATGATATTAAAGCAGAGGCTGTTGTGTGAAGGGGGAGGACTGGAGGTGGAGTGGGTTAACTATAAGCTTGGTCTATTTATTCTGCCAAAGACACTTCATGAAATATCCTAACAATATTCCAGGACGCATGGTAGCAGAGATAGTATCACTTGGGGAGACAGCAGAAATGGCCTTATCATTCCGACAATGTTTTTTTCTCTTATTATCACTAAGTAACAATATCTCTATTTCACCGCAACCACTGAGCCATTATTTTCTTTGACAAATAGGATTCTTTTTCTGTTTTTTTTTTCTTCATTTCATCCTCATTTTGGGAGGTTAAAAAGAAAGTGTGTTAGGCACAGTGGTGCAGCACTACAGAATGTGCGTGTTAAAAGCAAGTGGAACAGTCAGAGAAGTGCAGTTTGCATGACTGTGTGACCCACTTGTGCTATTAAGGCACTTGTGGTGCAACTCGGCACGCTCCAAATTAGTTGATGTTCCACATCCTGACTATGGCGAGCTAGGGATCAATATACACACTTCAAGAGTCATCATCACTGGGACTAGACAACAGCCTGTCACAGTGTTTCTGGAATAGATCCATCCATATTTATTTGAGGAACAGCAGAAACCCAGAGAAATATTGACACCAAAGCTGAGGGAGACAACCCGTTTCATGCATAGAAGCTTGGAAACAATGAGGGTTTAAGATGATTTGAGAGGGAAGCATGGTTCAGAGGTCTGGACATAGGTCCGGGAATCAGGAACTCCTGCGTCTTAATCCTGGTTCTCTGACACTGGCTCTCTCAGTGGCTTTGGGAAAGTCACTTAATCTCTCTGTCTCAGTTTCCCCATCTATACAATGAGGACAGTACTTACTTACCTGTCACATAGGGTTGTTGGGCTGGTTAATGTTGGTAAAGTGCTAGGTATTCTTTCTAATAGGGTTGTCAAGCGATTAAAAAAATTAATTGCGATTAAAAAAAATTATCACGATTAATCACGTTATTAAACAATAATAGAATACCATTTATTTAAATATTTTGGATGTTTTCTATATGTTAAAATATATTGATTTCAATTACAACACAGAATACAAAGTGTACAGTGCTCACTTTATATTTATTTTTTCTTACGAATATTTGCACTGTAAAAAACAAAAGAAATAATATTTTTCAATTCACCTCATACAAGTACTGTAGTGCAATCTCTTTATCATGAAAGTTGAACTTACAAATCTAGAATTATGTACAAAAAATAACTGCATTGAAAAATAAAACAATGTAAAACTTTAGAGCCGATAAGTCCACTCAGTCCTACTTCAGCCAATCGCTCAGACAACCAAGTTTGGTTACAATTTACAGGAGATAATGCTGCCCGCTTCTTGTTTACAATGTCACCTAAAAGTGAGAACAGGCATTCGGATGGCAATGTTGTAGCCAGGGTCACAAGATATTTACATGCCAAGTGCGCTAAAGATTCACTTGTCCCATCATCTTCAACCATCATTCCATAGAACATGCGTCCATACTGATGACATGTTCTGCTCAATAACGATCCAAAGCAGAGCAGATGGATGCATGTTCATTTTTATCATCTGAGTCAGATGCTACCAGCAAAAGGTTGATTTTCTTTTTTGGTGGTTCAGGTTCTATAGATTCCGCATCTGAGTGTTGTCCTTTAAAGACTTCTGAAAGCATGCCCCACACCCCATCTCAATCAGATTTTGGAAGACACTTCTGATTCTTAAACCTTGGGTCGAGTGCTGTAGCTATTTTTAGAAATCTCACACTGATGTCTTCTTTGCGTTTTGTCAAATCTGCTGTGAAAGTGTTCTTAAAACGAACATGTGCTGGGTCATCATCCGAGACCGCTATAACATTAAATATATAGCAAAGTGTGGTAAAACAGAACAGGAGACATACAATTCTCCCCCAAGGACTTCAGTCACAAATTTAATTAATGCATTATTTTTTAATGACCATCAGCAACATGGAAGCATGTCCTCTGGAATGGTGGCCGAAGCATGAAGGGGCAAACGAATATTTAGCATATCTGGCATGTAAATACCTTGCAATGCCAGCTACAAAAGTACCATGCAAACACCTGTTATCACTTTCAAGTGACATTGTAAATAAGAAGAAGGCAGCAGCAGCTCCTGTAAATGTAAACAAACTTGTTTGTCTTAGCAATTGGCTGAACAAGAAGTAGGACTGAGTGGACTTGTAGGCTCTGAAGTTTTACATTGTTTTGTTTTTGAGAGCAGTTATGTAACAAAAAAAAATCTGCATTTGTAAGTTATACTTTCAGGATAAAGAGATTGCACTACAGTACTTGTATTAGGTTAATTGAAAAATACTATTTATTTTATTTATCATTTTTACAGTACAAATATTTGTAATAACAATAATAATATAAAGTGAGCACTGTATACTTTGTATTCTGTGTTGCAATAGAAATCAATATATTTGAAAATGTAGAAAAACATCCAAAAATATTTAATAAATTTCATTTGGTATTCTATCATTTAACAGTGTGATTAATCGCGATTAATTTTTTTGAGTTAATCGCGTGCGTTAACTGCAATTACTTGACAGCCCTATTTCTAATCATTATTTTCTTGCGGTGAATGTGTTGGGGGTATAGGTATGGGAGAGTTCTGACCGGGGGCGTACAGGAAATTTTCCTACATGTCATGGCAATGTGTAAAGGCCAAATCTCTCTCTCTCAGTACAATCCCCTCCTAGAATTGAAGAGTGCCAACCAGGCTGCAAGTTACAGCTATCAAGTTATCTATAATGTGCATCTCTACCACTCCACACATGGAACATAGGAGAGCATAGGCTCAGTGCTGGGCCCCAGATCCTTGAGAGATTCTGAGTTGTCCTATTACTATCATATGGTTGTCATATTGCCATTATATAGAGAATATGCATATGATGGAACATGCTTGGGGAGATGGATCGTGTGGTGTTCAGGCGTGTGTCATTGGTTGTGGGGGCATGGTCTCCATTACTGATCCATCTCAGAATCAGTCAGGTCTCTGTTATAAAGATGAGTCCTGTTCTTCTTGCTATGCTGCTGAAACTCCTGACTGAATGGTTTCAGAGTGGTAGCCGTGTTAGTCTGTATCAGCAAAAACAATGAGGGGTCCTTGTGGCACCTTAGAGACTAACAAATTTATTTGGGCATAAGCTTTCGTGGGCTAGAACCCACTTCATCAGATGCAACTCCATGCATCTGATGAAGTGGGTTCTAGCCCACGAAAGCTTATGCCCAAATAAATTTGTTAGTCTCTAAGGTGCCACAAGGACTCCTCGTTGTTTTTCCTTGATTAACCACAATCTGATTTTCCAGCAAACCCACTCCAGTGAAAGACATGTCAGGATTGAGCAGAAAGAAGATTGCATGTACAGCTCTATTAGAAATGGTATGTAGTGATGTCTCAGTCACATTTGAGTTGGCTTGAACATTTGTTCTTGTACACCTCTGACTTCTGTTCTAATCAGGTTCTTCTATCATGCCCATTTCCATGGTATCTGAGTTCTGCTGCCTACCTGATTTACCTGGTTTTGGATTTTCATCTTCCTGGGATTTGGGACTGCAGTCTCATTATCCACTCATCATCCACAGTTGTACTGTCTGAATACTTCTTTCTGCTGATACCATCAGCTGCCACTATCCATTCTACACACAATAGAGACACTTCAGTGCCTATTGCTATGGTTACGGGTATTCTGCTGGGTGTGGGATCAACAGAAGCCATAAAGGAAGGTGCTTTTGCAGCATTTGCAAAAATATTTCTCTATTCCTTTTATGGAAAGTCCACCTCCTCTGAAACCACACCCACAGGTTGTTGCTCTGATTGCAAATTTGCATGGACTGGTTGGGACATGAGGTCACAGTTTCTTTCTTTGCATTAACACTTAAGAGCACTTTCTTCTCCTGTACATATTTTTACTCTGAAAGGGACCATTGTCATCACCTTATCTCATTATTTGTAAAAAATTAAGGAGGGAGAGAGGGTTACATTTCAGCCTTCCCCAGGCTCTCTACAAAGAATGCTCCCAAAACACTTAAGCAAGCAACATCATAATCTCCATCTAGCCCCGGATGCCTAGACAACAGGAGAGGGGACCATCTGTCACAGGGGTCGGCAACCTCTGGCATGACGGGCCGGGTCAGTTTGTTTACCCGCTGCATCGGGAGGTTCGGCCAACCGCAGATCCCACTGGCCGCGGTTCGCCGTCCCAGGCCAATGGGGGTGGCGGGAAGCAGCGTGAGCGAGGGATGTGCTGGCCATGGCTTCCCGCCGCCCCCATTGGCCTGGGACAGCAAACTGCGGCCAGTGGGAGCCACAATCGGCCAAATCTGCCGATGCGGCAGGTAAACAAATTGGCCCGGCCTGCCAGGGTGCTTACCCTGGCGAGCTGCGTGCCAGAGGTTGCCGACACCTGATCTATCATATGCCTGCTCCAACCCTTTTGTTGCCCTATCAGTGAGCATGACTAGTTCAGTTGGTAGTGCTGCAGATTTTTAATCTGAGGGTATGGCTACACTTGAGAGTTGCAGCGCTGGTGGAGGCTTTCCAGCGCTGCAATTAGTAACTGTCCACACCTGCAGGGCACATCCAGCGCTGCAACTCCCTGGCTGCAGCACTGGCCGTACACCTGGGTCTGCTTGGGGTATAAGCATTGCAGCGCTGGTGCTGCAGCGCTGGTCGTAAAGTGTGGCCACACACCAGCGCTGTTATTGGCCTCCAGGGTATAAGGATATATCCCAGAATGCTTTTAACTAAATTACTCCCTTTGTTTTGTTATGCTGCCTCTCTTTGTTTTGTTGTGAACTCGGGGCTCCGGGAGCTGCTTATCTAAAAAACAAACAATCTGTAACTGACTGTGAACAATCAATTGAGATAACCCACTACCTTGCTGTGAATGAGGCAGGCACGGGGAAGAGTGTTTGCTTGATGAGAGAAACAGCGGGGGGAGGGAGAGAAAGGGAGTCCGTTGGAGCAGCTGCTTGTCTGGTCTGCAGGCTGTTTGCAGTTAAGAGTAAGGGATAGGGGAAAATTTTCTGATTTTGCAAGGCAGGGAGCTGATACACAGTGTCGGCTCCAAAAATCCACTCTCTCTCTCTCCCCCGGTCCCTGTCACACTGCACCCCACCCCCCTCTTTTGAAAAGCACGTTGCTGCCACTTGAACGCTGGGATAGCTGCCCATAATGCATCACTCCCAACAGCGCTGCAAATGTGGCCACACTGCAGCGCTGGTAGCTGTGAGTGTGGCCACACACCAGCGCTTTCCCTACACAGCTGTACGACCAGCGCTGTAACTCCCAGCGCTGCAACTCTCAAGTGTAGCCATACCCTGAGGGTCCAGGGGTCAAATCTCTGGTCAGACAAATCAGCCTTTCCAGCTGTTTCATGCACCTGTATCTGAAAAAGTCGTCTCTGCAGAATTCTCTATTGCAGCAGTAAACAATGCACTCAAAAGCTGCCAATAAATGGAGTGACTTCGGTGACCAACCCTCCCGAAGGTTAAACACTTAAAATAATGTCATCCTAGGATCTGAGGGGAGAGAACAGGTAGCAAAGTGGGTGATTTTCCCCTTGTTTAAATTTCTTTTTTTGCAAACAGAAGAGATGAATAGTGAAATGTACCTCCGTCATTTTTATAGTCTCTTCCTCTGTGTCTCTCTCCCCACACTCTCTTTCATTAAATTGCTAAGATAATATGATTTGGTGCTAGAGCAATTTTCATTGGTAATATGAATAGGACAACAGGATCTCAACGTAAATCATCCCAACGAGCCTTAGGTAGGGTAACCACTTCTCCACCTTCACTAAGCTACAGAATAAAGCTATTTAATTCCCCAGCTGACCCCCCCCCCACTCCTCTTTAAAGAACAACTACAGGCTGCTGAGCATTCTTACCCTTTGGATACCCACCGCTCCATCTCACGAGCAGGCAGGCACTCCTGCTGTTGACCGACAGTTTGTCACACCCAGTAATTTCTGCACTGCATTAATTTCTCATTAATCTGTGTCAGGATTTATGAGTCTAAAATGACTGGAAACTTTTAGTGAAACACTTTTTTTATTCTGCCAGGGTTCTCCCGCCCCCCGCCAGCCCCTGCCCAGATCTCCACAAAAGCAAATGTGTCTTTTCCCCCATGCTGCCTTTTCACAGAGTGGGGTCTTCACTGATGGTCAGCATTGAAAGAAATATTTAAGCTTGCTGCTATTCCTTTAACATTTATCTAAGTCTCAAATAATATTGGAAGAAGAAAGACCCCCTCCCCCTCCTGCAAACCCTTAGTAGCTGGACTGATTCCAACTGTAAAGTTTGGCTTCACTTCAAGGTCTCTGATCTTATTATGACACTGGCTGCTATTGAAGTTGGCAGCATCAGTTGATCTAGCAGTGCAGGAAGGTTCCTACCGATGTCTTCTTAGAGTTTACTGAGACTTTAGTAAGAGAACTTTCCACAGGCCTCCTGAGATCAATTCTATTAGAGGAAGGAATTGTAGGCCCCTGACAGGGAAGAGAACTGAAGCTGCAGCCTATGGGTGGATGAGCCATTGAATAGTTCCAGGCCATATTTTATAAGACTGTTTTATTTTTCGTAGGGACATGGAGAGAGGAGGAGTAAATCTATAGACTTTCTTTACTTTGTTTCATGGGACTGCGTTAGAAGTCCATTTCAAAATTCTCCTTTCTGCATCTTGTAAAGAATGTGTTAGGCACACTTCAAAATGTCAGGAAGTCACTCAGTTTTAATAAGCAACCAGTTTTTTGGATGCTTCTCTGTACGGTCCAAATCGCTTGTGTTTGCACAATTTGGGGCTGTAAAGAGCAGGCTTTGTCATGCATTCCCTGTACCTTTCAGGGTAGCCTAGTGGATAGAATGCTGGACTGAGAGACCTAGGTTCTGCTGCTGGGTGTCCTTGGACAAGTCACTTCCTTGTTCAGTGCCGCAGTTTCCCCTCTGTGAAAGGGGGATAATCAGACTGCTCTCCTTTGTAAAGTGTTTTGAAATGTACAGACAACAGCTAAATATTACCATTATTTCCACCTCTTCTTGCCTTCATCTGGCACAGCTGCTCCTGTAGAGAACCAAGAAACACAATGAGGTGACAAATATTTCGTATGAACTTTAAGTTTGTTGTACTTACTGTCGACCGAATGGGGCAGGCATGAGTAAATGCAGTACATAACCAAACACTAGAGGGAGATTGAACAAGGCTTAAAAGAGAATCCAGTTTATTCCTACTTGTCTTCTTGCTTCGGGCCTGATTGGGTGACCAGATATGCCATTTTTAAAGAGACAGTACCGTATTTAAGCCCTCCTGCAGATGTCCCAACTTTTTCTTAAAAATGGGCAAATTGGCCTGTATTTTCTGCTTCCCTCCCCGCCATCAGTACTGGTGGGTCCTGCTGCTGGCTTGATCCCTGCTCGCCAGCCACCCTCTCACCAGCAGTGAGTGGGGGCGTCCAGTCAGGGCCGGTTTTAGGAAGTGCGGGGCCCAATTCGAACATTTTCGGCGGGGCCTCAGCAGGAATGACTTAAAAAAAAACCCACGTAAAAAAACCCCTTTCCTTTCTTCCGTGTATTATTTACTTTCTATAACTATATCAATAATAACAAAATTATATATTCCATACATTGCATCATATATTATAAATATCAAGTTGGTTAAGAGGAACTTTATTGTACACCTCACCTATATGTTTTTAAAACTTTATCTTCCTTGCTTTTTGTTCAGCAAAATCTTTCAGTATATTGCCTAACTGTAAGCTCTTCATTACTTCACGTTCAATTGACATGATTGCCAAACTGTTTAATCGGTCTTTCTGCATTGTTGATCGCAGATATGTTTTAATTAGATTTAACTTCGAGAAGCTCCTCTCTCCTGAGGCTACAGTTACTGGAATAGTCAGGAAGATTCGAATTACTATAAATAAATTTGGAAATGCTGTTGATCGGTTATTATATGCCAGAAATTGACGCATTTTTAGGGAGTTTCTACAATCAGACGGAAGAATTGGCTTTAATGCTTCCAGTTCTTCACAAAGCATATAGCCATTTATGTCAACTGATTTTACAGTTGAAACTTGTTCGTTTTCCTGCACTAGTTTCACATCTGTCAATGCGAGTTCCAGATCTGCAGCAGATTTTCGCATAATGTCCTTGGGAAGATTTTTGAATTCACATAAAAATCCAAATAAACTCACATGCTTTTGTAACTGTTCAAACCTTGGTTCAAGTGATTGTAAAGCTTTGTCTAAGACTTGACTGAAGCATTGCACTCTGTAAGCTTCTTTTGGATCAGAAAAAGGCTCGTCTGCAGACTCGTACTCACATTTTTTTTTCATTTGCGCAAGCTTTTAGTCTGGAATACTGGAGTCACATCTAGATCTTTGGCAAGTTCATTGGCACCAATTAGCACTTCTTGAAAACCCTTCTCTCTGTACATTTTTAACTAGTTACAAAGCTTTTCGAATGAAGAAATTCCTGCAGAAATATCCATTGTATCACTCTGTAGCTCTTTGCGCACAAAATTCACTTGAAAAAGTAAATCATACCAGAAAACTAGCGAAACCAAAACCTTATAATTCTTCATTTGAATAGCCAGCGATTCAGCTTCACTTTTTGCTTGAGCATCATCAATTGTTTCTGCTACCTCAACGAGTGCATCATAAAACTCCCCTGCTTGGTACCGCAGAGCTTTGACGCTTTGCATTCTACATTTCCATCATGTTTCTCAAAGAGGCTTTAGAGAAAGGCCAGTAATATGTTTTCTAAAAATAGTCCATCTTTTAGTAGATCCAGAAAAAAGGACGTAAATACGCTGCAAGGCTCCAAAGAAACTCATCGCATCTGGACATGTTTTGGCCATGTCTCCCAAAATGACATTATAGTTGTGACATGCACGTGGCGTAAAAAAAGCTCTTGGGTTTGTTTTCAAAAGCCATGCTTGTACACCTGATATGTTTCCCTTCATATTTGCACCGTTGTCATAGCCCTGCCCATGGATATTTGCAACGTCCAATCCCAGGTCTTCGAGTTCACTTAAAAGGATATTGTACAAATATTCACCTGTGCTGCTTTCTACTACTATGAACTTAATGAAATGTTCATATACGCCTGCCGGAATATTTGGTGATACACCATCAGCCACATACCTAATTGTCAATGACATTTGTTCTTGGTGACTAATGTCAGAAGTGCAGTAAGTATAATAGCAAAATACTTAGCAGCCTTAATTCGAGCTATTATTTCACGTTTAACAGCATTCCCTACAATACTAATAAGTTTGTTTTGAATGTTTTTTCCTAAATAATGATCATGTATTTCTTTGTTCTTGATTCTTCGTAAATGTTCCTGCATCACCGGGTCAAACTTTCCCAGTAATTCAATAACTACAAGAAAATTTCCATTGTATGATATTCCCAGCCGTTCATCAGATCCACGAAATGATAAGTTTTGTTCTGCTAGCAACTGAACGACAGCGACTAGTCTCTCAAAACCTTGATGCCAGCGTTTTGCTTCTTGGTCAATACATTTTTGTTGTATTGTGTCAATGGTTTTTCCAGCAGATAACCTTTGCTGACGCTCGCAGCAACTAAGCACAGCTTGTAAATGTCCTTTTGAGTTTGTGTGCTCGGCCAATCTTGTATGAATTTTAGACCAGTCATTAAAACCATTACATGCTAATGAACTTGTCACATTATTGGAAAAAAATCTTACAGTAATAACAAAAGATCTTGTCAGCTGACACTGAGTATATCACCCATGGACGAGGTACAATTTCACCATTTGAAAGTTTTCTTTTGCAGTGAAACTTTGAAAAGTGTTCCCCAATCTTATTTTTAGAGAAATCTTCTACAATAATTTTAGGCAGCTGTTGTTTTACTAAATACTCCCTGATACGCTGGCTAATGTATTCTGGCCAAGTTGCAGGATCATCAGCTATTTCTATTTGGTCAGCAGAGTTGAAGTTGCCTTTCTGCTCTGGATCTAAACCACTCGCATCTTTATTATCAGAAAAGCATTCTTGACCCTCAGTATCTTCAGCATCAGTTACAGCCCTTTTTGTAGTCTTCTCTTCACCTTGACTGTCCTGAGCGTCTTCTTCAGACTGATTTGGCTCTTCAAATTCTTCGTCACTGCTGTCGTTCTCTGTCTGTGTCGTATGTTCTCCGGGAGAATTTTCAATCATATCTGCATCTTCACTGAGCTCTTCTGGCTCAACAGTAGAATCAGGTCTGCTAAAATACTTGCTTAAAGCATCCTTTTGCTTCTGTCTTTCAACTGCCTTTGCCTTGTATATGGCTCTTTTCTTACTCCCACTTGGGTACTTTCTACTAATGTCTCTTGATCTCTTACCCATATTGATAGACGTCACCACGTTCTAAAAGAATATTAATTACAGATTTTCACTTTCATATTAGGAAAATAATTTATGTTTTGATAGTTGGCTGGCTGCAGGCATGGCAGGGGGTACAGCAGGGGCTGGCTGAGGGCAGGGGGTGCAGGGCTGGCTGGAGACAGGGGCTGGCCCGGGGCACCCCTGCTTCTACTGCCCCGGGCCCTTTTAATAGCCAAGGGAGCCCTGGGGTAGCGGGGGGCTCCAGGGGCTATTTAAAGGGCCCGGGGCTCCAGCTGCCCTTTAAATTGCCCCCTGAGGAAGCAGGGCTGCCTTGGTATGGTGTACCGGCAGCGGCAAGGGCGCAGAGCCCTCTTAGGTGCGAGGCCTGATTCAGGGGAATCGGCTGAATCGGCCTAAAGCCGGCCCTGGGTCCAGTGCCCGACAATGGGGATAGGTGTGCAACGCTGGTGGCGGGGCAAAGATGCAGAGCTCAGGACTGGATACTCCCTATGCTGGTCCGTCAGCGTAGCCCCCACTGCATGCTGGGTCTTGGCCAGCAAGGCCCCACCCCCGATCCTATTTCCAGACGGCCCTGGCTGCGCACTGTGAGCTACGGTGGCTGGTGAGTGCGGGCAGGCGCCAGGAGGCAGCTGGTTATGTGTTGCATCTGCTGCCCACCCATCGGCCCTTTACATGCTCCCTCTCTCTCTATCCTCTCCCTGCTTTGCCCCTTCACTCGCCGCCCCCAGCCCTGCTGCTCCTCCATATCCCACCCCGGCAGGGCGCATCCCACTCCCAGCGATGTGTGGAGAACCGGCCCCTGGTCGGAGCGCTCAGCTCACCATCAGCCTGGCCGGCAGGGTCCTTCCTTCCTCCAATGCCTCTGGTTGGGCCGGCACCCAAGGAAAGCCCAAGACCCTCTGGCCCGGGGTGCTGGCCTAGAGGAGCCAAGCCCTGCATGTGCTAAAGCCCTGCACAGCGCCGGCACGGGGAAACCTCTCTGCCCTTCAGGGAAGCTCTGGAGTGGTGGGGGGTTCCAGCCTGTTCACACCCCAAGCTGCAGGCTCCACAGCAGTCCCCTGGAGCAAAGGCTTAGCACCCTCTTCACTAGCCCCCACCCTGCCCGAGGTCCTGCCCCCAGGAAGCGCAGGGCTGCTCTGTCCTCTAGGCACCCTCCCCTGCTGAGCCACCTCTCTGGCGGGTTCCCCGGGCCCTGGTACACAATGCATCCTTAGGTCTTAACCCCTTCCTGCCTGTGCTGTATCCGGAGGCAGCTGGGTTATGTCTGTGGCCAGCAGCAGCCTGGAGGAGTTAGCTGCCTTTCCTCACTGTGTTGGCAGGAAGGGACAAGCTGCTTCCAGTCTCATGGGGAAGGGAGGTGGAGAGAGATGAGCTCTTCAAAGACACAGGCCATGTCATCCCTTCCCCATCTCCTCCTCCTCCCCTGTGGCTGGAAGCGGCTCTCTTCCTTCCCACACATTCTGGTGTGAACTCTGACAGAAATCTGGGGAGTGGCGGCATGTGACCCTGCATGCCCCCCACCCATGTGGTGCCTCGGGAAGATGTGGCGTCAGGTACCAGGAGAGGCAGGTCCTCTCCGGTGGCCCAGCCAGACATAGAGGGTGGAGAGCGCTGGGCAGGAAGGGTCAGTCGGTCACCCCTGCCCCCATGTAGGAGAAGTGTACGGGAGTGTGAACCTTAAAGCCTTAAAGATAAGAAGGTAAATAAAAAGAATCCAACTACGCAATATTTCTTTTAACAGGGGCTCAGTCAACTTGAAGTTAATTTAAATGTTTGCACTGCATAGTTCTGATGGATTGCCTTTGAACAGGCTTGAATAGAAGTAATCTTAACAGGTGTCCCATTTTCAGCATAGGGAAATATGGTCACCCTAGGCCTGATCCAATGCTCACTGAAATCATTGGAAAGATTCCCCCTGATTTCAGTAGGCTTTGGGCCAGGCTTGACTACTGTCAGACTAGTGACTTCAAATGCCATCGTGATGGGAGCCATAAAAGAACCCGAGAGAGAGCTGGAAAGATGAGAAAGTTTCCTGAGCTTTTTCACCTCGCAGAAATAGGTTCCATTCCGGCTTGGTTTGAGTTCAGGCAGGAAGGTTCAAGCTGGGTCTTATTTTTCTCGTGTTATGGTTATTCATCTCGACCCGGGACATGAGCAAGTTGGCTCTAGCCAACCTTGCATACACCAAGCTCACTGTGCTGTAGCCTGCAAATTGCTGGGCTCGCAATGAGGAGCTTTACAGAAGCTACGGCAAGCAGGGTTAACAGTAAAGCTGGGTCCCTAGTGCATAAATATGCAAATAAAAGGGGAACACAGAGCAACAGGAAAAGGCCATTTATTCGGGGGCTGAAAACAAAAAAGTGGGAAAACATCCATTTAGAACAAGTCCAGCAAAGCTCATTAATTTCAGTGCAGTTGGATAAAGGGGAAAAAGAAAAAGGACTTGAATAAAAATCTTGGTTTTACTTTGTTAATCTCTTTTATATCTTTTGAAGTCAGGCTGTATCTCAAAAGGGAAACCAGATATTGTCTCTATGTAAATAGAGCTTTTATAGATACAAAAGCTTAAGGGGGATGTATAAAATATTTTAATAGGTAACCTTTTATCCTGCAAAATATGTATTACTTCCTATTATGATAAACAGTTGGCATATTCGAGAAGAAAATGGCTATACATATACATTACAATTACATATTCATTTGACTTTATATTACATACACAGCTCAATTTGGATAAATGTCTGAAGCCAAAGGAATAAATTAGGTTTGGTGCCGAGCGCTTTCTTTGCCCTTCCTCATTGTGTTTGCAAGATTTGCATTTTAGAGTTGCACATTAACAAATATGCATATTTCATTATGGTTTTGGATTAAAAGGTTATCATCTTCGTTACCCATTAGTAATAAACAAACACAAGCTTTCCATGTGAATTTATCCCCGGCTCAGCTGTTTGCTGATTAGCTTGTTGTCGCTGGGTTTCCTTGTTTTCTCCTTGCAGAGAATCCCTAAAGCTGTTTTGAAGTGCTGCCATCCTTGGGGAGCGGGGAATGAGAGAAGGAAGCAAGCGAGGTAGAATGAGAGGCATCATAGAGCTGCGAAAGGGTAGAAGGGCCAGAGCAGGGATGGGCCAACCTCAAATGGAGTCAGAGGTTCAGTCGGGCCAAGGGCTCCAGATGTCTGGGTGCTGAGCTGAAAAGGAGCCATGAAGAACGGAGCTGGGCACTGCATAGGGTGACACTTCCTCAGAACGTTTTTGAACCACAAGAGGCAGTGACCGGCCCAATCCAAAAGCCCAGTTCTGAATGTCAATTAGGACGACCAGACAGCAAGTGTGAAAAATGGGGACGGGGTGGGGGTAATAGGAGCCTATACAAGAAAAAGACACAAAAATCGGGACTGTCCCTATAAAATCAGGACATCTGGTCACCCTAATGTCAATCTACATACCAGCTTCAGGGCTTTCTCTACTGTGGGCCAAACCAAACCCCTGGATCTGATTTTGGGAAAGCCTGCATCCAGATCTGGGTTGGAACTCTGCACATGGGGCTCATCTGTAATAGAGGGCTGAGCTTCTCAGACACAGTCTGGGTGAGGTGCTGTGAAGCTCTTGCTGTTATGCACAGCCGATTGGGGCCAAACACAGAATAAACCAGAGCTCTGGGAAGCACTTTGGGCACAGAGTGATCACTGACTGCCCCAGGGTTATTCCCACTGGTTCACCAATCCCTAGGCCAGAGGCAAACAGTTATAGGAATGGGTTGGGCTGTACCTCGCAGGTGGGGGATTATGGAGCTTGAAATCTTAGCCTATTGCTCTCTTTTTGACAGACCCACTTGAATGCCGCTGCAGGACTCCAGAAAATGCTCATCCTGTTTTGCAACAGAGAATCCTGGCAGCTGCTTGCATGATTCCATTTGGGGCAGACAGGGTTCTGGGCTGACGGAGGATCCATAAGACTCGGCAGGCCTTTCAACCCTTCCCTGCCATAGCAATGCATGTGTGTGTTTTAACAGTGCTTTAAATGATTGACTGTTCAAAGGGCTGATACCCTAGGCTGGTGCCAGGCCATGTAACTGGTGATTTCACCGGCTTATTGATTTACCTTTAACTACTGGCCTGCTTAAAATTCAGCAGGAAATGCCACCTTAATTTCTTTAGCCAACAAAAATGCCAACATCTCGTGTATCAATACACGTGAAGGGGACCTCCTTGCATGTGTATATCAGGCTTTCAGAAGTAGTCTCAAGCCCTAGTTACTGCCCAGCTGAATGTCATGAGAATCCCTCTAGGAATTGCTATTAGTAAGAGGCTCGAGGGGGAAGGACCATGCCAGTGTGAGCCACGAGGACATTTGTTATTTCTGTCAAACTTAGAACTTACGTAGGCTCTTATGTAAATGAACACACCAGCTGTGGGTCACCCCATTCTTTGTCACTGTTCCCTAGAGAGAGAGCCTTAAGATGGCTGTTGACATCCCGTAATTTTTAAGGTGGCTTGCTAGTGACAGGCCAATTAGTTTTACCACGAGTGACATGCAGAGAAAGAGGTGTCTTAGAGGAACACAGCTGAGAAGAGTCCATCAGTCCTCCACCTGCTATCATGATATAGGGCCTGATCCTGTAAATGCTGCATGAGCCAGCTCCTGGACCCTCCTATGGCCTCTCTGCATCACTTGAGCAGCCCCAAGCAGGTGTAAGTCTAGCTTAACCAGTCAGTTAAGGATCCCTTTGGTGTGGGGAAATCCCAGTTAGCATAAAGTTGGCTATTCTGTCACGACAGCCCCTACTTTACAACCCTGATGCTGGGGTGTGGCTGCGGGGGAGGGCATAGCCAGATCACTGCAGTACCTCTGCAATCCCTAGTTGGCTTAATGGCCCCGCTTAAGCTGATCTAACTTGAGCTAGGTTCCAAACCATCTCTTGTTTAGCCCCAGGATCAAGGTGGAGGGCAGGGGGCATAGAGGTGTCAGAAACTTTTTTCTCCTTTATCCTCCCAGATCCTGCCCCAAATCAGTTAAACCCATTAGCTTCTCCCCATGCTATACAGTACAATAAAATGCTTTATAGTATAATAAAAATGGTAGCAAGGGGAAGTTGATAGTAATGAATAGAAATGAGAAGCTAAGAACTGTAGACAATTGATAAGGGAAGCAAAGTGACCAAGGAGAAATTTATGGCCAGGGTGGCTTGCTCTTGGGTGCTGGAGCCTGGGTCTAAGACAGCCCAGGTTACAAGATCAGCCTCACCTAAGAGGAATCAGGTGATTCCAGCTTAAAAGGGAGAAAGAAGCTGCAGAGAAAAGGGGGTGGTGATTGAGGGACAGTAGCTGAGGCTGCCAGGAGTAGGAATCCTGGCAGTAAGTTGGGGGCTGCTCAGGAAACAGAATACTGAGAAGCTGTAGCTGGCTTGAAGAGGCAGCTGCAGGGAGCAAGACTGGCTCTTACAGAGACATTTTACTGTGACCCAGCTCTGGAAAAGAGGGCTGGGAACCCCCCAACTATGGAGACAGCAACACTGAACTGGTTGGGGCTTGGAGGGCCAGTATGTTATCTGAGGACTGAATACATTGTACCTCAAGTGGGAATATTCTGATTTTCCTTTGGCTGTGTGGAGTTTGCTTATGGAGCGCTGTATGAAGGAGAAAACGGGGGCCGGGCACTGCACAGGCACCCTGGCAACGAGAAGGCATTCAGGAGGCAGTGAACAGACGTGTGCTACAGACAATCAGAAAGAGCTTTTTAACTATACAGTGCTGGGAACAAAAGGACCCCTGACAATGGTATTGGTCCATTACTGGATGGAAATGGTAGAATGATCAATGCAGAATTAATGCAGAAAAGGCAGAAGGGACCAATAAATAGTTTTGTTCTGTGTCTGGGGGCGGAAACAGATGACCTGGGCTCATTCTAGGAAAATGACACTTTCCGTTCCACTCGTATCTCAGGAGGATGTTAAACACCATATACTAAAGCGCCACATTTTAAAATCAGCAGGTTCAGATAACGTGCATCCAAGAATTTTTTTAAAAGCTGCTGAGGAGCTTGCTGGATCCTTAATGTTGATTTTAAATAAATCTTGGAGCATGGTGGAAGTTCCAGAAGATTAGAAGAACGGTAGTGTTGCACCAGTAGTTACAAAGGGTCAATGGGATCAATGGGGTATTTATAGGCCTGTCAGTCGGACATCAAGCCCAGGCAAGATAGTGGAGCTGCTGATATGGGACTCTATTAATAAAAAATTAAAGAAGGGGAATATAATGATTTCTGTACACCCATGTTGATTGCCAAATAGATCTTGTCATACTAACTTGATATCATTTTTTGATGAGATTACAAGTTTGGTTGATAAAGATAATAGTGCTGATGTAATGTACTTACATTTCTCAAAGGCGTTTGACTTGGTACCACACAATATTTTGATTAAAAAACTAGAATGACATAAAATTAACATGGTCCACATTAAATGGATTAAAATCTCTCTAATTGATAGGTCTCAAAATGTAGTTGTAAACAGGGACTCATCATTGAACATGTGTGTTTCCAGTGGAGTATCGCAGGGTCCTGTTCTCAGCCCTATGCTTTTTAACATTTTTATCAATGACTTAAAAGCTCTATGGCCTGTGTTCTACAGGAGGTCAAACTGGATGATCTCAGTGGTCCCAGCTGGCCTTGGAATCTATGAGTATTCAACAGCTCTGTGGGTTTAAGGCTTTTCTTGCACACTCATCATTATTGCTGTTGGAGATCATTTCAGACTTGATGAATTTTAAGGAGTCTTCAAGTTCAGCACCCAAGAATGGAGGTGGCTCAAATCAGAGTCTACTTTTGAAATTTCTGGCCTTCATACATAGAACTGTTGCAGCGCCATAGCTCCTGCTGGTTTACTGTGCTCTTCAGATGCAGAGTAATTCTATGTCCAGAGAAAGACTGAATCTTCCCATGAGTGATCTGCTATATATGTATGGCAGTGGTGACAGTCAGCCAGCTAATGCAGAGGCTGGATCAGTGTCCTTTCCACTGTACAGCTCTCTGTCCTGTGGGATTGTTTACTTTGGCTCTTAAATACTCAACTATCACGAATAAGCTCTCAGTCTGGAAGTAAACAGGATAGTTTCTTTTCTTTAATTTTTACACAACTTCAGTAAAGTCAGTTGGTATGAATGTTAAGAAAGAAGCTGTTTGCTTTTTCTGCAGGTCTCAGGAAACAGAAATGAGTCTGTTCAATGGCTCTCCAGTAAAGGAAAGGGAAACCGTGATTCTCATGGGGCTAACAACACAGCTCTTCTAAAACACCTCAGCCATGATGGGAAGCAGCCCTGCTTTTCCAGTCCTGGACCACGTACTCCCCACAGTTTTTCTAATGCACCCCAATTCTGACCTGCAGCACCCTTTGCTATTCCACTCCAGGGTTTCCTACACCGCTTTGCCAATGCACCTCACTCCTGATGTATGCAATCCCCTGTTGTGCCAGTCGCTGGCCCTTCACACACCCAATGCACCTGACCTTCTATTCCTCTCACATCTCTGCCAATATCACTTAATCTTGACCCATAATGCCCACTATTATTGCTGAGTATAGACTGCAACTGTGCCACATTGGTGCGTTAGTTTTGTAATGTACACCGATTTCCATGCAACTCGTATCATTTATGTCTTCCAGGTTTGAACCCAGTTCTCCAGGGGTCACTGGTGGATCCTTTAATTTATTGTTTACCACTGCCATTCCTCTCTTAGTAGTTGGTCTTTCCTGTAACTTTAAAGGCTGGCTGGTCACCAGAAAAGCCAACTTTCCAAGGTGGAACCATTGGCTACATCTATTTTCTAGACTCTTCAATTCTCCTTCCCTTGCCTTGACAATATATAGGCTCTTTGCAGCTTTCTGCTCAAGTTACATTTTTTTACACAAACAAGATTCAGGCATATAACTGTTTCTATACTGTTCCATGAATAATGGCTGGGCGTCCTACCATATGGACCGTTTCAGTATTCTTTACTCTAATTTGCTGTCTGCTCTTCCTATTCCACACTCACATCTTCCCCCGGGGGAGGAGTGCAACGACAAGTCAATCAAATGACAGAATACTGAAATGATCAGAGCAATAGTAGAGCATGCTAGCCAAATTCATCCAGTCAAAGAGGGTATTGTAGTAAGTCTGATGCTTAGCACAAAGACAACAAGAAGCACTGGAAATACCACAGCAGGAGACAAGATGACTCAGACAATTGGTAAGAGATACAGAGCCTTTCAGGTCACTACATCAAGGCTCAAACTGACACTGAACAATATCTATTGGTTGCTTGGTGTGGTCTATGTGAAATGAGTTGGTGGGTCTCAGTCGAATTTCTAATGAGGGGTCAACATCACAAAATCTAACAGCACAATTGGTCTTCACATTTTTTGTCTCAGCAGATAGGTCAGTACCTAAATGGGCCATGGAGGCTGAGCTTTCCTGTTCCCCTGCTACACCTACAAACAACAGTGTCTGTTGTGGTGGCAGGGTGTTTTGAGTGTGTGATGTGGATGTATGTTTCCAAGGACATGGTCTGAAGCCACTAACTTATTTCTGCTAGGCCACCAAACAGCCCATCAGATAGTTGCAAATTTGGGGTGGAATTAAATAAAATACTTAGAGATTAAAGGCTCCATTTCTAGGTGCTAATCCTTCTAAAAATTGCATCTCCCTCAGCTATTCTTATGTGTTTTGGACCAGATCCTCAGCTGGTATGTATCAATGCATCCCCACTGACTTCAATGAGATCTAACTCAGTATGATTACATAAACAACATAACTAACTAACATTTTAACATGTCCTGGGAATGTATGTAACATTGTGTAAAAATCATTGCAGATTTTACAAAACTGGCCAGTTTTTGTGGTATTCAAAATCTATGGTATGTTCAAAAAAAAGTTTATCTTTGGTAGGTGTCATCCAAAGGTACCATTCATCCACAAAACTGACCATTCAAAGCATCTCTGATCTAAAGGGATGGAACATCTTCTAGGGACATTTTGCACTGGAGCAGACCATTGTTAAAGCACTTTCCATTGAATGGATAAGAGTTGTGTCCATAAATGTCATCTGAAGAGAGCTGATTAAGTTATCCATCACAAATAATGTATCCCACTAATTTAACCCCATTTTATTTTTCTGTTCACCAAATGGGTCATGACTTTTATTAATTTATTCATTACTTACAATTTTGCAGTGGTTCGCAATCGTTTGTACAAATAAATTTAAATGATGGTTCATTTGCAAACTACTTGCAATGAGTATTTGCTATATTTTATTTAATATCCATTCCATATATTCGGTCACCTAAGTCACATGGTATTGTCTCTTTTCCCTGATTGGATGACCTATCCCTTTTTTCCCATCCATAGAATATCTGCAAACAAGCATAATTGCTCAACTAATCCATTGTGTGAGTATTACATAGAACTGTTCAAAATGTCCTTGAGTGCATTTCCGGCAGGAATACTCTCACAGCTGTTTAATTTCACCAGTATTCGTGATACTTTTTCTTTCCAGGAATATTCTTGAAATAAAAACTCACTTATCCAAATGTTCATGAATAAACACATGTCTGAGTCTAGTTGGGGCTATCAGTCCCTCACTTTGAGTCCTGTAATTCACTCTCATTTATAAGAGGGAAAAATTGAAAGCGGGGTAGCACAAGTTAGGGGGAAAATAGGTGTCGCAGATTCTTGCGAGCACTCCCTGCTTGGTGACCCACTCGGAGTGCTGTGAGGGGACTCTACCACTCCAGGTCCCTGGGGTGTTTCAAGCTCCTGGAGCTTGAACAGAGTTCAGCCCTTGCCCCAAACTTGGGGACCCTCGGCACACTCTGAGTGCATACCTTCTATCTGGCACCCCTTCTGAGTGATGCCTAAACAGGCACCAAAAGAAGAGGGCACATTTGCAAAACAGCTCAATATATTGGATGCTAATCTCTTGTGAAAATCTGGCCCTTAATTAAGTGCTTAAACAGGAGATGAGCTCATTTGCAAGCTTGGCGCTATATACAAGGAGATTACATATAAGGAACTTCCTGCCCTCCAGAAACCAGCAGCCAAAAATATACTGGATATATTAAAGACGAGGCTGAAGACAGAAATAAGTACTTCTTACCAACAAACACTGCATGATAGGAAATGCAACTAGACTAAAGATAAAGAAAGAAGGTAAACACTGGATAAGCATCAAGCTAATGGTAGCAACAAATATTCTCAGATAATAGAAAGAGTGGAGAGCAAACAGTGAAAGAGTGACCTATACAGTTAATCAAAGGTGCAGCAACATAGATGATTTGTCAGAAAAACATCTTGGAAGCCTGGAGTCCATTCCTGGGCCACATAATATCGACTGAGCAAATTCAGACCAGGTGTTACTCCGTTGAATTCAGCAGGAGTTGCACCTGTTCACCACATTTCTGCATTTGGCCCCCAAAAGTCAAACTTAAAACAAAAAAGGAATTAAAATCATGCAGTTTCTTTGCCATGTCCATCTCTCCATTCTTAACCCCTTAGTCACTGAGTCAGCTGGAGTGGTGTTGGCCATTGAACTCACTGGAATGCCTGATAGATTTCACCAGCACCCCAGCAGCATTCTATCTGGCTGTACCTTGTACGGTAAGCAACACAGAGGGTGTGTTTTACCTAGACTTTAGCAGGTATATTCAGTAGCATGAGAAATGCATTCCACTTGGCAGTTCCTGGTACAGACTGGGTTTCTTGAGTGCTTGTGCCCTTTTGTGCATGCCTGACTTGTACACACAAACTCCAGCGCATAGGTACATATGCATACAAAGCAGGGTGTGTGACAAAATGCAGTTTGGAAATTCTGGTCCCCTATAAGCAACTCAGTAGGTATGTTCTACTTGGATGCACATGGTATATTCAACAGAACGGCCAATGAGGTTTACCCGGCTAAACTGGGAATGGACAAGAGAAGACAAGATGTTAATTCTAAGCATCCTCTCTCTCTGTCTCTCTCTCAGGGTTTTATACTGCTGCCCATCACCATAATATCTGAGTGCCTTCTGTGTAAAATCAATAGCAAGTTCCTAGTGAACCTCATGGAGTCTCTTCATTTCTCCCTTTTCAGGATCAAAGCTCTGCTTAGGGTAGGGTTTTTGTTCAGATTTTAATTTTCTCTTTGTATGGTTGGGGGTGGGGGTGTTTCAGGAATAGAGGGAGTGTCTGTGTTGTGTTTGTCATCCTAAGGGTAGAAAGGCTTTTTCAAGGAGGAATTATATCTCCCTCCTATATGTATATATACCCTCTGCACTGCCATTCCTTTCTGGGACTTCACATGCTTTGTATGAAAAAAAGTAGGGAGTGTTGGCTTGTAACATAAGCCACAAAATGACTTGCATGGAACCAGGATGTGGCGGTAGTGCTGTCCCAGACTCCCCCATGTGGAGCGAGATGGGAACTCTGCAACCGCAGCCTATAAATGTCAAACGTGTGGGGCGGTACACGGCTGTTAAACATGAAAAACGCTGGAAAAAAGAAAAAGCAGCAGCTGCAGACAGGCTCAGATCCCATTTTTTCTGCATTTCATTTTGGAATGTGTTGGAGAAGTCTTCGATGTTTTCTCTGTTGACACATGTTCGCTGCCCAGGATAGCTGTAATAGGCCCCCGTGGGAGGTGTGTAATTGAGATGTACTGGGATTCTGCATATTAATGGCAAGCACTTGTCCTGTCTTGAAAATCTATCCCCCTTCTCCCTCCCCTTCCTCCACAGCTGACTAAGGGCTCTGGTCATCATTATTGATTCCTTTGCTCAAGGGAGGGCGGGGGTTACAGAACAGATGGCATGGCAGGCTATGGAGGAGACGGCTGGTCGGCAGAAGGGAGAAAGTGTTACAGGAAGGGTTTGGAAGAGTTGTAAAGGGATGTAGTTGCTTGTATGGTAATTAAATGCTGCTTGCCTATTAAAGACATGTTTATGGGAAGTTTAACAACTTAGTTATAGACAGGCACTCCCAGAGCGTGAGCCCTTAGGCTGCTTTCCAGAAGGAGCTCAGGAAAAGAGTTGTTTCCCTTGTCTCTTTTCCTTTAGCCCCATCTTTTCTCCATGGACCCAACAGCTCACCTCTCCCGTCTTTTACCAACACCAGTTCACCCAGCTTTTATGGGTGACAGTCACTGCTTCACACCTACCTGCACTATATTCAGTTCTGTTCTATTTAAGTTCTTATCCGGCCCCTGTCACCATGGTATCTGAGCTTCTCCACTGCTGGCACCAGATAACCAATTCAAATGTAATTGCAGCATGGAAGCTGCAGCACCAAAGTAGTTAAATCAAGAGTTCTGTCAATCGGAGCTGTGCAAGAATTGTAAGGAGATTTGAACATTCATATCCCATTTCTGGGTCCCTCTACTTCTGCATGTCAAATCCAAGATCCTTGTCTCACCTGTAAGGCACAAAGTGGTTTTCTCTCTCTCTGACCCTGTGCCCCTCCCTGTCCTGAATGCCCTTTCTCCACCCCATGCTCTGTCTTTTTGAAGTCTTCCACTTTCTGTACACCAAGCCTCTTTCATCTCCCATTTGAGATCTCTCCCTAGCTCCATCCTTCCCACCTAGCTCTTCACTTCTGATTGATTACAACTCCATCTGCTCCTTCCCTCAAACCCTGTCTATAATTGTCTGTATTATTTCCATTGAATTTAGACTGTCAGCTCCTCAAGGCATAAACCTGGGCTTAAGTCATGGACCAAATTCTGCTAGTGCAGTTACACCATGGATGAATTTGTTCCTCTGTGTTTTGTAAAGGACTATACATTGTGATGGGTGCAAATGAAAACCCCTTGATCCAAACATTCCTCCACTTTGAAATTTGAACCATCTGATCCAGTTCTAGAACTGTTTCCAAATGGCCTCAACTTTTTACATAGAACTGTGGATCCAACCATCCCTGAACTTTGGGATGTGGAAAATGCATATCAGAATATTTCAGCTTGAGCCCATCTCTGGTAATAAACATGATTTCTTATACAAATTCCTGGGTCCAGCCTGCACAGAATAACTCCTGTACCTTCCATGGGATTCTAAACCTATTTCTGCTCTGCAGTGCTTCTCTCTGCAGGCTTTCATTTCACATGGCAGCCACCACCCTCCTTCCCAAACCAGCCTGATTCATCGTTCTAATCATCTTTGAAAACATGGCCCATGCTTTTGTGACCACTTTGTGCTTTCCAAGATCTGCCCAGGGTGTTTAAAAATAGCTCTGGCTCCCCTCCTCTTCCCCGCCTCTTCTCCCAGTGAGAATGAGCACATGAACAGCAGCTGTGAAGGATAATGCAGCGGTGGCGGATTCCGCCTGAGACCTGGACATTCCAGCCTGGCTTGGCAGTGCTCTAGCTGGGATGTGATCACGTGAGGAGTTGGGGAACAGCTCAGTGTGGTCACTTCTGGCTGGGTGCTGCCTGCTAGTATCCCAGCAGCTGCTGCTGCTTTCAACCCAGATTCTGACCAAATCCTTTGGCTGCATTGCTCCTCTTGTTGCTATAATCTACAGAACTAAATTATGCAGTTGGGGTAATTTTCATGGTGAGCAGAAGGAGTTTGGGGCTCACCTACACATGCAGCTTGCAAAGAGCATTATGGAAGGCTGCCCAAGACGCTGAAGACGGGCCTATTTGTGGTGGGTTCCCCACATCGGCCACGGTGACATTTTTTTGGTGTTGATAATGGTCCAAGGAGTTGTTTGGTACATGGGGCTGCACTAGAAATGGTTTTTATTGATGCCCCTGCATACACATACAGGCTTTTCTGCATCAGGAAAGTAAATAGGTCATTACATACACAGTGTTCTCTTCTTTATTGAGAGGGGAAAGGGATCCTCCAGGACTCATCATTTTCTCCTCATTATGGGGCTTCTCTCTACTGTTTACTCCTCCTTCTATGGTCCCAGGCAACTTATTTTCTCATCTCTTTTAGAGCCTCTCTTGAAATGTAAACACTGCCCCCATTTTCTGTGGTTCACACAACCCCTGCGGAGCAGTGGCTTTTTCCCCCATTTGAGCAGAGCTGGATGCGGCTACTTGAAGAGACCAGCCACTACCTCAGGAGTCCAGGAGGGGCCTCTAGAGAGTAAAGCAAGGCACTCCCCGGGTATTGAGTGACTGCCTTCACAGTAATCCTATTTCGGGAGGAGGAGAACCTTGCCTGGCCCTGCACTTGCATCCCTTCTGCTGCAGCATGCTTTGCTCCCACTAGGGAGAGTGTGTGTTCATTGTAACATGCCCTGAACTGCCCCCCTTGCTAGGCAGACACTGCTGATGGCTTGGACTGGTGCTATGCCTTTGCAAGGCGCATCTTTGACTGCAGTAGCTTCCAGAGTAATGCCAATGCATATCCTGCAGCCAACTGGATGTCGTCCCTAGAGCCTGTGGTAGCTTTGTGACAGTACCCTGTCTTCCCTCATCCCCACCTGAGAGGACTCATTGACCGTGATATGGAATGAGCTCACTTCTTATCAAGACACCAAGGCTGCCCTCCTCAGTCCTTGCCCTTTGCCTCGCCTAAGTCCCCTCAGTGTCTCATCTTTGGCTTTATGTGAGCCTACCCCTATTCTCCCCAGGACTCTTGATGCTAGCCCACCCACCCACCAGTTTACTTGGACGTCACTAGCTCGCAGCCTGGTTTTAGACGAGCAAAGGTCCCTGCAGACACCTCTTCCCTTTTTTGATCCCACCTGATGAGCTGCCAGTGCAGGTGTCCCCTTCAGGGTCTTCTCACTGTCCCTTCCCACTCAAACTGAACAGAGCACTGGGTTGCCCCTGGGCAGCCTATTACTATTTGCTTTCAACCTTTGCTGCCTTAAAATGCCTGCCAATGTCTTCAGCCAGCTCCTCACATCTCCAGCAGCTCTGGCTCTGGGCCACGCTGCAGCCTGAGCCTGGCAGAACATGCTGCAAAGGGGTTTTTTATCCACCCACGTGGATTACAATTTATAACATTGTTGCAAATAGAGCTGGTACTGGCAGGAAACACTGTGTGTGTTGAGCTGAGGCAGTATGCGCTTTGTGTTACCACTGCCTCGGTTCGTTTCTTCTTTCTCCTCATTCAGCGTCTGTTCTCCCCTTCCTCCCTACCTATTTTCCTGTCGTGGGACCCACCTTCCACCTCCCATGGCTTCCTTCCTATTCTTGCACATTATTGCAACACCAAAAATTACATTAAAATCCTGTTGTGGTAGTGGATGTTGAGGTCTCGTAAGTCAACTTCCCATTGGAGGAGAAATCAGTGACAGGGAGTCTGGATATATTCTTAGTGTAACCTGTTTTATTTATGCTCTATACACCAGTCCTGGAACACAGGTGGTCACACACAGCATGCAGACACTTCCTTCTTTCAGAGATATCAGCCCAAACACGAATATACCATTTGCAGGGAGCAGCTCTGCCTCGAGAATTGATTCTAGCTAGCGAGATTAAGGAAGAGGCTGAACTCCCATGCTGCTTGCCACAGCTCCCTCAGAGAAACAACAGCATCTAACATCACTAGATTTCGTCCATGATTTCAAACTTGCTCATGTGCTAAGAAAGAGAATGTGTAAGACTAAGTGTAACAGCGGCATCGGCTGACCCATGCCACATCAATAATTTACACCTGAAAAGTGGACATTGTGTCCTTTTTTCATAGTACCTAACTGTAGCACATACAGAACTTATATAGCCAAAGGCTACATCTACACTTGGAACTGTGGGGGCGGGGTGATTCCAGCATGCAGATGAACCCACACTAGCTCTGTTCCAGCGAGGGAGCTAAAAACAGTAGTGTAGCTGCCCCAAGTGCATACCCATGGGGGCCAGATGAGTTTGTACTTGGGACATCTAGCTTGTGCTGCCATTGCCTGTGCTCCTGCACCTACACTACTTTTGTCAGCATGCTAGCTTGAGCAGCGCAGTCTCTGCAAGCTGGGACTCACACCCCCAGCTCAAAGGGCAACCAGACTCCATGAGCTCTGTGACAGGCTGGATGTAAAAGGTCAGAACTTCAGGTGGCTCTGCTTGGAATCAGTGACTGTACTTATTTACCCCAGCTGAGGTTCTCTCCCCGGATATTCTGCCCGGCGGGGTTGCTGGATTCTGCAGCACTCTGGTGCAGCTGACTGGAATAGACAGTGACAGCTTCATTTACATTCTAAAAACAGGTGAGATGTTTAATGAATTAGTTATAACCCTGGATAATGCAACCCATACAGTGTTCCTTGTGTTATTAAGTGTCATGTTAAATTCAATGTATTTGACTTTGCTCCCTGTTTTTGATATGCCCCAGATTTCTGTACTGATGGTGCAGATCTCTGTGGAAGATGTTGCGAGGAGGCTGTCAGATTCAGCAGGTGAGCAGAGGACAGCAGGAGCTAAGGTAGTGTGGGAGGGCATTTGCTGGAGGCTTCTGCTAATATGACCAGCAGTGAAATAGTTAATAGTACTGACATTGTCATCTGGGTTTCAGAATGAGCTCCTCATTGAGATGAGCAGGGCAGGTGACACCTCTTAGGCCTATTGTTTCAGGATGCCTGCAGATGCCGGGGACAACTTTGCTTTGGTTTATATTCAGTTGTCTTTGCTAAGTTATCTCCACAGCCATGCAGGCTAGAAACATGGGGCCCAAATCCCCCCCGTAGGAGACAAAGACCCCCATTGAAGTTAAGGAGAGTTACACATATCCTCTGACAATTCTGCTGTGGAGGAAGGGGGGAAGATCCACAGCAAATTCCATGGCTGAAGATCACTGACTACATAGGGCCTTGCTCCTGCTGTTGAGGTCAAGCGGCACAGAGGTTATGTTGCTCTATTGGCTCTTCCCAAGACTCTCTCCCTCCCTCTGCTCTGATGTCAACTGCTGCCCTGTTCTTCTCCTATATAGAAATAAAACTGAGCTCCCCCCTATCCAGTAGGATCACATCAAGTTCATTTTCATCTGGGTCTCACCTTTTGTGAGTGAAGATTTAGACTGTTTTTATATATTAGTTAGCACTAAGCACTTTTTGTGACATAGAACCAGGGTGCTGGATCAATGGGGAAGTGGAGGATTTTTCTCTTTCTTGCTTGAGTTTCCATGGTATGCTCATTGGTGTAGGTACATAGAGAAACACAAGAGGAAGGAACACAGGAGCAGACTATGCTAAGCATTGGTCCCACCATATACCTTCTTGCTTAATGAAACATTCATAGGCTGTCAATAAGTGTACTCTTGTTCTACTTTATGGGCTATTCACTCAGGCCTTGTCTACACTACAAGACTATTTCGAATCTACTTAAGTCGAATTTGTGGATTCGACCTTATGAAGTCGAATTTGTGTATCCACAGTAAATACACTAATTCGAATTTCTGAGTCCACAGTAACGGGGCTGGCATCGACTTTGGAAGCGGTGCACTGTGGGAAGCTATCCCACAATTCCCGCACTCCCCGCTGCCCATTGGAATCCTGGGTAGAGCCCCCAATGCCTGCTGGGGGGAAAAATGTGTCGAGGGTGGTTTTGGGTAACTGTCATCATTGAACCGTCAATCATGCCCTCCCTCCCTGAAAGCTCCGGCGGGAAATCTGTTCGCGCCCTTCTCTTGTCAGTTACAGCGCGTACGCCACAGCACTGCGAGCATGGAGCCCGCTGCGATCATCGCTGCACTTATGGCCATTGTCAACTCCTCGCACCTTATCGTCCACCTCTTCCACAGTCAGCTGCTGAGAAATCGGGCGAGGAGGCTCCGGCAGCGCGGTGAGGACAGGAATTCACAGAGTGGCGCAGACCTGTCACAAAGCAGGGTACACCGCGCCGTGGAGATCATGGTGGCAATGGGTCAAGTTCATGGTGTGGAACAGCGATTCTGGGCCCGGGAAACAAGCACGGACTGGTGGGACCGCATAGTGCTGCAGGTCTGGGATGAATCACAGTGGCTGCGAAACTTCAGGATGCGTAAGGGCACTTTCCTTGAACTCTGTGACTTGCTGTCCCCTGCCCTGAAGCGCCAGGACACCCGGATGCGAGCAGCCCTGAGTGTGCAGAAGCGAGTGGCCATAGCCCTCTGGAAACTTGCAACGCCAGACAGCTACCGGTCAGTAGCGAACCACTTTGGCGTGGGCAAATCTACCGTGGGGGTTGCTGTGATTGAAGTAGCCCACGCAATCGTTGAGCAACTTCTCTCAAAGGTAGTGACTCTCGGAAACGTCCAGGACATCATAGATGGCTTCGCCGCGATGGGATTCCCAAACTGCGGTGGGGCTATAGATGGGACTCACATCCCTATCCTGGCACCAGCCCACCAGGCCAGCGAGTACATTAACCGAAAGGGCTACTTTTCTATGGTGCTGCAAGCACTGGTAGACCATAGGGGACGTTTTACCAACATCTTCGTTGGGTGGGTGGGCAAGGTTCATGACGCGCGTGTGTTCAGGAACTCTGGTCTGTTTAGACGCCTCCAGGCAGGTACTTTCTTCCCGGACCACAAAGTAACGGTTGGGGATGTGCAGATGCCTACAGTGATCCTCGGGGACCCAGCCTACCCGCTAATGCCCTGGCTCATGAAGCCCTATACAGACACCTTGGACAGAGAGAAGGAACTCTTCAACTACCGGCTGAGCAAGTGCAGAATGGTGGTGGAGTGTGCTTTTGGACGTCTCAAAGGGAGATGGCGGAGCTTACTGACTCATTCGGACATCAGCGAAAAGAATATCCCCGTAGTTATTGCTGCTTGCTGTGTGCTCCACAATCTCTGTGAGAGCAAGGGCGAGACCTTTTTGTCCGGATGGGAGGTTGAGGCAAATCGCCTGGCTGCAGTTTACGCTCAGCCAGACACCCGTGCCGAGAGAATATCCCAGCGGGAAGTGCTGTGTATCCGGGAGGCTTTGAAAGCTAGTTTCCTCGGAGAGCAGGGTAACCTATGACTCTCCACTTGCTTTCAAGAGAAACTGACCCTGGGCCTGTGTCTGTATGTGTCGATTTCGATCTGCGGTTACATACCCCGTTCTCCAAGTTTCCCCCACTTCCAAAGCACATTTTAAATCAAATTAATTGTTACACTCATTATTAATAAATCTTTGTTTTACTTTGCATTTCTGTTCAGTTGCTGAAACATGGACGCATACTGTGCTGGGCACGGTGTGCACTGATGTACAGACCGCTTGTTCCATAGAGGAATGACATCCTCCTGCTCCTACATAGGTCTCTGGGGTGGGGGACGGTTGCAAGTGGTTGTGCATGGAGGGGAGGGATTGCAGGAAGGGGTGGGTTTGCAGGAAGGGGCGAGTGGTGCCTTCTTTGGATAGGGGTTTGGATGACGGCAGTGGGCTGCGGGTTTGGGCGTAGGAAGGGGTGAGGGGTGTGGGGGAAGGGTGAGTATCTGTCCGTCGATGAGGGCTCTTGCTGGGGCTCAGGGCAGCGGAGAGGCTCGTTGCTACGGTGGAAGTGCATGGTAAGGGCAGCGTGCCTTAACATTAAGGGGGTGGCAGGCGCTAGGACCCTGGACAAGCATACACATCACAGAATGACCCGGGGCAGCATACACCACACAGAGTGACCCTGGTGCCTACTGACTGCAGTGTGTGTGTGCCCTGCAGTTGATCATGCCCCCAAGTCTGTACCCTGGTAATGTAGGCTATATCGTGCAATTATAAATCCCCTCCCCCCCTACAAAAAAAAATCCTCTGACACGAAAGACGTGACCGAAACAGTGAATAACAGCAAACAGCTTTTAATAATCTAATACACAGTGGGGGGATGAAACTTGGATTTGGGACTGGGTGAGCCTGTAAGGGAAGCACTTCTACAAATGTATAGCGTGAGAGGTGTGTGGTACATTAGCGCTATGCAGTGGTGCAGTGACAGTTCTCACGGCCCCTACCGCCCCTCCGTCTTGTACTTTTGGGTGAGGGGGGGCAGGACTTCTTGGTGGGGGAGGGCGGTTGCAGATACACTGCAGGGGGGCTCTGTCCTCCTGCCTGCGGTCCTGCAGAACATCAACAAGGCGCCGAAGCGTGTCCGTTTGCTCCCTCATTATCCCAAGCAGCGTTTGAGTCGCCTGCTGGTCTTCCTGCCGCCACCTATCCTCCCGTTCGATGTGTGTGCGATGCTGTTGACATAGGGTCTCCCTCCACTGTGTCTGCTCTGCCGCCTCGGCTCTGGAGCAGGCCATCAGTTCCGCGAACATCTCGTCCCGAGTCTTTTTCTTTCGCCGCCTAATCTGTGCCAGCCTCTGCGAGGGGGATGCCGGGGCAGTCCGGGAAAGAGCCGAAGCTGTGTGATGGGAAAAGTAACTGATTTCCTTGAACAGATACATGTTTGCGAACAGTGAACACAGTCTAGTCAGTTTCTCTGAACAAGACCATACAGGGCAACAAGTCTCACGAGATCTCGGGCCAAGTTCGAGATTTCGGAATACGCTCTCATTGGCTGCGGCATTGCACAGGAGAGCGGACAAGTGGGGAGAGACAGCTGAATCCGTCTAGCAGACAGTCCTGGTAAGCCTTACAGTACATTCTGCTTATCAGTTAATGGATAGCTGTGCCCTCCCGCTAAAGGCAATCTGGAAATCATATACTCTGACCCTTTTCCAGCCACTCCCGCCAGTGCACGGGAAAGATCAATGTATGCTTTTCCTATGTGGCCTACAACATGTGGCTGTTAAGCGAGGGTCATTGTTATGCAAAGTAAAAGTCAACCATTCACAACAGTAACAATACACTAATTGCCCTAATTAGATGCAGCATTTCATGAACGAGATCACCCTGATGCGGGTCCCTCGGAGTCACAAAGAGCGGATGCTAAGGGAAGCCCTGCAGAGACCAGGACCATATGCGGCCATGCTTGTCGAGGCGATGATTCCCATCTACATAAGGATGTCCTGGCGCGGAAGAGTGTGCTTCCACGGAGCACCCAACAAGGCACCTCTCCCCAGGAACCTCCTGCGGAGGCTTTTCGAGGACCTAAATGAGACCTTTCTTGAATTGTCCCTGGAGGATTATTGTTCAATCCCTATATGTGTGGACCTACTTTTCATATAGTTTTTCATTGAAAATGTTATATATAGTATTTCTATTTTTTTATACCTGTTTTATAAAAAATAAATGTTTACATGTTTAGAGCACTTACTGCCTGATCCTTCCCCTGATTCAGAGTCCGGGTTAACGGCCGGGGAGGGTTGGTAGGGGATCTCTGTGAGGGTGATGAAGAGATCCTGGCTGTCAGGGAAAGCGGTTTTGTGTTCGCTGTTGCCTGCGCCGTCCTCCACAGACCCTTCCTCATCTTCCCCATCGGCGAACATCGAGGAGGAACTCTCCAGGTTCACTATGCCATCCACTGAGTCCACGGTCACTGGTGGGGCAGTGGTGGCAGACCCAACTAGAATGGCATGCAGTGCCCCGTAGAAGCGGCATGTCTGGGGCTGGGCTCCGGAGCGTCCGTTTGCCGCTCTGACTTTTTGGTAGCCTTGTCTCAGGTCCTTGATTTTCACGCGGCACTGCATTGCATCCCGGCTGTATCCTTTCTCTATCATTGCTTTGGAGACCTTCTCGAAGGTCTTTGCATTCCGCTTGCTGGAGCTCAGCTCCGACAGCACAGACTCCTCGCCCCACACACCGATCAGATCCAGGACTTCCCGGTCTGTCCATGTTGGGGACCTCTTTCTATTCTTGGATTGGCCGGACTCCTCTGCTGGAGAGCTCTGCATCGTTGCAGGTGCTGCGGAGCTCGCCCCGATGTCCAGCCAGGACGTCAGATTCAAAGTGCCCAGACAGGAAAATGAATTCAAATTTTCCCGGGTCATTTCCTGTGTGGCTGGTCAGAGAATCCAAGCTCGGACTGCTGTCCAGAGCGTCAACAGAGTGGTGCAGTGTGGGATAGCTCCCGGAGCTACTAAGTTCGATTTGCATCCACACCTAGCCTAATTCGAGCTAGCCATGTCGAATTTAGCGTTACTCCACCTGTCGGGGTGGAGTACCAAATTCGAACTAAAGAGCCCTCTAGTTCGAATTAAATGGCTTCCTGGTGTGGACGGTTGAGCGGTTAGTTCGAATTAACGCTGCTAAATTCGAATTAAAGTCCTAGTGTAGACCAGGCCTCAGAAGCTCTTGCTTTTGTAGAGCAGGAGAGAGGGCTGCTGCTAGAAGACGTCTGCACTGGACACCTTAGCAAAGTAAGTCTGCAATGGTTCAAGCCCAGGAATCTCCCAGCTGAGCCCATGGTTCTGGGCACAATCCTGTTGCCTCCTATCTTGGGCAGAGATGGTGACTGATTCATGGAAGTGTAAGTTCACATCTCTTGCTGGAGTTACTTCTGTATTAATGCACATGTGCTTCAGAGAGCTTGATGTTCCACATCCCTGAATGGCTAAAGCCAACTGGATACCTTCCCTGCAGCCTCTGAACACTGTGCTAGCACTGAACGAGCTGGGAAGCAGAATTTCCATCCTGTGGGGAATTCCGAGATTTCAAAATTTGGTTTTGTCCCAAATCAGGAAGAAAAGTTGAACTCTGAGAATTTTTTGCAGAACAAAATATTCTGGAAATATTACCTTTTGATTTTACTGAAAAATATAATTTTGACTTTAACATTATATTATATTCATTTAAAAGGGAAAATGTTGAAACAAAACATTTTGATAATTTCCCATTAAAACTTTGATGAGATCAGTATGTTCCTGCAAAACCTTTTGGTTTTATCGAATCAGCATTTCCCAACAGGAAACTGTTTTGGCAGAAGATTTTTGGCCAGCTCAATGTAAGAGCCTGTTACAAATTAGCATGGAGCTGCCCTCAGTAGATACCATGAACAATACCCTTCCCTGAACGAAACCCAACCGGATCGGCAGGCAGCAATCGATCCAGCGGGGATCGATTTATTGCGTCTAGTCTAGACACGATAAATCGACCCCCGAGCCCTCGCCCATCAACTTCTGTACTCCAGTGCTGCGAGAGGTGCAAGCAAGAGTCGACGGGGAAGTGGCAGCAGTCAACTCACCACGATGAAGACACCACAGTAAGTCGATCTAAGTACGTTGACTTCAGCTACGTGAATAACGTAGGTGAAGTTGCGTAACTTAGATCAATTCCCCCTCCCCCCCCAGTGTAGACCAACGCCAACTGTAATAACTACCCCACTGAGGTTCCCTAGAGCAGTAGGACTGCATTTCAGCAGCCATGAGAGTGGACAGAGGCTTGTGACACTACAAAGTAGACTGCCCAAGCAAAGGCGGCCCACAGCCTAGCTAACCACAGGTGGAAAACAGTGGCACAAGCCACTTCTGCTACCTAAGAATCTAATAGAAGTCAGGGTTCCAGGAGGAAATCCTTTTGGCAAGAAGCCGGCAAACCCCTGTGGTAGATGGAGCACTCACAAACCCTGTGTCTTTCAGCTACAATTAATGCCACACAAACCTTAGTGTTATTTTGATCAAGGGTCTTTATGTGTTTGCTGCTAGAATTGTTGTCCTTCTGCCTGGGAAGCCATAAAGGCTCTGTCAGAGAGGCTGCTTTGATTTTCATTGCCTGCCTGGTTCATTACCGACAGGGTAATGACTGGCAGTGGACCAATCAGATCTCCAGTATCACTCTGTCAGGTTCATAATTAATACTACTGCAAACTAAGCTTATTGTGATTTAATTAGTAATGCTGTAATAATGCTACCGCCTGGGCTTCGGGTTACTAATTTATATAAATAGCTACATTAATGTTTTCAAGCACCAAGTATTAATTGTATCAGCCTCAGCACTAGACTCTGGTTGGCTGACGGCAGCTGCAGAACTCGACAACACTTGGTGTATGAAAAAAAAAAAAGGTTTTTGATTTCCTGCCTGTTGTTTTTAAACAGGCAAGAAACAGGCATGGATTGGGCTGGAGGGCTTTTGATAATATGGGCCAGGGAGCGGTATTTGAGATTCAAATCCCTTTTTGCCTGGATCTGGTCACCCATCCCTCCCCCCTTAAATATATAAATAAATCCAAGATGTTTGCATCGACAGTTTCAATTTGCCACAATGGGAAGTTGCACACATGAGAGATGCCCATGCAGTCAACTTGCATTTTATTTTCAAATCTGGAATTAAAAGGAGAGAAGAAAACTACAGAAGAGGTCCACAGGAGCAGAAGAGGGATTTGCATACATCAGGGCTTTGCACAAGCCAGAGCCTAAGCTCTTTCTCTGGGTTTGGATAAACTACAATAGGAAAAATCTCCTTCCCCTTTCCTGCACCAATGAAGTCCAACGTCTCTGTTTGCCTCTGACAAGGATGCAGCTTGGAGTACATACCGCCAGGGGCGGCTCCAGGCCCCAGCACGCCAAGCGCATGCTTGGGGCGGCACGCCGCGGGAGGCGCTCTGCCGGTCGCCAGGAGGGCGGCAGGCAGCTCTGGCGGACCTCCCGCGGGCGTGCCTGCGGAGGGTCCGCTGGTCCCGTGGGTTCGGTGGAGCCGCATGCACGCCTGCGGGAGGTCCACCGGAGCTGCAGGACCGGCGACCGGCCGAGCACCCCCCCCCCCCCGCAGCGTGCCGCCGTGCTTGGGGCGGCGAAATGGCTAGAGCCGCCCCTGCATATCCCTGTTGGGATAAATTAGGAGAAAGTTAGTGAGACTGAGCAAAAGACAATTTTAGGCTGAGACTCGGGGAAATTGGTCTTCCTCACGCTGATGTCCACTAGACTGTGGAACAAATGACAAATTCATAGAAATTAGAGGAGAAAGACCTGTAAGCAAATTAATATGTGAATCCAAATAAGTCTAGAAGGCATCTAAATTGTTGTACGTGCCCCTTCTTCCAGTCCCCCCTAAAATTCCCTTTGTCTTAGTGAGACTTTATTTAGACCCACTCTCACTGAACATTCAGCCTGGCCAGGTCACCTCTGAATTTGGCCCACTGAGCCTAGATGAGTCTATATTGCTCTGGCTTGGATGAAAGGAGAGTAGTATGAAAAACAACTAAGAGGCAAATGTAAATGAAAGTAGGCCACCTTCTGCATCAACTGGAACCTTCTTCTAGCTTCTCTGGTGTGCGTGGGGCAAAGGAGCAGCTGTTCCAATGGGTCCTTTCCCTCTCTCGTTTCCATGACACTAAATGGTGTGTGGTGCCAAAAAACTCAGAACATTCTATTCTCAGACGGGACTGATTTTTGTCAAGAGAAAGCAGAATTCCACAGGCTATACGGTAGCAACATATCCGCTGAGCTCCCTCAGTCGTTAATGACTCAGATCATTTGCTCAATAACCAGCAAGCAATGCATGCAACTCCAGTGGAAATAATGTTAACAATACAGCAAAAACTTGCCTTAACCCAACTTAATTGTCTTCTAACGACTGGGTGGGCTTGGCCTACAAATTCATTTATTTTTTCTAATGGAGGGAAAAGTCTTCCAAGCTCTATTTCAAACCATCAAAATCTCTCTCTCCCCCACATCCACTTTTTCTACTTTAAAAGCCCCATGACACAGCAATCATCCTTCCCCTGGAGGACAGCAGGACACTACTCAGTCTGGACTCCATCGACGTCATTTCATGCATATGCTGGGTGGGGTGTGTCCAGAGTGTGATGCAGAAACCCCCACCGCCACGACTGAACACCTGGTATCTCATATTGGCCTGAGAGTTTGGAATGGAGCTAGAGATCAAAACCTAAATCCCTGAATTGTCACGTGACCAGTGCAGCTAGACCTGGACCAACAAAGCAATACAAACCAAAGGGGCTATATGAGAAATGGCCAGTCTATTTGGGAGGACATTCTATGTCAAACGTGGCACAGTTGCACTTACACAAGATGGGCATCTTCTCTGCACCATCCTGCTTCCTAGGACAGCAAAGGGCGTCTCATTGAAATGAATCATTCGTAAATGTAGAACATGTAAAGGGAAATGCCAAACTGGGACTCCCTTCTGTAGGAGGTTAGACAGCCATTTGCGGTGTCTGAATTTAAAAATGGGTTGGATAACCAGTAATATTTGTATGTATGTAGTAAGGCTAATCAAATCAAATTCATTTTCTTTGGGGCATTAGTTGATCACCTGAGGCATCAGGAAGGAACTCATCTGACATGCTGCATTGCACAATTGGGAAGGTACACCACAGAGAGCGTTTCATCTTCCTGGATATTGGATCCACAGTCTATTCCAGAGGCTTTCATGGTTTTCTGTTCCTAATATCCCTAAGAAATGCTAAGGCAACAAGGTCTTTGGCATACATTGGCTGAGCATGGCTTAGAGATTAAGCCACCTAAATCATACAGTGCTCTCCACCAGCATCATGGTTGTGTACCATGACTGAGATGAAGTCCCTCACAAGTTATCTAAAAAGGCTGTTGGTCCACCTTTCCCGTGGCTGTGTAGAGAGGGGAGCAATATAAATCCCTCCCAAGTAGGAATTTTAAAGGTATAATCTTCCTATACTGTTTCCTTTATCTATAGAGAGAAAACCTCAAATGAACCATTTCATTCACTATTACGCCTCCCATCAACAAGAAAATTAGCTGTAAGAAAGTGTATGGGGGTGGGGGGGGCCTTATACACCATGCAGCGTTTCAGGCTGGAGTGTTTATCACCAAGGATCATTACACCCCACGCCCCTTTTTTAAAAGGGACAGTGACTCCGTTAAATCTTGAAATTGGCAGGCAAGTAGAATCTACAGCAGACAGCTGCTACATAATCTGAGCCACTGAATTGATCACATTCTAGCTACTACTGTATTTTATGAAATATGGACCGTGACACATATTACTCTGCTGAATGCATTTATCTTGATCTCAGGTTAGATAGCTATCCCATTACATATACAGCTGCATAGCTTTATCTCTCTGTAATGGTGCCATCTACTCACGGCTTGGTGGCACCTCCTTGCGGTCCATCTGGAGAATTAATTCACCACTGGCTACGCCCCATCTGGCACTTGTTCAGCCTGTTGCCCCAGGGACTCGTTCTGCAGCCACTGTCCTGCAAGTCTGTAGCTGCACTGCCTCTTCTTCATGGCTTAGCCTTCTGGCCAAATCATTATTGCCCTCCCCTTCCAGGGTCTTATCAGAGACTCCTTCCCCAAAGTCTCAGGCAGTCTCCATCTCCACAGTACTGACTGCACCATTCCCACAGTGATTGGAAGGGGAACCCAGGCCTGCCCTCTACCAGGTTACAATCCAGGGACCCTCAATCCAGCAGTTCAGGTCTATCCCTTTCAGACCTTACTGCTCCTTCCCTGGACTTCTTCCTCGCCTGCCTTTCTCAGCTCCTACTCTGCCCTGTACCAGGGAGTGTAACTACAGACTGACCTCCCTGCAGCCCCTTCCTCAACTCCTAGGCTTTATAGAAGCCCTGCCTGTTCCTGCCCTGGTGAGCAGCATTCTCAACCAGTCTCATTGCCCCTTAGCTCCCCAGCAGGTGCAGCCTAAGGCTAATTGGCCTCTCTTGCCACCTTAACCCCATCTGTGCTGGAGTGGGGTGAATGCCCCATCACACTCTCCATACCCAGAGCTTAAACATGTACCCATGGCATCTATATACACATACACTTACCAATTTCATTTACACTGTGACTCTTCATTAAGTCTCAAATGCATTCTCTCCCTGTGATGTAGGTCCATGTTGTTATCTCCACTTTACAGATCCTATAAACTGAGGCACAGCCATGTATCATAAAGTAAGTCAGAAGTTCCCTACTTCTGGGTGTCCATTTGATTAATGCCATCAACTGTAGGGTTTTATTTAATTCCTTCATATTTTTTTTTGCCACTCACTTCTTGAAGAATTAGGTCCAGCCGGGAGGGCTCATAGAAATGACTCCCAATGAGTTGGACTCTGATCAGCTCAGTTCAACTGGAATGGAGCTAAGGTCTTTCTGAAACCTCACTGCAATCCTAGAAGTGGATTTCCAGTGAGTTACAGAGATGGCTGTGAAATCCACCAGATGGCTGTGAAATCCACCATTAATAGCCCCATCCATCTAGCCCGGCCTGAAGAAATCTCACGTTGTTGCTACCCACTCATGACTTCCATCGTTATTGTTCCAAAATCCTGGACAAAAGGACAAAGAAAAGACATACGCTAGCCAGACCTCTCTTGCCATTTGCTCTCAGTCGTGGCTTGGGATCCCCATAATCCTGTGTCTACAGGTCATCCAGAGTCTTGGACAACATTACTGAAGTACACTAAATCAGCACTTTGCTGCTGCTCTTCATTACACAGATTGAAAGGGAAACTGGCATTCTATATGCCAGATATTAAGGTCTCCAGCAATTCCCTTTTAAACATTACCTTCCTGAGATTGGATCCCAGCCAGATTGTGCTCATTAAACTTATAAATTGCCTTCATCTCCTGGGCAAGGTAAAATAAAATTGGTCTAAGGGACATTGCATTGTTGATGAAAAAGCACAAGTTAACTTCAACACGGTGGACTTAGCACAAGAGATGAGGAATATCTTAATAGAGGCAGCAGCTTCTATGGGAGGCCTTGAAGAAACCACTGTTCCTGAAAGCGGCAGTAACATTAAAGGAAGAAGGGTCTTTGTTCACTTGTTCTGTGCATCTGAATCGTGCAGCTTTTCTTAACATGCCCATGAACAGTGAGATGTGAATCAGGATCTCTGGCGGTTTATAAAGGGTGGCACTGCAGTGAGATATGACCGTATCTTGGAGTCCTTTCCTTTTGAAATATTTATGGCCTCTAATCTCTCTCTGGCTACAATCCCTGCCCAAGCTCTATTTCAATCCACTGTCCATCCAAGCCTTATTTTATCAGGTTTTCTTTTCTGTGGCTGCAATAATAATTGACTGTTATAGGACTCAGAGACAAGGTGGGTGAGGTAATATGTTTTACTGGACCAACTTCTGTTGGTGAGAGAGGCAAGCTTTTGAGCTACACCGAGCTCTTCTTCATGACTGGGAACGGTACTCAGTGTCACAGCTAAATCCAAGGGGGAACAGATCGGTTAGCTGTTCCACTTGGATTTAGCTGTGACACTCTGAATACCGTTCCCAGTCCTGAAGAAGAGCTCGGTGTAGCTCGAAAGCTTGCCTCTCTCACCCACAGATGTTGGTCCAGTAAAAGATATTACCTCATGCGCCTTGTGTCTGTAATTTCCTGGGATCAACACGGCTACGACAGCACAGGTATAAGTCTCTCCATTCTTAATTGACCCCTTGAACTGAACTGTTACTTACACAGAGACAGGGGTGGGTTATTTGGGAGCAGTTGGGTATGCTTTGCTCATTACACAGTTCCTATATTGAATTGTCTTCTCTGTCTCTAGTTTCTGTGATTCTGAATGGCTCTACAGCCTCTTCCCCACTTTTGAAACTGACTTCTGCCCTTCCTGAAGGGGCTGGGACACTTACAATTGACACCTCATTGATCTTCATTCCCCTTGCATTCAAATGTATCTGCCCCATCACTGCAACCACTATCCCTCTCCTCCACATCTGTTCATCTCCTCCTCCTCCTCCTCCTCCTCTGCTTTCTCTATCATGCGTCTTGAGTTTGTATATATATGCCCCTGAAAATGTTTCTGTTCATTTGGTCAGTGCCTAGGACAATGGTGGTTCTGAGTACTATTATAGAATCATAGAACTGGAAGGGACCGCGAGAGGTCATCTAGTCAAGTCCCCTGCACTCGTAGTAGTGCTAATTATCTAGACCATTCCTGACCAGTGTTTGTCTAACCTGCTCTTAAAAATCTCCAATGATGGAGATTCCACAACCTCCCTAGGCTATTTATTCCAGTGCTTAACCACCCTGACAGTTAGGAAGTTTTTCCTAATGTCCAACCTAAACTTCCCTGGCTGCAATTTAAGCCCATTGCTTCGTGTCCTAACCTCAGAGGTTAAGAAAAACAATTTTTCTTCCTCCTCATAACAATCTTTTATGTACTTGAAAACTGTTATCATGTCCCCTCTTAGTCTTCTGTTTTCTAAACTAAACAAACCCAATTTTTTCAATCTTCTCTCATAGGTCACGTTTTCTAGACCTTTAATCATTTTTGTTGCTCTTCTCTGGACTCTCTCCAGTTTGTCCTGAAATGTGGGACCCAGAACTGGACACAATACTCCAGCTGAGGCCTAATCAGAGCGGAGTAGAGTGGAAGAATTACTTCTCGTGTCTTGCTTACAACACTCCTGCTAATACATCCCAGAATGATGTTCGATTTTTTTGCAACAGCGTTACACTGTTGACTCATATTTAGCTTGTGGTCCACTATGACCCCCAGAGCCCTTTCTGCAGTACTCCTTCCTAGGCAGTCATTTCCCATTTTGTATGTGTGCAACTGATTGTTCCTTCCTAAATGGAGTACTTTGCATTTGTCCTTATTGAATTTCATCATATTTACTTCAGACCATTTCTCCAGTTTGTCCAGATGATTTTGAATTTTAATCCTATCCTCCAAAGCACTTGCAACCCCTCCAATAATACCTGTTTGAGACATCAACCTTCTTCTCTTGTTCTTCATGGATCATCAGAATCATAGAATCATAGAATCATAGAATTCAAGATCAGAAGGGACCATTATGATCATCTAGTCTGACCTCCTGCAAGATGCAGGCCACATTAGCCGATCTACCCACTCTTTTAGCAAGCGACCCCTGCCCCATGCTTCGGAGGAAGGCGAAAAACCTCCAGGGACACTGCCAATCTGCCCTGGAGGAAAATTCCTTCCCGACCCCAAATATGGCGGTCAGCTGAACCCCGAGCATGCGGGCAAGACTCTCCAGCCATACCCTCTGAAAGAGGTTAAGAATATCATATTATTGACCCAATTAAGTACCAGTTTGGCACCTAATTGACCTATTGACTAAGCCCGTTATCCTATTATACCATCTCCTCCATAAACTTATCTAGCTTAATCTTAAAGTCATGGAGGTCCTTCGCCCCTACTGTTTCCCTCGGTAGGCTGTTCCAGTATTGCACTCCCCTGATGGTTAGAAACCTTCGTCTAATTTCAAGCCTAAATTTCCTGACTGACAATTTATATCCGTTTGTCCTCGTGTCTACATTAGCACTGAGCTGAAATAATTCCTCTCCTTCCCTGGTATTTATCCCTCTGATATATTTAAAGAGTGCAATCATATCTCCCCTTATCCTTCTTTTGGTTAAGGAAAACAAACCGAGCTCCTCAAGTCTCCTGTCATATGACAGGCCTTCCATTCCTCGGATCATTCTAGTGGCCCTTCTTTGTACCCGTTCCAGTTTTAACTCATCCTTCTTAAACATGGGAGACCAAAACTGCACACAATACTCCAAATGAGGTCTCACCAACGCCTTATATAACGGGACTAGCACTTCCTTATCCCTACTAGAAATACCCCGCCTAATGCAACCCAAGACCGCATTAGCTTTTTTAACGGCCACATCACATTGCCTACTCATAGTCATCCTACGATCAACCAGGACTCCCAGGTCCTTCTCCTCCTCCGTTACTTCCAACTGGTGCGTCCCTAGCTTATAACTAAAATTCTTGTTAGTCATCCCTAAATGCATAACCTTACACTTCTCACTATTGAATTTCATCCTGTTACTAATACTCCAGTTTACAAGGTCATCCAAATCTCCCTGGAGGATATCCCGATCCTTCTCCGAATTGGCAATACCTCCCAACTTGGTGTCGTCCGCAAACTTTATCAGCCCACTCCTACTCTTGGTTCCCAGGTCAGCAATAAATAGATTGAATAAAATAGGACCCAAAACCGAACCTTGAGGAACTCCACTGGTAACCCCCCTCCAACCCGACAGTTCCCCTTTCAGTACTACCCTCTGCAGTCTCCCCTTTAACCAACTCCTTATCCACCTCTGGATTTTCATTTCGATCCCCATCTTTTCCAATTTAACCAATAATTCCTCATGCGGTACCGTATCAAACGCCTTACTGAAATCCAGATATATTAGATCCACCGCATTTCCCTTGTCTAAAAAATCTGTTACTTTCTCAAAGAAGGAGATCAGATTGGTTTGGCACGATCTACCTTTCGTAAATCCATGCTGTAATCTATCCCAGTTGTCATCGGCCTCCTGCTCCTTAACCACTCTCTCTTTCAAAATTTTTTCCATTACTTTGCATACTACAGATGTTAAACTAACAGGCCTGTAGTTACCCGGGTCACTTTTTTTCCCCTTCTTGAATATAGGAACTACATTAGCTAATCTCCAGTCCAACGGTACAATCCCCGAATTTAGAGATTTATTAAAAATCATCGCTAACGGGCTAGCAATATCACTCGCCAATTCCCTTAATATTCTAGGATGAAGATTATCCGGGCCCCCCGATTTACTTCCGTTAAGCTGTTCAAGTTTGGCCTCCACCTCAGCTACCGTAATGTCTACCCCCATATCTTCATTCCCATCGGTCCCTCTATCACTATTCCTTAGCCCTTCATTAGCCTCATTAAAGACCGTGGCAAAATATTCATTCAGATATTGTGCCATTCCAAGATTATCCCTAATCTCCACTCCGTTTAAAGTTTTAAGCGGTCCCACTTCTTCCTTCTTGGTTTTCTTCCTATTTACATGGCTAAAAAACCTTTTGCTATTGGTTTTAATCCCCTTCGCTAGGTCCATCTCCACCCGTCGCTTTGCCTTTCTCACTGCATCCCTACACCCTCTGACCTCAATAAGGTAGGTTTCTTTGCTGATCCCTCCCATTTTCCACTCCCGGTACGCTTTCTGTTTTTTCTTAATGACCCCTCTAAGACGCTTGGTCATCCAGCTCGGTCTAAAACTGCTACCTACGAGCCGTTTTCCCTTTCTCGGGATACATGCCTCTGACAACTCCTGCAATTTCAACCTGAAGTAACCCCAGGCGTCATCTACCTTTAGATTCCTAAATATGTTGGTCCAGTCCACTTCCCTAACTAGTCGTCTTAATTTAGTAAAGTTAGCCCTTTTGAAATCGTAAACCCTAGTCTCAGATGCAATATTAATTATCCTCTCATTAATTTTGAAACGAATTAGCTCGTGATCACTCGAGCCAAGGTTGTCCCCTACAACTATTTCCTCAACAAGGTCCTCATTACTCACCAAAATCAGATCTAAAATGGCATCCCCCCTCGTCGGTTCAGCAACCACTTGATGTAGGAATTCATCAGCTATCACGTCTAGGAAAAGCTGAGCCCTATTGTTATTACTAGCATTTGTTTCCCAATCTATATCTGGGAAGTTAAAGTCTCCCATGATCAAGCAGTTCCTATTAGTGTTTACCTCCTTAAAAACATTAAAGAGCTCTCTATCCGTCTCCAAGCTAGATCCTGGCGGTCTATAGCACACCCCAATCACTATCCCGGGTGAGGCTCTGGTAGTTTTCTTCCCTAATGTGACCATTGCCCACACAGACTCCGTATTATCCATTGCATTGCTAGTTATTTCATTACATTTCACCTCATTATTGATATACAATGCTACTCCCCCACCTTTACCTTTGCATCGGTCTTTTCTAAACAGCACATACCCTTCCATACCTGTACTCCAGTCATGGCTATCGTTCCACCATGTTTCGGTTATTCCTACGATATCCGGTTTCAATTCTCGGACCAGGAGCTCCAGTTCCTCCATTTTATTACCTAAGCTTCTCGCATTGGTGAACAAACATCCTACCTTTTGCTGTTGGGCTCCTCTCACTCTTCTCACCCCGCTCGGTAGGGACACAGTACTACCAGTATGACCTGTCGATCTAGTATCCGTCCCCCCCCTCTTCCTTACACCTAACCGTCCCCCTCTGGCTATATCTGTTGTTATCTTCTTGTTCTCACTCCCAATGTATAAATTTGGCGTGGAGTGCACCAGGGCCTCTCCCAACCGTCTCCCCCCAGTGTCTAGTTTAAAGCTCTTTTAATCAGATGAGCCAGCCTCCCTCCTAGAAGTCTACTTCCTTCCCTACTTAGGTGGAGCCCATCCCGTGAGAACAGTTGTCTGTCCCCAAAAGCCTCCCAGTGCCCATACATCCCAAAGCCCTCCTTGTAACACCACTCTCTCAGCCAACTATTAATCGTCAGGATTCTCTCACCCCTTTGGCGCCCTTCCCTAGGGACAGGTAGGATCCCACTGAAGATCACCTGAGCCTCAATTTCCTTAAGCGTCTTACCCAACCTGGCATAGTCTCCCTTGATCCTGTCTAGCGAGAATCTAGCAGTATCATTCGTTCCCACATGAAGGATGACCAAAGGGTTCTTACCTGCTCCTCTTAGGATCCTTTTCAACCTCAGGTCCACATCCCGTATTTTAGCGCCCGGTAGACAGCACACCCTTCTGTTCTCCGGATCGGCCCTGGTCACAGGCCTGTCCAACCTTCTCAGTATGGAGTCCCCAATCACGTAGACCTGCCTTTGCCTGGGGACAGTGCGGTCCTCTAACCTATCCCCCGTTCCCCCTGGTTGCAAGCTCCTTCCATTCCTATCTTCCCTTGTGGTTCCCCTTAAGCCATCCCGTAATCTCCCCTGACCCAAACTTGGTGTTGCCTCCATAGACTCCTCCCCTCTATCTATGGGACTGGCCGCTCGTCTCTTTTTCCTTGGCCTCCCACCATCAGCTACCATATTCTTTACCCCTTCCTCATTCTCCAAACCTTCGAACCTGTTCCTTAGCTCTATTTCCCCGTCACTGGCTCTCCTTTTCCTTGGCCTGCTTCTCACAGTCACATGCTTCCACCGCCCATCCTCCTCGTCTGGTGGTCCCCCATCACTGGCCTTTGCCCCTGCTCCCACCTGTGCCCCTGGGCGTTCCCCTTCAGTTACTGCCTGCCATTGCTCCATCAGCTGCTCGAACCCCCTTCTATTCTCTATCAGGGTTTCTACCTGCAGCTCTAGGCCCTGGATCTTTTCCTCCAGCAGCTCTATTAGGCGACTCTTCATACATACATAGTACTGCTCTGGGTCCCCCACTAGAACCAGGTACATACCGCAGCTGCTGCATGCTCTCATCCTTGGTGTGTCCTCTGCTGCTTGGCTCATGGCTGCTGCTGTCCCGGCCTCGCTCGGTGCTTGTACCTAGGGACACACAGGGGACACGGCGCGGCCCCCTTCCTCCTCCCCCTGCTAACTCCCACGCAAACTCCCCTGTTAGCAGCTCTGTTTGCTGCCTCCTGTGCCGCTGCACAGTTCAGTGCCATTTTCTTCCTCTCTGCCTTTTGATTCAGAACTCTGCTTCTCCCTTTTCTTTCCTTGCACTGGCCTCTGTACAGAGACTTTTCTAACCTTGTTCCTCTCCCTTTCTCTCCTTGTCCGTCCCCAGAAATCCAGGAGGTTTCACAAATGGCCAATAGCTGAACAGAAGACAAGATCTCCATTTTGTGTCTCTGAGAGAGAGAGAGGGCAGATGGGGAAAGGGGGATTGACTAGATCAGTGGTTCTCAAACTAGGGCCGCCGCTTGTTCAGGGAAAGCCCCTGATGGGCCGGGCCAATTTGTTTACCTGCCGAGTCCACAGATTCAGCCGATCGCATCTCCCACTGGCCGTGATTCACCGCTCCAGGCCAGTGGGGGCTGCAGGATGGGCGGCCAGCATGTCCCTCGGCCCACGCCACTTCCTGCAGTCCCCATTGGCCTGGAGCGGCGAACTGCGGCCAGTGGGAGTGGCGAACCGCGGCCAATGGGAGTGGCGAACCACGGCCAGTGGGAGTGGCGGACCACGGCCAGTGGGAGCTGCGATTGGCCGAACCTGCGGATGCGGCAGGTAAACAAACTGGCCCGGCCCCCCAGGGGCTTTCCCTGAACAAGCGGCGGCCCTAGTTTGAGAACCACTAGACTAGATGACTCTAGCAGGTTATCCTATTGCTGACATCCCCCTGTGCTCCCCACATAGCATGGAAAAAGTGCAGTGCACACCAAAGTGAATGGGCTTTCATGATTTCAGTGACCACAACGCAATGTCCTCCTCAATGTTGTGCCACCACACAAAGGCAAGGAGTTCCTGTGGAAAGGTGGATCTGATGAATGGCAAAGTCATGGTCAAGACAAATGAGCCTATGCTGTGCGTTCCTCTCCGCTGGACTCTGTTGAGCTGAGCTTCACCAAAATGGAAAGAAAAAAGCAAAGGCTTGCATTGACCTTTTACTGTGGGTCTGGGATCAAAGGGGATCCAAGAAGGGTGCAATGGTGGGGTGATGTCTATTGGCCAAGTAAGGGGAACAGGTATATGGTGCTGGGACAAAGATCAGTCTGTGACTGGTAGAGAGCCCTGTTTCAGGCAGTCACCGGCGGAGAAATAGGAGATGCTGCAATGGACACCCAGTAACAGCTGGCTCAAAAGCACACCCTGTTTATTCAGCTTGTGCACACGCTGAGTAACTCTGCAGAGGGGAGTACCCCAGCACACCTACTGGGGAAGAGCTTGTGCAGGGAATGTAGTCAGCGGGGGCATTAGCCAGCACAGGACAAAGCCATGGTATGACAACAGCAGACAGCAGATATGCCCCTCCCAGCACAACTCAACCTATCTGGATTGCAATGCACAGTAAGAGCATCCACGGGCAGGGACTACAGGCTGCAGCATGGCAGCATTATCACTTTTCCAGGGAGCAACAGCCTTGACCCTCCCCCTCCTGTGGCTCTCCACTGGTGCCCTATTGGTACCACCATTTTAGCAGCCAGGGTAGCCACCCTGTGCCATCTATGCCTCTGCTGCTGCAACAATTTCCTCATCAACACAAATGTCTTTCTGCGGGCAAGCAGCATCCCAGTCTCCTGTCCCCACTAGTTGCTGGAACCAGCACTGAGAAGAATTATGTGGGTTGCCTGGCCCTCATGATTCAAAGTACTGCATGTAGCACATTTTTTCCCCAGCATCATCTTCTAGATGAAGGGGGACAAGCAAGCCCTACAGTTCAGTGAGAGAGAGAGAAATGGGGAGGGGGCTATAGTGGTAGGAAGAATCAGAGAGGATGAGGAAGGGAGAGAGAGAAATCATGTACAGCGAGAGAAACGCTTTAAAAACAGTACGTTCCTCTTCATATTGGCACAGCAATGTTTGCAGCGTGGCTTAGCATTCCTCATCCTGTTAAATAAATATTGTGACAGTTCTAATCCTAGCGAGTGGGGATGTAACCAGAACTTGGATTTTCACTGAGGGCAAACAGTAATGGGTACACTTTTAAGTATTTCAAATAAGCCTCGACTTTAGATCTACAGAGACAGGACTATTTGTTAAATAAATATCAAACTCATCTGGTACCAGGCCAGTTGCTGTGGTTAAGTAAGATATATCTAGCTAATGGATATTTAACTCGATGTTGGGTAAGCAAGCCCACACAGACTGTAAAATGCTTTTTAATTAAAAAAAAAAACAACCCCAACGTCTATACCTTTCGAATAAGGCCTCTTTAGGAATTTTGAATGCTATCAAAGGAGACAGCTCCATCACGGCAAGGGAATTAGGCATCATTTAATTTCTAAAAAGAAAATGACACATGCCGGTTCATAACGAACAGGCTACAGCCAGTTTATGAAATGTTAATTGGAATACCTTGCAGTTCCCTCACTCCACTAATGAATGAATGGTGGTGCCAGTCTCTATTTATGGGCCAGTTAAATTCCAAAGCAACTCCATTTACCTCTTGTATATATTATTAAACCTCATATGTCGGTTACATAATAAATAAACCGTCCTTTCATAAATCTAAATGAAGGGCTTCCTGGAGGTCCTTATGGAAAGTCATTGCCCGGCTCATGAAGGGTTTGTTACTTTCTGCTTTGCAAAACTGCTGTTTCCCTCAAGCCTCTTCCAGTGCATAATAATAATGTTGAAAAAAAAAAAGTACACTAGGGAACAAGCTCTATTAGAGCGAAATGTTTGTCAGCATCTTAAAAAAAACATTTCCAGATGGTTGGACTGCTGTAGAAACATGTAGCTTTATTGCCGCACTCCAAATCTTTCCCACTCTGGTTCCATGCACCTTTCTTACTGCTGGTTGAGCTGGTGCCCCTGGAATAAACCCTCACTGTAGATATTTGGAGGCGCTAGTTAGGAGCAGTCAGAGGGTAAGATCTGTGCTGCAGCCTCTGCTATTGAATGGTGTTAAGCATTAAAGTGGGGTGTGTGTGTGTGTCTGTGTGTGTGTGTGTAAGAAAGATTGTATTGAGGGGAAAAGGCAGAGCTGGGTAGCTGAAGAGCCTCTCACTTCTAAGTCATTGGTTAGGTCCATATAAGTCAAATAATGACTAAGGGACAAATTCAGCTCTGCTGTAAGCAGGCACAACTCCCTTTGCAGCTGTTTATTGGCCTATGGGAAATAGAGTCCTAGAGGGAAGTTGCCCACATCACAATAGCCACCAACATGCTGCCTGGCAGCCTAGCTAGTACCCTAAAGAAGTCAAGGACTGATTGGGTCATGGAGGTTGAGCTGCTGTAAGTGCTAGAGATAGTAGTGCCAGGACAGGACTGAGTGAGGTACAATACTGTACGAGTGGGGGAGGCTTGCATTGTCCCTGCACCTTCTCTTCCTAGAGGACTTTACTCTCCAGGGCTGCCAATCCAGCACCGTTTGCTATACCTTGAGTGGGCCCTGCACGGGGTGCACCCCACCCACCCCTCCCCTGGCTTCGGGCTAATTGCACACCTAAATGGCAGACTGGACACATAACTGACATTTTCAGGCACCATTCATTAATTTACATATGCAGTCATGTTTTGGCAGGCAATTGCACATGCATTCAGCACTCGGGATGCATATCCACCCTTTGGAAACATTATATATACACCCTAATGACCCTGAAAAGCAGGACCCTCCCAGATCCATTCAGCTCACTTACAAGCAAACAGCCCACCTTTTATTCACTCACTGACTTATTTACATGCCTCTCAGCACACTCAGGTCCTGTCCCAGTAGACTACTCAAGACACTTTGCTGTGGCTAATGGCTCGGGCTGCAGATCAGAATGGAGGGTCATTAGGAGTTATGTGAGAGCCAGGGCACAGTACTGAGAATAGCAAAGGATGCTATATGCCAGGACTGAGGTGCACGGGCAGAGCTGTGATTGGGCAGCTTGCACAGCACCTGTCTTCACAATGCATGGTTCAATACTATGGGTCTTTTCACATTAATGAGCTTACAGGATTGATACAAAACCAGAAGTTTCTCCCTACACAACAGAAGTCCCTTTGTACATGGTACATATTTTTTATGCACCCAGAGACTTGGAGTTGGCACATCCATGATGAGCCCATCTCCTGATTCAAGTCCTGAATCATATGGCCTGACTGCAGGATACCATTTTGAAAGAGGCAAAGAAAATCCACCCTCCAAACCAACCCCCTTCCAAGCCCTGCTGTTCACTTGGCTACAGTATCTGCCATCCCTTGGCTGTAGATTACAGGTTCAGCAGCACGCTAAACAGCCAACATTATGTTCCTGCCAAGGAACAAGGCTCCCAACTACTGAAAACTCCCAGGGGCCCACCAGAGCTGTTGCTAAGCACAAGGGAAACCTGGTTAGCAAAGTCAACCCCATGCTTCTTTGACTGTGCCTCAGATTTTCTGCTCCACCAGTCCCTCTGCTCTTGGACACCACCATCCTGATACAGAAGGCGCTTTCTAACAGGCATTCAGAAGCCAGGCCAAATCTATCTCCGCAAACAATAGCTTTATTGAAGCTGCTGCTGCTGCTTCCAAAGAGGCAGTTGGAGTGAATCTCTGAGCTGATTTGAACAATTAGGTCAGAGTTGCTCCTTCTACAGATATTAGCTATTTCAAAATCTGCTTCTATGCTGGAAGATCCTGTTGCACCAGTGGAACACAGGTAGCCTGCCTGAATTATCTTTCTGGTTTTCAAACTCAGTATATATTATGCATATTACCTGGTACATTGCTGCCAAATGTACCAGGGACATGGGGCAAAATGCACTACCAGTGATGCCCTTCATACAGCCCCAGGTGATGTTCACTTTGAAATCCTGACCTTCTACCGGAATGTGACAGGCCTGCAAAGAACTTTCGTGCACTATGCCACAGTGCAGCGGGTACAGCATGGACCAGCAGCCTAGGATGTCAATCAAAACAAAGCAAATGCTATTAAAACAGTGGGATTTAGTGAAGAAATCTGGGAGTGTTTTGAGGTTTGCTCTCTAGTGAACGTTCTGTGTTTCTTTAATCTCAAAGGTAGCTGAGGGCTGATGTAACTCGATAACCAAGGGAGGGGGCTTTCCTTCTTTATCATTACTGTTCAACAATAACAAAGAAGCACATGACACACTTGTAGGGCCAATGCCACAATAGCTCTCTGTCAGAGAGTCTTGTGCAATGAGATACACCCTCCCTCGGGTGCATCTCTGGAAGCTGAGAAATCTACACTAAATAACAGAGCCTAACCATCCTGACCCCAGCTAATTAACGCTCATAGGAAAGAAGACTTGATTTTCTAGAAGAGAGTCTTGAAAATTTTCCAGGTGAATGTGACCAGGAGTAGTTTCAACTTGATTCTCATGCAAACTCAACTGGAAATGATTACAACCAAATAATGGCATTAGAGTGGAAGGAAATAACTGCATTGATTGCTTGACCTGAAGAACAATAATGGCTCTCGTCTATTATGACTGATTTTCCATAACATTAGTGCTACACAGAAGAGTTCAGATTAGATCCAGGAAGCCAGAAGTACGAATGAGAAGCAGCAGCCTCTGGTGAGGTGAGGTTTCCAGTCCCTCTAAACAAGAGGAATCTGAATGTAGTTTGGTTCTTTGCAGGAGGCTGAAATGTTAAGCACATACCAAGAACCTTCATGTTCACTGGGGAGGTTTTCAGACACACTTTTTGGGCAGGTGATGGGTAAGTGTTGGTTATACTGCAGCAGTCATCATGGATCTTTGATATACATCCCTACTGCAGAAAGGAAGAGGGGGCACTGCTCAGAGCTTCAGAGAGGGAGGAGCAAGCCCCTGGCATGCAGAAATTTTAGCTCTCCACAGCATCTGTCACTGATCCCCTGGCCATGGCATTATTTAGTACAAACAAAACTAGAGAAATGTAATATACTATGGATGCAGGGCACGGAATGACAAGGAAATTCAAGAAAATTAATTCAGAGTGAAAGACCTGGGTTTGTTAGTAACTTTCTCTCCAGACCCTTCAGGAGACAACCAATTCCCAAATTGTAACATTCTGGGTCTCTGCAATTAGCAGAAAGAGCTGCAAGGACCCTACGCTCCAAACATTTTCCTTCCACCAGTGATGGAGTGCTCTTACCGTCTATCTCCTTCCCAGTCAGAGTGAATGGTTGGCCAGGGCAGTTCCCTTTCATTGCCAGTCACGTTCCCTCTTCCTGGCAAGCAAATTATTGTCATTGCATCTGGTAGGATCTGCAGCAGTGAAATGAAAAGGTCCAATTTGAATTTGGCAGCTGATTAGAAATCACTCATGAGAAATCACTCATGAGCAACATTGCTCACCCAGCATAGAATATTGTATGAGAGAGGAATAGAAGGGAGTGTTGACCATATACCAGGGGGTCTAGGCAGCCCTCTTTGTTGGCCTGTGGGACGTGAGTGAAGTCCAGTTCCCAGTTCACAGGTTTTTACAGCACAAAAACCAGGGACATGATCATTGGATCAGCTCCTGATAGGGTGACCAGACAGCAAGTGTGAAAAATCGGGACGGGGGTGTGGGGTAATAGGTGCCTATATAAGACAAAGCCCCAAATATCGGGACTGTCCCTATAAAATCGGGACATCTGGTCTCCCTAGCTCCTGGGCTGGTAAGGAGTCAAGGACTGAATGTCCAGAGAGATCAAGCTATCCATTTATCCATAGAAAGGATTCCTCCAGCTCAGTGGTTCTCAATCTATTTATCATTGTGGGCTGCATATATAGCTCTCTTTGTGTTATATGGGCCACATCCACACAATATATATGCTATGTGTATGATCCTGAGGATGTCACATGGACTACAGCTGTGTGCTGATTGGGCTGCAAGTGGGTTGGCAAATTGATGGTCTGTGATGTATTTAAGAAGCTTACAGTGATGATACCTGTGATGTACCTGCTCTGGAGATAAATGTTTGACTCAGTCTCCAGGACCAGCAATCCAGGACCTTTAACTAGCACTACCTGAAAGTAAAAATTCCTCTATCCATAGAGCTGTTTTTTTTGTTTCCTTCCTGTTGCATGGGCTTCTGTTGAGCTGGACTTGTGTCTCCATGACTTTAGGTGTGTCCTTATGTGTTGTCTTCATAGAGAGGGAGGATGGTCCGGCAGTTAGAGAGCAGGGCTGGGTCCTGGGAGACCTGGAGTCAATTTCCTACTTTGCCATGGACTTCCTGTATGACTCGGGCATTGTGAGGGGAAATATGTTAAAGATGCATTCAGATACTATAGCCATGGGGGATATAGAAGTACCTAAAATAGATTATGGGCAGTCTCTGAAAGTGGGAGGGGAGAAAGCCAGTATCTACCCTATTTGCATCCACAATCACATGGATGGCCACAAGTGCAGTCTTTGTGCTCACCTGCTCTTGGCTAGCACTGGTATATACTCTCTGGATCAGTGCTTTACTATGCACTCTGGCTATGGTATACAGAGATAAGGTGCTCAAAGCTGTACAAGTTCCCAGCATATTCTCACTCACAGTCTGTCTTTGGATTCCTGGTATCGAAAAGAATTGCTTGTTGCACTCTGGGGACATGCACTTGCAGTTGGCGTGCCCCACAATCCCTCGTGTGCAGTGGAGAGAGGGTGGGTGTCAGTAATTGCGCTGGCAGTCAGATCTGCACAAACACCATTAATAACAGGTTTTTCATAACTTCAGAGAAAGAAAGAAAGAAAGAAAGAAAGAAAGAAAGAAAGAAAGAAAGGAAAAAGTCGGCTGCAGTGCCGATTGTGCCAGCAGATTGTGGAGGTGGGTCCCAACAGCTGGCACACTTCAGATCTCATGTGGCAACTGCATGCACCAAGTCCCAGAGTGCCACACAGTCTCCCTTCCTTTCCTGTCTTTTTCTTGCTCAGGTTCTTGTTTGTATTCTCCATACACAGCTGGTTGATTTCAGACAGAAGGGTGGGAGGAACGGATGTGAGGGGTAGTTTAACAGCTGAACTGACTGTCTATCACTGCTATAGGACATGGAGCCCAATTGAAAAACAAAACAAAAAACTTTTAGCGTTGCTCCATTTCACTTAGGCACCATTTGTTACCAGAAGTATCTTCTCAGCCTTTAGGAGGGGCCGCACTGTTGGCGCTAGTAGGAAGCCTGCAGCCATGTGATTTTGTACCATGATCTCCACCAGAGCTCACAATTCTCAAACAGGATCTATCTGGATCAATACCCAGGAGAGCTTGCACTGCTACAGGAAAAGGGGTGGGGTCTAGTGCTGGACAAATACTGCAAAGCAGTGAATGTTTGGATTCTCAAGAGGGTGTTGAATCAACCATGTTCCTGTCTGTTTTTGTTCTTTTTCCTGAGAACATTTAAATTAAGGGAACCGAGCATAGGTATTCGGGCATGAACATGGGTATTCCCTGTCTTCTACTTGCATCTGAAGTGTCCAACCCATGTCAGTAAAGTTACTGTCCTCCAGCCAGAAACAATACCATGTGATTTTAGAGGACCAACTGCACACCAAGAACACACATAGCCTACACAAATAGTATGTGAAGAACCCGTAGGCTGAAATATGCTTACATAAAATGTTCATCTGCCAATTACAGTTAATGCATGAATTTGTAAAAGCCAAAGCTGGTTTAGAAATAATTTTCAGGCACGCACACTAATAGGGTTAATTCTTCGTGTACATTGCTTGCTGCTAGAGTCAGTCCAAAAAAAAAAGGGGGGGAAAATGTCATGGAATTCTTTTGCCTTTTTTTTTTTAAGTCAAAATGTTGATGGTCTCCAACCAGCCTTATTTATTCCTAATGGATCACCCAGCCATAACAGAGACTCATTGGGGGGGATTCCTCCTTCTGAGTTGGCACTAAACCAATTCCCCAGCATCAGGGGCGGCTCTAGGAACTGCACTGCCCCAAGCAGGGCGGCACGCCGCGGGGGGCGCTCTGGTGGTCGCCGGTCCCGCGGCTCTGGTGGATCTCCTGCAGACGTGCCTGTGGAGGGTCCGCTGGTCCCGTGGCTCTGGTGGACCTCCCGCAGGCATGCCTGTGGATGCTCCACCGAAGCCGTGGGACCAGCGGACCCTCCGCAGGCACGGCTGCGGGAGGTCCACCGGAGCCGCGGGACCAGCGGACCCTCCGCAGGCATGCCTGCGGGAGGTCCACCAGAGTCGCCTGCTGCCCTCCCATGCCACGCCGCCCCAAGCACGCGCTTGGCACGCTGGGGTCTGGAGCCTGCCCTGCCCAGCATGGCTCATAGAGAAGCTGCGAAGTTATCATAGAATCTCCACTTCACGTTTATTAAATGTCCCATGATATTGTTCACAACAGTCAAGATGTGAATCCCAGTGATGAGAATTTCTTCACTTCCTCTCCTAAATCATGTGGCGATGGAAGGCAGATGCATTCCACCCTAGAGATTGTAAATAGCTATTCACCAATCAACAAGGAAGTGCTCCGAACCCATATGTGCCTGAAGTGCCTTCTACAAAATGCCTATAGAGTGGAAGAGGTTCAAAAGCTGGATGGAGCAGAGTGGGGAAGTGATGCAAGGAACTGAAAGGCAAAAGTTCAAGCTAGTTTCATTTCCCTACCTGCAGTGAGAGGCCAAGCACCAGAAAAGGAAGAGAAGGAGAGGGAAGATAAGAAGGAAGCGAGAGAGAAAAGGCTAATGGGCAGAAGTAATATGTGGAAGCAAAGCAGCCTAGACAAACAGGATCGTTAATGAGATAATAATAGGATCTGTGGCTATGGGAGGTCAAATCTGGTTCAGGCTCCGACTGACAGACATTATCTCTGACAGCTATGTGGTGGTCCTTCGAAAGCTGGTGGCATCTGTCCACATGTCCACTGTCCACATCACAAATGCCACTGCCACGGGTCCCTAATCTCAACAAACACACCAAAGATTGATTGTCCCATAGTAACTGAACTCCTTACTCGCCTCTAGACAGTGCTTATGCCAGAACAGTGATTTTCAACTTTTTTTCATTTGCAGACCCCTGCACATTTTTTAATGGTGGTACAGACCCCTTTGGAAATCTTAGACATAGTCCGTAGACTACAGGTTGAAAACCACTGCACCAGAAAACGGCATGCTTCCCAGCACTGCTGCAGCCGCATTGAATCTAGCAATAGCACAAGTGCTGGCATAGAGATTGGGCTCATCTGTCGTGTCACCTCGTGTCATCTGCAGAGCAGCATTCTATGGCTGCAGTTGTAGGTCCATGTGAGGGGGTGTTCACCCCACACTCACCCCGAAGGGGTTAATGGAGGCCAGAGGGGCCAATTCACCTATTAGGTGGCAGGCTGGGAGAATTAAGGCTGAGAGGAAAACCTAATTAGGGGAAGCCCACCTGTGTGGGAAGAGGTGGGGCTCTTATAAAGCTGGGGACTGATAGTAGAGGAGCCTGTAGGGGAGTAGTCTGCAGTTACTCCCTGGGTAAAGAGAGGTGTGTTTGGGACTATAGAGGGACGTCTACATTATTCCCTAGGAGGAGGGAGTTTGGTCTGGCACCAGAGAGGAGCCACAGAGAAAGAGAGCAGCAGCAGGGTGTGTAGCAAGAAGCAGAAGAGGGCCGCAGTCCTGAAAGGCGCTAATCCCTAGAGCAGCCAGTAGGAGGCACCACCTGCAGCGAATGGAGCCCGTGACAGTCCATAAACCATTTCAAGGCCTCCTCTGCAGTGTTGTGGATATCATCCAATTCACCTTGGAATCCATATTTGGGGCACTGTGTTGGAGTGTTTGGAGGCTCTCACCACAGTCGCACAAAGGACTGTTGTGTCACAAAACCCTCCTGGTGAAGACAGAGGCCTGGAAGTGGAGCTTGCAGGGAATGGGTGGGGCAGCTAGAGCAGTTTGCAGAGCTGCCACTTGTGCAGGGTGCCCATATAGGCACTGCCTGCAAAGAGTCATCGCTAAGATCTGACTGCCTCTCTCCTCCCCCCAGGGCAGGCCCAGCAGGCAGTCAGATTGATGGCCATGTTTAGTTTACAGTTCCTTCCTCACTTCCACACACACTGCAGTAACTCTCCTTATTTTTAGACTAAAATGTTGGCAAATGCATAAATATCTCCAGTCACCAGAAAGCCATTTTGGTTGGGCTTTGCCTGCAAACATTGCTCCAACCTGATAGCCTCATGCAGTGTAATATTTTCATGAGTCCTAGGGGATGGGCAGGCAATTCACACATCATAAATTCCTGTCATGCTCATGCTAACATATTCACATCATTCAAAAGCAAAGTCTACTTACTCTGAAGAAATAGGGGATGTAAAAAGAAGTCTGTGGGTAAGACAATGTAAAGACCTGTAAATCATTATGTCCTGAAACTCGGGGTAGGGATTCATCAGCCCCATATCAGCTCCTAAAGAAAGCAATGCAGTGAGGTTTGTGCACATGAAAAGAACAACACCCTGAAGGCCTTTTGGGTTCTTGAAAGCTACAATCTTTGCTGAGAGTCAGTAGACAATGCATCTACCCCCAATGAGCATGATGGGGAGCTTAATATACAAGATTCAGTGGTAGGTGAGGAACCACATACACAGCATGAGGGACAGTATTCCTTTGGAGAAGGTACATGTTATTCTTTTCTTGGGGAAGGACCTGGATGACTGGGTGTTTTCCATGGCACCCAGCTCTTTGTGTGCTTTCTAGATTGGTTCAGAGAACCTGCTTAAATTGCTTAGTGGTAAAGAAGAATGGGGTAACTGGCAAAGTCACAGAATGTAGAACCCCGGGAGTATCTATTCTCATAGCATCGGCTGTGTCACAATCTGCAGAAACGACTCAGCTCTTTACCAGGGATTGTTTTCCTGCACCACGTGCCCCCAGAAGTCCCTGTTCACCTTGCCATACTTCTCCATCCCATTCTTGTCTGACAAAATGGCATTTGCATTAATAATCTGCCTGATATCTCCCAGATTACTGAGCTGTGGAGCTGCACAAGGCAGATTTGACTGGATTCTTTGCACCCGTCATGACATCTGTCCATAAAGGTGACAGAGTTCAAAGCTATTCAGAAAAGGGGAAGGGATAAGAGCTATTTGGCAGGCTCCTGAGGGAAACAAGATGGACCTTGGAGTTCAGCCATGGTTAGAAGTGTCATCCAGGTCTAGTCATTTTCACAGCGAGGAATAAATGTCCCACAGGCAGGCTGGGCATTTCTGCGAAGCCTCTGATGTGGGTTATAATCCTGTCTCATCCTCTCTCTCCCCCGCTCATTCTCTATCAGGGCAGTGAGAAGTGGTCATCATGACCATAAAATCAAATGATCCAAAGTAACCTCTGAATGTAGCCAAAAGCAATCAGCAAGCAGCTTCCCTGTGTGAAGAGAAAAGTGTTTCATATATAATCACCCCTTTAATTCCTTCCTCGTTATGAGTCATCCTCTTCCATGGCTTCCTGAGCAGCACACACATCCACAACTGTCATTATGAGTAAGCAAGTGGTGAGGGCTCAAGCCCGCAAAGTGCTGAACACCCAGAGGGACAGAGGAGTGACGAACCCCAGCTCCAGACTGTGCCAGTTCATCGCATTTTCCACAGAGGGAGTCAGGGCACCAACCTCTGGCAGCGAAAGTGTTCATGGGAAAATGCACTTGACATAACTCCATCTCCTCAGCAGTTTCTTCCTCTCATGCTTTGATCCTGAGCAGCTGTCGACAGCTAAGAGCTGGAGCTGTCGTGGTGGTAATTTGTATTGCCTGAGTGCCCGGATCAGAAGTCAGGGCTCCATTGTGCTAGGCGCTGTACAGACGGAATGAAAAAGTCAGCTCCTGCCCTAAAGAGCTCACAAATTGTCATGGGTGACGCGGTCAGCCAGACTGTCCTGGTGGTGTTAATGTGCGGAAAGCCCCTCCTATCTGCTCACCTCTCACCTAAGCACTGGAGGGCAATAGCATTTTAGTGGGAATAGTATAAACCCAGCCTCACACATCACTTAATTGCAGTGAACTGTGTGACTGTCCTCACGAGGCCTGTCTGTATTCACCAACATAACAGCAAAGTAGGGCACGGCGTACTCTCTCCTCCCTCTGGCCTCAGCAATTTCATTGCAACTCATCACCATGCTGGGCCAGCTTGGACTGGTCACGTGGCACTGGTTCTAGTGATAGGCAGATTGTCCTGGTGATAGACCGAGAAGACAGTGCATGCCCACCCCATAAAACCAAAGGCAGCTGAAGCTCGCTTTGAATGGGGGAGCAGAGGTACTTACTGAAACCTAAATGTACTAAGCACCATCCTAAGCATGGGGAGCTGGGAGAGTCGGGGAAGTTGGGGTGGGTTCTCTGCATAGGGAGCAAGGGGAGCTTCTGAGACTCGGTGGGGAGCTGGGGAGGAAGCTGGCTCCAGGCTGGGAAGGGGGTCCTAGCGGTTAAGAACATAAGAATGGCCAGGGTCAATGGGCCAAAGCCTATCATTTCAGACTAATGGTCCATCTAGCCCAGTATCCTGTCTTCTGACAGTGGCCAGTGCCAGATGCTTCAGAGGGAATGAACAGAACAGACAATTTATCAAGTGATCCATTCCCTGTCATCCAGTCCCAGCATCTGGAAATCAGAGGTTCAGGGACACCCAGAGCATGTGGTTCGTTCCTGAGCATCTTGGCTAATAGCAACTGATGGACCTGTCCTTCATGAACATATCTAATTCTTTTCTGAACTCAGTTATACTTTTGGCTTATACAACACCCCTGGCGATGAGTTTCGCAGGTTGCCTGTGTGTTGTGTGACGACTTCATATTAGTTTTAAAGCTGCCGCCTATTAATTTAATTGGGTTGTTGTGTTATGTGAAGGTATAAATAACTTTCTTATTCATTTTCGTAAGCTTAACAGTCCCAGTCTTTTTAATCTTTCCTCGTAATCCCCTAATCATTTTTGTTGCTCTCCTCTGTAACTTTTCCAGTTCTAATATATCTCTTTTGAGGTGGGGTGACCAGAACAGAACACAGGTGTAGGCGTACCATGGATTTACAAAGTGACATTATGATATTTTCTGTTCCAGTCTCTTTCGCCAGGGGTAGCTGCTCCTGGCTCTATCTCCTCCCCAGCCTGGTCCTGGGCACTGTGGCCTTGGCCACTCCAGCTCTTCTGGGTCCCACTCTTACCTCTGCTGCCAGCAGCCACAAAGCCCAGCCTGGCCTGAGCAGCTTAGCATGCATGGTATGTGGAAGATTGCTTCATGTGCATGCAGTTTACAGAGAACATTGGTGTGACGGTGCCACCCATAAGGCTTTATGGAAATATGCTTAGGTATATATGTATATATATATATATATATATATATATATTATATATATATATATATATATATATATATATATATATATATATATGTATATAACATAAGTAGAATGTGATTTATGCTACATATGCCATGTAACATATCTCTGTAAAGGTCATGATCTACTGAATCTATTAATCCTATTTGTATGTATGTATCATTTTTGTATTCGAAGTTATGAATATTGGCTGCATACTTGTTTGATTCTAAGTAAGCTGTAGTGAAGCAGTTGGTCAGCTTCTTGAGAAAAGACTATTCTCAGTAAGTGACCCATCAAGAAACACTTAAGCCAACAATAAACTTGGAAACACCAATCCACATCTGGCTTTTCCCAGGAATGTGGCTTGGCTGGTAAGGAACTGAGTCATGCATGGACATGTGACTTGCCCAGGTGACTCCAAACCTCCATTTTGTAGCTGGACTTTGCATAGGAGAGAGGAGGGGGTCTCCATCCACAAGAGAAAGTCTATTTAAGCCCGGGAAGACCTCTCCATTTTGTCTTCAGCTGGCTAAAGAGAGAGCCTCTCTACCCCCAAAGATACCTGAAAGAAACTGGAACAAAGGACAGTGACTGCAAGGGGTGTGAGTGATCGCTGGACCCAGACTAAAAGGAGATTAGTCTGTAAAAGGGAGCATTCTGGAACTGGTGAGATTATCTGAATTCAGTTTGATTAGACATATATTTGCGTGTTTTATTTTATTTTGCTTGGTGACTTACTTTATTCTGTCTGTTACTATTTGGAACCATTTAGATCCTACTTTCTGTATTTAATAAAATCACTTTTTACTTATTAATTAACTCAGAGTATGTGTTTATACCTGGGTGGGCAAACAGCTGTGCATATCTATCAGTGTTATAGAGGATGAACAATTTATGAGTTTACCCTGTATAAGCTTTATACAGGGTAAAACGGATTTATTTGGGTTTTAGACCCCATTGGGAGTTGGGCATCTGAGTGTTAAAGACAGGAACACTTCTGTTAGCTGCTTTCAGGTAAGCCTACAGCTGTTAGGGGACGTGATTCAGACCTGGGTCTGGGTTTGCAGCAGGCTAGCGAGTTTGGCTCAAACCATGCAGAGCACTGAAGTCCTAAGCTGACGGGGCAAAAAATCAGGGATAGAAGTAGTCTTGGCACATCAATTGTTAGCTCCCAAGGGGGGTTCTGTGATCCAACCCGTCACAATTGGTTCCCAGAATAAGTGGCAAAACAACTTAAGAACAAAGCGCGGGGAATGGAAACATAGATCAGTCCCCACAGTATTTTCATTGTGGGGGTGCAAGCCCCCTTTGCTCCCCAGTTCTGCTGCCCTACCTAAAACTCATCCAGCCCAAGCTGCCAAACCTGTAGCCACCCAGGAATGATCATCGCCAGTGTCTCTCGACACATGCTAAGACTGCCAGCTTTCTGGGGGAAGGGTCCATCTTTTTTTATTGCATGTGCGTACTAGCACAATGGGCACTGAGGGGTGAGCATTGAAACCAAGTGTAGCGCCCCTCTTCACCTAGTTACCTCCTTTAATACCAATCCGCTTACAGGTTTTGATGGACAGGTCTGGGTTCTTTAAGATCCCACCACCCACTCAGCAGGGTGAATCTTCTTTCTTTTTTCTATGAAATTATTTGGCGGTGTCTCCACCTCCTCGCTCCTTCCTGGCAGGGTCACCAGGGCAGCTGGGTGGAAAATTCTAACTACAGAGTAATCCCCACTTACTTGCCAGATAGTTGGAGACTTCCAAGAAATAACACAAACACATAAAAATACATTCAACACAATAATTATATTAAACAGGAGACAAAATACAACTTGACAGGGTGAAACACTATTTTTAGGATCACTGGTGCCCACACTGAAAATACCCGTGACGTGATGTAGCAAATGTAAAATTAGTGTCCTGTTGGTACGAGTACTTTGCTGCGGCCCTTGATGACCTATAAGCACAAAATTCTTCTCTGCAGTGTTTAGCAGTGTGGCTGGCTGGGTTCAGCACAGCCCAAAGGGCTCACAGGTGGGAGGAGGTGGCGAATCCCTCCACAGGTATAATATGCAGGAGGTTATAAAATCCTCAAACCCTTATTCCCTGGCTTGAGGACACAGTTCAGGGAGTAGGGGGTCCCCAAAACAAATTCCCTGACTAACTAATTAAAAGCTGGTGCACTCACGAACTCCATGAATGATCCTCAGGTTCAAAGATGACGCTGGACTCCTCAGTCACTGCAGAGGGGCTGCTGTCTGCCGGCAGGGATTCTCCTCAGGCGTCAGTCCCAGGATTTCCCCTCACCACAGACGGGTGCAGGGCTCAAGGTGTAGATTATACAACTACACTAACATCCAAACTGTCGTCTCCTAGCCCAGCCTCCAATCACACACTCAGCAGGCAGCTTCCCTGGACTAGGAGAGCTGACCATGTGGTGACTGGTCTCACCTAGGGAGCTGGAGGTGCAGGGCCGGCTCCAGAGCCCAGCGGGGCAAGCACCCGCCTGGGGCGGCCCTTTCCCGGGGGGGCGGCAGGCTGGGCCGGCGGACCTGCCGCAGTCATGCCTGCGGGAGGTCCACCGGAGCCCCGGGAGCAGCGGACCTGCCGCAGGCATGACTGCGGACGGTTCGCTGGTCCCGCGGCTCGGCTGGACCTCCCGCAGGCATGCCTGCGGCAGCTCAACCAGAACCGCTGGACCAGCGAACCGCCCGCAGCTGCGGGAGGTCCAGCCGAGCCGCGCGACCAGCGGACCCTCCGCAGTCATGCCCGCGGGAGGTCCGCTGCTCCCGCGGCTCGGGGGCGCCTCCCAGGCATGACTGCTTGGGGCGGCCAAATTTGTAGAGCCGCCCCTGTGGAGGTGAACCCAGCCTGGCTGGGGAAATTTCCCAGCAAACGCTACAAATTGGGAATCATCAGTGGGGAAGGAAAAACCCAGCTGAGGGGTGTGCTGTCAGGTCCCTAGAGGCCTGTTCTCAGGGGGAACCCTGCATGCAGGCCTGGGACTCACCAGCTCCCCACACAGCCAGTCCTGCCCTTCCCGGCTCCAGACTGACTACATAATGGCTTATCCCTGGGAGGGCCTGTCATTCCCTATTGGTTGCTGGGTGGACTCTGAGTCTGCCTTGGCTCCCCCTCCCTGAGCTGCCAGCAGACAGAGCCCCAGGAATCTGTGTAATCTCCTTGGGAGTTATACAAGTTTCTTGAGGGTTCATACAAACTGTTACAGTATTAAGTAAACTGAGTCCATGAGAGGTTGAAGTGACTTACCCAAACTCCACATAACCAGTTAGTGGGAGAACTGGGAATAGAACCAAGGAATCCCAATGTACCAGTTTGTTCCCTACTTTACCTATCAGAAACACTTTCTGTTTTGCAGTGGCCTTTACCCATGCAGAATCTCCCAGATACACTCCCATGGTGCAATCAAGAGGAGAACGCTCTCTTGTACGCAGAATCTCTGCCTTGAAGGGGTCATTGCAGGTAGATGTGTCCTTCTCACAGTATTTCTGCTGAGGAGAGCTATGGGTATGTAATCTCATTGTTTTGTTTCTGCCACTCAGTTCAGGGAGTATTGTATAGAAAACAACATCCTCTCCTTCAATGACAGGCTTTGGTCATGGAGTGCTGACTGTCCTTGTTTTCTAAATGTATATGGTGCCCTAAGGGAGTGTCTCTGTTTTGATTATATGGGGAGTTCTTGGTTCTGGGCTAGAAGACTGTGAAAGGAAAGCTGGTGGGTTCTTCCATGTCCTATGAACCGCAAACAAACGATGCCACTGCACAGCCAGAAAAGAAGGGCCCTCGGGTCAGCTGGGGTGGTAAATGTATTATAAAGCAATGAAATATGAAATAGCAAAGCTACTTTAGGAAATAGTTTGTCTTCTTCTACATTCCCCCTTAAAATGGAAGAATTTTACATTTTAAAATGGGACATTCCTAGAATGGTTATTTCCCTAGGCAGAGATGCCTTTTAGAGGCAAAATAGAATACAATTATTATTTTATTTGTTGTTTGTATGGTAGTAATGCCTCAGAGCCCTTGCTATGGACCAGTTCTCCATTGTGCTCGGTGCTGTACAGGGTTAGGGATTGTCAGCCTGACTGGCCTTCCATCATTTCACACTGGAAGTGCTGTTGTCCTGACAGGCGACTTTGCAAATGTCACCCGGTTGGATTCAATCTTTATTCTATTTCATTAGCTTCCAGAGCAAATGTACTCAGCGTACAAGTCAGACAACAATCGTTGTAAAATCAAGCCATGTTCTTTCTGCCTCTCTCACACACCATTAATATAGATTCTGCAATCAGCAAGTTAATGATATGCGAGGCAGAATACAATCCAGCTCAGTTTCCCTTAGCTGTATAGCATCTGCAGGGCTAAGATAATAATGAGTAAACACTTGATTTTATCAGGAACATGAGCAAATGTGACTCAAAGATGCACAAAGGCTCAGATATGTGGAGTCAGTGGTGACTTTTACAGTCATCTTTCTGACTACAATGGCATTTCAACTGTGTCTTTAACTATATGTTTATGTCTTGAGTGTGTACTTTATGTACCCATATATAAATATATACACGCACACATATATACATACACCCACAGAATGTCAACATTTCCCATTTGTATTCATTGGGTTTTAGGCTCCTAAGGTAAGTGGGAGAGTCAGATCTGATTCAGTAAAGCACAGAAAGTTCCCCCACCTTTTCTTGTTGTTGAGGAGGCAAAAGATCTGTGTGGGTTTTTGTGTCTGTGTGTGTTACTGTCAGATGAACTCACCTTGGAAATTCTATGTACAGAGCAGCGGTGACATTCATTAGCTGGCTAGATGAAACATGGAGTTATATCGCGGGGAACATCCTGAGGGGGTGGCGGGTGTCTCTCCACTGTAAACTTCCCCTGGTTTTGAAAACGTTAATCTTAAATCTGAAGAACTGGCTGACTCTCCTACAGAGTGCTGAGCAGATACCATAGCTGAAACATTGTTAATTCACCAGAGAGGAAGAGCCTAATTGTGCACTGCTCTGATGACTGTCATGACTATGCAAATACATTTTCCCCTACCCACATTCAGTGCACTTTGATTGTCCCTATGGGTTTTTTTTAAAGTTATGTTTCTCTTCATTTGCATGAGTCATGGCACCGGGATTCAAAAGAGCAGAGGCTGCAATGCAAAGGATGGGACCTCAGTGCCCTGAATCCACCCTAGCAGTTTCTGAATCTTTCTGGAAAACTTTGATAAACATTCTTGTTAGCTACAGCTCAGCTGAGATATCTTCCCCAGACAGGTTGCGTTTGAACCTCTCTGAGGTTGCTCTAAATTGCACCAGGGCTAACTGGAATTCATATAAGGAAGAGAAGGTTCAGCCAACATAACAAAGTTTTCAGATGTTGTCACCCACACTCTGCAGCCATCCTCTTAACCTAGCATAGGACACAGAAAACTTTTGGTAGGAAGTAATGGACAAAACATCACATCACATAGGAGCTGAAGAAACATGGATGTCCTTGCTTAATCCTCCATGTGTGGCTCCCTTCTTAACAGTCAGGGTGAATGGCCTAACTAAAAAATCTTTTAGACTCCATAGAGGAGCCAGACAAGAATGTTCCTAATCTTTTTTCCTTGAGCAATCAAGCCCTTAGCCAGCATCGTACATTATAGTAAGGTACAAAATAATACAAGTCATAACTAGAGGGGGAATAGAGAACAAAATATATCTGTATGCCAAAGATGTATATCACAAACCTGGCCACTTCAGAACCAACAAACTCCTAGTTAACACAAACATTCAGCCTCATTTCTGGTGAGGAGTGGCCGAATCCTGCTATGTGCTGAGTACCCTCGGTTCTCACTGAAGTCGGTGAGAGGTAAACAAGCACCTGAGAGGAGCATTCAGCACCTTGAGGGACTGAGCCTGAAATGAACAAATCCAAAAGCAAGGCTACTATACTAAGAGGACAATCTGCATCAAGAAATCCAGCTCTTGAGTCCTGTGAATGTGGCAGAGATGGTTTCATGAGCACTCAGAGTCCTTATATGATAAGTATTACCTCAAATTAGTTGGTCAGATTAAAGACGACTTAGACAGATAGCTGGTATTACCTCTGACTGTAGCAGGCCGAGCAGGAATCATTAAAATGAATGGCCTCCCAAGATTCCACCTTTATTATTATTATTATTATTATCATTATTACAGAGCTGAAAAGTATGCTGGGCTCCAGGGTACCATAGAGAATGATATCTGGACAAACATTTTCCAGGATGTCCACACAACCAATTTCTCATAATGCAGGGGAGAGAATTCCAATGGGAAGCAATTGCAGGCAGATTCTACACCCTAATAATCACCAGTAAAACTAGCTCATATGATCAGCTGGAGAGGATATGGGTAAGTCAGTCTTTATGTACACATGCCTTTGAGGCTTGTCCACATTCTGCTCATACGTACACAAGAGCTTACAAACAACCTTAAATATACTTCATGATACAGACTTGACCTCTGATGCCCTCAGGGGATGTTCCCTCCAACTGTCACAGCACAAAAAGATGGATTTGTTCTAAATATCAAATGGCTCCAAGAAAATGTCCCTCTGGCTCAGGAAAGAAAGTACCACACTTGTAGCATGGCTAAAGAAAATAAAAGAAATTAGAGGTGGAACAAATCACAGACTTGACAGTCCCAAGAGCAGTTCAAGGAGCCAGCTGACACTCTATTTACAACATTCAAACAACAAGGACAAATGTCACTAGCGCTGCATCCAGCCAGGGCATCAACCTGTCATCCATATGTTGGTGATATCTTTACAGAATGACTCTTCCCCAACCAGCCCTACATTCAGCTACACAATTCTACAACGTCATCTTCTGTCTCTTCTCACAGATAATAATGCCACCACAAACACCTGTGATAAATGCTATGGCAAAAACATGTCTTTGTACAGGGATATAATAATGTTGCAGCAATCACCTACATGCCAAGCTGTATATAACTATTGCCACATCAAAGGAAACCTTGTATCCAGGTAAATGTATACCTTATTTACCTGTTTATCTTCCTCTGAGTGTGTGTGTACATATTGACTCGTGTACTTCATTAACAATTGTTTCATGTGCATGTACCTGTAAATGCCTTTAAAAATACCCATAGGTAACTTAAATATAAAACCAACTTGTCAACTGAGCCAATTTGACCTTTTTATTTTAATTGTTCTTTAAGATATAAATATACCAAATAATAAAAACTAATGAGAAAACATGACAGATGAGGCAGAATTGTCTCTAACCAGATTATTTTTCACTGCTTTCCAGGAAGCACTGGCTAATATTAAAGAGCATCTGATGCTGTCTGGAAAACTCTGCTAAGCTTTCTCTTTGAACAAAATGCTGCTTCTAGATCAGCTGTCTTGTGCAGTTATCTGTTTAAATTAATAGAGTTGTCACGGTTGGAGGCCTGCCTGCTCCTCTGACCCCTTTCTCAGTGCACTCCCTCAGATCTCAGGCCCCATGCCTTTGTCTCTCTTTGGGACAGAGCCACACAATTCTCTCACTCTTAGGCCTTGTCTACACTACAAGACTATTTCGAATCTACTTAAGTCGAATTTGTGGATTCGACCTTATGAAGTCGAATTTGTGTATCCACAGTAAATACACTAATTCGAATTTCTGAGTCCACAGTAACAGGGCTGGTGTCGACTTTGGAAGCGGTGCACTGTGGGAAGCTATCCCACAGTTCCCGCAGTCCCCGCTGCCCATTGGAATGCTGGGTAGAGCTCCCAATGCCTCCTGGGGGAAAAATGTGTCGAGGGTGCTTTTGGGTAACTGTTGTCATTGAACCGTCAATCACGCCCTCCCTCCCTGAAAGCTCCGGCGGGAAATCTGTTCGCGCCCTTCTCTTGTCAGTTACAGCGCGTACGCCACAGCACTGCGAGCATGGAGCCCGCTGCGATCATCGCTGCACTTATGGCCGTTGTCAACTCCTCGCACCTTATCGTCCACCTCTTCCACAGTCAGCTGCTGAGAAATCGGGCGAGGAGGCTCCGGCAGCGCGGTGAGGAGAGTGGTGCAGACCTCTCACAAAGCAGGGTACGCCGCGCCGTGGAGATCATGGTGGCAATGGGTCAAGTTCATGGTGTGGAACGGCGATTCTGGGCCCGGGAAACAAGCACGGACTGGTGGGACCGCATAGTGCTGCAGGTCTGGGATGAATCACGGTGGCTGCGAAACTTCAGGATGCGTAAGGGCACTTTCCTTGAACTCTGTGACTTGCTGTCCCCTGCCCTGAAGCGCCAGGACACCCGGATGCGAGCAGCCCTGAGTGTGCAGAAGCGAGTGGCCATAGCCCTCTGGAAACTTGCAACGCCAGACAGCTACCGGTCAGTAGCGAACCACTTTGGCGTGGGCAAATCTACCGTGGGGGTTGCTGTGATTGAAGTAGCCCACGCAATCGTTGAGCAACTTCTCTCAAAGGTAGTGACTCTCGGAAACGTCCAGGACATCATAGATGGCTTCGCCGCGATGGGATTCCCAAACTGCGGTGGGGCTATAGATGGGACTCACATCCCTATCCTGGCACCAGCCCACCAGGCCAGCGAGTACATTAACCGAAAGGGCTACTTTTCAATGGTGCTGCAAGCACTGGTAGACCATAGGGGACGGTTTGCCAACATCTTCATTGGGTAGGCGGGCAAGGTTCATGACGCACGTGTGTTCAGGAACTCTGGTCTGTTTAAACGCCTCCAGGCAGGTATTTTCTTCCCGGACCACAAAGTAACGGTTGGGGATGTGCAGATGCCTACAGTGATCCTCGGGGACCCAGCCTACCCGCTAATGCCCTGGCTCATGAAGCCCTATACAGGCGCCTTGGACAGAGAGAAGGAACTCTTCAACTACCGGCTGAGCAAGTGCAGAATGGTGGTGGAGTGTGCTTTCGGACGTCTCAAGGGGAGATGGCGGAGCTTACTGACTCGCTCGGACATCAGCGAAAAGAATATCCCCGTAGTTATTGCTGCTTGCTGTGTGCTACACAATCTCTGTGAGAGCAAGGGCGAGACCTTTTTGTCCGGATGGGAGGTTGAGGCAAATCGCCTGGCTGCAGTTTACGCTCAGCCAGACACCCGTGCCGAGAGAATATCCCAGCGGGAAGCGCTGTGTATCCGGGAGGCTTTGAAAGCAAGTTTCCTCGGAGAGCAGGGTAACCTATGACTCTCCACTTGCTTTCAAGAGAAACTGACCCTGGGCCTGTGTCTCTATGTGTTGAGTGAGATCTGCGGTTACATACCCCATTCTCCAAGTTTCCCCCACTTCCAAAGCACGTTTTAAAGCAAATTAATTGTTACACTCATTATTAATAAATCTTTGTTTAACTTTGCATTTCTGTTCAGGTGTTGAAACATGGACGCATACTGTGCTGGGCACGGTGTGCACTGATGTACAGACCGCTTGTTCCATAGAGGAATGACATCCTCCTGCTCCTACATAGGTCTCTGGGGTGGGGGACGGTTGCAAGTGGTTGTGCATGGAGGGGAGGGATTGCAGGAAGGGGTGGGTTTGCAGGAAGGGGCGAGTGGTGCCTTCTTTGGATAGGGGTTTGGATGACGGCAGTGGGCTGCGGGTTTGGGCGTAGGAAGGGGTGAGGGGTGTGGGGGAAGGGTGAGTATCTGTCTGTGGATGAGGGCTCTTGTTGGGGCTCAGGGCAGCGGAGAGGCTCGTTGCTACGGTGGAAGTGCATGGTAAGGGCAGCGTGCCTTAACATTAAGGGGGTGGCAGGCGCTAGGACCCTGGACAAGCATACACATCACAGAATGACCCGGGGCAGCATACACCACACAGAGTGACCCTGGTGCCTACTGACTGCAGTGTGTGTGTGCCCTGCAGTTGATCATGCCCCCAAGTCTGTACCCTGGTAATGTAGGCTATACCGTGCAATTATAAATCCCCTCCCCCCCCCATACACAAAAAAATCCTCTGACACGAAAGACGTGACCGAAACAGTGAATAACAGCAAACAGCTTTTAATAATCTAATACACAGTGGGGGGATGAAACTTGGATTTGGGACTGAGTGAGCCTGTAAGGGAAGCACTTCTACAAATGTATAGCGTGAGAGGTGTGTGGTACATTAGCGCTATGCAGTGGTGCAGTGACAGTTCTCACGGCCCCTACCGCCCCTCCGTTTTGTACTTTTGGGTGAGGGGGGGCAGGACTTCTTGGCGGGGGAGGGCGGTTGCAGATACACTGCAGGGGGGCTCTGTCCTCCTGCCTGCGGTCCTGCAGAACATCAACAAGGCGCCGGAGCGTGTCCGTTTGCTCCCTCATTAGCCCAAGCAGCGTTTGAGTCGCCTGCTGGTCTTCCTGCCGCCACCTGTCCTCCCGTTCGCTGTGTGTGCGATGCTGTTGACATAGGGTCTCCCTCCACTGTCTCTGCTCTGCCGCCTCGGCTCTGGAGCAGGCCATCAGTTCCGCGAACATCTCGTCCCTAGTCTTTTTCTTTCGCCGCCTAATCTGCGCCAGCCTCTGCGAGGGGGATGCCGGGGCAGTCCGGGAAAGAGCCGAAGCTGTGTGATGGGAAAAGTAACTGATTTCCTTGAACAGATACATGTTTCCGAACAGTGAACACAGTCTAGTCAGTTTCTCTGAACAAGACCATACAGGGCAACAAGTCTCACGAGATCTCAGGCCAAGTTCGAGATTTCGGAATACGCTCTCATTGGCTGCGGCATTGCACAGGAGAGCGGACAAGTGGGGAGAGACAGCTGAATCCGTCTAGCAGACAGTCCTGGTAAGCCTTACAGTACATTCTGCTTATCAGTTAATGGATAGCTGTGCCCTCCCGCTAAAGGCAATCTGGAAATCATATACTCTGACCCTTTTCCAGCCACTCCCGCCAGTGCACGGGAAAGATCAATGTATGCTTTTCCTATGTGGCCTACAACACGTGGCTGTTAAGCGAGGGTCATCGTTATGCAAAGTAAAAGTCAACCATTCACAACAGTAACAATACACTAATTGCCCTAATTAGATGCAGCATTTCATGAACGAGATCACCCTGATGCGGGTCCCTCGGAGTCTTAAAGAGCGGATGCTAAGGGAAGCCCTGCAGAGACCAGGACCATATGCGGCCATGCTTGTCGAGGCGATGATTCCCATCTACATAAGGATGTCCTGGCGCAGAAGAGTGTGCTTCCACGGAGCACCCAACAAGGCACCTCTCCCCAGGAACCTCCTGCGGAGGCTTTTCGAGGACCTAAATGAGACCTTTCTTGAATTGTCCCTGGAGGATTATTGTTCAATCCCTATATGTGTGGACCTACTTTTCATATAGTTTTTCATTGAAAATTTTATATATAGTATTTCTATTTTTTTATACCTGTTTTATAAAAAATAAATGTTTACATGTTTAGAGCACTTACCGCCTGATCCTTCCCCTGATTCAGAGTCCGGGTTAACGGCCGGGGAGGGTTGGTAGGGGATCTCTGTGAGGGTGATGAAGAGATCCTGGCTGTCAGGGAAAGCGGTTTTGTGTTCGCTGTCGCCTGCGCCGTCCTCCACAGACCCTTCCTCATCTTCCCCATCGGCGAACATCGAGGAGGAACTGTCCAGGTTCACTATGCCATCCACTGAGTCCACGGTCACTGGTGGGGCAGTGGTGGCAGACCCACCTAGAATGGCATGCAGTGCCTCGTAGAAGCGGCATGTCTGGGGCTGGGCTCCGGAGCGTCCGTTTGCCGCTCTGACTTTTTGGTAGCCTTGTCTCAGGTCCTTGATTTTCACGCGGCACTGCATTGCATCCCGGCTGTATCCTTTCTCTATCATTGCTTTGGAGACCTTCTCGAAGGTCTTTGCATTCCGCTTGCTGGAGCGCAGCTCCGACAGCACAGACTCCTCGCCCCACACACCGATCAGATCCAGGACTTCCCGGTCTGTCCATGCTGGGGACCTCTTTCTATTCTTGGATTGGCTGGACTCCTCTGCTGGAGAGCTCTGCATTGTTGCAGGTGCTGCGGAGCTCGCCCCGATGTCCAGCCAGGACGTCAGATTCAAAGTGCCCAGACAGGAAAATGAATTTAAATTTTCCCGGGTCATTTCCTGTGTGGCTGGTCAGAGAATCCAAGCTCGGACTGCTGTCCAGAGCGTCAACAGAGTGGTGCAGTGTGGGATAGCTCCCGGAGCTACTAAGTTCGATTTGCATCCACACCTAGCCTAATTCGAGCTAGCCATGTCGAATTTAGCGTTACTCCACCTGTCGGGGTGGAGTACCAAATTCAAACTAAAGAGCCCTCTAGTTCGAATTAAATGGCTTCCTGGTGTGGACGGTTGAGCGGTTAGTTCGAATTAACGCTGCTAAATTCGAATTAAAGTCCTAGTGTAGACCAGGCCTTAGAGTAGGCCCCGGGTTACCACAGCCTGTGTATTGACTGTGGGGTGCCCCCTGGGGGCTGCCGAGCCACCCCTTTAGCAACCAGTTCTACACCGGCTTCTAAATTTAACAACCGGCTCTTGTGAACCGGTGCGAACTGGCTCCAGCTCACCACTGGATCTCCCTCCATAGTGTAGACAAGGCCTTACACAAATAGTCCATAGTCTCTGGGCGGCCAAAACAAACAGTCTGGAACCCCGGAGCATGCATGGCAGGGGAAATGGGGCGTGGCCGCCTGGGCCCACAATGATTGGTCTGCCCCTGGCGGCCCAGTGGGGGGTTGGTACACCCCATCACACTTGGTCCAAAATCTAATGAAGACAGTGGGTTTTGAATCAAGCTCCTAGTGATTAAGGTGCCTGTGACTTCAATGGAACTATTCACATGTTTAAAGTTAAGCATGTGCTTAAGTGCTTTGTTAGATCTCTTACTCTTCTTTCTAATTAGCTGCAGTAATTAGGAAATCTTTTATACCACACGCTGTCTTCTTTGGTTTCTTATATGCAGCTATAAGCCACAGAAAACCAAAGGGGGAAAAAATAGCTAAAAAAGAAACCTATTTAATTATATTTTTATCTCAATTTGTCTTAGTATTTATGAGTTCCACAAGTGCTTTTATTAAAGTCAGGAGGTTAATGAACAAAGTCTGAGTGGATCAATTAACCCAATGCCAAGCAGGTCTTTAAAAACAATGGAGAGCTGCATGCGCAGCCGCACACGGCAAGCAGGAAAACAAGTCCACTGACTCAGATGAAGCAATTTAGCATTTTAAAACCAATATCGTTTTCCTGATTTGCTTTTCTCCCACTGATAGCAAAATTGCTTTGAAAACAAGTGTTAGACCCAGCTCTGGATTTACATTAAAATAAATAGTAATAATAATCTTACATTTCTTAAATTGTATTTAGTGCATTTTAATTGTCTGGGTGAATAAATACAACTCCACTGGGTCAGAACTCCACTCCACTCCACTCAACAGTCGGGGTAAGATTCTCCTTTGTCTCTAAGAGAACATGTAGCCCATTAGAAGGTAGGTTAATGGGTTTTATGCACCCCCAGTTCTGGGCTGCCTGAGGGACTGGAGAGGCCCCTGGAGTAATTTGGACTGCTGTGGGAGCCGTCTAAGTTTCAGCAGCCTTCCTGGGCTGTCCTATGGGCCTTAACCCTACCTAGAATCTCTGCACTCCTGTCATGTCCTTTCCGCCCCCAGACTTACTCCCTGTGGCAGGGGGTTCTCAGGAAGCAGTCTTATGCCTTAAGCATCTGCACAAAAGTTAGCACAGGAAGTTGTCAATGACACACAACTCTACGTATCCTTCACAACATATGACCATACCACTACCACCAAGATCACCCAGGGCGTGGACAAGATCAGCTTATGGGGATGAAGAACAGCTGAATGAAGCTGAATCTGAACAAGATAGAGAGATGTCAGGTGGGCAGAAGGAAGCACTTTGAAAGTTTGCAGCCATGGTGTAGTCTCCTTTGGATGAAGGCACCCAGCCACAAATCATCAACTCCATCTCTAGTTTCGGAGTGCTCTTGGATTCCTCTCTGATGCTGAGCTCTCTCATAGCAGAAACCATGACTTTACACTTTCTACTATCTCTGGTTGACTAGGAGACTCCATCTTATCCTGGAAAACAATGACCTGGCCTCAGTTATACATGCGTTTGTTACCTCCTGTCTGGTCTACAGCAAAGCAATATCCCTGGCATGAAGCCATCAGCCCCTAGGAAACTCCCGCTAGTATAGAACGCTGCAGTGTCTCTTTCCAGCAACACAGGTTACCACGTCAGACCTGTTCTCTGCTCTCTGTGCTGGCTTCCCGTAGAATAATGAGGCACAGTCTTGATTTTTATCTTCAAGGTGTTCAATAGCCTGGTCTCAAATTATATAAAAGATCACCTAAAACCGGGGACCATGGTCAACTGTTCTGCTCCTCAGGAACAATGGAACTTTCTGTGCAGAAGACAGCCTTTTTTGCAGGGAAGGGGCAGCCCAAGCTAGTGGAATGAACTCTCAGAGGCACTAAAGGACTATCACAAACCTCATCATTTTCTGCTCCAAGTGCAAGGCGCACTTCTTCCACCTTCATTCTCTAACATAAACACCAAGCTGCATGTCTATTAAAAAAACAAACCCAACCAAAACCCTGCCAAACCATCCCAGTGCACACACAATTCTCCCTTTTGAGAGAGGATTGAGAGAGAATGAACCACGCATGACAAACATTAGTGATGTAACCCCTCTGCCAGGCTGAAACGATAGCAGCAAGGGCCAGGTTCAATACCTAGGGGTCCCTTCCCCACAACATAATGCAAGCCAGCTCGAGCCCCCACCCAGTGACCTGGGAAAATCTTACATACACCCCTGGGCGCCTCAAGGAGGCAATACTTCCCCTCTCGCAAGCACAGACTCTTGGTGTAGCAGAAAAGGTTTAATTACATAAGATAAACAACAAGCAGCATGAAATTTGGAAAATACCTCAACTGGAGTTCATAGGTCAAACCGTGAGCAAAGACCCACCCCAGCAACTTGGGCCGTGTCCTTCTCTCTGGGCCCTTGAGTCCAGCAACCCCCCAAATCACCCACAGTCCCCAAAGTCCCACAATTCAAAAGTCTCTGTCCCGGGTCAGGCAGCCCAGAGTTCAAGAGTCTCTTTGCAGAGGTCCCCCTCCCCAGCCTAGGTAGAAAGGGGCACCTTACGTGGTTCGGGGCCAACTGCCCTGCCTCTTCGTGGGGTTCTGCTTCCACTAGTCGTCCCCGCAAACAGCTCAGCTCCGCTTACTCTGTGGGCTGCTCCACTCTGCCAGCTGCTCTGGTCCACCAGCTGTCCTGTGATCCGCTCCAGCCGGCCTCACGAGCTGCTCAGCTCCACTCACCCAGTGGCTGCACAAACTGCTCCACTCCGCTCTGCCAGTATTGCTTCAGGCTCCCCCACTCATCAGCACAGTGCTCTCAGCTCAGCAAGTCCAGCTCTTCAGTGATTTCAGCTCCACTCATTAGCACTGTGCTCTCAGCTCAGCAAGTCCAGCTCAGCAAGTCCAGCTCTTCAGTGATTTCAGCTCATAGTAGGGGAGCCCCAGTACCAGTGAATTCAGCTCAGTAACCTGCATTTAGATTCTTAAGGGAATCAAAAATTAACTCTGACATTCCACAGTGGAGAGAAGCATAGGTGGAACTGGTGCTTCTGGCTCACACAAGGAGCCTGCACCACCAAGTACAGATACCTGTCCCCAGCCTCTCTCCCCAATGGGTTTTGGAACCCATGTCCCCCGTCTAGCAAGCGCTATCCTGCTGACAATGAAACCCCCCATCACAAGACAATTTTGTAGTTCCCCATTTACCCAATCAGGGTGACAACACTTCATTGCTCCTGCCCCAATAACAACGAAATTGGGGGTCCCACAGCTGTGAAAATAATCATCCCATGCTGCTTTGCGGTATGCTAAGTGGGGTGGGAGTGCCAATGCAAATAACCGAAACTTCTTTCCGCACTCCCCATAATTTACCACCAGATGTCAGGGTGGGGCTCATCCTGACTCTGCTTACAGTGACATTGCTTAATGCACCACTGGAATGCACTCGGATACTATAGTGACAAGGTGGGGGAGGTGATATCTTTTATTGGGCCAACTTCTGTTGGTGAGAGAGACACGTTTTTCAGCCACACTCTTCTTCCTCTCTGCGAAAGCTCAAAAGCTTGTGTCTCTCACCAACAGAAGTTGATCCAGTAAAAGATATTACCTCACCCACATTGTGTCTCTAATATCCTGGGACTAACATGGCTACAGCTCAGATGCTATGGTGATGAAGATGATATAAGAACCCATATGGAATAGAACAGAATAGAAGTGAACAACTGGAAATTTGGGTTGAATTTTAAGTGACTTTTTAAAAATCTCTCCATGCTAGATTAACACTGAAAAATTGTCAGAACGGGGAATCTGTCAAGGACTATATTCTGTGCTCTGTTTGTTGAATTTGCTGCTCTGTTTTGATGTTTAAAAACAAATAGTTTTTCTAAATGAATTAAGCTATCTGGGGACAGGTGATGTATTTTGGAGATACATGGTAGGTTATGAGCATGCTCTGCTGCCTACTAGGGGGAGAACTTGTATTTATGAATCTGCAGACAGTGACCTAATTACTGAGGAAGCACCTGGATTCTATCTTCTTGTGGACATGTATCCAGCTTGCTGGATTTTAGTACCTTTATGCTAAGGAGGTGTTTGTAAGTGAACTCCATTTTCCTAGTGATTCTCTTCATCCTTTGAGATGTCCTTATTTTTCCCTTAGTTGTTTTAAGTAGTTCCCACTCCTCTACCACCCTCCCATCCTGACTCCCAAGCTGACCTGCTAAGTTAAATGGAAAGAGATGGCAGCAACATCCTCTTTGTCATTGTAAATTCAGGGGAGCTGTCTCCATTTCATATAAATCAGGGATGAAAAGACTTGTTAGTGCATCCTTTGCATCCCTCGCTCCTCCTGCTACCGTGATCAGGGCAGGATTATTCCCCTCTGTATGTTCGCTGGTGCTCTGTCCAATCTAGTTTCAGATGATCATGTAACTGGATTTCCTCCATTTCCCTGGAGAGACTCACCCAGAGCTTAATAAACCTCTCTGCTAGGAAATATTTCCTGATATCTGGACTAAGCTTTCCTTTGCTCTGTTTCATCCCATTGTTGTTAAATTATTATCCTCTTGGATTGCCCTACACAATTCCTGTTTGCAGCAGTGTTGTAGCTATGCTGATCCCAGGATATGAGAGAGATAAGGTGTGACTTGAAGAAGAGCTTGGTGGAGCTCCAAAATCTTGTCTCTCTCACCAACAGAAGTTGGTCCAATAAAAGATATCACCTCCCCCACCTTGTCTCTCTTATACAATTCCTTTCACTCGTGGGTGTTTGTGTAACTGGCCCCACTTGGGCTGATAGCAGGATTTGAGCATGGGACCTTCAGAACTTAAAAGCTTGGGTTTCTTCCATTTGAAGAATGAAATCTTGGAGTTGCCATGGATAGTTCTCCAAAAACTTCTGCTCAACGCACAGCTATTGATGGATCACAGCACTGGTCAAAAAGGCTGTTAGGAACTGTTAGGAAAAGGATTGAAAATAAGACAGAAAATATCATAATGCCACTATATAAATCCATGGCGTGCCCATACCTTGAAAACTGGTTCTGGTCACCCCATCTCAAAAAAGATATAGTGGAACTAGGAAAGGTTCAGAGAAGGGTGAGAAAGATGATCAAGGGTATGGAATGGAGAGACTAAAAAGATTATGGATCTTCATCTTAGAAAATAGATGATTATGGGGGAATCTGATACATGTCTATAAAATCATGAATGGTGTGGAAAAAATCAGTAGAAAAGTGTTATTTCCCCTTTCACATAATACAAAAACCAGGAGTCACATGGTGAAACTGATAGGCAGCTGGTTCAATACAAACAGGAGGAAGTACATTTAACAAAATGCATAATTAACCTTTGATCTCATTGCCATGGGATATTGTGATAAAAGTCTAAGTGGGTTTAAAAAAACGGGATAAATTCATGGAGGACAGGTCTATCAATGGCTATTAGCCAAGATGGTCAGGGACACAACCTCAGGCTCGGGCTGACCCTAAGCCTCTGACTATCAGAAGCTGGGAGTGGAAGACGGGGTGGATCACTCCAAAATTTTCCTTTTCTGTAAATTCCTCCTGAAGCTCTGGTACAGGTTGCTGTCAGAGACAGGACACTGGGCAAGATGGGCCATGGTCTTACCCAGTATGGCAGTTCTTATGAGCTTAGAAAGGCCTAACTGCCTTACCTGGCAGCTGTAATGGACTCAATAACCCCTTATGTGGACCAGCCACTAGAGGGAGACAAAGACCCACACTGTCCTAGTGTGTGTCACATGTACACTCTTCAGTTATGTCCTTCGTTACACCCCTGGTAGCCAGGCAGCTACATGCAATAAGGCCGAGCACCTTTTGTGAACTGTGTAAGGCCCTCAACTTCCTTTGGCTTCATTAGATGAGGGCTTCAGAGCTCAAAGCCAGTCTTTTCTTTCCACCCCTAGAAAAGTCCCACTGTGGATTAGAGCTGTTCAAAAAAATTATGTTGGAACAGTTTTACATTGGAAAATACTGATTCAACCAAACTGAAACATTTTGCTGGAATATCTCGATTTTATCTAAAATTTGAACTAAAAATTGTTGAGGTGCTTTGTTTTGACTCTATCATTTAGAATATATGATAATAGAATATGTCCAAACAGTAATGTCAGAATGAAGGTTTTTGATCTTACTGAGAGGCAAATGCTTTGATAAGGTCATTTCGATATTTCCAAAATGAATTTTTTCAAAATTTTCATTTCATGGGAAATTTCAAAAATTTGACTTTTCAGTCCAGTTCTGGACTAAAGGAAATTGTGAAATGTTGGAGTTCCTCATGGAGCAGGCATTGGGAATGTTGACCAGTTCTATGGCTGATCTACAAATGCCATGGGTGGACTCTGAAGGGAGCCCAAGAACTCAAATTGCCCTCGCTAAAGGGGCGTTGCTGTTCTAAATAGCCTTGGCAGAAGGGAACAGGAAAAGAGGCAGAGGGTGGAGTCACCCTTTCTACATAGATCAGGGATCCCCAGATTTCCCAAGCACAATGGCAAGAATCAGAATGCTGCCAGGAATCAAAACATTCATTAACATGGGAACATGGGGGCAAAATGTCTTTACTGAAGAAAAAAAGACTTGCGCAATTGGGCTACATGTTTTATATTACGTTCAGAAATATGCTTGTAAAATTGGCACCCTTGCTCAAGATAAATATGTCCCCCGTGTGCATTCAGGACACATCTTGTTTGCTAACACAACAGATTTTCACTCCTGCTCTCCCCAAGGAGCTCACAAAGCTATGGCATAGTGAGCTGGATTCTCTTCCGGCTTGTGCATCATCATTATCAAATCTGTTTTGCTAATTTCCATTTGGAGAATCTTCAGTGCTAGTGAGGAGGTAAGAGGCAGATAGAATTTTCATCTGATCCCTGGTGGAGCTGGAGGAGCTGGCATTTAGAGAGATCATCTTTTTTACTTGTGAGCGGAGCGCCCTGGAGAGAGAATAACTATTGGAACACCTGGAGGTCATCTCTAGAAAGTCACTTCCCTGCCTATAACTCCACATTAATCATATGAACAGGGTCTGCCTGAGCCTTTTTCTTTCATGCTGGTTCATTTCCCCCTTGGAGTCAGCCAACATGGAAACCATCTAGTGAGTGTAGCCAGCAGCTCTGGATACTCGCTAGGGGATTGTTTCTTTGGCAGGACCCCAGCAAAAATAATGAAATAAATAAAAAAGGAAGGACTGTTCTTTCTCTTCTTGACTTTCCCCGGGGCTTGCTTGAGAACTCCCTGGAAGAGGTTGGGGTCTCACTGCGGCTGCCAGCCAGCCTCACTGTTTGAGAAGCACTGCCATGGGGGTCCCTAGAAAGCAGACAGAGTAACAAGCCATGAGCAGTGAGAACAGACTTACCTCCAAACCTGAGAGGCAAACACAAACCATTAAGCTAAAAAGCTTCTTTCTTTCTTTCTTTTTTTTTTTTGTCTTCTCCTCTTTTTGGGCCATAGATATTTCCTCACTCTGTCTCCCTCGCTTCCCTAGGCAGAGCCCTTCTCCTCCACCAGCTTTTCAATTCTCCCAAGAGGAACGAGCTGTTTAAGACAAGGTCACTTCAAGCGAAGGCTTTTAAGCCACTTTATGTCCTTCAAGGACAGCCACGATACTAGTTTTTAAGACTGCGATGAAAACAGTGTTGTTTATAACATTCCCTGTTCTGCTGCCATTTTCTACCTCTCCTTGTGGTGCCTGTAATGACAGCAAAACAGTTACAGATTGTTGCTGCCTGGAATATTAATAGAGCTCGTGGATAGCTCTGTGGTACCCTGAAGCTCTCCACACACTGCTTTCCACTGCATTTTTCATTGGCCCACTACGCTCTTACCCGCCTCTGCCTTTGCTAATAACCCCCCTGAGAGGTGCTGAGCCTCTGCAGCTCTCATTAGCTCCGGTGGGAGCTGCAGCCGCTCAGCACCATCCAGGATCAGGCCCTATCCTGCAGTGGGTGAGATGGAATGGCAGAAAACCAATCAAACTAATGAATGCTGAAATTATTCTGCTAAACTCAAGTGTAGTATTAGTTTAATAGAGGATACATCCTCTCCCAGGAGGACTGTATCCTACCTTGGCAGGGAGGAAGTTCCTTATCATCCTTTAGGTCATTTTCAGCCTTGTATTCCTAAAAGAGTGTTTGACATCTCTGGTCAAATTATGAAGCCTTTTCTTTGTGAGAAGGATTATACCAACCCGAGATAATGGGGAACACGCACACGCAAATCCCTTCTTATGCTAAAGGATTGCCCCAGGAACGGCAAGTGTCTGACCCACTTTCATTACCATCTTCAAGATGCAGCGCTCTGCCTCCTGCAGCAGGTAACTGCAATGCCAGTAACGGGAAGTTTGTGCACAGTGAGTGTAAGTAAACAGAGTGACATCTCGTCTGCTGTGTGTGCACTCCAATGAAGCTGCCTTCCAAAGTGCTCCTTGGATTCAGCCAGTTGTGCTGGGGAGTACAAACATCAGGGAGATGACACACACCAAGCCCTGCAGATGGTAAACCCCCTGGCTGGAATCATGTCCTTAATGGAGAACCTGGTCAGATTGTCAAATTCCCTACAGGTATCATGAATCAGCACAGGATTGATCTCTAAGGGGGAAACATAATTTAGCAACAAACAGTAGCAATAAAACTAGATTCAGGTAGTGACATGAATTGTATGAATTGGACTAAAAGTACAGCTCACTGGGAATAGCTTCTTTAACACTTTGGGCAAGATCCTCAACTGGTGTAAATATGATGTAACTCCACTGACAGCATTAGAGAGAAGCTGATTTACACCAGCCGAGGAGCCGGTCCTTTGTTTTAGATTATTTCTGTTAAATGCAGGCAGATAATGAGGAGGTTGTTTGGGTTGATGTAGAAAATGCCGAACTGGATCAGAAAAATGGCCCAGCTAATTGGTGGCTCATCACTCAGAGCGGCCAATGCAAGATGATTCAAGGGAAGGTGTAAAACCAGATAATAGACAAATAAGGATAACTTCATTTGAACAATTATTTCATAGGCAACTTCTTCCCCCCAATCCAATAATCATGAATAAAGTCATAAGTGAGTACAACTCTATATGCTTTCACAGCCACCCCTGCCAATAAAAACAACACTGGACCATGCAGCCCCCACGTACTCTGAAGAACAAAGGCATCAGGGAAGTCCCATCCCTCACCAAAGCACCCACAGCTATGAATTAAATGCTGCAGTAGGTGCAAACTCTGCACAGCCTGAACCCGAGGAGCATCAGCAACCCATACTCCCACTGCCATGAATAAAGGCTGCTGTGCATCATTCACATCCCCCGAGCAAAAGGAATCAGGGAATGCAGCACACCGACCCATGCACCCTCCCCCATAAATAAAGGCATCAGTGGATGCAAGGTCACCCCGACTTCTGCCACCATGCACAAAGTCAGAGGCGGCTTCTCCCCCGTCACTATTGTGCACAAAGTGAACAGTGGAATTGCCTGCAGTTGCTGATAGATTTTTCCCCCCACTCCCCCATGTTAAAGTCCCCTCCTCCCCAAACCTGTTGGCAGCTGACAATACCTCTAGAGATTCCTTCTGATACCTCGCTGATGCTTTTCATACCTTTCCCTATCAGGTGGCAGAAGGCTGAGCCAACACTGGAAACAGCATCACTGGCTGATAGTTTGGGATTATTATTATTATTATTTTATTTTTATTTTTTTATTATTATTGCATGGCTGGCTCCTTGGCTGCCCATCTGGAGTGCCGCCTGAGAGAGACCTTCCACTGCAGCTAAGTACCTTTGTCACATTCAGCCTAGTGTGGGCTTGATCATTCGTTAAGACAGAGGATAGGGGCAAGGAGATTCAAACTTGTTTTTGTTTGTCAGTTTCTGTTTTAAACCCTTGCAGGCGCTGGCAAAATCTCCCATGCACCTGTCCACTGGGTGTGACGAAGACTTCCTGAATCAAAGAGCATCCAGCTGACAGCAAAGCAATGGCACTTGCAGAGTTTGCACCTTCCAGTTCATTAGGTGAGTTCTTGATCTGCACTCAGAGACAGTCTTCAGGCATGCAAGTAGAATAGTCAGGCTGCAGACTATTATCATGATCATGGGGTAGATGCAAAGTAAGGGGGGGGGAATAAATGATAACTTAATATCTGAGAGGTAAGTGTTAGTAATTAGTCTGCAACACTTTGATCATTAATGCATGCAATCAAATTATCATCAAGAACATTTCACCACCAGCCCCCCTCTGCCTTCCCCCTTTTTTATTTAAACTACCTGGCAGACTGCAAAGGCTGGTAGCAGCAGCAGCAGCCGTGGATATTTTCAAAGGAAGCTGCTGCTCCCTAGTGTTTGAAGGATTCAAAGCCGGAGCCAAAACATAGGCAGAAAGGGAGAGAGATCCGTAAAGAAAAACTGAGCAATAAACTAATGGGCCCAGGCAAGACAGGAGTCTACCCTGAGTGCCAGCTCTTTGTTATCTGCTCTGATATTGATTACAATCCCAATGGATATAACTCAGGTTTTCCTCCTTTGAGTTCTTAAGTGAAATTAAAAGCATGCACTTCATTATGCACCCCTTCTCCTTCCCTCCATTTCTCTCTTCCTCTGATCCTTTGGCTGGATGCCAGTCACTGCTGGCCAATTACACGCTAGGGGTTAACAAGTGGTTTCTTTCCTTTCACATTCCCATGTACTCAGTGTCCTAAGGAAGAAGGAAGAACATATCACATCATGCACTCTGGAAACTGTACATGTCAACAGTAAACTAAATGAGAACTGACTAGCTCTCTCGGTCTCTCTCCACTGCTAAAAGGGACCACTGGAATCTTAAGAAATCTGTATATATACACACACTGTAGCTGGGCGCTAGGTATGTGAGGAGTAACACACACAGAATTGCATGGGCTCGGCAGTGTGATCTATCTTGGCAACAGCTGAGGTTTAGAATGAAAATTGGTTGCCACTCAGGTTGAAAAAGTCACTGACCGAGAGGTATAATAACAATGCCCACTGGAGTTCAGTTTTTAAACCCAGTGGATAGCTGTTTTGCTGTAAATGTAAAACTCTGATCTCTCACTAATCTGTGGCAACCAAAAAAATGGGAAGGACAGAAACACAACCTTAACTCATCTTCCACCCCTCCTCCAACATCTTCCGTACACCCACTGCCTGCTTCTCATCCACATTCCTTGCCTTCCTGCCTAGCTCTTTCCTTTTGCTTCCCTCTTTAGTTTTTTCTTGTTATCTTTATCTCATGAGCCTCCCAGTCCAGCTTCCTATTTACTTGCCTTTTCCTTAATGACAAATGTTCTCTTCCTTGCTGAGACCAGCAGCTAGCACATTGACTTTGGAGGCTCAGACACTTCTTAGGATCTTCTATGTGGCTTCTCTGTCTCCTCTGAAGTTTCCCAGTGGTAGGGGTTACATTGTGCCTCCCAGGGTACTTCTGACACCGATTCTTAGCCGTAAAGATGAAACAACCCATTTCTATGGAAAGTGGTTCATCCTTGAAAACAAAGCATCTCTTCCTTTCTGGACCATATTCTGTACCTGGGTCCCTTATTAGAATCTGGGAAAATCTCAGGATCCACTCTGGCAGCTGGAGCATCATGGGTAGTGCTGTTGATGACATCAGCTCCTTGGGCATCTATTTCTAAGGGGAAAGCAATTAAGTAGAAGAAGAAGGCAAAATTAAGGTTGGTTGGTCTGTCTGTCTCATCCAATTACTAGCTGGTCAGTAGTTTTTAACATTCAAAACAGTTGATCAATTAGGAAGTCAGTAGAGCTAAATTATTTTTAATCCCCTGACTGGAGGCCAAATTCTGCTCTGTTACACCAATATATCTCCATAGTCATACCATTGACTGCAACTGTGGGTGTTTGGCACTCTGAAAATGAGGCCACTTATTTAGGTGTCTAGTATGGATTTAGGTCTCTAGCTTCTGGCAGCTAAATTTAACCATTTTGATTTAGGCTGATTGGGACGGATTCTGCTCATAGTTATGCAATTGTAATTCTGAGGTATTGTAACTCCACTTAAATTAATGGAGTTATTTCAGATTTACACTAATATAACTGTCAAGTATCAGAGGGGTAGCCATGTTAGTCTGTAGCCACAAAAACAATGAGGAGTCCGGTGGCACCTTAAAGACAAATAGATTTATTTGGGCATAAGCTTTTGTGGGTAAAAAACCACTGAAGAGGTGTTTTTTACCCATGAAAGCTTATGCCCAATAAATCTGTTAGTCTTTAAGGTGCCACCAGACTAATATAACTGTTAGCAAAAACTGGCTGTGCATGTGCAATAAAAAGTTTGCCGTGTACTCATAGTTGATATTTGGGTACCATTCCATGCTAACCTCCCTTTTTCTCAAACAGAAGGAAAAAACACTCCCCATTTTCTCAAATGAATTCCTTTGTGTGCTATTTTGTTATTGTTATTGAGAGCTTGAGCCAAATCAGCTCAGCTGTTTGAGTTAGATGAGCATGAATAAAAATACACTTATCCCATATGTTTCAATGGCACTGTTATGTGTGCATTGCTCCAAAAATAGCTATACCTAGAAACTCACGAATTGGCTTGTTTTATAGTCCTTCATTGAGGAAGGAGAATCAACTCAAGTTTGAAGAGCATGGGTTAAGTATTTTTAAAGTTGTGAATGTTTAAAAGTGGCCATTTTCAAGTATGGGTCTGGGAATTTTTTATTTTAACACTGCATTTAATGCTGCTTTTGGCAGCGTGTGTGTGCGCACGCACAAGTGTATGTACACATGCTATATCTCTGTGTGTATGTGTTTTTCTATATAAAGAAAGAGAGAAAATGCTATGTGGAATGAAAATCCATTTAGCAGAAAAATTAGATCTCCTGAGCATTTGTATTTTCTGCAAGAACTAGAAAACACTAGTACTATAAAAATAAGACACGGAATGATCTAAACCAATAAGATATGATTTTATGCCAAGATCTGAGGAAGGATCTATATCTTTATCAGGTTTCTCTCACTCAGGAGATGAAAATCACATGGAAGCTTGTTAGAAATTCGCCTTATACAGTATATCTTTCAGAAATACATTGTAAAGATGTTTGCCAGTTTCCAAAGTGAATTACAGACTCAGTGGCAGTTCCTGCCTCTTTCCTTGTACAAACACAAACACAGCACACTTATACCCACACTGTATATACACAGACTGTAGGAGGCAAATGCACACACAAACACACTGTCCCTACGGTTCCATGTGTCTGTGTCTGTGATTTTCTCAGTATCACTAGCACTCAAACATTGCCCTGATCAGGGCTGCACTGAAAGCTTGCCAGGAGCCTAAGGTTTGGCATAGTATGGCAAAATTTGCATATTACTAATCAGATTTCAACCACCTACATTTTTAATTCAGGCTTGAAACCCATGCAGTCACCATAATTCAAGGCTCCATCTTGATGTGTCTCTTCTCTCTGCTCCCAGCCATGGCTACTATGTTCAATGGAAACCTTATGGCCCAGGTTTCAACTTGTTCAGGCCTGGGGCAAGAACAGGTGCATAATTATGGGACTTTCTTCTGGGGGACAGCAGGCTGAGCCCCACTCTCACTGCTAAACTAGCTTTTTCCTAGACACCCAGCTCAGGAAAAAAGGACCCCCAGACCCTAAACAACATAGCAATCCAGCTAATAGGAGGAAAAGGGAGTTCTATCTTCTAATTTTTAATCTTGTAGGTTTCTCAGATGTTACAATGATCAGTCTTGAACTAATAAACCTTAGTCCAAGTGGCATGCAGTATAACACTCAGAAAGAGATGGAGCACAGCATGCTGTGACCTGTAGTCTCTGTTGGCGATACCTCATTATTAAAGAGGAAGGTGACTGCATAAGGGTATGAGTGGTTTCTGGAACACTTTAGCCATCCTTCCTCCAAATGCTATCAAAATCAGCAAGTTGGAGTCCCATCCAGTGCCCTGTTTGGAGAAGGTATTATGGACTCCTACCTTCTGGTATCTGATTAAAATGTTTATCACCTGGCACACAATACAGTAGATGACATGTAGTCTTTCCCCCCCCCGCCTCTGTCAAAGAAGGATGTGTTTGCTATTGTAATGTCTATTGAAACATAAACATATACCTTTAAAATAGCATTTCACTCTGACAATACTCCTGGTGAGAACTGAGAATAGTATGGGGGAGATAATGCACTCCAGACAAAAGAAGAAGACACCAGTGAGAGGCTTATCTGCCAGAACCTGTATTGCCTATTTAAACAATAATCCCCTTCAAAATGATGTTTTTCTATGTACATTTAAAATGCATGATATTCAGTGTGTTCATGTGGCTTTTAATAGCCTGAATGATTTTCCATACAGCTAATTCCATAAATATATTCTGTTTTGCTTCTGCAATTTGTAGCATGGTCCCTAAAATGAAGCACTGCACTGCGGGTTCACCTCACCCAGGAACATTCTGTTTAACAAACAAGCCATTTCCCAAGTAACAGAAGTATCGAGATAGGATTGAACCTCTCACCTGCCAGGATGTTTTGTGGTGGGTGAATTGTTGGGAAGGTCCCTGGTGCAACTAGTGATTCTCTTACAAGGACAAATCTTGAGGCCCTTACTCTGATGTTAATCAGTCAAACTCCCATTCACACAGTGGGCCAGAATGAAGCAACCCAGAGGAGTTTTGTCTGAGAAAGGGTGGAGTCACATCTGAGTTAGAACCAAGGGAGAGGGTCTCTCTACCACTGTATGCTGCTCCAGTGGCTTACAGGAGCCATAAAAGTGCCACAAGCAGTCAAGGGAGGATTCTTCTGGTGTAGGGCCACTATAACCAGCCCGTTGCTGCCTCTCTTACAAGCCCTAGCATGGAAGGTTTGCTGGGGATAGGGATAGGAGAAGGAGGGGGCTTTGCCAAGGGTGGAAGGAGGTGTCTCCCAGGCACATGCTAGGGGGATTCTGGTCTGCGACACAGTCCACAGCCAGCCCTTGGGAGGCTGCTGTAAAATAGGGCTGCTCTCATTTACCATCCCGCATCTGCAGCTTGAGGTCTTCAAACCACAATTTGAGGACTTCAATAACTCAGACATAGGTTAGGGGTTTGTTATAAGAAGTGGACGGGTAAGATTCTATGGCCTGCATTGTGCAGGAGGTTGGACTAGATGATCATAATGGTCCCTTCTGACCTTAAAGTCTATGAGTCTATCTGGCCCAGAATCCAGGTGATGCAAAGATGGCTTAAAGCCCCCTTTGCCAACCTCCACAGCGTGGGCTGCTGCACTCATAAGAAGCATCGCCCAGAATCGCACATCCCAAGTGACAGCTTGTAGGCCAGATGTTCCACTGGTGTAAATCAGCATCTCTCCATCCATATGGAGTAATGCCAGTCTACCTCAGCTGAAGATCTAGTCAGGGTTTGGCTGAGGGTTTGCAATTGGGTTGTCATTAGGGCTGGTTCATCATTTTGGATCTCATCCACCACCATTGAAATCAATGGGAAATTTTGTTGTAGATTTCAGTGCGGACAGGATCAGGGACTTTCAGCACTGCCTCGGGCCATTAGTCATTAAAGCTGTGACTGAGAGATACAGACAACTGGCCGGAAAAGCAGTTCACTTTTTTGAAGGAAAATGGTAGCCATGGGTGGGAGAGATTAATTAAAGTTGAAAATGAATTTAACTGGGAAGAAAGTGTCCTGAGCAATGCTGCCGTTTGATTGCAGCCCTATAGTCAAACTCTCTTTTTCTCTTCCCTGTGTAGCTGGGAACAGACTGGGAGCTTGGGTTGGGGTGGAAGTAGTACAAGAGCTAACTGAAAAGAGATGATATTATTCTGTTTTCTATATATGGTGCCTTTAAATATAGTGAAGTCCCCTTCCCATTGCTGCAGAGGGCATTGAGAGCATTGCTGCCATTGTGTGTGTTCAATTCATATGCAGAATGCTTCTGAGTGAGTAACACACTGTGATCCTTCTTGTGGAAACTTACATTTGTTCTTTGTTGAAAAAAATGTCATCCAGGCAAGGACAGCATAATAGGAGCATCTCTAAAGATCCCATAGACTAACTCCCAGTTATTGTCAACTGTGATGGTTACACCTGTCCATTAAAAACTAGATGGAGACCCACCAAATTCATTGCACTGCACAGCGCCATTAAACAAATGGGTAATGACTTTTGGTAATGATTTTCAACCAGTGATGGAAGTGAACCAATAATGCACAGGATGGAGAGTTCCCAGCAAGTACAGCAATGTGCTAGGAGTCAGAACTCCTGGGTTGCATTTCTGGCTCTGTTACTGAATCATTGTGTGACCTCATGTCCTCCCTGTTCCCATTTGTAATATGGTGATAATACTATCAAAGGGCTATTATGAGTCTTCATTAATTGGTAATGATATAGATTTTTGAGATTGTCAGACAAAAAGGGGCTACATGGCAAATTCTGCCCTCAGTTACAACCAGGTGGTCCCACTGAAGTGAACAGGGATTGTATAAATGTAACAGGGGGCAGAATTTGGGCCTACAAGTGCTAAGAAACCTTTTTTTATGAATGACTCTCTAGTCCATTTTCAATCTCCTGAGCCATCCTTCTCTACCAGCATGGATTCACCAAGGGCAAGTCATGCCTGACTAACGTAATTGCTTTCTATGATGAGATAACCGGCTCTGTGGATGAGGGGAAAGCAGTGGATGTACTATTTCTGGACTTTAGCAAAGCTTTTGATACGGTCTCCCACAGTATTCTTGCCAGCAAGTTAAAGAAGTATGGGCTGGATGAATGGATGGTAAGGTGGATAGAAAACTGGCTAGATGGTCGGGCTCAATGGGTAGTGATCAATGGTTCCATGTCTAGTTGGCAGCCGGTATCAAGTGGAGTGCCCCAAGGATCGGTGCTGGGGCCGGTTTTGTTCAATATCTTCATTAACGATCTGGAGGATGGTATGGACTGCACCCTTAGCAGGTTTGCAGATGACACTAAACTGGGAGGAGTGGTTGATACACTGGAGGGTAGGGATAGGATACAGAGGGACCTAGACAAATTAGAGGATTGGGCCAAAAGAAATATGATGAGGTTCAACAAGGACAAGTGCAGAGTCCTGCACTTAGGACGGAAGTATGCATCCCATGCACTGCTACAGACTAGGGACCGAATGGCTGGGCAGCAGTTCTGCAGAAAAGGACCTAGGGGTTACGGTGGACAAAAAGCTGAATATGAGTCAACAGTGTGCCCTTGTTGCCAAGAAGGCTAATGGCATTTTGGGTTGTATAAGTAGGGGCATTTCCAGCAGATCGAGTGATGTGATCATTCCCCTCTATTCAGCACTGGTGAGGCCTCATTTGGAGTACTGTGTCCAGTTTTGGGCCCCACACTACAAGAAGGATGTGGATAAATTGGAGAGAGTCCAGCGGAGGGCAACAAAAATGATTAGGGGGCTGGAGCACATGACTTATGAGGAGAGGCTGAGGGAACTGGGATTGTTTAGTCTGCAGAAGAGAAGAATGAGGCGGGATTAGATAGCTGCTTTCAACTACCTGAAAGGGGGTTCCAAAGAGGATGGATCTAGACTGTTCTCAGTGGTAGAAGATGACAGAACAAGGAGTAATGGTCTCAAGTTGCAGAGGGGGAGGTTTAGGTTGGACATTAGGAAAAACTTTTTCACTAGTAGGGTGGTGAAGAACTGGAATGGGTTACCTAGGGAAGTGGTGGAATCTCCTTCCTTAGAGGTTTTTAAGGTCAGGCTTGACAAAGCCCTGGCTGGGATGATTTAGTTGGGTTTGGTCCTGCTTTGAGCAGGGGGTTGGATTAGATGACCTCCTGAGGTCCCTTCCAACCCTGAGATTCTATGGTTCTATGATACCAGAACAGGAAGTCAGACTGTCCCAACTGCAGCAATAAAATCTCAGGCACATCAGCAAATAAGGCACATGCCTTTATGAATCATCTCATGGATGTGCTCTCAAGTTGTGTCTTTTTCCATCACACTGTTGATTAATAAGCAAAATTACATCTATGATCATTGCAGTAAGCACACCGTGAAAGATAACCATTGAAGACATCTAAATGTTTCCCTTTTTTGGCAATGCTTTCAGATAATGGCCCTAATCATTATTAGTTCCTTTGGTGTTCACTGGAATACCATCCGTCACAACTAACTCATTTGGTATTAATGTGGATGTCAGGCATACTCCCACTCCTGTAGGGTTTCTTTCCATTAGAATTCAGTGTTCATTGGCTGGAACTTTATGTTCACATATTATTGCAGGGAAGAATTTGGTGGTGGAAGGAATGCATAGGGACATCAAACTTTTCCTGTGACAAATTACATGCATTCTTTCAAATATAATGCTACTAATAATAAGCATTGGGTTTCTTTTCTGGCACATGGCTGCCTCCTTTATTTCAGCAGCTCATTCTAAACTGCTACAGTCATCAAAGATTAAACCCAAACTCCCACTTTCTCTCAGACTGTAGCTAGAACCTGGTTTTCTTCACACTCTGTCAAACCTTATATATATATTTTTCTTTTTGAAGTTAATTTTTAATTTGCCGCATTGTCAATAACTGACAAGCCCAGGCTTTCGAGATTAATTCCTGTATTTATAATGATACTAATTAGGGAAATCTCTGAAGCACTGTTATAATAATAAATAACAATAAGCTCCCCCACTTTCCTCCCACCAAGGCATTATCAAAGGAGGTTGAAGAACATACAGTACAGCTCACTGAGGACAAAAAGGTGGCTTTATGCCATCTTGGAGCCTGACCTGACTTTGGGCCAGGTGTGTCCCAGGCCAGCTGTCCAAGGGGATTATTATAACAGCCAGGGTATTATGGTAGCACCAAGGAAGTCTCAGCCGTGCCTTCTACACCATCCATAGAGAGGGCTGGTGTTGTAGCAGTGACCGTGACCGTCAGTGAAGGATTGAGGTGAACCCTCCCATGACTGGCTATGCTGGCTTTAGGGCTAATCAGTGCTGGTGGAGCAGCCTTAGCATTCCTGCTAACTAGAGGGAAATCTCCTTTAGCTCTAGTGAGAGAGGCCTGTTTTTATGGAGCTGACAGATTAGAATTCTGATCCCAGCTCTGTGTGTGTGACAGATGGAATAGTTATGCTGTTGTCTCCAGCACATGGATTTGTTATAATAGGCTTAACATTTCACCTGCCCTCTTAAAAAAAAGAAAAAAAAAAGATTTCTACCCGAGTTTTTTCTCCCCTTAACAAAAACAAATTCAATGCTCTTTTCCCCTCACTTGAATGAAATACATACCCAGTGCTCGTGAGCAACCCTACAATAATAAAGCTTTGCGTGTGTGTGAAATCCAAGTTCAAGTTTCAAGCTTCTGAGGATAACGGTGTGAAAGCAATGGGAAGAATGGAATGGTTTTAAATCATTGTTTTGAACTATGTTAATATTCCCCGAGTGTTCTTTCTAAGTTCATTGCCGGTGACAATTTCCACAGCAGTTGTAAACCACAATTAGTGTGTCACAGCTCAGCATTACATCGACTTTCAACTAGAAAGATAACCCTGCTGTTGTAATAGATGCTAAGGGTGACTTCCAGCTGAGAAAAGTTTTAGCTCAGCTCCTACCGGCTCATTGGGAGTAGGCTGCCTTTTGGCTCATCTGGCAAAGGATCCTAGTTCATGTCCTGCTTGCAGTAACATGCTTTATGTGCACGGTCACCAAGCCCAGCCAGTGACTTCCCAGAGATGGAGCTTGGAGACTTCCCAGTAGTGACGTTCATGGCTCCACTTCTTAAAGACCTTTGTGACTAGCAAAATATCAGATGCTGGCTCATAGCTTCCCCTGCTTAATACAGGATTTGGAGCTGAGGTCAAGGTCCTGAAAAGGGAAACATAAATGTAATGAAGTATTCCACCCCAAAGGATTTTGTAATCCACTAACATAGGGCAGGTGTACACTACAGACCTATGTTGGTATTACTACGTCACATGGAGTGTGAAAAATCCACATCTTTGGGCAACATAGTTTTACTGACCTAACACCCAGTATAGACAGTGCTATGTCTATGGGAAAGCTTCTCCTTTCAACATAGGTACTGCCTCTTGGGGAGGTGGATTAACTACGCCAATGAGAGAAGCTCTCCCATTGGCATACTGGTGTCTTCAGTAAAACATTCCAGCAACGGTGCAGCTGTAGCGCTATACGTGAAGACAAACCCATAGACATTTCCAATGACTCAGCACAGATCTCACTTAAATCTTTGGATCTCCCTGTGATTCTACTCCAGAATTTTTGCCTATTCTTTTCCAGATCTGGGTGCTGTAGATGTCTGTTCAACACCCCACACCTTTGCATTCCTTCCCTTTACCCCCATCAATCATCCTGTATAACTGAGAAATGTTTCCAGAATTAGGCATCATGTGAAGCAGAGATTTTGATCCAGGCCTCTGTGTCTTTCCAAGTCGATTATTGCACTGCTTTGCTTATTGCCATTCTGACTCATTTGATTAACAGGCTGTGACTGGTGACAAAGTACGCCAACCAGGATTCTGACTGGCACCAGGCAACTGAGTCATGCAATCTCAAAACTGTCCCAAATTAAAGTGGTTAGCAGCCATAATTCGGTCGGTGACAGGCAAACCTCACAGTGTTCAGAGGTCGAGGTCAGATTTGTTCAAAGGTTTATCCAAACATATAGCAGTTAGACAAGGTATCTCATGAGACAGAGCCTTCCTGTAAGGTTTCCTGTATGGCCAAGTTACGAGCTAGTAGAAAATACCTCAGGAAAAACTTCTATTCCCAAGTGAAATCAGGAAATTCAGAGGCTCTGTGGAAATGACAAACAAAAAACAAAGCAAACACAATGCCCTGCTCCCCCAGCCATGCAAAGAAAGGGATTAACTGTATGTTCCAACTGCCATAAAAGCTTCAGGGACCTGGCTGAAGGCACAGACTCTTTCTTATTTTATCCAACCCAAGTTGCCTACCCCTAATTATTAGGTGCTTATGCTGACTAGAGATAGAGGTGTGGTGTGATCCCAAGAGTGGGCATTCAGATATCATGGTGATGAATTCATACAAATAGGTAGGGAGATGAGTTCCAGTCACAGTTCTGACACTGACTCCCTTCAGGGTATGTATACGCTGCAACTAAAAAACATGTGGCTGGTTTGTGCCAGCTGACTCAAGCTCATGGGGCTCCGGCTGCAGGACTGTTTAATTGTCATGTAGACTTTTGGGCTTGAGCTGCAGCTCCAGGACCTTCCCACCTCACAGGCCCTAGAGCCTGAGCTCCAGCCTGAGCCTGGAAGTCTACACTGCAATTAAACAGTCCAGTGAGCCCGAGTCAGCTAGCACAGGCCAACCGCAGGTGTCTAATTGCAGTGTGGACGTACTCTTGGAATTAGGATCAGATCCTCTCAACCCAACTGCTTTTCTTGATGGCCTTGGGCAAGGCATTTCACCTCTCTAAGAACTCTCTTCAGTAAAAGAGGTCAAATGATACTCACTTAGTCACAGGAGGAATTACGTCGTAATCTGTTAATGTTTTTGACATGTGCTGAAGGTGATGAGTTCTCTTCAGTGGAAATTCTGGTTGAAATCATTCATTTGGTTCATTCTCTCTTCAGTTGGCCAACAAGACTTTGGAGCAAAGCAACATTACCTATTGGTCTGGTGTTCCTCAGATTATTGGCTCCTAGTTTTGTAAATGAAGCGAAAAGAGACCAGTACCAGCCAATAGTGACTAGTAGAGATGTTAAACCCTCAAATCAGATTGGATGTCTTTCTCAAAAATATGCTCTAGTTCAGCTAAAAGTTAGGAGTCTGATGCAAGAATCGCTGGGCGGAACTTGTTGGACTATGCTATGCAGGCGATCAGAATGGAAGATTATAATGGTCCCTTCTGGCCTTTAAATCTATGAAAACCAGTAGACACCAGTTGCAAGATTCTAGGCATTTCCAGTAGCCCTATAGACATTGTTAGTGTTATGCTATTGACTAATGGGGACCTAGCTGTTTCCGGGGGCCGGTGATTCTGGACACAAAGCTGTAGATACTTATACACAATAGCTGCAAGAAGGAATCAAGGGCAGTATACTGTTACTGTAAAGAAGCCTCAACAGGATAGAAATGATGTAAATTGTCAAAGATGCTGCTGCAATTATGATGCACTTCTTGAGCCTGAAGAAACTGACATCCTCTTTGGCATGGAAAATAGACGAAACATGAATGGCCGGTGTCCCATGAATCTCCTGCGAATGACTATGGTGAGGCAGATCTGGGATTATGGAGATTTCTACCACTAAGTCCTGGCAGGCTCCCTGGCCTTTACTCTCCCTAGTGTATCCAAGTCAGGGCTGATGCTGAATAGCTTGTCAGCGTGGAAAGTCTTGGCATGAATGCTCTTACCCTTGATCTGGTCTGTGAGCCAGTGGCCACTTGCTTCTGCCTGTCTCCTACCATTTGCATGCATTAAAATTAATCACTTTTTATTTTCAAGGACAGTGATTAATCCACTGTGCCCTTCTGCTATTGCTAAAAATATATTAACTGCTTAGCCTGGAAAAGAAGAAGAATTCCTGTTTTAACAGCAAACAATAGGGTTTAAATACATCCCAACTCCTCTAACGTCTCTCGGTAATTAGCGACAAAGGCCCTCCTGTTCAAGTACAGGCGAATGTTAAATACCCACCTGCATTATCATGAAATTCACTTACCAGCTTGGCCTGTCTGTCTGCCAGGCACATGAGTTATTATGGGAGCCACTGCTCCTTTTGTTCCCCCTCTGTTTCCTAATCCCTCAAACAGCACAGAGTTCGACATCTGTCAGCACGGACACTCGCTGCTCACTGAAGGCATTAGCAAAGAAAAGATCCTACTTAGAGGAGGGGCTGCAGAGCATCTCCTGATTTTAATCATCTCCCTAAATGTCCACTGCCCTGGGAAAGATGAGCTTCCTAGAGATCAGCCACCCCAGCCCCCCTTCCTCCCACGCACACTTTGATTCCTGCTAGTGTATGAAAGTGACGGGGTTGCATTTCATACACTCCCAACCCTTCATCACTCCAGTTGTATGGTAGGGGGAAAAACCCACCCAAGCAACCAAACCCATAAGTCATGCTCAGTGGCCTCTGCGAAGCATTGAAAGCACAGTCTTCTTGAGTAAGGCAAGCGATGGGACCATTAGCAAAACAGATGACTATGCAGCAAACGAGAGCCGTGTTCTGCCTTTCTACCATGGCCTGCTCCTTTCAGAGCATTTCTCTGGAACATGGCAGACACAGATTCCAGCTGATAGAGCACTTTACCACCTGCACTCAAGGGTTGTTTTTTATTTAAAATGAATTAGTTGCTGGATTTGACAGATCCGTAGCCCAAAGTCTTTTTTGCTCACAAAACAAATGCAGTCCAGGTGGTGACAGAGCAAGCATCCCCCTGCCCTCTGCCAGTGTCTATCTATCTATCTATCTATCTATCTGAGTACTCACCCCAGCATCTGCCTCCAGGCAACCCCATCTAATATGTTCTGTCTCCATGGTTCGTTTAGCCCCAGCCACTCTGTTGATGATGAGAGTGCCAGTTAGTACCAGTTATGGGTGGGTGGTTTTTTATGTGAATATCTTTCAGGTAGGAATTAGGATCAGATCCTCTCAACCCAACTGCTTTTCTTTAAAAGCCGTTTCCTATTAAGGACGTGCACGTCTCCAGCTGTTTACCTCCTCCCTCACTTCCCATGTGAAGTAAGATAAATCAAGAGGTTCGGATTGGAAAGTCTCCTGGGATCTTTAATATCCATGCAAAGCAGACAGGGCACAGGGTTTAAGGTCTTATCTGAAAGACTCATGCAAAGTAAACAGAATGGAACTCAATTTATTTACTGGATCGTGGAACAAAGAAGGCTTGAACCAACCCTGCTGGAATGTGAGCCTATCACTTCAAGGAGTCTAGATGTTTTAAATCAGATGCTCAAATCACTAAGCCACTTCTGTCCCTTTCCAAAGGTGCACAATAGCTAGTGCTTTTCCTTTAACCAGCATTCCCCTCCCTTTCCACTAGAAATGAGCTTGAGCTGTCCTGATAATTATTGCTCTATCTCGGGTGGCACATGAAGTGGGGTCTCAGCCTTCACCGCTCGGCAACGTCCCAGGTTTTTCTTATTAACTGTCGTAATGATGGGGGAGAATAAAAGGCCCGAGAGCTACATCAGTCACTTCATCTCCTCTGGTCTGAGATTTGAGTCACTCAAGCGTCAAGAGAGTTTTTTTAATTTCCAACATCACGCCTGCCAGAAATTAAAAATAAACTGGGAGCAAAACCATCAGATTATCCAATCACACTTGAATTGTCTTTTTTTTTTATTATTATTATTTGATCTGCATTGGGAGCAATAAGCTATTCTGCAAATCAAAAAATGTCTTGGATTTGAATGGATTTTTATTAACCAATCTATAGTTCACATTAGTGATTGGCTAATAGCCCGAAACATTGCAGCATGCTCTGCTGGAATTGAGTTTAAATTAAAGCTACCAGTTCATAAAAATTGCTTCTGTCTATATAACTTTGATCGTTGCATCTTAAAACATTTAATTAGCTAACGCTTCTGAGGGAAGAGCCTTAGACCCAGCTGAGCCAGTTTCTCAAAAGTGGTAGAGAATTAGGGAATTAATTCGAAGCTTGGAAGTGTCACCTGACACCCAGAAGCCAGGGCTGTATTTAGTAAGGGAAGCAGCTGCAGCCTTCTCTTGGTGACCAGTTGTAGGAGCCTGGGTGGAGGAATCACAGATTCTTACTCATAAAGTGGTCCTCAATCAAGCCTGAAGCCAATTAACATTCAGCCGCATACAGAGTTCATTAATTACGGGAGCGGTATTGAAGGTGCGTGCATGCGTGCACTTTATCATCTGTTGGGGAAGAGCGGAAACTGAACCCATCAGAACAAATGAACTCAAAGTGCACTTGTTAGCACCATGTTTTATTTCGTGCACTAGGGACAGGATGAAGAACACATTGGAAAGCTTTCACAGGAACTGATCCTGTGCATTGCTGAGATGTCCTAATGGCAATGAGACTCAGCACTTCACAAAAGAGGGCCCATTTTTTTTTTCACAGAGCTACTTCACTCTAGTCCAAAAGTCACTGTAAGGGAGCAGCATTTACATATCATGAGGCGCTGCATCATTCTGAGGCTGTCATTTTGTTCCTTTCCAGAGAGGCTGGGAAGCCCATGGTTTGGTTTTGCATAACTTTATCAGTCACACGTTGGGTTTGCAAAACAAAACCAGGCGTGGTTTGGATTTCAGCTTCCATGTTATCCAGAGAGGCCAAAGTTTGTACATGCGACAAAGAGTCCTGTGGCACCTTATAAACTAACAGAAGTATTGGAGCATGAGCTTTCGTGGGTGAATACCCACTTCGTCAGACACATGTACGCAAGAGCCACCTGAACTCCCCGCACCTGCACTGCCTGCACCAAATGCGAGCTGCCTCAGGTAAGTGCTCCACATCCCAACCCCCTACCCCAGCCCCAAGCCCCTTCCCACACCCTAACTCCTGGCCAGACCTCCCATCCCCAGCCTGTTCCTGCACCCTAACTCCCTCCCAGAGCCTGCATCCCCAGCCCGATCCCACACCCTAACTCCCTCCCAGAGCCTGCATCCCCAGCCCTGAGTCCCCTCCCACACCCTAACTCCCTCCCAGACCCTGCACCCCCAGCCCTGAGCCCAAGGAGGAGAATGCAGAAAAAAATTAAAAACGGGGTTTGGGGGAGAGATAAGAGAGAATGCTCTGCCTGTGGATGGGTGGGGAGAAAAATGAAGCTGAGCACAGGGCCCCCCAACTCTAAATCCACCATTGATGACTGGCATGTCTTCAACAATACACTCACATACGTGGTGAGTTATATCAGCCTATGGTGCCCCTTCTCCACCAATATTTAGGAACGTGGACCCGGCTCCACCAATGTTTGGGCTTACTGTGCTCTGGGGGGCCCCACGCTTCAGGGCGGCCTGTGGGGCTAGCAGGGGGCCTGACACCGGCAGCATCAAGCGACCAGGCCCCAGCCCACCCCACCCCGCCAGCTCCCAGCATCGCTCGGGGGAGGGGCTGGAAGCCAGAAAGAAGCAGGGCAGGGGCTTGGGGGAAGGGGTGGGATGAGGGCGGGGAAGGGGTGAAGCAGAGGTGGCTCGGGCTGGGTTGCTTGCTGCTGCTGGCGCCAGGACCCCACTAGTCCCCTAGGCCGCCCTGGACCCCACGTCCCCTGAAGCGCAGGCCCTGGGGTGGTTGCCCCAGTCCGTCCTATGGATGGAACAGCTCTGGGTCCAGGGCGGCCTGGGGGCAGAGGGGGGCCTGGCCCCTCCCCCAAGCCTGTGCCTCTGCCCTACCTCTCTCCGGCTTCCGACCCCTCCCCTGAGCGATGCCGGGAGCTGGCGGGGTGGGGTGGAGCTGAGCGGGGCGGGCTGGGGCTGGGTCGCTTGCTGCTGCCAGTGCCAGGCCGCCCTGGATCCTGCTTCCCCCTGAAGCATGGGGGCCCCCCAAAGCGCGGGGCCTGGGGCAGTTGCCCTGGTCCGTCACGGGATGGCTTTGCTTGGACCCGTTCTGGGCACCACCAAAAATTACACAAACCTGGTGCCCATGTACACTCACACATTTGTACAGTGGCAGAGGCCTCCTAGGTTGTGCAAATCCTCAAAACCTCTTGCCCAGTGGCTGGGGATCTCCCAAGCCTGTGTGCCCTCAGGCCAGAGTCGGTTCAGATACAGACATTTCAGTTTCACTTTCAGATAAGGTCTTTTATGTCAGCTAAAAAGAAAATAAAAGACCCACTGGGAAAGAAAGACAACAATGTGTTTTAGAACAGCTGCCCCCACCTTTCTCTCCTCCCGCTGCTTTGCATCACCAATCTTTAGGAGATGGAAAGATCGGGCCACTACAAATAGGGCATATTGGGGTGGGAGCGTAGGGAGGAGACTCAACTACATACTTGCAATGCAAAAAACTCCAGACATTGGGAGTGGAGTGTGTGGACCTGATCCAAAGCCCATGGAAGTCCGTGGAAAGGCTGTCATTGACTTTAATGGGGTTTGGATACGGCTTTGCATGAGGGGTTATATTTTGACCACACCGTGGAACAAATCTTACCCTTAAGAGGAAGATGCATGACAAGAATTAGTCCAATGCACTTCACACATGCTACTGACAAAGACCGGTTGGCAACAGCTTGCTGTACTGCTTGACTGTAATGGAGCTAGTTCTGCTTGCACAAAACCAACGCTGAATCATCCCTGACAGTCACTGAGAAATAGATTACCATTTGCAATCTCCCTATCTGTCCAGGTAGCAGGTTGTATAAGCCCCAATATACAGTACTCCAGGGTGGAATCAATTAAAATAGATCCAGTTGCCTAGCTAGATAAATATATACAAACTAAGGCTTAAAAGACCAATATTTTCATAATGGTCTTTTTCACAGTATCAACAGACAGGCTAAGAATGCAGATGGAAAGCCAGGGAGTCTGATCACTCCTTGCAATTTCAGACCACAGAGCTGGACCATGTGGGACAGGACTGAATGAGATTGGCAGCAGAAGACAATGCCGGCAATGCTGCTGGCTTGCTAAACAGACAGTGGGCTTCAATCTTCAGAACTGTCACACCAGCACTAAATTCACTTCAGAAGTTTCATATTAATTTGCTTAACACTCATTTATGGTCATTTCAGTGTGTTAATTAAATACATTAAAAAATTCAATGACACAAATGTATTTTTGTCATATAAATGGCCTGACCTCAATGAATGCCATCAAGGAAAAGCAGATTTAGTGTAATGTGGAAAATCTGGATGGCTCCGCTGGCCTGTAATCATACTGCTGAGATGTTTTTTTTATGTAGGTGAGGAATATAGTTGAATATAGTTCAATATGAACCAGGGTCTATTCCTAGCTATGCCACTGACTCTTTTTGTAGACTTGGGTAAGACACTTCCCCTCTCTGTGTCTGAATTTCCCCACGCGCAAAGCAAGGATAACACTTGCTAGAACTGAGTCAGCCACAGGCCTTTTTTACCACACGTAGCCATTCAATTTTAAAGGGAAACTTCAGACCATGTTCCTGGCCCTCTTGTGTTAGTCCCCCAGACACATTCAAGTACTCAAGCATTGTCAGCATGAATCCACAAGAGAAGCAAATGTGAAGTTAGAGTAGTCACTGAAAACAAATTTCAAATGATATGTTCAGTTGTAAAATAATAGCTAGCTCTTATATAGTGCGTTTCATTGGTACATCTCAAAGCACTTTACAAAGGAGGTCAGTGTCATTATCCCCATTTTCCAGATGGTGAAATTGAGGCAGGAGGTGGTGAAGTGATTTGCCCAAGGTTGAGTTGGGAACGGAACCCTGGTCGCCTGTGTTCCAGTCCATTAGACAGCTGCTACGGTTGGCTATGTAAATCATCCAATCAGGGATGAGCAACAGGACCACATGACTCCAAACTCACCAACACAGCATGAATGGCAAATATTTGCAGTTTGTGAACCATCTGCAAACCAAGTATTATTGACTGAATAAATGTGTGAGTAATTTTGAATAATGAATAACTTTCATAATTTGGCAATCAGTTCATAGACACGTCACAACCAGTAAAAAAGGAGAAATTCATTGCATAAATGGTTTGCTATTAATTATTCACTTAGTTGCAACATATGCCTCTCTCTCCCATGGGAGTTCTGAGGGTTATTTAGTTAACGTTTGGTACAAAGCTTTGAAAATGTAAAGCTCTAACCAAATGCTAAGGCTTGTTAGTACATGAACTGGGATTTTCAGCTTCCTCCGTGAATTTTCTGGCTTGTGTGGATTTTGTCAGATCCTTAGGGTCATATTTTCAGAAATGGCCACAACATTTGCACCTACAATTATCTGCATATGCAAATCCCCTAGTATTCTGTGCCAATGTCATTTACACCTGCCAGTCAGGTACACCTTTCACTCTCTGGGTTTTGTGCGCAAGTTTGGGCTTGCAGCTGAAGCGCTGAGGGCCTCCAGGCACAAATTATTGAGGGTGCAAATTGTGTTTGGGAACATAATTTCATAGTTTTTGAGGCCAGAAGGGATCACTGTCATCATCTAGTCTGACCTCCTGTGTAAAACAGGCCATATCGTTGCTTCCAGTAATTCCTGTAGTGGAGGGAATGAGTTTTTCCAGCTGTGTAAGTGAACATTACCCAGCCCAATAACTTGTGGCTGAATTAGAGCGTATCTTTTAGAAGAACCCAATCTCAATGTAAAAGACACTAAGTGATGATGAATTTACCATTTCCCTTGACAAGCTGTTGCAGCGATGGTTCACACTCACTGTTTAAATGTGAGGTAAAGATCCCATGGAAACTGTGGTCTTCAGTATCATTGCTATGTCGCTCTTGTCATCCCTGAAAATGAAAAACTCCTTTCTGCTCTATGGGGCACTTCACAGTTTCCACAGCAGACGGTCTAGTGAATAAATACAGAATAACAGACTTTCCTAACCACACTATTTACTTGGTTCTTTGCAATGGCTCTGAATGAGCCATTAAAGACTGTTCTGTAAATATAGGATTATGGGCTTTTTAAACACATGCTATTCACTTGCTGTGCCTTCATGGGGATCTCTTCCTAGCAGTCTCCTACTGACAGACTCTTTGTTAATTCATCTTTCATTTGAAAGACAGCCATGACTCTCCGATCATTGTTTTGCAGTCCATCCAGACAACATGGATGCTGTTAACCTGAGAGAGAAGCTTGCTTGGTTTTTCACATAGAGTAGTTATGGTTGGAACGATCACATCATGATACTGGAAATTTTGCATTTTTGCCTCATATTGATACAACTTAATGAGGGTGAGAGAGCTGGTGGGAGTCTTTAGCTGTCTTACACAGTTTCCTCATAAAACCTGAGACGGATTCTTCCTCTCCTTGAAGTGTTTAAGTCCTAATCCAAACACAATTGGTATCTTCCCAGGACATTACAGCAGGTGCCGGTTCTGCTATAAGGCAATGCTGTTCTGTGGGCTGGTTCTTCAATAATGTTGATAATTAATGCAGCTCAGCATCCTGGAGCAAAGTCTTGGGAATCCAATCTATAATCTCCCACCACTTAGTGTTTCTTATTAAGCCTGCTGGTATTCAAAGAGATGGATGCAAACCGGGGCTCTGAAACCTGGCTGCGGGGGGGGGGGGTCTAGGAGCCAGCCACCAGCCCAAGAGGGAAGGTCTACATTACTATTTTTAGCCCTGCAGCCCAAGGCCCAGGAGCCCGGGCTCTGAGATTGGGCACTACAGGTTTTTCTTTGTAGTTTAGACATACACGTACCCAAAGAGGCCAGCTGCCTTTATGACTATAATTTACCTCTGAGCCACAAGGGGAACCAAGGTTATAGAAAACTTTTCTAGATGGAAGCAATTAATAATCCCACAGCTTTTCAAATTTCCTCCTTAATTAAAAATTTTATGTCTCTTATTTTGTATCCTTGACAGATGTTTTAAGGCTACTGTCTCATATTTGTGCTTGGCAAATTTTCTTGCTGACCTGAGATCTCTGTGGGACTGAATCATATCTGTGAATGGGCTCAGAAAATATTATTAATATGCTTAGTAAAGAAGTAGGGTCGTGTCTACTCATGATTCTTGTTTCCTGACCCTTTTTAAGGTTGATAATGTTAGAATAATGACCCATTGATCTGACTGCAGTATGGTTCTTCTCCCAGAATCAGGCTACACAGAATTCACCCTCTGGAGTTCAATATCTTGTGGGGATATCTTGGGGTGGATAACAAGGACCCTCACATTGAGGGCAAAGTAAAACCTTAGATACCTTTATTAAAATAATGGAGAAAGCTAGAAAAGATCCAAGCCATGTAACAAGATAAAGATAACATAGGATCTGCGGTATCCTACTATGCATAAGCTTTTAGAATTTCATACTCACACCCTTAGTTGAGGACCTGGTGGTAAGAGACAAAAGAACCAGCCCTGCCTCTAGCATGCAATGCCCGATGGTCCAAGTTTCCAACGAGTTGAAGGGTCAAGTAGAAAAGAAACAGACAGCAATGGAAGATGCCCAGGAAAGAACAGCCCCAGACCACATGATGACCATCCTGTTACAGGGCCTGAGCATCATCTGCTCATGCTCAGTCCTCCATGCCCATTATTATGCCCATATTTAGCCTTTTCACCAATATAATACTGAGGTGTACTTATTCTATAGGTTAACATATTGATATGAGTAACTACCGTTTCAGCACAGGATCATTCCATCACCCCTTGCTTAAGCGGATTTGTGGTTATTCCTTCCAGATTCCTTGTGGTCGCACTGACTGGAACATTCTAACTCCTACCATTGAGCAAGCTCTTCTTAGTTTCCAAAAATCTAAAGGTAACCCTTGATCTGTGCCTGGTTTGTGGCCTACTTAACCACACTTATGCTAACTTATGCTCCAGCTAATATCTTAGAGGATACAGGCCTGTAGGTTTCTTGCATTACAGCCAGAGATGATAAAGGCTACATTCTCTAATCCTTGCTGGTGGAGTGCGGATCTTTGTCCCACTCTAGTGCCAGGAAAATCTGTGGAGGTTTGAGTATGCCTCTGAGCTAATGGCTCTGGTAATTTAGTTCAAACACTAGAGTCAAGATTTTAGGTCTAGAAGTGCTGGCTTTAGTCCCCGCAATGACCTGTCCAGAGGTGATGGGAAAAGTGGCAGCCCATCCATGTTTGGTTCATCTGCAGGGATTGAACCCAAGATTTCTTGATCTAAAAGCATAAGCTCCTACTAATTGAGTTGAGGACTAGGTCTGTTAGCTCAAAGGCAGTAGCAGGCTCATTAACCTCTTATGCAGTTCAGCCACTAGATAGGACAAAGAGCGACACCGTGTTAGCATGGGACACAGTAGCAACCCCCCATACAGCTCAACCACACCAAGCAACAGTGGAAGCACTAATGTAGACAAGGTGCCATGGATGTTTTAACAACCACGCTGTATAGCACTGCTGTGAGCAGGGGTAGACAACACGGTGGTGAAGAGGTGGGTGTCTGGACTACACTACTGCTCCCCTCATTAGACCTGCATGACTAGCAACGCTTGGAGATTTTAAGAAAAGCAAGTCTAGTATAGACACGGCCCACACAGGAAGTAGCTCGTTTCATCCACAGCCACAATGTAATCATCTCTGAGAAAGAATGCGGCAGCCATCAGAACAGTGCCGCAGCGCTGAAGGCCAGGAAGTGAAGAATAGCTTCTCTAATTAAAGCATCAGGGGAAGAAAGAAAAGCAAAATGTAATTATCATACTTGAAGTTTGGCCAGGACACCAGAGTTAAAACTCCTATCCTTACAAGTGCCCGACCATCATTAATAACATGTGGTCGGGACCTCAGTTGTACACCAGCCTGAAAGGCAGCCCCTGCAGCAGCGTAGATGCCATAACAACGGGCCGCGGGTTCGGCACAGAGAAGACTCCGCCAGATGACTCACCAGTGCACTTCCTGCCAAACTGCTATCCTGCTATTGGCTCAGCCTGACCCAGCTTAGCAAAGGGAAACTGGTGGAGTTGCCACCCAGGGGGCAGTGCTATGCTCATTACTCTTTGAAGCTTAAAAACAAACAATTCTATCGAATTCTTCTTCTATTGCACTTGCTTATTTAAAAGTACTTCAGCAGGCTTTGTTTGTTTGTGTTCCCAGCAAGTATTTGCAGCTGATCAGAAGTCAAGATTGACTTTTTTCTTTAGCTCAGTGACCTGGGAAGCTGGCATCTCAGACACTAATCAACCAACTAACAGCATGCTTTGTGGCACAGGGAAACCTGACAACAGTGCAACAATTAAAAATATCTTAGTGGCTACACCTAAGTTCTGTCACAAGATCTATTCAAGCTGTTGAAAACAGCTCATAAATTTTACAAGAGAGGAACAGCTGGAGTTGGCACCAGGGAGTGCTGTTGTTTTGGCTCGCAGATACAATAATTCCATGGTAATAATAAAAAAAATAAAATTCCACTAGACACCTGCCAATTTCACGACTGCCTTTCTAGCTCCTTTTCTCCCCTCTCATTTTCCTGTGAGCATTTTGTGTCTTTGTGATAAATTGGGGACTGGAAATGTTTTTGATGGTTTCATTAAAAAAAAAAAAAGGCTACATACAAGAAAACTGACTGGTATATTTAAAAAAAAAAACCTTTCTTTAAATACTTTGCTGACCAGAAAATAATATCTTTCACAATGCCTAGTTACGGATTCGGCGTCTCAGGAAGATATAGGTACATAGCCCGTGATCCTGCAGGGCCCTGCACCTATGAAGAAGTCAACAGGCCTCTGTCCAGTTGCAGGGATCTGCCCACACATTATTGGGGCCACAGCCTGTGCCGCACCCATCAGACCTTGTGAGGCTGGCGCTATACTTTGTAGACTCCAAGAAACACTAAAGCCCTACGGAAAGTAATACTAGTGATTCAGTAGGTGGTGCTCTTCCCTCCAAGTTACCATTGGACCCAATGCCCCAGCATTGCACTTGCTAGGAGACACTGTGCTGCTGGAGACATCATCTTTCAAATGTGAGGTAAAACCAAGATCTTAACTGTACACGGTTATTAAAGATCAGATAGAGCCTGGGTGTGGTGTCTTGGCTAAATTGCTACTGCTCCCAACTCTGGAAGTGCTCCAGACATTCTACAAGCCTATGAGAGGGCATGATCCCTGCCCCAAGGAGCTTACAGCCTACTGCAGACACAGATAAGCTGTTCAGACACATATGATGTGCAAGGGAGACATCCAAGCTTGAGCTGTGAAAGGAATGCTGGGCCTCAAGTTCTGTGGCTGGACCACATTTTAAGGAAAGATTTCAGAAAAAAGAGGATGGTCGTTTGGCAAACAAGAAAAGGGAGGTGTTTATTACTTATCATAGAAGGCGAGGATCTGTGATACTACCTGAGGGGTGGTACTATCCAATGGATAGGACACTAGACTGGGACTCAGCAGACCTAGGTTCTATACTTGACGTTTCCACTGGCTTGATGTATAACCCTGGTAAAATCACTTCACTTCTCTGGGCCTCTGTTTTCACAGTTGTTGAACAGACGTAATGCTGCTGATCCACCTTTGTTAAATACTTTGAGATCTGCAGATGAAAAGTGCTGTTCAAGAGTGAGGTACTATTAATATTTCTCAAGCTGTTGGGGACCTCAGGTGGAAGGTGTTAAAGCAACACAAAGTGCTATTATATTATTATTATTTAAAATGTTATATCCCAATATTCTCTCCTCTTCCAGTGAATGTGTCCACCTTCCTCTCTCACTGATGGAAACTGAATTGTCTTCAGTATTTTATATTGAAACTTTTTATTGCATTTTTTTAAAATATAATAATAATATAGATCCAGTAATTAAATTGCCACCAAAAGATAAGTCGTGAATGGTGAACTGCGTCAAATGAACAAATAACGAGAATAAAAGGGGACAAGAATACAAAGAAATGTATTGTATGACCGGCATATGGAATATTAAAAGATACAAAGAAAACATAACCCCCTTGATATTAAAGTTAGAGTGATGACTTTGATGGTTGATATTCAAACTACCAATACATCATTTGTATAAAGAAATCTGTATTAATAAAGAAATCTCTATAAAGAAAATTTCTCTGAATTGCTGATATTATTAGTTCACTGCTTGACTTGAGGGCAAAACTCTTGTTTCCAATCTGCATTTCAGATGCTCTTGTCTAATACTAACAATATTTAGTGCTAAGGTGGGACGTACAACCTACCTGTTTTCCATGAGGTTGCTGGAGGTTTGGCCATGGTTCCGCAATAGTTTCTCTGGCCCAATCCCATTTTCTGTTGGCCATGTAGGAGTGTAGAAGCAAACAGGAAAGGTTTAAAGGTTGGTGGGGCCATGCAGTTGGGCTCAGTAATCTATCAAGGTTGAAGCCCAGCTGTTGGGTACAAAAGCAGAAGGAAGCAAGCAGTGGTGGTGGGGTAGCGAGGACACTAAGCTCAGGCAGGCTGCTCTCATGTTTGAAACTTGGAAGGGGAGAACTTTCATTTTAAAACTCTGCACCATTATTATGCCTTGGGAAAGGCAAGCATTTTTTTCTCTTATATTCCACACAGGGGAAGATTTAGGGCCAGTCCCTAAGGTCTGGCCAAGCTCCAGGTCCTGAGTATGGAGAAAGGTGGCTTTAAACCAGCTTGACACTGTTTACAATCTTAGTGGAGGCCATGGTATAAATTAGAGCAGCCTCAGGATTGCTCTAAATTTCACTGGCTGGCTTGTCCCCCGGGGTGCTGTTCTGCCTGCCCACGATCACTGATCATAAGGAACTCCAGCCATGCTCTCTCCCATCCCTCATGCACTCTGGAATGCCCCTTTATAGCATGGGTATCAAGAAGTAAGTGTCATAGAGACAGCTGTGCCAGCTTTACATGATCCAGGGATACCTCTACACAAGAGGAATCCACAGCCGCCCAAGGAGGGCAGTATTCTGACTGCTTTGTGCTCTGGTTAGGGAATGCCTTCATCCAAGGATCCAAGGACTGGGCCAACACCACATGCCATTGATGAGTTTCATCAACAGAATTGGTTCCCTCAGAATGGAAACTAGCATGACATTGCCTGCTTCTAGACTGAGTGTGTGCCTGACGAGGTGGGTAGCTGATTTGTGACAATGCTGGTAAATACAGCACATACATCCCTGACCATACAGGTCTGGGGGGAATGTTCCACGCTGTGAGGTAATTCCTCAGCCAGAACCTGTGATGACTCATTCTTCTGGTGTGCTGCAGCTGCCAATCCAAAAGCCAGGAGCTGGTCAGATGACTCCCAGGGGCAGCTGCTTATTACCTCAGAAATGGCAGTGAGCCATTCTATGCAACATCACCACTCGGCTGGGAACTCTCCCTCTGCCTTGTGGTGTTACAGACTGCCTGGGCTTCCAGCCTGCTCCCATTCCTGTCTGAGACCTCCAGCCTGCTCTCACCAGCGGGTCTCACACCAGTATCCACCTGCACCTGCTTGAACTGGCTCCAACCCTGCCTCATTGAGTTGCCCAGCAGCCCCTGACACACACAGCCTATGGTGGTGTTGATTTTGTGGGAAGTGAGAGGGGAGCTCTGTCACCCCCACTACTCTCTCATATGCAGATATCAGAGTTTGATGCCCAGGTTCTGTAACCAGAAGATGGCCTGTGTATCAGGGAAGGTTGGGCATTGTAGACCACCCTCCAGATGTTGGCTTAGGTACTCTTCCATCACATGAATTATTGTGCATGACGTTGCCCTGCAGTCAGAGATGGAAGGAAACCAGTCCAAGCCAGTGCATGGTTGTGGCAACCCTGATCCAGCCAGAGACTAGCTTGTTGAGCCTGGTCCAGGATCTGTCATCAAATGGCGAAGGAGGCAGGTGCAGTGATGGATTCCTGAATTTACTTAGTGTGTTACTTAGACTTTCTCCCATCGATGCTTCAACTCTGTAAGGATATAATTTGAGGCTCCCTGGCGTCACTGATCATCTGTGCATGGTAAAGGCCAAGAGTGTGTGAGCTCCATAGCAAAGGAGCATTGAGACATCAGCTGCGGTGTCAGATCCTGGTCCATAATAGTGAGATCCTCTCCTGAATATCAGCAGACCTTTGATTTGGTCCAGTGCGTTGTTCCCTCTCTGAGGCTGGGGCATCAGTCAAACCGAGATATAGTAAGTTTGTTTCATCTGTTGCAGCTCTCCAAGCAGACTTAACAGTAGTGGTATCTTGTCAAAGGTCTGGTGTCACTATGAGCACTAATGAATAAAGACCGGAGGTCAGCATATAATTCAACCAGCCACTAATAATGTGAGTGAATTCAGCTCAGTGTCGACAAGCTGATGTGGCAGCTGTGCCCCCAGACCTCAGGGCAGTATTCAGGTGGAGCAAACACCAGTGCCAATATAGACTTACAGAGGACCAAAAGGTTTGCTCAGGAGGTTCCCATCAGTTTTTGTATCAAGGGACGAGATCTTCACTGTCAGGTGTTCCAGGTATGTGTATATTGATGACATCTGTATTGCTGACACTGGAAGCGACTTCCACATCTCAGCCATGGTACAGACATTTTGACCACTTACTTCCAGCAATGGAGAAAATTCTCAGTGAAACCGAGACAGTGGCAACTACTTGCCATCTGAACAAATCGTCTTGCCAATCAACCCATTTCAATCTGTGTCCAAGGATGCCGATTGCCATTCCATCCATTTGTCTCACACTTGGGAGTAAAACTCAACTATAGCCTGCCATATGGGCCTACCTGGAACACCTGCACTGTCTTGGTATCCACCCTACTCAATGGATCTTTTCCATGGGACAGCAGCAAGACACTCCTGGCCTAAGTTCTATTGTTTTGTTATATCCCATTTTCCCTTCTGAGAAGACAGTCTTCTTCCAGCAGCCACACATTCTGGTCTTGGATGCAGACAATAATAGTCTCCTTTGCTGAAACAGGGATTAGGTAAGGAGTTATCCTGCCATACATAGCACAATCTACATGTTCTTGGGTTCTGTTGAACAGCAGTTCCTCCTGGTTTTTAATGCTGGCTTCTTTTAGCGATGGGCCTGAATTGAACCTCTGAGTCTGAACTTCACATCCCCACAGATGGCAGAACCGAAATCCCACACCCAAACACCTTGGAATATAGAGGTTCAAAATCCTCATCTGAGTGTGAACTTCCCTGAAGTTTTGTGTGTTAATGTGTGGCCTATTATAGGATACACTATAGGTTCAAATTGCACACTTGGATGCAAATCCAGATCCAAGATTTCTTCAAGCCTATCACTACCTTGTCAACTGGACAAGGAAGATGAGGTGGAAGCCATAGGTTTGTGGTGTACAATAATATGGCCATTTATCTCATTGGTTCAACTACCGCTGGTGCTATGATATTGTTACAAAGGGAGTATTTTTGAAGACCACGTCAATGGCTCTGAAGTGGATGAGCCACTGCAGAGTTGATAGCGTGCTTCTCTAAACTAAAGAGTAGCTGATTGACTTGCCTGGGTATGTGAAACCCCAAGTATTCTGGCTAGAATCATTAGCTTTCTGCTAAAAGTTTCTTTCATTTGAGACCTATGGAAGAAGGCTGGGAAGATGAGACTTCACTAAGAAATAAACCACACAGATACACATGAGAAATTGCAATGACGGGGTCACTGTAGGTGAATTACGCTGCTGAGACAGCTTTAACTCAGTTACTAGGGGAGTGGAGGTAACTTGCTCAGATGCTGTAAAAACTAATTGACACACATGCCTGTTTTGGCCAGACAAAACTTTTTTGGGGGGGAAAAATTCCCCAGTAATTCTCCTTCTCCCCCTTTCACTTTGTGTTAAGCTGTTGTTTCACCAGGATACAATACAGCAATAAAACCTTCTGAATCAAAAACTCAAATACTGCAGTTTCTTTTGGATTTCACACGGACCTGACAAAGCAGAAGCAACTAGAGTGCGAGAAGGGATCGGGAATGGCAATGGAGCCTGCAAAAGCAGCCCTGAAAAATATACATCTGGGGGATCCAATCCTTTGAAATATGCCCAGCCAAAGAGCCTATAGACCCGAGATTTGGGGAACTGATTCTCCTGTTTACACCTGTGTGAATTCAATGACTTCAGTGAGAAAGGAAAATCAAGCCCTTTATATGAATTAATGATTTTCAGGCCATAGAATGCAAAATCTTCTACTTAGTGGGGGGCTTTGGAGGAGTCGGGGAGTGGGCAAGGGAGGCCCTTCATAGAACTTCATTCCCCTGTTTTACACAGTGTCTTCCTCAAGGGCCCTCATCATGGTGACCTTGCGTCAACCAAGGACAGCTGCATGGAGCCCAGGTATAAGAACTTGAGTAGAATAGAATAGAGCTCCCTTTGCAGCCTGTCTATGCAGTGCTAGATCTGATAGAAGGTGTGCTGTAGAATGACTCTAGCATCCTCTCCTCCTAGGGAGGCTTAGTATGCTGTCTCCACAGCACTCCCAGCTCCAGCTGGCTTTAGGGAGCAAGAGACAACTGTTCTATTAAGTCACAATAAACAGGACTTTTGATTACATTCCGAATGATTTCCCTTTAAACGAAGTCCCTTTTAAAAGAATAATAACTTATTTTCCAGACCCAAACGTCGGTGGAAGAAGCTGGGCTCGTTTTCATGTTTTAGTTGTGAAACCGTATCGGGCGGCACCATCTGATTCCTTTTCTTACCATTCTTTTGTGCCTTTCCTTTGTAAGCCAAAATGAGCACATTCAGGCGTGAGAGAAAGAGGTGAAATCAGATTGTATTGCATTTCTTTGGGATAGACAGTGCGATGGTTTTTTTCTTAACTCCTGAAATTTCAGATAGCCTGAGAAAAATACAAGCACAGACAAAACTACAAGCACAGACAAAAGTGGGGCCGATGCCTTCCCTCTAAATGCTATTTTAAAAACCCTACCAATGTAAATGGGCCTTCTTATACAGCTATTTTATTTATCATTCTTTTGACAAGCTTTAAAGTCTTTTTTCTTTAGGTGCTTTTGAACGAGTTAGCTTCTTGTGAAAGTGATGGGCTGTTAATAGTGGCTCCAGGTGGCAGTCACAGCGGGAGCAGGTGTTCTGCAAGCATTTCCTGCCCCCAAACACCTCTGCCAATCCAGCTCAGTCCTGACCTGCGGCACTCACTGCTATTCCAGCCCTGGGTTCCCATACACAGCTCTGCCTGTAAACCCCCTAATTCTGACCTGCAACACTACCTGCTATTCCATTCCTGAGCACCCATGAGAGCTCTGCCAAAGCATCTCTGTCCTAATCCATTATTCCTTTCCTCAGACCTCAGTAGAACTCTACCAATGCACCTCATTCTTGATTTGTAATCCCTCCGTTATTCCAGTCCTGTTCCCTGAAACAAACTCTGCCAATGCACTTCACTCTTAGGTCTGGTCTACACTACGGGGGGGGGGGGTCGAACTAAGGTATGCGACTTCAGCTACGCGAATAGCGTAGCTGAAGTCGAACTACCTTAGTTCGACTGACTTACCCGTCCAGACGCGGCGGGGTCGAACTCCGCGGCTCCAAGGTCGACTCCGCCACTGCCGTTCGCGGTGGTGGAGTTCCAGAGTAGACCGGAGCGCGTGGGGAGTTCGAACTATCGCGTCTTGATTAGACGCGATAGTTCGAACTCCGAAAAGTCGAACTCACCGCGTCGACCCGCGCGGTAAGTATGGACCTACCCTTAGACTGCGTCCCACTCCCCCCTGCTGTTCCAGTACTGAATCCCACACACCAAATATTCTGAGTAATGATCTCACTTTTAATTTGGCTGAATTTGAGCATATAAGGAACCGGTTGTTTTGTGATCTATTCAAATAGGGGGATAGGATAAGACCTGGACCAGACTAATTTCTCTTTGAGGTCTAACCCAGAATCTGAACTCCCTTCTCCAGACGCGAAAGGCTGGTGCCTCTAGCCCCTGTGCATCGTGCTTCATTCCCACCGCTGTAGCTGCTTCCTGCTACTGTGTCACCCCCTTCCCCCTGCCCCGCCATTGCCCTTTCTCCTCTGTCGTCCCATGGCTGATCTTCTCTTCAATGCCAGGAAAAACACAGGCACATTTCTATTTGTAGAGTCATCACGATGGCTGCCAGTTGTGCCACAAAGACCAAAAGGAAGAAACAACGGTCTTAGGACATGACTTTTGAACACTCAGCATTATTTATTTGGACGCAACTCCACTAGCGTTAATCCCAACTAGAATCCATTGTTAGCAGGGCAAGGCGCATGTGCACATGTGACATAAATCACCCTAACAATGGGTAGAGAGCTACACTCATGTTGATGGCCCGATACCATTTTTTTGTCCATTGCTAATCAGAAGTAAAATTCTAGCTTTTTTAAAAACATACGTAAACCGAGTGACAGAAAATGTATTTGATCTCCCTTCCCACCAGGTTTTGTGTGGATTGATATCTGATATTTTGTCCTCTCCATCTCAGAAGAGTATGCATGGGGATTTCACAGAAAGTCTGCAGTAGTTTTATGAAGTTGTAGAAATTTTGCAGACACCATGGTTTTTTTTTAAAGTAGAAAAAACGCAGTAGTTTTCAAAGGTAAGAGAAAGTTTCTCTCAACCCAGGAGGTAACTTCTAAGACCTTTGTTCCAGGTTTTCTCCTATCCCTGATTATATAGTCTGGACATGAATCAGAGAAACAGAGCTTCTTAAAGCATAGCCCTGCCTGAGGTGCAAAGGGCATTGCATTAGCTTCAGCAGTGACAGACGTTAAAGGCAATGTTTTAAGCCAGGGCACTAACAAGCTGGTGATAGTAACAATATTACTTAGCCAACATTTTCAAACCTGGGGGGAAATTTTTACAAGCACCTACCAAATTTAGGAGCAGAAGTCCCATTGAAAATCATTTCATGCATTGGTACCTAAATAAAAGTAGCCTCATTTTCAAAGGTGCTGGACACTTGCAGCACTCTTTGAGTTCACTGGAATTTGTGGACGCTAAGCATTTATCCCACTAAATAAAATGGGAGCTGCTGGGTTCTCAGCATGCTTGAAAACAACTGCTTAAGGCTTGGTCTATACTTAAAAGTTAGGTCAAAGGTGTGAAAAAATCACCCCTCACCAACATAGTGATGCCAGCTTAACCCCCAGTGCAGACACAGTTACACTGAAGAATACTTCAGTCTCATGGACTCATAGACTTTAAGGTCAGAAGGGACCATTATGATCATCTAGTCTGACCTCTGCACAACGCAGGCTACAGAATCTCACCCACCCACTCCTGTAACAAACCCCTAACCTATGTCTGAGTTATTGAAGTCCTCAAATCGTGGTTTAAAGACCTCAAGGTGCAAAGAATCCTCCAGCAAGTGACCCATGCCCCACGCTGCAGAGGAAGGCAACAAACCTCCAGGGCCTCTGCCAATCTGTCCTGGAGGAAAATTCCTTCCCGACCCCAAATATGGTGATCAGTTAAACCCTGAGCATGTGGGCAAGACTCACCAGCCAGCACCCAGGAAAGAATTCTCTGTAGTAACTCAGATTCCATCCTATCTAACATCCCATCACAGACCATTGGGCATATTTACCTGCTAATAATCAAAGATGAATTAATTGCCAAAATTAGGCTAGCCCATCATACCATCCCCTCCATAAACTTTATCAAGCTTAGTCTTGAAGCCAGATATCTTTTCCCCCACTACTCCCCTTGGAAGGCTGTTCCAGAACTTCACACCTCTAATGGTTAGAAACCTTTGTCTAATTTCAAGTCTAAATATCCTAGTGTCCAGTTTATATCCATAGCTACTGTCGTTCGGGGAGTGGTGTTTCTACACCAACAGAAAAAGCCCTTCCTTTTTTGTCGGCTGCATATATGCTGCGGGGTAGCATAGCTACGGAGACCTAGTTATGCTGGTATAGTCTCCATAGTGTTGACATACCATAAGGGCTGGTCTACACTGGAAACTTACATTGGTGGAAAAATCCACACCCCTGAGATATGTAGTGAAGCCGACCTATCCCCCAGTGTAGACAGCACTAGGCCAATGAAAGAATTCTTCCGCTGACCTAGTTACCGGCTCTTGGGAAAGTGGATTAACTACACTGATGTGAGAACACCTCCCATTGGAACAGGTAGTGTCTACACTGAAGCATTACAGTGATGCAGCTGCAGCACTGCAGCTGCAGTGTTTTAAGTGTAGCAATACCCTAATTGCCTAAATATTGACTTAGGAGCGAAACTTAAGATATTCAGGTTTGAAAATTTTGGCCATGGTACTTAAATATTCATTATCCAAAACATTTGGCTGCAATCAGAAAAGTGACTCTAAAAATAATATTGAGGGGATCCATGTTTCATTTGATTCCACTGGGTGCTAGACTAAATTTGCCCAGTTTGAAAATCAAAAGAAAAATTTTCATATTGCTAAATGCTGCATAGTTAAACTCGGCCAGGATCTGAAAATCAAGCTGGGGTCTTTCTACTTCTTACTGCATCACTAGCATGCAATATTGATTCTGCAGCTGAAACCTAGCTGGCAATTTTTACTGAGGATGCATGAAGCAGAAGAGATGAGATCTTGCTTTCTTGTAGCTGTATTGGTTATGGCAGAGTAACAGGAGTAAAAGGTTATTTTTACCAGTTGCAATATTTCTTAACAATATACAGGGAGTTGTAATGTACAGTATGAAGGTGTTGTGGGCAGAGCTCTCAGAACTCAGGAAACCTGGGTTCCAAAGCCAGCTCTGCTGTAGATCTGCTGGATTACCTTAGACAAGTCACATCACTTCTATATGCCTCATTTTCCCCACCCGTGAAGAATTTTGAAGGAATAACTGCTCTGCCATTCAGGGCCAAAAGGCAGAAATATTCTGGTACGGAATGCACCAGAGCCCAGTTCCTCATCCTGATTGGTCCTCAAACCGTAAAGCTAATCAGCATCTGAATACTGCCCATCTCTAAATCCAGTTCAGTTCTGCTTGACATCACCAGGAATTGGTTACCACACCAATATCATGAATAAGCAAAGCTGTAAGTCAAAGGCTATAGTTAGCAGTTAAATATTGTGTGTGTGTTTTAAATTCACATTGGAGACCCATCAGAATATGGCTTTGTTTTAACCTTCAGTGGGGAAAGTTCTCTTCTGTTTAAGAATGTTGCTGGGAAGGAATTGAGTGCAAAAAATCCTTCTCAGCCTTCCCCAGGCCTCATCATAATTAGGTGGTGAAATAAAGTCCCTCCACTGCTATCAGTATGTTCCCTCCTTTTCCTGAGGAAGCAGGTCTCATTTGTCCAGCCATCCCTGAGCTCCTTGGTAGACCAGCTGAGAGAGGAAGGAGAGCAGTTCTGACTCCTCACAAACACTGCCTACTTATTGCTCATTCAGGACTCTGTGTCCAAAATATCAAGAAGGCTGGCAGGGGCGGCTTGAGGCAACCTCTGCATGGAGCTAAAAGGCAGCGGAGTGTGAAGAAATAGCAGCCCAGTACTCTGGGTCAGCCAAGCATAAAGCTCTGGCACACCCCTGACAGTCCAGTCAGTTCCATTATTATCACATGAGGGGAGAAAGGTTTTTTCTCAGACATTCTGAAGGGAATATAAGGACTGCATCTGTGTTCTGTCTTCTGTGTCCTTTGGCAGGGACAGGGAGGGAGATATTTACTGATTGCAAAGGGGATTGATGACTGCTGCTGATCTGGGAACATTCCTTATTGATTTTTTCATGTACCTGGAGATATACTGTGTAAGTAATGGTTTAATTGTATACGTATATATACACAGTCATTTATTTGCCTTCATGGAGCACTGCTGATGAAAAATGTGTTCAGCTAGACAGATTGTTTTTATGTGTATAGTCTTTCACACTATAGCACCAGGTGCCTTACAGAACTGTAAATTCTATAGGCAAGGCCAAACTTTTCAGGCAATTTATGCTTGCAAGCATGCACCAAATATGTCTCTAATTAGGCATGCAATAACTACAGTTGAATGCACAAATACAACCAATTAGCCAGTTGTACATGCAATTACCTAATTGGTGTGGGAAATTAGTGTTTGCATGTAAATTAATAATACAATTATGCATTACATTTTGTGCATGGGTTTGTATGCCTAGAGTCTAGTGAAAATCTGGCCAAGTGTGTATACATCTGTATAATATGTGTCTGTGTGTGTGCATGCAAACTTCCTGTGCTTTCCTTTTTTCTAACTCCATAAGATTTGTCCACTGAAAAACAGAGCAGAACCCATATAAAAACTACACACAAACATGGATCACTTCATTTACCACTCAAATGTGGCCATCTCTGAGTTGATATGAAATACTGCAGCTATTATCAGTGCACCACAACACTACACAAAAGTTTAGGAGCAAGTGATGAATGCTCTTTCCAGTTTATCAACACCCCATATTTCAAGAATTGATACAAACTCTAGAGATAGACTCATAGACTTTAAGGTCAGAAGGGACCATTATGATCATCTAGTCTGACCTCCTGCACAATGCAGGCCACAGAATCTCACCCATCCACTTCTGTAACAAACCCCTAATCTATGTCTGAGTTACTGAAGTCCCCAAATTGTGGTTTGAAGACCTCAAGCTGCAGAGAATCCTCCAGCAAGTGACCCGTGCCCCACGCTGCAGAGGAAGGCGAAAAACCTCCAGGGCCTCTGCCAATCTGCCCTTGAGGAAAATTCCTTCCCGACCCCAAATATGGCGATCAGCTAAACCCTGAGCATGTGGGCAAGACTCACCCGCCAGCACCCAGGAAAGAATTCTCTGTAGTAACTCAGATCCCACCCCATCTAACGTCCCATCACAGACCACTGGGCAGACTTACCTGCTGATAATCAAAGATCAATTGCCAAATTAATTGCCAAAATTAGGCACTCCCATCATACCAGCCCCTCCATAAACTTATCAAGATGGACAGCGTGGCTTAGGCACAATAAGGCATTACCCAAACCTTCCTTCAAAATTCAAACTTAAACCAAATCTCCTACTCATTATTTTTCATGGTCAAGGTTTCTTTATGTACAGTCTGTTCACTCTGGGTGTTTTCTCAACCACAAGAAAGATATGGAAGCCAATGAGTATCGCTGCAGGGAGTCCATTCCTTCCAGATTCCTGACCAAGACTGTGGAAAAACCAAGGAAGAAACTGACCCCAGGGAATCCTTTCCAGATTCTATACTGAGCCCAGTGCATTCTGGGACAGGACTATTGGGACATTTAGTAAATGCCATGTGGACACCTAGGAAGTGCAGAAGTGAACAGACCTCATGAGTTACATACTGGCTCACCAGCAAGCTTCAACGGTTTGATTAAGTAGCTCTCAGGAAGGAAAGATGTAGCAATGGACATGAATGGAGCTTTAGTGGTGCCACTAAACGTAAATTTTCATAGAGATGTGCAGGACTTTAGCGGCATTGACTTTAACAGTCATCAGAGGTGAAGCTAAAGGTTATGTCATGTGTCACTGAAAATTTCTGAGTTAATTTATAGTGAGACCAAATCCCTCCTAATATTGCTCTGCTATGACACAGAATGTAGATACCATCTAGGTTGCTGGGCATTGCTAGTGATGGATGGCTTCACTCACCAGATGGGGGATGGTGATTAATGGCCAGGCCAGTGTCCAAGCCAATAGCTACTGAGTGACGTACTGGAGAGAAATAAATGGATTCTGTTACAGTCCTCTTGGAAGGTGCTGGCTAAAGCATTTCATTAAGTTAGCCTCTTGCATGTGGGCTGTCAAAATATTTTAACATCTGCTTCTGACCTCCAAGTGTTTTCCTTTCCCTTCACTGACTGATGCAGCCCCAGACCTCCCTTGCAGTCACAAATGACAGCATTAGCCATTAGAATCGCTCTTTGAATTAATTACCCAGAAATATGCTTTCAAATCTTCTACTCCATGTAACAGCAAATTAAAGGGCAGCCTGGGGGTGGGGTATTACACATCATGTTTTGACTGCCCCTCTACAGCTAATGCAGCCGTTAACACGCCATCCACACCATCTCTGGTGCTGCTCTCACTTTCTCTTTTCACAATCACTGAGAACATAATGGGGAAATAATATTTTTTTTCAAACTTGTGTGTGTGTGTTCGTATAAGCACAATGCAGTGTTGATTAAAGGTACCAGCTGGAGAACACAGGAGACTAGAGGCCTCTGTTGAGGTTCAAATAATTACGGGGGACAACAAATGAAAAACAGAGTCAGGAGTGAGGGTCACAGGTTTGAAATCAGGGATCCAGAAGGGGACACTGAACAGAGAACCCTGGACAGCACCCACCGCTCCTCGAGGGTGTCTAGGGAGCCAGCAGACACGGCCCAGAGGAACTCTCCTGGAGACGTAAACCAAGGGAGGAACGGAAATAGGCCCCACAGTCGCTGAGCACCTCCCTGTCCAACTTCCTCCTCCTGGTTTTATAGATGGTTACCTGGACCAGAGCTAGGCGGAGGTTGATGAAGAGATCTCACGATTTCATGGGGGCCCAGATAGGGTGTGCATAAATCTGGAGATATGGGGAAAGGTGCAGCCACAACCTAAGGAGAAGATTCTAAAGGAGCTGGAAAAGGGGCTGCAACCTGGCGCACTCCAGGTAAATATGTGCCAGGGTCTCCCTGATGCCACAGAAGGGGCAGGTGTCGGGGCAGGGGTTGAACCGTGCCAGATACACGCCCGTGCTCACAGCTCCATGAAAGAGCCACCAGCTGCTATCCCTAGCGGGCCATGGGAACAAGGTGGAATATGGGCTGGCCCAGCAGGGTTCCTCAGCGAGCAGGTAGAACAAGAGCAGCAGCAATGGAACATTCCCTCCTGCTGCCAAGGTGCTGCTGTACTGACCTGAGAATTTGGTTTCCCCGGCCCACTCATCACTTCACCTCAAACCTGGTATTACTTACAAAAGCCACACTGCAGTCTCAATTCACAATGATGGTACAGGGAATCAACTGAAGAGTGTAGTAAGAGGAGGCCCTGAAACATAAACCCTTATCAGAGGCCCAGTATGAGGCCTGAGGCCTGAACTAAAGTAATGGTCAAGACTTTGCTAACATAAAGCAAAGTTAAGCTGTGAGCCAGAGGCAGGCCCTGCTCACAGAAGCTGGCAAGGAAAGGGCTGATACTGCAAAAAAAGACATACCTAAAAGGTACTGGACACCAGATATCAGAACATTCGCATACTCGTACACTCCACACAGATAACGAGGAACAGGCTGACCCATCCCAATGACAGGGCCAAAAGGGTAATATGATGGATAGAGTTGTTTTGTTCGAACCAACATGTACAAGGTGAGAGGCGGCACCTTACTACGTAGAGGGGTTGTACCTTGCTACGTAGAGGGGTTGCACCAATACGTCAGGAGTGATGTGTAACTTGTTTGTACCTCTGTATAAGACTGCATCCCTGAGTAGATGTCTTTGTCCAGCCTCGGGGGCAGTGGAAAGTCCCGCCACTGACTAAGCTGAGTCCATTGCCAGGGAGCACATATGTACTGGCTAGCTGCACCTTAGCAGCACCTTGGACTTCATTTGCCAGGGAGCTGGAGACTGTGTTTCTCTTCGACAATAAACCTGGCCGATGTGCCTTCGTACCTTACTAGAGTCTGTGGTCATTGGGGGTTCTCTCGGGGTAGGCTGTGTCAGCTATCTGCGCAGAGCTGGGGCAGCACACAGAGGGAACACACGCACGCAGCTGATTGATATCAACATTGAACAGAGCAGAGCACCACACCGGTAGCATCTGACAACAAAGAGCACAAGTGAGTCCTGTGAACAATACTGAGAGAAGCAGACCTCATTCTGAAGGCACCAAGGTGAATGTTTCGACCATAAACACCCACTGCCTTCTATATCCCCACACCCCACAGAACCTGCCACACCCCGAGTAGGTCCTGATGACTACCCTGTAGGATCCCTTCTTTGTAACCAAGGAGGATTTTATTCCACCAGAGAAGTGGCAGCTGCCATTAGATGTCTATGATGAGCTGGCTGAACAGCTGCTGCCTCTGGAGTGCTCCAAATTCCTGTCAGCCGAAGGAACTGGAAACCAAGTCTGGAAATGTCAATGAATTGGTAGCTCTCTCTCACACATGGATAATTCACAGCTCTACACCTTGGCCAACACCAATACTTTTTCTGTTCACCTACTGAAATTTTGCACCCTGCCTTACAATAAGAATGAATCGGCAAAAGCTGCTGGATAATTTCAGACCAAATATTCTGGTTCAGGCCCTTCTATTGAGTCTGATTTTTTTTAAGCAAATGCCTAAAATGCACCATGCAATTGCATGTCTAACTTGATACAAGTATCAGAGGGATAGCCGTGTTAGTCTGGATCTGTAAAAGCAGCAAAGAATCCTGTGGCACCTTATAGACTAACAGACGTTTTGCAGCATGAGCTTTCGTGGGTGAATACCCACTTGCATCTGAAGAAGTGGGTATTCACCCACGAAAGCTCATGCTGCAAAACGTCTGTTAGTCTATAAGGTGCCACAGGATTCTTTGCTGCTTTAACTTGATACAGAATTTCCACTATTACAGGTTAATGTGTAACCAGATCCATAACTCCATCTATAACATGGTCCAAACAACCTGAGTAACTTGGAAATGATCGACAAGTTTCCCAATCTCTGTGCCTGCGCGCATCTCTAGGATGTGCAACATTCGCCTCATGTCTTGGATCCGGACATTTATTCCCTATCTAAAATTAGGTGATGGTCTCCTTTCTACATGGGACCCCTACCCCCACCCCATGCTCTATTGAATAGCTCCTCAACCTAAGTAGACCCTATGAAAGCGGAAGGCTTTGTCTCAAACCCAGCAAGGGGGAAAGTAACAGTCATTTGCCAATAGCTAAAAAAACTCCTGAAGGGAATTTTGGAAGCCTATAGGAAATGAGTCTTTTGTCTGAACGAATAAATAAATAAATAATGGCCTCATTCAGGTGTATTGAGTTGCCTCATGGATCTAAGGGCTGTCAGATTCCCTTGATCACCGACAGCAGTTTGGACTTTCCCCTGCCAGTCCTGCTGGGAGACAGAGTGAGGAAGGGAGGGGGTTAGAGCCTCTCTCCTTCCCCTCCCTTGTTGTCTCTGCCTGAGCAGCCCTCTTCCTGCACTCCTATTGCAGAGCTTACTGACTGGAACAAGGTTCCCTGAAGCAGAAGAAGTGAAATCAAATGAATTTGCAAAAACTGGTTTGTTTATCTTTTTTTATTAATAGCAGAGCAGCATTCCCAAGGGGGATAGTCCAATCTTGTAGCTGGTGACTCTTATCCAACCAGGCAAACATACACCCCTGGCTGTTTGGTTTTTTTCCCTAGCTTTGCAGTTGGGAAAGAAAAGCAATAGTCTGAATTCTCCCCATCTTTTTCAGCTTTCCTTCCATGTGAACTGTGTAATCTGAGTTTTACACTACAGATTAAAGGGCTGATGCCAAAGTACTGAGCACCCTGCTTTCCTGTTGGCTTCAGTGGAAGTTCAGGGTGCCCAGCATTTGGCAGGGTTGGATTTTTAATCCCAGTGTGAAGGTTAACAGGTAAAGGGTGGGAGAGGAATGAGAGGTACCCCCGAGGAGAAATGATTAGCTCAAGGTCACAGAACCCAGGTGCTCTGACTAACAAGGCACGCTGTCTGTCTCTAATGATACCTTTGCTGCCCCATGGCCTGAGACCTCTGGTTGCCTTAACAAGTTTATAATAAAAGCATAGTTACAAAAAATGGCCATATGCCCTAAATCCTCCTCAAAGTGAGGGCAAAGATCAAGGATAAAACTCTGTCCTCCCCAGAAAGAATATTATATATTGTGATAAGTTACAAACACATTCTCTAGGATCAGGATGGAATCCAAAAATATCTTGGCTCTGGCCTTTAAGGGTACACCAAGGATCGGCTAGCTATGAAGTATACAAAGGATGGGCCTTACAGCTTTTGAAATGTATCCAGGGAAAAGAGAATACAAGAGCCACAGATCTTCCTTGGAAAAGAGTCCTGCTGCCTGCTTTGTCTTGGTTATAATGTAAAGGGCTGGCTATTTTAATGAATACATCTTGCTGCTCTGGATGTCTGCAGAGGACATCCAAAGTCCTCTCATGGCATGCACTGTGTCTCAGATAGGAGTCTCTGGAGAACATTCGCTGCTTTGGTTGGGCCAAAGGTCTGGTCTAGAAGTTGGAGGTGATTATCTCAGGACATTACAGAGGAGATTTTCAAAGGCAACTCCCACAGAAAGCCAAAAGGAGATGGGCACCTAACTGTCCCTTGCGATGCTGCAAATCTCTTCCCACATCACTGACCTTGCTGTGGGGATTGCAGTGTCCCCGGGAGCACTCGGCAGTAATGAAGGGAATTCAGTATTGAGGTTTCTGGACACAGACACTGCCTGGGGTTCTCCCTGGCTTGCAAGGTCCCCAAATGACTTGCCACACAGTGTCACCACCTGAGGTGCCTGTAGGTCCTGGCTTGGACTGTGCAGTCATGGAGGGCACAGCTGGCTATATGCAACAGGGATGTTCAATGGTTAGAGACAAGCCCAGCCTTGGTGTGAGCAGGTGCAGCTAAACTGAGTCAGCCAAGTTATACCTGCTTATGCTAACACAGAATATGATCCTACAAACCCTTAGACATGTGACCAATCCTACTAGAGTCAGTGGTTTCAGCATGAAGTCACTGGGACTATTCATGTGAGTTTTACAGGATCGGGCCCTTAATATATAACAGACTGTACCCGGAATGAATGAGCATTTTCAAGCAAGCAAAGGGAAGCACACTCCCTGAAGACTCCTGTGAGTGGGAAGGAAGGGGGAGCTTTAAAGTATTTTTAAAAGCACTTAATTAAGGGGGTTAGAGAGAAGGGATAAGTGTGTATGTCAGGAGGGGGAGAGGGAATTGTACCTTGGTGACTGGAATGTGGCATGTGTGTGAAACTGCTGAGAGGGATGTAATCGTCTCTGCAAATCAAGATGAGCTAGCTGGCCAATGAAGCATGCCTGGCATTTTATTTCTCATATTGTTTGGAGATAGGGATTCAGCTGAGTGCATTCAGCAAATAAAGATCAAATAACCTGCTGTGAATAATGTTTTAAACCCGGGTTCCTATCAGGATCTAGTTATAAGCCCATATACTCTGTTGGATAAAAAATAAGTTACACATGGCTGGAGGCAGTATTACTTTCTATGGAAGATGAAATCTGTTTTGAAATAGAAAATGTTTAGTGCTTTTTTTATTTTTATTTATTTATTTTTTGGAAGGACTAACCTGCATAAGGATGCCTAACAGAGAGGGTCTAGGAGCTTTCAGTAATATTTCACCCACAGGGCCTGCTTCCAGAGCTAGGGATTTGTGCTAAAAGAGGAGGTCAGTCCAAGAAGGGAGGGTGATGGAGAGTCCATAGTGGTGGCCATGATTTGCTCATTATGGCTGGAATCAACCTAGTCTCTGCTGCACTAAGCTTGTCTGTTGTGGAGTGAAACCCTGATGAGATGATTCTCTGCTTTCCGACGATGAGCATCTGAGGGTATGTCTAGGCTGCGATTAAAAGCCTGTGGCTGGCCCGTGCTGGCTGCTTCAGGCTCGTGGGGCTATTTAATTGTGGTGTAAATGTTCACGCTCAGGCTGGAGTCCCGGCTCTAGGACCCTGTGAGGTAGGAGGGTCCCAGAGCTTGGGCTATAGCCTGAGCATCTACATCACAATTAAACAGCCTCAGGAGCCCGAGCCGGCATGGGCCAGCCACAGGTGTCTAATTGCAGTGTAGACATACCCTGAAAGACCAGCCATAGGGCAAGGACAGCACTTCCCACTAGTCTCCCTCACACACACCTACCCCAGTGTGTGGCTTCAAAGCGTGAGGGAATTGCTATAGGGGTTGTACTATTTGGGCCAGATTTGGGTACCCTTATGCACTTTGAATAGCATCTTATAGCACAAGTGCTCCTGTTTACTTCAATGGGCTACTGAGGGAGAAAGGCACCACTCGGCATGAGTATGTCTACACTACCCGCCGGATTGGCGGGCAGCGATCAATCCAGCGGGGATCGATTTATTGCGTCCAGACTAGACGTGATAAATCGACCCCTGAGTGCTCTCCCATCGACTTCTGTACTCCAGCTCAGCGAGAGGCGCAGGCAGAGTCAATGGGAGAGCATCAGCTGTTGACTTACTGCAGTGAAGACACCACGGTAAGTAGATCTAAGTACGTCGACTTCAGCTACATTAGTCACATAGCTGAAGTTGCCCTTTAGATCACCGCCCAAGCCCCTGGATGCCGCTGCTACCCCAGGGCCCTGTAAGCGCGGCTCGGGTGGTGATTTAAAGGGCTCAGGGCTCCCACTGCTGCTACCCTCTGGGGCCCTTTAAATTGCCACCCGAGCCCCGCTGTTGGAGCCCTGCGGTAGCGGCAGCAGGGCTCTGGCGGTGATGTAAAGGGCCAGGGGCTCCCAGCTGCCGCTACTGCAGCGGGGTCCCGGGCCCTTTAAAGCTCCGCCAGAGGCTGGTGATTTAAAGTGCCCGGAGCTCCACTGCAGTAGCAGCAGCTGGAGCCCCAGGCCCTTTAAATCACCCCCGTGGCTCCCAACCACCTCTGCAGCTGGTAGTTCCGGAGGTGATTTAAAGGGCCCGGGGCTCCCAGATGCTGCTACCACAGCCCCAGCCCCTTTAAATCCTGATTTAAAGCACCTAGGTATTTAAAGGCCCCGCCTCTTCTGGTAGAGGCCACGCCTCTTCCGGTTGAGGCCGCTCCCCCTCCTAAGGACTCAGAAGTACCAGTAAGTCCTTTAAGTTACTTTCATCCCTGGCTACTGGCATGTAAAGGACAATTACACACAAAAGTTCTCCCATCACTTTAGTGTGAAATCAAATCTAGGAGTGAAAAGGATAGTGGTATTATAGGTGTGTCAATCAGCCATCTTGCACACCACATATCTGAACTTCCAACCAGCAAGGATTTCGCATGTCTGTTTGAAGGACAAACCAGCTTTCCTTGTATAAAACTGAAATGATCTTAGTGCTGAATCTCTAAAACATAACAAAATGGAGATCGCCTGCAAACTGAACAGAGGTCGCAAATTTTTGCCTTGACATAACTCAGGCCTAGAATGCTCATATTGGGTTAAGTGGAAACACATCCACCATTTTCAGCTTGTAACCTTAAAAGGCACCTCTAAATTCTTATTAAATAGAAATGGCTAAGAGATCTGCAGAAGTACAAATATCTTCATTCCAGCTCTAGCTGTAGAGGAAGGTTATTCTGACTCAGTGAAAAGACTGGAGATGAGATTACAGGCACTATTTTGGTTCACAGTGAAAGGCGTAACATAAAGAAAACCCCTGTGGAAGGCAGAGATGGACACATATTTAAACTGCCTGTTGGTACTCTGAGGAACTGCTGTTGTATTGTGATTGTTTTCTCCAGAAATGCTGCTTTCTGGAAGGCAATACTTTCAGCCAGATGTTGCAGTTCCTGCCAATCAGCAGTGCTGGCATTCTGTGATGGAATTCCCCCAAAACTTGGTTATTCTTAAACAGAAGGATGGTGCCTTCAATACAGGTCTTGAGTGCTGTAAGAAATGGAGAGATTCAAGAAATAACATCCTATTCTTGCAAAATGAAAACTGAAGGTGCAACTCACAGGAGCTCAGCACCTAGATCCTAAATTGGGGTATCTTCAAAGATTTGGAAGTCCCCAGTGCATTGGGTGAAGAATAAGAGATAACTTCCTCCCATAACATTTTATGTATCTGATTAATGTCTTGAAGCTGATCATTTTCAGTAGCATTTTCTGCCAAGCTTTCCTGCTGAACTGAGCAGGGAAGCACAGCACTGGAAACCACTCCCAGTCATTGACTACTGAAGCTGCCTCTTTAAACACAAAGTAAATCACAGGTCTTGGAGACAATGAGGTTCGTGAAAGGCAAATTAGATGCAAGTTTTGATACAAGTGCATGTATCATCAGCCTCACCCGGAGCTGCCTGAGCATTGTTTATCTGTATTGCATTTGTCTCACTGCATGGGGAATCACTCAAATGAACCTTTACATCTACTGCAACCAATAAGAGTTTAACACTTCATTTTTAACAACTAATATTTTCTCTTTTTCATTATAGATGTTCTGATTCCAAACCTCCTGATATGAATCTGAAAGAACTGGCAATAAAGGGAAACTGACAGCCCAGGCAGAATTGAGCTGTTTTGATGCTGCCATTTTGTTCTCTCTCTCTCTTTAAAAAATTCTGAGAGTGAATTTAGTACTCATAGGGGATGAATAGTGCTGGAGGGAAGGTGCTGTGCAAGCTTCCTCTTCACCCATCAATACTAATGCACTTCAAATCTGACCTACAACAGCCCCCCCCCCAATGTTTCAGTTTTTAGTGCCCCGCCCCGCCAACTACTCTGCTTATGCACCTCAATCCTGAGCTGCAGCACTTCCAGTTACTCCAGTTCTGGGCTTCTCTCTCCAGTTCTGCCAATATCCTTTAATCCTGACCTGCATCAGTCTCTGCTTTTCTATTTCCGGCCCTATGCTCCCTTTGGTACGTGCACGGCACACATATGTGTACACACACACACACTTTTTACAGCACACCTCTTCAGAGTTACCACTGATCAGGAAGCCCATGTCCTGGCATAGGACTTCAGCCTACAACCTTCCAGCCCAGAAATCAAAGTCTCACCAGCTGAAACTGTTCTGTAGAGCGGCAGTGTAGTCTAGCAGTTAATGTTAAAGACTAGAAATTGGTTCACTCCCCAGCTCTGCCACTGACTGGCTACATGGCCTAGAGCAAGTCATTTAACTTCTCTGTGCCTTGCTTTCCCCATCTGCACAATGTGGTTAATAAGTGCAGCCAGCTTCTTAGTGTGCTTTGAGATCTGTGCCTAAAAAGTTCTGTAATAGTGCGAGCTGTTAGGATGACTGTAGGCACCTAGCAAGAGGCCAAACTGAGGCATAGATGAAATGTTGTCAGAATGTCTTAAAATACCACAGAAAAATAGATAGGCACACACCTGAAAAATGGTGAATAATTCAAAATCATGTCTATTACAGGAAAAAGGATTTTGCAACTGTGTTGCGTGGCTCTTTAATTACATTAGTAGGAAAAGGAAAAGATGCCCCATTTAGACTTGAGATTGCCATGGTGCGGCAGAGTGCATATAATTTTACTCAGTAATTGGACGTGGAAAGAGTCCAGCATTCTAAGACAGATAATCTGTAGACTGAAATTCAGACAGGAATTTTTGTCCAGATGCATCAACCCAAATGGAAAATACCTGGAGATTGGCATATCAGACACAAGCCTTCGAGCAGATTCCTTAAAGGACAAGCTAGAGCTTGTCTGCCTGGTGTGTTTGCTACAAATAAAGGGCCTGATTCTTCACATTTCCCCATGCTGAGAAGTACCTTATTCTCCAAGTACTCCCTTGATTATTCATAATGTAAGGTGCTCCATTGTGAATAAGGGTAATAGAATTGGGCCTTCTGAGATTAATTGATCACAGCCTGAAGCATGCGATATATCAGACAAAACATACTTCCCATGCAGCCCCATGGAGCAGGTATAGGGGAGCAAAACCTACAGGAAAGAGGTGGAAATGCACTGTTCTATGTGGCAGGTTGCTATGTGGAAGCAAAATGTGATTTATAGAATCAAACACATACATCCAGCACACAGGGCCAGTGCTACCATTAAGGCATACTAGGTGGTTGCCTAGGGTGCCAAGATTTGGGGGTGCCAAAAAGCGGTGCCCCCAATTTTTTTTTACAGCGTTCCTCCCCGAGCACGCAGTCGCTGCTCCACTTCTCCCGCCTCCCAGGCTTGCGGTGCCAATCAGCTGTTTGGCGCCGCAAGCCTGGGAGGAGAATTAGAGCGGGGGCGGTGTGCTCGGGGAGGAGGTGGAGCAGAGGTGAGCTGGGGTGGGGAGGTGCCGCATGGCTCCCCGGGGGGAGGGAGCTGCCACGGGGGGGGGGCGTCTCAGGGCAGAGGGAGGGATGGGGAGTTGCCGCAGGGCTGGGGCGGGCGGGGCACAAGGTGGAAGTTTCGCCTAGGGCGCGAAACTTCCTTGCACCGGCCCTGCCAGCACAGCCCATTGGCCAGGCATGCAGAGGCTAAAGAGAACTCCAGTGTTGCTCCGTGTGCTAGTTACATGGCCTGCTTTGAACTACCAGCATTCCACTGACACACCAGCATGTCACAGAACACCACCTGTCCACCACCGAAAGGCTGCAGGACATAGGCAGCAGCCACTGAGATAATTAAAGGCAACAGCCACCAGGGAGTTAATTAAACCCACCCTGCCAATGGCAGCACCTCCCTGGTTTTCTGTCCCCTCCCCCAGCATGCTGGGGCTTCATTGTGGTCATCTGCTGTTTCTAAAGCACCTCCGATGCTGAGCTGACATTTAAGCTCTTCCTCCTTCATGCGCCCTCACACAGCCCTGAAGATGAAGTGCAAGAGACAGTCATTAAAGCTAACCTTGTAATGAATGACATAAATAGATCTCTCGCTACAAAGCCCTGTGTCTCATACTTGCTAGCATCGTGTCAGGTATCATAACGCTTTTCTTTCCTGGGAAATTCGTTCCTCCCACTTGAAAATCAGTAACTGTGCTGTCACCACTGACAGATCCTGTTGTCAGTGCTACTTGCATTGTTAATTAGCAGCCACTTGCTTAACTTCCATCCATATAGATTTTTGGTGGCTGCCCCCACTGGCTTCCCACGCATTTAGCCACAATGTGTAGCTGGTACAGAAGACCTCCCTGAGGTCTCTGGAGTGCTGCAGAGACTGAAAGGCTCCTCCCAGCAAATAGACTTCCCTAAAGCATCACTTACAGTTTGCTTTGCTTTCTTTATTTTTTGCGGTGAGCGGAGGGCTGGCCAAAGGTGCTGGCTTGACAGCCCTGGAGGGAATGACATTTTCTGCTTATTCACATAATGGAGCTGCCCCACGGGCAGCAGCAGCACAGACAGCCCACGTACATTGTTCCGTGCCAGCATGCCCCGGCATAAGGGCAAGCAGGGCGCTCAGTCAGTGCTCATTCAATCTTCTGCCTCATTAGAGCGATTGTCAGCAAGGCATGTCTGTGGGTGATTTTGGCAGTGTGGACACCATTCCACTGGGGAAATATGCAAACCATGGTCACAAATTCATTTTGCAGAGGCCACCATCGGGCACTAATGACTTTCAGTCACTATTCACGTGGGCTGTTAAAGTGAACCGAGAGGTGTGGAGTTCCTTACATTCCTTATTAATCCCTGAACCACTGAGTAGGGTGACCATATGTCCCATTTTGGCCAGGACAGTCCCTTTTTTAAGCCATGTCCTGGCCGTCCCAACTCTTTTTCAGAAGGAGGCGTTTGTCCCCTTTGCTCTTGCTGAATGGATCAGTTGATAGAGCAAACACCCACTTTTGTCAAAAAAGTGGGGTGCTAAGTGGAGGAATGTGTGGGGGTGGGTGAGCAGAGATGCCAGCCCTCCTTCCCCCCCGCTGGGTGGGAGGTAGAGCTGGTGGGGAGGCAGCGTTACAGTGATGGACATCAGCCTCCTGAGGGGGATGGGCAACAGTTTTGTCAGTGGCAGGGGACCTCAGGCGAGTGGATGGGGGGGTGTCACGTTTTCTTTTTTGGAAATATGGTCTCTCTACCACTGAGTCACAGACACGCACTCACCTAGTGCTGTGTATGAATTGTTTGTTCAATCCACTGGCCATTCCAAAAAAAAAAAATCAAGGGAAAAAAGTTTTCAGGTCAGGCCGAGAATAAAATGTTTCAGCAAATCGAAAAGTTGAAAAAAAGTTTGACCCAAAATATTTCATTTTGATCTTGAGCATTTTTTTAAACATTTTTGAATTACTTAACATAAAATAGAAGGAAATTTCAAAACAAAAAATCATTTTGAACTGAAAAATCAAAATGTTTCATTTGGAAAATGTTGAAACAAATGTGAGGGGAGGAGGGAAGTTTTCAACATAAACTGTTTGGTGAAACTAACACAAATTCTCAAAATAGTTCAGTGTCACGAATCTGCATTTTTCACCAAAAAAAAGTTTGGGCCAAAATATTTAGCCCAGCTCTACACTCCCCATTCTCTGTCAGGATTATCTACCCTCATACTGAATTAAACTGATGTGGGGGGTTGGACATTTGGGGGGCTTCATCTGCTTTTCAAGGCTGTGTCTACCAATGGCTGGGCTTGTCTAGTCTATCACTAGGATCCTGCAATGCTGGTGTGAGCAAAGCACCAGAGCAGGATTTTCCTGAGCTTGTCCAAAAAGTCCTCTCTCCTGCTCTGATGCCAAATCTAAGAAACAAAGAGCCACAGGGAAGGGTAAGCCACAAAAGATTTGGATCAGAGAAGCACCTGACTTTATCTGAACTAGCTTCTTCATTTAGCTCCACAAGGCTACAGAGCTTATCAAAACAAGATTACTAGATGACTAGCAATGGGTGAAAAACCCCGTAGGTCCTAACTCTCTGAACATGGATGAAATACAGCTCTGGATCCCAACCAGGATTTGGAAGCAGTGGCTTGGCCCCCATCTCTCCCAGAAACCGTGGGCAACCAGTCTTTCTTGCCATAACTTAGCAATTCTGTTTCTGGTCCTGGTCAATGGAAAGTGGGGTGTGAAAATAACAAGGTGGAAAGGTGAACTGGAGCTTTTTCATAGCCACAAAAGGATCAGGATTTGGGTTGGGTTCAAGTTTTGGAAGAGAGTTCAGGGTCTCTCACCTTCTCCTACCAGTATCAAAGTTCTGTAGAGAGAACCCTTAGCCATCTCATCTCTCTCCTGCACCTAAATGAGATCACCACATCTTATTAAGAAAAGGAAAGTTGGGGATACCCAACCAAGTCATGTGATCCAACAGTTCAGCCAGCTCCGCCACTTTTGACAGGCCATGATAAAATCAAAAGGGACAGTGCAAGAGCAAAGAGCTACTGAGAGATGCAGCTAGGATAAGGCTGAAGTGGGGTGGGGTGACCATGCCCAAGAGGGAGATCACAGCAGTGAAAGGAAAATGGAAGAGAAACTTCACAGTTTAACCTTGCATGTGGCCTGGGGGTTGTTCACAGCTTCATTGAGGCATATGGTGTCTTGGCACCAACGTAGTACATTCACTCCGTCCTCTCTGATCTTACGCTAGAGAAATGTGATTTTCCCCCCCGCTTGCTCAGGGTGTGGGTTCATGTCACCCCTGGACCTAATTGTTCTGGACTGCTGTATCCTTTCCAGGCCAGAGAAGAAACCTCAAAGTGCCCAATATACATCAGGTGATGACTGGAAATGTGATCGTTAATTCTCTGCAAAACAAGGCATCAGAGCAGGAAGTGCCAGTTATGAATGAAATACTGCAGCAACAGAATTACTGCCGATCATGGCTTTCTCTTTGCACATCACTTTTTTGCTCTGAAAAGGCTTTGACATACAGTCAGTGGAAGGGACATGGGATGAGGCCCCTTTCTAACCACGTGTTTTCCCTCACTATTGTTTACAATCACTAGAGCTGGACAAAGCTGTTCGGACAAATCCCCAGCCCAGGCAAGATCATTACGAATCTGAAAACTGGCCCAGGGTTCACCAACATTCATGTACATTTCTGAAAACCTCGAACCATATTTGGGCATTCCCAGCCCTCCTTGTACACAGGTCCAATCTCTCCCTGCCCCATGACTTTGGACATATTCTGGATGCAGTGGAGGACCACTATCCTTTCATCTCTGATTCTTTAGTCCCCCTGCTAGGCTCTTTGGGGCCTGGGGAGATGGATGTCTTGTTCCCTCCATCGTCAGCTTTCTGGGAGGGCTGGCCAATACCCCAAGTCCCGAGGAAGGATCTTCAGGAGAAGGATGGGGATGAGCAAACTGCCCATGTCTCAGTGCTGCAGCTTCAGGACCCCCATAAGACTCCTCCAGGTCCCACTAGTGTTGCATATTGAATGATAGGTGAGTCCATGTGTTCCTGCATTACAGAATCCTGGAAGGGGTGGGGCAGAGGTCCTAGCTTAGGGCTTTGGGTGGAAACCAGGTGAACCTCAGAGGTTTCAGCTGAATTTGTTTTGAGTCATTTGGATTAGTCTGAACCTTGAAATTCAGGGTGGTGTAAAACCCATGGCTAAGGAAACCATGAAGTGCTGTCCCATATGCCCTTAGATACAAAAGGACCAAGGGGCAAACACCTTCACCCTGAAGCTGCTCTAAACTGAGCCGGGCCCCCAACTGATCCACAGCAATCCCAGCACAGGGGGAAACACAAATGTGGCATTGGCCTAAACCAATGTTGCTGCCCCCTCTATTCCCAGCCTTTGCTTCAAGGTCAGCTGAGGAGTAGGGCTGAATCTGCCCCTAAACTGTTTTCTTTGTAAAATTGGTTTTCCTCCATGACACTTCACTCTATGGCAGATTTGTTATTGTAGAGTGCTGGGATGCTCACTGGTTTGTTATTGTAGGGTTGCTCATGGGCACAGGCTTCCAGACACTAGTTTCTTATTGTAGGATTGTCGTGCGGTTGGCATTAAAAAAATCTCATTAAGTCATTGGCTTGCAGGGATGACAAGGATGAACAAATTGAAATCATTAAATTGACTTTGCAAAGCGATAGACACATCTGTCCTGGGAAGCGGTGACTTTGATAATCAGCTGAACATGAGTTCCCTGTGTGATGCTGTGGTCAAAAGGGCTAATGTGATCATTGGATGCATAACCAGGGGAAATCTCAAATACAAGCAGAGATTATTTACCTCTGTATTTGGCACTGGTGTGACCGCTGTTGGAATACTGCGGCCAGTTCCGGTGTCCACAATTCAAGAAGAATGCCGATAAATTGGAGAGGCTTCAGAAAAGAGCCACAAGAATGAAAAACCTGCCTTATAAAAAGGGACTCAAGGAGCTTAATCTATTTATCTTAAAGAGAATGGTAAAGGGTGACTAGATTACAGTCTCTAAGTACCTACATGGAGAACAAATATTTAATAATGGGCTCTTCAATCTAGCAGAGAAAGGTATAACCTGATTCAGTGGATGGAAGCTGAAACTAGACAAATTCAGACTAGAAATAAGGTACATTTTTAAGCAAGAGTAATTAGCCATTGGAACAATTTACTACGTGTCGTGATGGATTCTCCGTCACTGGCAATTTTAAAATCAAGATTGGATGTGTTTCTAAAAGGTCTGCTCTAGGAATTATGTTGGGGTCATTTTATGGCCTGTTTTATACAGGACGTCAGACAGCACTAGATGATCAAGGATGGTCTTTTCTGGACTTGGAATCTATGAATTTTTAAAAAAATAGATCAAGTTTTGGGTCTTCACCCTAAACATAATGCCCCTTTAAGCATGAGTCTAACTGAACAGTTCAGTGAGAACCCCAGGAAGAGCTGTTGTCCATTCAGAAAGCCTGGGAGTGAATCAGGTTCTTTGGAAAGAGTCATTAACATTTGTTTAGTTATTTTCAAGCAGAAGTTGGCAATCTTTAATCTGTGAAATTTCCCATAATTTATTGACACTTACACATCTTTCTTTTCTGCAGAAACACTGCTGTTTTTAATTAGCACAAATTAATCAATAGCAGGGGCCATGCTGCGTTCCATTGAAGTGCAGGTGAGGCTTGCCGGTTGCATGCTAAACATAACAATATGTAAAACTGACAACCTGAGACGAAGCTTTCTGGGGCTGCACTTTTCAGCAGGCAGGAGTAAGCACAGTACTGAAAGCGCTGCTCAGCGTGTGCCCTGCAATAGAAGTTGGTGCTTTTAATTATGTTTTCAACACTTTAATAATATTTCAGCTCAACAGGAATGGGGAGGAGGAGTAGAATGGATCGATCCTTCTGTCTAGCAATGTCAGGTGAGAGGTTAAAAGATCATCAGGGCATTTTTTGGAAAAGAGTAAAGATATAGCCCTAATGTCCTTATAAATGTTCCCACACTCTCACTGTCCCAGGCTCCTGATGACCCAGGCTCTGTAAGGCCTCGTGCTGAGCTCACAATGGCTACTATGCATGTCTGCACCAAACACAACAGGCACTTCGGGCTCCCCTGAACAGAAAAACTGCTGCAGACACTAACATTCTGGGACACATTTTCTCCCGCAACCTGGCCCCTTTGCACTGTTCAGGTGCTGCAAAAATGCCAGATATTGGTCATAATTGGCCAGCTGACAATTTCCCAAGTAGGGGAAGCTCTCAGCTGGGGTAAAGCCCCCTCATCATCTTCGCATATTGGGTGACCCGGGGTGTGGCCAAAGTATCAGTACAAGCCATAATTTCTCAGCTGCTGGATGATCCGTTGGAGGCTCCTGCCTGCTGTGAGTACCTGTACAACTCATGTGAATGGGAGAGATGTTGAAAGGGCCCAAGAGGCAGAATGGTGGTTCTGCACAAACCTTGAAAGGTTAGGAAGTTTGGTTCCAACACAAAATTTGGATGCATACCTGGAACTCATCAGACCTTCCTTCACCTGGTAATGGTGCCTTGTATAGATGTGAAACTACGTCTCTTTACTAGTAGTTAACATGTTAGAACTGTTCAAAAGCTATGTCCCCTGCAGTAGCTGGATGCCCTCAGAGGACGTCAGATCAATTGCTACTAAACCGAATAGAGTTTCTACTGCAGTGTAAGTGTTAGCGGCCTGTGTTTTTCCACCAGAGGGATGGCCCACACTGACTGTCAATTACAATGGCCACAGATCTGTAACACAGGTCCACAGATATCACCTCTTTAGCTTTCCACAGAGTTTTCTGATTCTTGTTCCATTTCTGGCTGCAACCAGGAAGTGCACAAATGAAAGACATTTTCACCAGGCTAGGAAAACTTCTTCAAACAAGTTTGGTGTTGGTTGGGGTTTGGGCTAAGTTTCAGTTGGGGTTCGTTTCAACTTTGCAGTGAAGATTCATTGAGCAGGGTTGGGGCCTGGGTGGAGCATTAGGCAACGATTAAGCCTTTTCTTATTTTGTACAGATCAGCTTGTCTAGTCTCAAAAGCAGTGCAAAAGATATTTCAGGAGGATGTTTGAATGCCACGGAATGCTAGTCTGGCTGACTCCTCTTCTGACCCTTGTTCTGTGTGCACATCAGTTTCCTTACTCATACTAACATGGTTCCTGGAATGCAAAACCTTCTCTCTCCTCTGTGCCTTGCTTTAGTTTAACCTCCTCAGACCACAGCGGCATCTGCCATGGAGACAGACACCACTGCCTTGCCCACGTGGTGTGTACACCACGTTTATAAGGCACAAGGCATTTCTTCCCATTCCCTAGCCCTGACGAGTCAAACCTCTGAAAAAGCGCGTGTTCCCCTCTTTCACCCCATTCATGCTGCATCTTCAGGAAGCAGCAACAATAATCATTCCAGGATCAAAACCTGCTTCCCATTATCTGGCTTTGGTTGATGATGATGTATGAAGCAGAGAGAAAAGTGACAGCTTGATTTTCATAGGTTAGGTGTTGACCCTGCTGGGCTTAGTGTAGCATGAAACTAGTTTTGACTAGTAAACTGAATAAATATGCCAGGGAAGTCATAGAGGGACAAATATATATGCAAGGCCAAGGTGCCAGTTTTACAGAATGACTTTGATTCACCAGAGGGCTCAGCTGAAGCCCTGTGCATTAAAAATGCTGTAAGCTGGAGCTAGGAGAAAGGGGGGTATTTCATTGTATAATCCCTTAGCAATATGCAGCCTCCTTTCAGTCTTCAATACATGTATCAGTTAGGAAGAACCATGACAGCCCAGTGCTGGAAGATCTGGACATGCTGCCCACAACCCGACCAGAGAGAGCAAAGAGCAGAAGATGAACAGAAGCGAATCTATTGGAATTTATTGGAATATAAATGAGGCAAAGAAAGATTTTTTTTTCTGGCAATAAGCATATTATATGTTACATGAAATGCAGGGTTAGTCCAAGAAGCATCTAGCAATGTTAATGCTTGGAGTTGTTGCTCTGCAATACAAAAATCAAGGGTTACCTGATGAAATTAGTCCAGCAGGTTTAATACAAAGAAGAGGATGTACTTTTTCACACAATGCACAGTCAACCTGTGGAACTCATTGCCATGGGATGTTGTGAGAGCCAAAAGTATAACTGGGTTCATTAAAGAACTAGATGCGCTCATGGAGGATAGGTCATAAGTGGTATTAGCCAGGATGGCCAGGGACGCACTCCATGCTCAGGGTGACCCTAAGCCTATGACTGCGAGAAACTGGAAGGGGAAGACAGGGTGGATCACACCAATTGCCCTGTTTTGTTCACTCCCCCTCAAGTTCTGGTAGTGGCCACTATCAAAGACAGGATACTGGGCTAGATGGACCATTGGTCTGACCCAGTATGGCAGTTTTTATGTTCAGAGAACCTAATAATTGAGGTACGATGATGAGTATTTTATACTTTTATGTATTTGTGTCACTGTAGCTTCTAGAGGCTCCACCCAGCTTGGGGGTCCTATTGGGCTAGGTGATGTATGCACATTTAGGGCTTGATTCTGCAGAGTGCTGAGCATTCTGGGACCAATCCAGCAAAGCCACTGTGGTTGTTTAAATCTAAGCACCAGCTTCAGTGCTCTGCTGGATGAAGCCCAGAGTGCCTTGGCCCCTTGCAGGGTTGAACTCTTACTAAAAGACAAAGTTTAACTTGAAATGACCTATTGGTAAAGAGTTAGAGCTGAGTAGAGACACAATGTTTAGATCTGGATCTGCATCTCAATATCTCCAAAACTATGGGGTGATCAGATCTGTGGTTCTGGTCTACTCTGGTCTTTTGAAAGCCAAACCCTGCTCCTTAGACCTCTGGCTCTGTAAAACTGCTGTGGAAAGCTAGGGATGGGATGGGAATTTTGCAGTAGCATCTAGGCCCTTATTTTGATAGGGGAAATATGAAATGAAAATTATATACTCACATACACCAGGCAGAACGTTTCTAAGGGGTACCTGCACATCATCATGAGTTAGTCACATGGCCTTTGTTCTCATCCTTTATATTATCATTATCATCAAAAGTAGGTTGTAACAGTTACCCAGGAAGGAAATGCACCTCTTGTCATATCGTATTGCTCCATGTGCTGTCAATGATTTTTAAGCACTCTCTTTTTCTGGTGGGGGTGGCTGGTGACAATTTGGGAATCTGTCTGTACAATCTGTGTGAGATCGGGACTCCATGTATCTGGGTCAGGCTGTACACTCCATTTTGAATGTTCAGCTTTTTGCCTTCATTTTGAGCTGAAGTCCTAACATGGAGAGATACAGACTGACAGTAGAGGGTAGTTAAGGTAATAATTGGAGATATACCAATCTCCTAGAACTGGAAGGGACCTTGAAAGGTCATCGAGTCCAGCCCCCTGCCTTCACTAGCAGGACCAATTTTTGCCCCAGATCCCTAAGTGGCCTCCTCAAGGATTAAATTCACAACCCTGGGTTTAGCAGGCCAATGCTCAAACCACTGAGCTATCCCTCAAGTACCCAACTGTTGGAAATGTAGTCACTCTAGACAAAAAACTGGTCCTTACCCAAAACTAGTTTAGGAAGGGGAGGTTGCCTTGGCAATGAAGTTACCTGGCAGGGGTTTATGCTCATGGGGGGGAGCTGGCAAGGGTGTCATCAGATGTGGGAGGGGAGCCTGAATATTTGAAAAGGGCAGAGCCTGGACTGCTCAGGACCCATTTTCCTCCAGTCCATGAGGCAGAAGCAACCCAATGTGTAAGACCTCATGAGGAAGGGAACACCCTCCCTGCCTGGTCCCTAAGGACTCCCAAGGGAAGGGTGAGCTAGAAAGTGAGGAAAATGAGGCGGGGACCTGTGCAGAGTGCTCACTGTTTTGTACTATCCCATATGTTACATGATTAAGTCTGAAAGATCATAGCTGTGTTAGACTCTGTGCAAAGTGTCTCTCTGTATGCTCACTGCTTTACAGTTGTTGCATGCCCCTGGGAATTATACGGTAACCCAAACCTTCACACCTGGAGGTGGAGTTCTGGGACAAGGTGTGTTTAAGTGTGGGGAACTCTGAGGGGTCACCACTGCACCCAGAGAAGCTAGGCATCTGGACAGCACATTCCAGCTTTTAGAGGGGGGTGCCAGGTAGAAGGTCTGCACCCTGAGAGTATGCCTAGGTTCCCCGAGATTTGGGCAGTGGCTGGATTCCATCCAGGACACCCAGGAATCCAGAGCATTAGCGGTTTGGCTTCCCCTCATAGCAGTCCTAAGTGAATGGCTGGAAGAGGACATTCACTATGCTCTGACAGGAGTGCAGGGGAGAAAGATAGAGGTGTAACATGGCATATATTTATTATCTAATTCAGTACCCATGGAAGCAGGACTGGTTCTAGGGCAGGCGAGCAGGGCAGTTGATGTGGACACTAATTTACAAGAGGCTGCCATACCACTGTGCTGCTGGGCTTTTTTCCCCCTGCGTGTTTATTTTTTTGCTCCACTCTGATTGGCCATTGACTTTTTTGGAGGTTTTTTGGCTAGGCCACGGGACAGGGGCACTGAAAACGCTTTCCACCCTGGCTGGCAATTCAGCTAGGTCCTAGGGCTGCTCCTGAATGGAAGTTTGGAAGCTGTAACAAGTGTTTAAAGGCTGGATCAGAAGAAGCTCAGCTCGCAAGGGTTGGGAACTCTACTGTCCAAATCTTCTGCATCCTCAGAGAATTTCTTGCTCCTCCAGACTTGAATGAAGTGGAGGTGGATGGAGCTGGCCAGGGGGCTCTCATCAGGGGCACATGTGCTTTATTAATCTTCAGTGATGCAGCAGTGAGGACTAGCTAGAGTGAGGACAATGGAATTACACCAGTTTGTGAGCAAGAAGAGAATCAGACCCCCTGACTTTTAATTCCTTTTGAAAGATAAAAATCTCTTTCCTGCCCCCCTCCTCCTCTGGACAATGAGGTTTTCTACCCGTTGAAGAGAAAATGCAGAAAAAATGCCGCCAGTATTAAAATGCATTTTCTATTAAATATAGAGGGCGAGCAAGATTAAGTGAGAGAGGGAGAGATCCTGGAAGAGGTTTATTTAATATAAACTACGTTTATATTTTTGGTAAGTTGAAGAACACAAATTGAACGCTTAATGCATTCCATAATACTGCAGAAACATGACCTTGACGTTAGCATAGAAATCAATTTCAGTTTTTATTTAGCAGCTGCATAGCCGTTTAAAACATGAACTTCAATATGACTTGAGTTAACAACCAATAATCTCTGCACCCCTTTGCTCCAGGCATAGTCATGGGCTGGTTCACCCGCATTTGGAACACAAATATTTGGCTTCTTTTTTTATTACTATTTTTTATAACTGTTCATTTAATTTGACACCTGTCAAATTAAAAGTCTGAATTCCTGTCCTGACTCCAGAGTCAAGTCTCAGGGCTGCAAGTGTGCATTCAAACCCAGCATAGCTCCCCAGAAGAAGTATATTCTCTGGCTCCAATCCTGCAGACTGTTCCACATGCTTAGATCCCTGCTCCCATCTCTATTGACTTCAATAGGACTATGCCTAAGCATAAGGTTCTGCATGTACAGAGCAGCTTGTAGAATCTAGCCCAGTGTTTGGCATCATGTGTGCAAATGTTTCCTTCTTTGCTGGCTGAGACTCCCTGCTGCAATTCTTTGCAGAAACCTCTCTCAGGTTTCTCTTTCTTAGCAGATCCAAAGTATTTCTAGTTCCTCTCCTAGATGCATCATATTGCATCTCTGATTGGATGTCTCATGGAAATTGTACTTCATGTAGGTGCATCCTCATGGCTCAGGAAGGTTGCTACAGAATCAGGTTTGCCTTGTTTTTCTCCTCCCCTTCCCTAATGCTTCTTAACCTCAGCCTCCACCTACTTGCTTTCCCCAATGAGTGTGAGGAAAGCAAGAAACTGTCAATTTAGTCATTCTGCAGGCACTTGATTTCCTGGCTAGCTAGCTTTCCACACAATAATCCTGCCCTCCAGGAGTCACCATACACTGAGGGGGCTGAGGCCATGACGATGCTGTTCCATTGTGCTCCCAGGCTAGAGAGGGGATCTGACACAATAGTGAATCTTGGAAGAAAAGACGCTTTGATAGTCTTCTGTAATTCAAAACATGTAGATCTGGCTCCAGCCTACCTGGCTTATCGGTGATGGATGAATGGATTGAAGGAAGGAAGGAAGGAAGGAAGAATAAACTCTCCTCTTGGTGATAAACATATCAGCATCAGATTCCCTTTTTGCTTGTCTGTCTGGAGGGAAATGACAACACACAGCTCACGCTCCTGCACCTGCTCCAGCAGAATCCACAGGTGTTGTGTGTGCTCGGTATGGTATCACATCTTAAAGGTGCATTCAGAGGTCTAACTCACCAGCCCTGTCCAAATCTGTCCATTATGGTGCACAAGTCACAAACTACATACAAAAGGATTGTCCTCTGTCTCACCGTTTAGCCACTGGATACTAAATGAAAGGCAAAGGAATGGGGAGGGAGGGGAGGGAAGTCATAGCAAATGGTGTGAACTGAACAGATGAGGGGCAAAAGCTACTCATCCAAAAACCATACACACGGTGAGCATGAGTGACAAACTGTCACTGCTGGTGTTCTTCTCGTCTGACACTGCATTTATAATTCATCAGCAGCACAGAGAGGACTCAGAATCATATCAAGATGGCATCTTCTATCATCAGAAACTCCATTGTTCTAATTAGCTTTCCCACTGACCCGGAGACAAACATTTGTGGGGGGTGGAGAAGGGGAGAAAGGGGTGGGGGGAGAGTTAGAAGGGGTGGAATTGGGGAGTGATACTGTGCTCAGTTGCCTGTACATTTATGACACTGCTGCTTGATTACTTTGTGTTTTTTCTTTAATATGTGTCTCTATATCATGCACGATAGTCTTCAGATCTGCTTGAAACTGAGATTTTATTTGCTGGCTGAGATCTACTCTCTTCAAGTCTAAAAGGAGCTAAAAGAAAATCTGGATTTATTATAAGCAGCAATGATAAAGTGTAACGGTGATCATTCAATTTCTTTGGCGGTAGATCCAGGATCTATCTATTATTAAATACCTAATCTAATTTACCTAACGTGTGGGACCACCGTGGAATAAGCCTTGCTACAAAGCTTAAAGTCTACAGAGCAGTAGTGCTAACTACCCTGATGTATGCCAGTGAGACTTGGACTGTATACAGGAGGCACACTAGGCAACTGAATCACTTCCACACGACTTGCCTCCACAGACTTCTGAGGATCCGGTGGCAGGATAAGGTACCAGACACAGAAGTCCTCTCCAGAGCAGGCCTGCCGTCGGTTCATACTCATGAAAGCCCAGACACGCTGGGCAGGCCACGTTGTAAGGATGCCAGACCACCGCATCCCCAAACAGCTCTTCTATGGTGAGCTGTCTCAAGGAAAGCGATCGCACGGGGGACAAAAGAAGCGATACAAAGACACGCTGAAAGCCTCTCTCAAGTCCCTGGATATCGACATCACCTCCTGGGAAACCCTGGCACAAGACCGATCGACATGGCGTACACTGATCCACCAAGGCTGCCAGACATCTGAAGCCAGAAGGATAACCATAGCACAAGAGAAGCGTGCACTCCGTAAAGCCAGAGCTGCAAATGCTGTAACAGTGGTGCCCACACATGTCTGCCCGACATGTGGCAGAACATTCCGTGCCCGTATTGGCCTTACCAGCCATTTGCGGACGCACCGTGGACAGCTCACAACCTGTTAGATGTCAAGGTCTTCTTCGAACACGATGGACGAACATCATCATCATCATTATTAAATACCTAATCTAATTTACCTGAGTTTTATACTGATGAAATGCTATTTAATGGAGCTATCCCTGATTTACACCAGTATAACTAGAATCGCCTCCATCTCACACCAGTGAAGCAGATAAGTATTATCTCCATTTCACAAGTAGGTAAACTGAGGCACTGGGAGGCAACTTGGCCTGCCCAGCAAGTAAATGGCACAGCTGGGAACAGAACTCAGGAATCCAGACTCCCATTTCCTTATTCATCAGGAAGTCTAGAAACGAGTTCGTCGGAGCACAATTAGTCATTGCAGAATAAACATTGGGCTTAAAGATTTGATTAATTGTCAGTGTCAAGGGATTAAATAATTCTTTAATTATCCCATTGTAATTTAGCAGGACTCTGTGTCATGCTGGACCTAAATACTGCAGCAAGGTCCCTTGGATTCTGTAGCTGCCTGATGTAGCAGACTGGAAATCTCGGGGCCATGCCATTTAAATTAATAAGTAGTAATAAGGGGCTGGAATGCATTAAATGTTACAGTGAGTCACACAGTCAGTTAAGTAGCTCCCTATGTTATGTACTTTGATGGAAGATGACGTTTGTTTTACTCTTCCCCCAGGATTTTGTGTTGACCACGCAGAACTGCATTGTAGACGTTATTAAGGGGGAAGTTGGAGGTTTTAGCAGCTCAGCAAGGGACACTTGGGGGTTCTGGCATGTAGGGAGGATGTCTGCACTGCATCTGAGAGTGAGCCTCCTCCCAGCCTGAGAGTGACCACAGCCTCATGCTAGGCGCACTCAAACTAGCCGTGTAGAGGTTGCAGCTCAGCCTAGAGGCCCCCCCCCAGGCTTGAGCGACCAAGCTCCAGCCCAAGCCACAATGTCTACGTAACTATTTTGAGTGTGCTAGCATGAGTGTGCGGACCCAGGCCAGGCTGTCAGATCCAATGTAGACATACCATGGGAGGCAGGTTGGGATTGACTGTGAGATAACACATTGGTTGAATGATTCTGCTAAAAGGATCAGCAGTGAAATAGTTGATGTCCACATTTAATCTGCCATCTTCAAGGTTTCAGAGACAAGGTCCCTCCCCCCCCCCCCCAACCCCGCTTTGTCTCAGTGGGGCAGTTCCCATCTCTCAGAGCTTTTGTTTCCAGTACTCTGCTGCCCCAAGGAGACATCGGGGCCTTGGTTTGCCCTTGGTTCTTAAGGGTTATACATGTATTTTGTTTAAAGGACAGCCTAGATTCTGGAGTACAGTGCTGTTTCTGTGTCAGGGGCTGATTCTGTGTCAGGTAAGATTCCACTACTGCAGATTCACAGAACTCATGAAGCATTTCCTACCAGGAGGTTTTAATGGGGTCTTCAGGCAGCACGAGCTGCAAAAGCTGCCAGAAGCATGTGCATGTAAAGGGATCTATCCTCCTTCCTGGTGAGGAAAAAAGGGGCGGGGTAGGTGGAGGGAGGCCTGATGCCAATTTTTTTTTTGTTTGTGCAATAGTTTATCTTCTATGCAAGTTTTAGCAGCCCCTGAAAGGAGCCCAGAAAAATTCTTTAGCAGACTAATTATCTGGGAAGCTATTTTTCTTATTGCAGACAAATGCGCGCTGGTGGCGAAAAGAGTCTGATGAGACAGCAGAAATGTATGGCTCCTAATGCAGATGAAAGCCCCTCTTCCCGTTACCGTGCCTGGAAAACATGTGAAGAGGGGAAGGAGGGGGGAGGGGAGGGAAAGACAAAGCTACAGCTGCTCAGAGATATTTTAGAGGCTCAACTGGATTTGCAAAAAAATTATCCTGTTTCACTGGTCTGATTCTACAGGGCCATTCCTCATACCTGATGCCGCTGATTCTGCATGTAAAAGCGTGCAGCTGATTAAAAGGGTTTATTTTATTTTATTTTATTTTATTTTACATAGATAGAGCCATAGGTTCTCTGGGCGGAAACATGAAGGGCTGTTCAGCTTCTAAGGCTGAAAATTTCCACTGCTCCTAAAGACCTTGAACACGGCAAAGCTTTTGCAGATTGTCAGTTCATCGCTGCAATCTCCACGCCACTGGTTGTTTTATTTGTGGTGAACAAACAGTCTATCACCCGATAAGGTTTATGACTAATGCTGAGCAGCTACTGTTAGGAATTGTACAAGAGAGACTCTTGGAACTTGCACCAGGAAGCATCCTGGCTTCACTAAAAGAGATCTGTTTCAGGATAGTACGACATTAATATACTAGCCTTTTCCTCTGGAGACCTGACTTCAAGATTGGATTTCTTGTCACTAGTGAAATGAGTGTGTCAGTTTGTCTTCACTCAGTCCATCATAGTCTCTTGGGGATGTCACATGCATGTCAAGATTGAGGCTATTGGACAGTTTCATGGGGATCCAAGACAGCCATTGCAGGAGCTGTTGCATATCAGTTGTGAGGTGCATTGATAGAGTTACATGGGGAAATCTGGCAGTGTACTGTCTCTGGTGCTACAAATCAAGACATTTATACGAGCCAAAAATCTCCAGAAATGTATTTTACACACACACACACACACACACACACACATACACACACACACACACACACACACACACACACACACACACTGTACGTCATGGGACTCAAAGGACCCAATAAATCAGTTGTTTAATGGACATGGTATTGTGTCTAATGAAGGTGAAGGAAAATTATAACCAAGGAGCCAAATTCTGCTCTCAGCTATGCTGAGGAAACTCTTCTAATCCGTGGAGTTACACTGGATTGAAACAGTGAAATTGAGAGCACAATTTGACCCAATATGTTGGGGGATATTTGAGGGTGGAGAGAAATCCTCGCAAGGTCAAAGTTTTCTCAAAAGGATGCTTGCTGGTACTGTCATGTATTATTTGTATTGCGGGTTTGCCTAGGACAGGGGTGGGCAAGCTTTTTGGCCCTAGGGCCATATCGGGTTCAGATATTGTATGAAGGGCCGGGTAGGGAAGGCTGGGGGAGGCTATGCCTCCCCAAACAGCAAGGCATGGCCTGGCCCCTGCCCCCTATCCAACCCCTCCAAACCCCCACCGCCATCCAACCCTCCCTGCTCCCTACCCCTGACTGCTTCCCAGGACGCCCATCCCCTTTCCAATCTCCACTGCTCCTCACCCCTGACTTCCCCCCCTGGGGCCTCCCCGCCCCCATCCAACCCTCCCTGCTCTCCCTGCCCCACATTACCTGCAGGGTGGGGGAAAGGAGGGCTCAGTCCTTTCCCTGTGCATTTCCCCTGCTCATTTGGCTACTCTCCCTGGCAGCTGGGCACGGCTCGCTCCCTATCTGGGCTTGGCTGCTGGGGACAGGGGCCAAGCATGCTGGGAATGGAGGTGCGCCCTGGCTTGCTCTGCCCCTGTCCCTGTCAGCAGGGCGCAGGCCCCTTGACTGCCCCCCTGCTCCTTCCCCCCCCAAACTCCCCCTGCTCCCCGCCCCCTGACCGCGCTGCCCTGGAGCACCAGTTCTGACTGCGCTATAGCCGTGCTGCCCGTCCGGAGCTGCAGGCACGCTGCCCAGGTATTGGGGGAACTGTGACTGCGGGGAAGGCAGGGAGGGGAGGGGAGCAGAAGGGGTGGGGCAGGGGCTAGCCTCCGCCTTGCTCATCGCACTGCTGGGGAGTTAGGCTGGCTCCTCTGCAAGCCTGTCCTGACCCTGCTCCCTGGTAGGAGCTCGGGGGCCAGAGGGAAGGGTCCTGCCGGCCGGATGTGGCCCATGGGCCATAGTTTGCCCCCCTCTGGCCTAGGAGCACAAGTCATAGCCCACGACCCCCATGTGCTAGGTGCTGTACAAACACAGAACAAAAGGGTGGTTATGACTCCAAAGAACTTACGATTGAAGTACTGGTCTCTGACAGGGTGCTATCTATATCTATATGGGCACTGAGGTTGCTGCAGCACTAGGAAGATTGCAGCTTAATTGAAGTCAATTAACCAGGTTCCCTTGGGGGTTACTGACACTTGGGTGACAGTTGCTGGGCTAATGAGGCAATTGGCTCAGTAATTAGGAGGATAAATATTTGGGAGGAAGAGGAACTACAGGGGAACTCAGAAGTGAGCCTAGGAAAGGTGTGTGGGGAAGTCTCCTTCTGTTGTAAGCCGGTGGTATGTTCTGTTATGCTTTGTAACGTGGTGAAAGAGAAAGCAGCCTGCATGTGCTTGTGGCTAGGAGACCACAAGGACAGGCTAGGCAGTGGTACTTGCAGGGACACCTTGTGACAAGGTCATTCTATCAAACACTGAGCACTCACTCAAGCACTGGTGACGTATAGGCCACATTCCTTTATTCTGAATGGGCAGGACACTTTCTGGCTGGGAACATTCACTTGCTAAGAAGCGTGTCCTATAAGGCCTATTTAAAAAGCACAGCCCTCCAGTCGTATCTCCTGCTCAAGTGTTTTACTGTGATGAAAGTAAACAAAGAGCGCTACACAGCAACCTCTCGCCCTCGTCCCTGGAAGCTGGCCTTTGAGCTGTGGAGCGTGGCTAGAAGAATCATTAGAGAGTGATAAATCAACCTGGAGCAGGGATAACAGAGGCTCTGAGCTGCACACAGCAGGGAAACAGGCTCAGAAAGAGGTCATGATGGGGAGGTGAGGGGGCAGGACAGCATCCCGCTAACATTTAAAAGGGAATTAGATTTTTTTTTTTAAAAAAGGGAGAGAAAAAAATCCTCCGAGGTGTGGTGGGGAGGAGTTGAAAGCAACTACTTTAATTTGAAATAGAAGCTATGATTTTCTTATGGCTTTATATGCCAGTGCTAGCGCATACGGTTCTGTCACTTCCAGGCACAGCCACCTCTGAGTGTGGAGGCAAGCAGCATGCTTCTTCCAAGCGACATGCCTATTTTTTCCTCATCCCCTGAACAACCGTTGTTGGCGCTAAGAGGCTACAGGGTTGAGTATTGTGTACATGCACAGATACACAGATGGACAGTATGTGCTAGGCTGTTGCACTGGCTGTGACCTTTTATGACTGTCCTCTACTGAGTTTATGGACTTACAGGATGTTACTGAAACATTTTTTTAAAAAATCCTAGTTAAAATTTAGGGCTGCCAATTAATCGCAGTTAACTCACATGATTAACTCAAAAAAATTAATCGCAAATAATCACAGTTTTAATTGCACTGTTAAACAATAGAATACCAATTGACATTTATTAAATATTTTGGATGTTTTTCTATATTTTCATGTAGATTGTATTCTGTGTTGTAATTGAAATCAAAGTGTATATTATTTTTATTTCAAATATTTGCACTGTAAAAGTGATAAACAAAAGAAATAGTATTTTCAATTCACCTCATATATGTATTGTAGTGCAATATCTTTGTCGTGAAAGTGCAACTTACAAATGTAGATTTTTTTTGTTATATAACTGCACTCAAAAACAAAAAAAATGTAAAACTTCAGAGCCACTCAGTCCTTCTTCTTGTTCAGCCAATCACTAAGACAAAAAAGTTTGTTTATATTTACAGGAGATAATGCTGCCCTCTTCTTATTTACAATGTCACCAGAAAGTGAGAACAGGCATTTGCATGACACTTTTGTAGCCAGTATTGTAAGGTATTGTGATATAGCATGGCCAGAGGGCAGCAGGAGAGTGATAGATGGGAGATATATAAGCCCCAGGATGATGAGAGCCTTATTCCCTGTAGAGGGAAGAGAGGCTGCTACAGATTAATTAGAGCTCCTGAAACCAATTAAGCCAATTAGAGCACCTGAAGCCAGTCACCTCCCCCCTCCCGCTTCAATCAGACAGTTGGAGGAGTTGAAGCAGAGAGGTTTGGTGTTGGAGTGGAGAGCAGTTTGGAGAAGTGCTGTGGTGGACCAGAAGACCAAGACTCTAGGTAAAAGGGAAACCCGGCTTGTGCAGAGCAGAGGGACTCTACAGACACAAGGGGTTGGGAGAAACTTGGCCCAAGCAGAGAGAGGGCAGGAAGCCCCATAAGCTGAAGGGCCGGAGAGGGAAGTAGCTCAGGGGAAGGAATCACTAGTTCAAATGGTTTACTGCTATCCCTAGGGCCCCTGGGCTGGGACCCGGAGTAGAGGGCGGGCCTGGGTCCGTCCCTCTCCACTCCCCTTTTCTGGGACACTAGTGGGACAGTTGATACCCCAGTTCAGGGGTGAGAAACAGCGCCCTGAACTCCCACAAGAGGAGAAAGTTGGGACCCATCATAATAGTGCCTGCAATTTGCCACAGTGTTTACATACCAGATATGCTAAACATTCGTATGCCTCTTCATGCTTCAGCCACCATTCCAGAGGAGATGCTTCCATGCTGATGATGCTCATTAAAAAAATAATACATTAATTAAATTTGTGACTGAATTCCTTGTTGGAGAATTGTATGTCCCCTGCTCTGTTTTACCCGCATTCTGCCATATATTTCATGTTATAGCAGTCTTGGATGATGACCCTGCACATGCTGTTCATTATAAGAACAGGTTCACTGCAGATTTCACAAAGCGCAAAGAAGGTACCAATGTGAGATTTCTGAAGATAGCTCCAGCAGTCAACCCAAGGTTTAAGAATCTGAAGTGCTTTCCAAAATCTGAGAGGGACGAGGTGTGGAGCATGCTTTCAGAGATCTTAAAAGAGCAACGCTCTTGTGCAGAAACTACAGAACCCAACCCCCCAAAAAAGAAAATCAACCTTCTGCTGGTGGCATCTGACTCAGATAATAAAAATGAACATGCGTCGCTCTGCACTGCTTTGGATTGAGCAGAACCCATCATCAGCATGGACGCATGTCCCCTGGAATGGTGGTTGAAGCATGAAGGGACATATGAATCTCTAGCACATCTGGCACGTAAATATCTTGCAACGCCAGCTACAACAGTGTCGTGCGAACACCTGTTCTCACTTTCAGGTGACATTGTAAAAAGAAGTGGGCAGCATTATCTCCTGCAAATGTAAACAAACTTATTTGTCTGAGCAATTGTAAGACTGAGTGGACTTGCTGGCTCTAAAATTTTACATTGTTTTATTTTTGAATGCAGTTGGTTTTTTTTTTTTTACATAATTCTACATTTGTAAGTTCAACTTTCATGATAAAGATATTGCACTACAGAACTTGTATTAGATGAATTGAAAAATATTATTTCTTATGTTTTCTTTACAGTTCAAATACTTGTAATAAAAATAAATATAAAGTTAGCACTGTACCCTTTGTATTATGTGTTGTAATTGAAATCGATATATTAGAAAATGTAGAAAACATCCAGAAATATTCAAATAAATGGTAATCTATTATTGTTTAACACTGTGATTAATTGTGCTATTAATCACATGGTTAATTTTTTTAATCGCGTGATTATTTTTTTTTAATCGCTTGACAGTCCTATCAAATTAAAATACCCCTAGTTAAAGTAAAAAACAGGCTAGGTAAATCATCTTAGAAGCCAGAGCAAATAGGGTGACCAGACAGCATGTGTGAAAAATCGAGACGGGGGTGGGGAGGTAATAGGAGCCTATATAAGAAAAAGCCCCAAATATCGGGTCTGTTCCTATAAAATCGGGACATCTGGTCACCCTAAGAGCAAATAATGCTGAAAGTAAGCTTACAATTACATTTATACATACATACATATTTTAACTATATCCTGGAATATTGATTTCAAATATTGCAGATATTGAAAAACTTTTTCAATGATTTACATGAGTTCTGTCAAAAGCAATAAACTGTTTCAATCCCATGTTTAGCCAGATGAGCTGAGAACATATATTCAAAGGCCCTTTCTGAGAATTTGACAGTAATAAAAGAAATCTGGGTAGCCTAGGGCATACAGCAAAGGTTCAGCACAGAGAAGGCTCCTATGGTCTAAGCCTTGCTGTGCCCACGAGTCACTGCATGTCCTCTCGTGAGTCACTTGACCTCTTTTTGTGCCACTGTCGAGACCCAGCTGGAGAGTGGTTAGATGCTGCTTGTGAATCGCACTTTCCTGGGGGATGAAGAAATTACAAAAAGGACAAGACGACAGTGGTGACAAATAGAACAAATCCTGACATTTGCTTGAGAGCAGACGCCTTTTTTTCAGAGAGTTGCAAGGAAACTAACCACCAAAAATGGAAATCCCCAAAGGGATATATTTTCTGTTGCAAAATCTGGATGCACCTGTTACTTGTGCAAAGCAGGTATGCACCCTCTTGCACATGTAAGTTGTGTTTTTCACACTCGATGGGGGCACATGCATTTTTGGCATAACTTAAGCTCCGGTGTGGGAAAGATTCCCATTGACTTCAGTGGAGTCAGGATTTCACCCTTCAACTCTTTGCTCTTTCACCTGGGGCCTGAGGAATAAAATGAAGGCCTATTGTGTGGATATTCAGAGGACACCAGCCTCCAAGGGCTCCCAATCCACAAATTCTGTTTCATATATTCTTAACCATATTTTACACAAGATGTACATATCATCCCATATTTGTTTTCATTATCACTTTTTCATGTGGATTTATTGCTCCTGAAATAGACTGAATATACATCCTTGGAGACAGCACCCTTCATCCACAAAAGAGGTACCGGCATGCAGTAGCAATGCAAACTTTTCCTACCGTGCTCCATAACAGGGCCTCCATTCCGATCTGGAAGCACAACCTCTAAGGGCTAAGAAGATGACTCCAGGACATATTCAGTCACTGGTCTGTCTCCTGAGAGGGCTGACAAAAACACCAGTTAGTGCCACTTGCAGTGGTGGAGGTTTTCTGTGTGTGATGTAGACACCTGTCACTAGGAATTGGTTTGATATTTTACATAGGCCATCAACTGATAATCCACTGAATGTTTATGACCACTAACCAGTATGGGTTGGTCAGTTGCTTCATATTATGTGGTAGGACAATATCAGCATTGAGGATATTTGTAGCCAAATCTACCATCTGCCTTCATCAGCACTGGTTCAGTTTTGGCAGCTTTCTTGGCATGAACGTATTATTAGAATGGAAGACCAAGAATTATGAGGAGTATTTACCAAAAATGCCACTTCACGACCATCCATCGCCCGGTGCCAAATGCTTCTGTAGTGTAATAAGACCGCCAGTCATGGACATAGACTAAACATCCAGCCAGACTGTCTGAAAGACCTATCTAGAGATCAATCTAAGTGGTGCCTGAACTGCAAGGAGGCTACGTCCCTTTAGGATTTTCCATGGTGATAATGAGTAAGGAGTGGACATGAACCAGCAACTTAGAACTAAAAGTGTCTGGCCACACCTATGGTCTGATGGATCTCTCAACAAAGGGTCTATATCCTATTAGCAATACCTCGCCATGAAATCTACAGCTGGTAGAAAAATTTTGAAATTGGAAATTTCAACAGTATTGTCCATTGGAACAGTGAATATCAATGAAAAAATAGGATGATGTTTTTCACGAACTTCTTCACCAAAATGTCTTCTCATATTTTGATCAGTTGTCTTGAAATCCTGCCTTCCTTTTCACCTTACTGCTAGAGATTGCCAGGGTACTTGACTGCAAACAGAAGTTTATGGTATTCTTTTTCTTGTTCTTTTTTCTTTTATTTTTAGTTGAATCCTTATTGAGATTTTAACAAATAACATGAAACATAACACAGATTGTTTTCTTTCTTTCTTTCTTTTTTTATCCTTAGTAAAATACAGGAAAGAAAAAGAGAAGGAATGTTCCAGTCATTCTTATATCAGAATGGTTGGGCCTGTGTGCACCTGCCTAAGCTATTTGGTCATCTGAATATTTTCCATGTGTATTTACACATTTCTCATCAGATAAATCATAAATGCACTCTTGCGTTTGACTGGATTCCTCTATTTCATTCTCTTCCCTGTATATTGTTTTTCATAATATGTCATCCTCTAAAGATCTGAGGGTCATTCCATCATTTCTGGCTCTGACATCTCCTTTCGCTGTCTCAGAATAATCTCTTATGCCACCACTAAATGAAATGGCCTTTTATATCCACTGCCACCTTGGTCTGACTCACTCAGTGGTATCACAGTGGATGTCTTTGTGACGTGCATTGGGGATAAACTATGACACCATAAACATTGGGATTCTGACAGCCCACCCCAGAATCTCTTTCTTTCTCATGCTTTTTCACCTAGGAAGACAAAGGAACCAGGCCTTTGACTTTAGGGAGGGTGGGATCCTGTCGTAAGATTTTGGTCAGCAATGTTGCTGGGGACCATGTGGTAAGGACGTTACCTTGATACTTGAAGTCTAGTTTGTTAAGTTTTAGCTACCAGAAAGCATTTTATCTTTATTTCTCTTGTAACCATTTCTGACTTTAATGCCTTATACTTGTACTCACTTAAAACCTATCTCTTTGTAGTTAAATAAACTTGTTTTATTTTTTAATCAAAACTAGTCCAGTGTTATCAAACAGTTCAGTTTAAAAAGAAGTCTAATTAAAATAGCAAACTGTTGCATATTGATTCCTTACAGGGGCTATGGACTTCTAATATCTGAACTGTCCAGGAGAGGACTGGACAGTGCAGAACACAGGTTTTTGGGGAAAATTCAGGACTGGGAGTGGTTTGGGGTCACCCTGCAAGTAGTTACCTAGGCTTCTGGAAGCCAGAGTGTGACTGGAGTGTTGCTGACAGACTGCTGGGGTCAGAGTTGCTGGACCAGGACTGCAGCGATACACAGACATGGTTATGAGTGGTCCAGGTTGGGAGATGCAAAAGCAAAGCATTGTGAGGCACCCAAGGTTATGGGGCAAATGGTGACACAACCTCTCACTGGTCTGAGTAGGGTGACCGATGTCCTGATTTTATAGGGACAGTCCTGATTTTGGGGGCTTTTTTCTTATATAGGCTTCTATTACCCCCCCACACCCCTGTTCTGATTTTTTACACTTGCTATCTGGTCATCCTAGGTCTGGGTTGCACCCCAGACGAGGTTAAAAGGTAGTAGTGCTGCTATGCTATACTTAAACTTCTGAAAGGTGTGTGACTTTGTTACCACACAACATTTTGACTAAAAAACTACGATAATATAAAATTAACATGTTATACATTAAATGGATTAAAAGCTGGCTAACTGATAAGGTCTCAAAATGTAATTGTAAGCAGGGAATCATCATTGAATGGGTGTGTTTCTAGTAGAGTCCTGGAGGGATCTGTTCTTGGTCCTGTGTTACGTAAAATTTTTGTCAATGACGTGGAAGAAAACATAAAATCATCCGTGATAAAATTTGCAGATAACACACAAATTGGGGGAGTGGTACATAGTGAAGAGGACAGGACACTGATACAAGGCAATCTGGATTGCTTGGCAAGTTGGGTGCCAGCAAACAATATGCATTTTAATATGGCTAAATGGAAACATCTGATGTCCCTCTGACATCAGAATAATCAGCATCAGTAATAGTAGGATGCAAAGAGTACATGATGGTTTAAGGAATCTATCACTGCAGCTTCTTGGCCTACTGGGGTGGTTCTCACATTGGTTGTGAGAGCTCTCAGAGAGCCATTGTGGATCATGTGTAGGTGCTTAGATATCTCAGGGATGGGTGCAGTATAAATACCAGAATAAAATAGAATAGAAAATCTTATAGGACCTGCCCCAAAGCCAACTGAAACCAATGGGAGTCTTGCCATTGAAATCAATGGGCTTTGAATCAGACCCATAAAGAGATCTCAGTGAACTTGCTTTGCCTAATTTTGAAAGCTGGAGAGGCAAGGCCCTTCTATTTCTAGACCTAATATGGGCTCTGCTCTAACTAAAAGAACATGTTGATTTTATGTTTTTCATGTATCACCCTGGAAAAAATATGGAGCAAAGAAAAGGTTTGCAAGCTCAAACCAGTTTACAAACTCAAAACAATAGTTCTTGAATCTTGCAAACCTCCAAGTTTTCTGAAAGGAAGGCAGTTTGTCTTTGTTGCTGTCATACAGCTAAAGAAAAACCCAAAGCCATTATAAGAAGAACCACATGCTAGTCAACAGGTGGTGATGAGAGGAAAGATGCATAAATAATCCAACAAGTTGAATTCCCTTGGGGCATGCTCATGCTCCTCTGAAATCCACCACGTGAGTTAAACCAGTATCTCCTTATAGCATAGACTGTGGTGCCACCTGTTATTCTGACCCAGACATGACATCAGTCTTTATAGTTTCATAGCCATGGGCAAAAGGTAAGAAAATCCACATTGGAGCTTTGTCAACGGAATGAAAGAAGCACTGCTTGAGAAAGTGGATAAGGAAAAGTTATTTACTTATTCCCATAATACAAGAACTAGGGGTCACCAAATGAAATTAATAGGCAGCAGGTTTAAAACAAATAAAAGGAAGTTCTTCTTCACGCAGCGCACAGTCAACTTGTGGAACTCCTTACCTGAGGAGGTTGTGAAGGCTAGGACTATAACAATGTTTAAAAGGGGACTGGATAAATTCATGGTGGCTAAGTCCATAAATGGCTATTAGCCAGGATGGGTAAGAATGGTGTCCCTAGCCTCTGTTCGTCAGAGGATGGAGATGGATGGCAGGAGAGAGATCACTTGATCGTTGCCTTTTAGGTTCACTCCCTCAGGGGCACCTGGCATTGGCCACTGTCGGTAGACAGATACTGGGCTAGATGGACCTTTGGTCTGACCCGGTACGGCCTTTCTTATGTTCTTATGTTCTTATGTCATATCTTGGTTTGTGGTTCCTGGATCCCTGTTCCTAGAAGTCATCATCAGCCCTAGATAAAACGTTATTAATAAAGACCTGCTGTAAATGTAATTTTCACCACTGACCTGAATTGCACAGGTCAGAAATGAAAGCAGTACACCATATGCCAGACATTAAGGTCTTGAGAAATTCCCCTGCAACCGTTACCCTCCCTGGATTGGATTGGATCCCAGCCAGATTGTGCTCATTGAAAATTATAAATTGCCTTTTTCTTGCTGGCAATGTAAAAAAAAAAAAGGTAAAAGGGACATTGCTTTGTTGATGAAGATGCACAAGGCAGAGTTAACGCCGATGCAGTGGATTTAGCACAGATTATGAGAGATTTTAATAGGCTCCACAGCTTCTTTGAGTGGCCTTGAAGAAATCACTGTTCCTGAAAGCTGAGGTGACATTAAAGAAAAGGGGCCTTTGTTCGCTCACTCTGGACATCTGAATTGTGCAGCTTTTTCTAACATGCCCATGAATGGTGAGGTGCAAAACAGGATCTATGGCAGTTTATAGAGGGTGGCACTGTGGGAATCTGATTGTCTCTTAGAGTCCATTTCTTCTGAAGTATTTATGACCTCTCAGCACTCCGTGGCTACAATCCCTGCCCAAATTCTATTTCAATCCACTGTCCATCCAAGCCTCATTTTATCAGGTTTTCTCATCTTTACCTATAATGACAATTGAGTGATGTTAATCTGAGAGCTGCAGGGAGTTGGCGGTTAGAGAGTTGAACTTCAATGAACATTAACCCTTGTGGGCTCTCTTAACATTTAGACCCAGGCTTTGGAAGCAAATGAAAACGAAGATCATTCTAGTGCTTTTATCATCTGTGGGGAATTCAGTCATAGAAATTAAAGATGGAACAGAGCTTATAGATCAGTATGTCCCTCTGTCATTGTGTCAGTATCTACAAGACTTCTACTATTTCTCTTGGAAAAATTAGGGAATTGTTATACTCCACAGTTGTTGTGTTCCTTTTAGAATATTGTGGGCGGTGCCAAAAGGTGCTAGATACTTTCCAAACACAGAGGGAGACAGATTCTCTGCCTGAAAGAGTGCATAGGGATAAAGAGAGACAAAGAATGGAGGAAAGAGATGTAACATACAAGCAAAGTGATCAGGGTTCTACGTACATGGTTTATTAGTAGATCTGGGTGAAAAATGTACTTTATTTTCCAACATTTTTCAAGGCAGTTGTCAAGTTTCTGTTGAAGAACCAAAACCAGATTTTGTTTGTTTATTGAAACCACAAGAATTTTAGTTTTCAACAACAAAAAATCTGACCACAATGGAAATGTTTCTCTCTCTCTCTCTCTCTCTCTCTCACACACACACACACACACACACACACACCCCAAAACCCTCTAAGTCAAAATACTATTTTTCATTGAAAAAAAATGAAGAAAAAAATTCACTCAGCTCTATTTTTAGCTACAAGTTTGAGTGTGTTTGTTTTTGGATGGGAGTGAGGGATTGTTGTTGGTTTTAGTTGAACATATAGGGCCAGATCTGCAGCTGGGGTAAATAAGCGTAGCGCCATTGATTTCAAGGACATCTTTGACTTCAATAGAGCTATACGAATTGACACCAATTGTAAAGATACTTTCCCCGTCCTTCTTTCATCATTCATACCGCCTGTCTTCTCTACACAGCAATTCCCACTATCCTTAAATCCCCTTCCCTTTCAACATTTGACCCCTTCCCTCCACATAAATAAACAGTTCACTTAGGCTATGAAATCAGTCTCTTCTCGGAGACAATCCTTCAGTGCAAGATAAAGCATGAAGGATGTTGTAATTTATACTGGCGCCATCACCAACAAGGTTGCAATATGGCAGCCTGTTACCTTCCGGGCACAGGGATGCCTCTGCACCAGGTGGCAGGAGGTATACGGTATAGGAGCTGCTATGGTGGCTCTCTGCTATCCTAGGATCCTGTACGGGAGATCTCTCAGAGCTGGAGTTGGCTGTAGGGCAGCTTTATACCAGCAGAACACTGCTGCACTATCCAAGTAAACCACTCCAGCAGTGCCAAGCATTCTGTAGCTGCATCTGAAGACCTGGCCCATTACTTATTATCTGAACAACACCAACCACATTCTACTGTTTTCAGGCAGGTACAAAGATCAGACCCCTTCTCCAAGGAGCTTGCAATCTAAATACACAATATACATCGGGTTTAGGACTAGGGGTGTGATATAAAGCAGTATGACAGAGCAGTGAAGACAGCATAGGGTCTGATTAGTTCCATACAGTTTTACTCTGATTTGAATTTGCTGAGTGTAGGGTTTTGTTGATCGATCATCGGACTAGCTGCCACTTCTCTGTGCAGGGACTAGAGATTATAGGGAAGAGACCCATTTTAAGGATGAATTTGGAAGGGAAGAGAGAGTGGAGGTTTATCTGTCTGGGTTAGGGAAGGGGTTCCAGGTGTCTGAGGCTGCATGGAATAAAGCCCTGAGGTGAGAGTCAGAGAAGGACACAGGGCCAGTTAGTCAATTATTGATTATTGGTCATTCTCAGCCCTCTGCAGGCCTTGTTTGCTGATGCTTTTGTTCATCCATATCTGTATCAGCCATTCATAGCCACTTTGAAAAGAGAAGGCTTCTTCATTACTGCTCCTGTCCATCCATCTAGACCAACTGTTCTCCATCATGCCGATGGCTTTTGTTCAGAATCTCAGGGTCCTTGGTCCGTGCAGTGTGGAGCGGGATATGACGACACTGTCACACTAGATTTGCTCTCTCTTTCTCTCCAGTGATCTTAGGTTGAGTCTGCAAGGGATTGATGTTTGTGGTGGCCTCACTAAGGGGTATACAAGGTGCTACATTGCAAAAGATCCTTTTCCCTTGTCAAGTATCAGAGGGGTAGCCATGTTAGTCTGGATCTGTAAAAGCAGCAAAGAGTCCTGTGGCACCTTACAGACTAACAGATATATTGGAGCATGAGCTTTCGTGGGTGAATACCCACTTCATCGGATGCATCTGACAAAGTGGGTATTCACCCACGAAAGCTCATGCTCCAATACATCTGTTAGTCTATAAGATGCCACAGGACTCTTTGCTGCTTTTTCCCTTGTCATTTTAAAGGAAGTTTCAGCATTCGGAGATTGATGCCAGCCAGGCTATCAAGACCAAAGTAGGACTCTGGGATCACTGCACCACATACACTAGCTCCCTTCATCACCCATGCTAGCCAACAGGTCTGGCTTCAGGAATTTGAGGCTTTTCTATATACAGGGGAGTCAGATGCCCAGCTTGCCTGTGACAAGCTCCTGAAGGGAATGAGCCAAGCCAACCCAGGTCCACCTGGGCATAGCTAACTACCTCAGCAGCTGGAAAGCAGTTAAATAAGTAAGCAACACCTAGGCCTAATAAAAGGCTTAGGAGAGCTCAGTTGGGGAAGCACCTGAGGAGAAAGGAAGCTCTGGAGGAAGGGGAGCTTCCTGGGCATCTGAACTAGGCAGAAATGGTGCTCCTAAAGCAGAAAGAAAAGCAATTACAGCCCTCTCCAGGCAGGAAGGCCTGGGAGAGACCGTGCCCAGAAAAGGCCTGCAGATCTCTCCAAGCAGCAGAGTTGCCTGAGGCCTTACAGCAGGAGGAGCTGCTGCTGCTGGGGCCCAGGGACTTCTGTTTTAGGACTTCTAAGTTGTATCTAAGATAAGAGCCTTTAAACTGTCATACAAATGCTCCTGTCAGACGGCTTTGTTAAAGAGAGATACACTGCTATAGAGTGGTTGGCTTCTCCTTGACTGGGCTGTTAAAGGGACCTCATTGTTACCTCAGTGAGGGGGAAACTGGGGCAGTGTACAGCAGAACTGTGCTCCACCTCAAAAGAGTGCTTGGGGGGGGGGAGTGATGCCCTCTTTGCAGGCGGGGTATCTTTTCCAACACACTTCCTCTTTGTCCTCTGTTCAATGAACTCACACAGCAACAGGATTTATAGTCCCGCCATAAATCTGCATCTCACCTGAAAACTGGGGGCTCTCTATGAATCAGACATCGTTTTTGGGGGGGATCCCAGGAACCATCCCTGCCAGCCATCCTACTCCGGACTGTGGAAGAATGGCACCTATCAGCCCTTCGATATTAGGGTGGTGGATGCTTTAACAGTCCAACAGATGGGTGAATGAGAGGAATTCTTCCCCAGGCTGAAGGAACACAGCATCCAATTTTCTGAAAAGCTACAGAGACTCGTAGCATTGAAAAGAAGCACTCCACAGACACACACTGACATAGTACCAATGGACAGTTAGCTAGTTTCAAAAGAGCTTCCTACACAAAGGAACTCAAACTTGTCCAAAGGGCTGAGGACTCTCTGGATTTACTGGGTCCACCCACTTTGTCATGCTGTGTCTTTGCGACTTGCTTTTATAGTTCTCAGTCCCTCAGCCCCCTTTCACAATCTAAACCGCAGCACCATCTTCCACAGCCAGCTCTCCTCCTCCTTCTCCCTAACCATGCTCACCGCAAAAGTCTTGTTGCGTTGCCTATGAAAGGAACCTTCTCCCCAAATTTCATTTCTTATGTTCCTGAAGCATCTGAGAAGAGCAAGAGAGAGAGAGAGAGAGTGAGCAGCATCCAGGTTGCACATGGACCATCTTTTGAAAGTAAAAATAATTTTAAAAAAAGATTTCATTTGAACATATCCGTTAACTGGCTTTTTCACCTAATTAGATGTGGAAAAGTTGCCAGATGGACACAGATTTTAATGATGGCTTCATTCGAAGTCTTGGAGGAGTGGGCTGGATGTAAGAGATAATTACCTTGACTTTTAGATGTAAAAGGCTTCTATTTCATTCTGCTTCTCTTTCCCCCCCTCCCCCCCAACCCCACTTCCTTAGTTCATTTTTAATGAAAGAGAGGAGCAGTGAAATTCAAAACATCAGATAAGAAAGGAAGGTTCGTTTAATCTCTGCTCAGCGCCAGCCCAGAGTGACACTTCTGAGAATTGGTTTGATGGGGAGCTTGTTTGTTAAATTGTCACAAAATGGCATTCAGAATGTAACTGGCCCCTTATCCCCGCACTGTACAGTGGAGAGAAACTTCAGGAATCAGATTAAATGCTACAGGGGCAAAAAAATTATTTCCTGACAGAATTAGAAATAAGGAGTGGAAATGCCTCTCACATATACTCTCTCTCTCTCTCTCTCTCTCCTGTTCTCTCACACATAATTATGACATGGTGTATCCAGAAGGGGCACAGATACATGTGCTCAAAAGCATGCTCACCTGCATGTCTATACTATACTGTGTGAAGTAGTGGAGGGTGCTACACAACAGCCCGCTGGTGGGTGTAATGTCAGACAAGGTTAAATGTGATCATGTCTCCCTCTTCTGGTTAGATGCCCACATGGGATATAGGCTTTAGCACTGCTAGAGCTGGTGGGATTCTTCTTTAGCTCCAGCAAGGGAGCCTGTGTTTTCAGGGCAGAAGGGTCTATGCTCTGTCCTCACAAGTGATATGAGTGAGCACTGCCTGATCCAGTCTGTCACCCCCCTGCCTACAGCAGTGATAATACTTTGGCATTTATAGAACTCCTTCCATCTGGAAAGGTATTTTCACCTCCTTGCCTGGTAGAGCTCTATTCATACTCCATTCTGCAGGAAGAAGAACATAAGCCACTGAACCGTTTTGGGACTTACCCAGAGTAACAGGGTGAGTCAGGAACAAAGCCACGAACTGAACTGTGGCACTCCCAGTCCTATCTGCATTAGCCACAAAACCATCCTCCCTAATTTTACCATCAGTGTTTTCTCTCCTATGTTTCCCTCTGCCCAACATCTCCTTGGTTCTCCACCATTGTCTCCTTCTTTGCGCACCGACTCCATTTCCCCAGGTCTTCTACCTGTAATGGTCCAGTCTCCTCCCCATAACTCTCCCTTTCACTCCCTTGCATTTCATCCAGGGCTGGTGCTTCCATTAGGCGACCCTAGGCAGTCACCTAGGGCGCCAGGATTTGGGGGGTGGCATTTTGTGTGATCCCCACGGGGCGCGTGGGAGCTTCCGGTTCCGCTCCCGTCGCGCCGCCAAAGAAGAACCTTCTGCTGACATGCCGCGGAAAACAGCAGCAGGCAATTGAGCAGCTCAATGACGGCCGCTGTCGCCTGCGGCATTTCGGCAGAGGGTCCTTCTTCGGCAGCACGACGGGAGCGGAACCGGAAGCTCCCGCGTGCCCCATCGGGAGCGCACAAAATGCCGTCCCCTGAATTCTGCCTAGGGCGCCAGAAACTCTGGCGCGGCTCCTGATTTCATCATTACCTTTTCATCAGCTCCTGGCTCCTCCCCATGTCCTGCCCTCTTCCACTGCCCTGTGCTGGGCGTGCAATATACGGCTGTTGCTGAGGGCCAGGGGGCGAATGAGTGAGTGTGAGGCAGGCCGTGCTAGCCCCTGCCTCCTTCCTCATATTGTCTGCCGTGCTGTACTGCACTCAGAAATATAGTTGATGGGTGGGGAGGGGGACCAGCATTGGGAGTGATCAGAAAGAGATGGCTGGGGAGGATGAAGCTGGGGCTGCTTGCACAGCAGCCCACAGAGTAGTCTTTGTTAGAAGGAGGAGCAATTGCAGGGCAAACCTTGCTTCCTTTCTTGCAGCCTGGTTTCCGAGGGGCTCTCCAGTCGAGCTGAATGACTGTGCTGACGGCAGGGGCCAAGCTATGACTGTCACCCCCACTTTGGTGACACTGGGCAGGGATGGACACAGCAGATAAGTTAGCAAAAAAGACTAAACTAGTGTGAGGACAGAAAATAGTTCTAATGAATCAAGATCGTATGGTTTGAACTGAATAATGTGTACAGCTCTATTGCATACTCGAACACACACTTTTAGTCATATTTCCTTCAATTCAATTGGACCCTTGTGACTGACACTTAAAAGCACATTTCAATTAAAGCCTGTTAGCAGCATGCACACTTAGGCCTTTAACAGGTCAAATGCCTATAAATATATCAAGCAAAGCAATTTCTGGCCTCTAATCTCATTTTCTTGAAAGAAGCCTGATTCTTTGCCAACAAACGCCACACTGTCTCCTCCTGTGAAATCTGAGCATCCAATGGAAAAGCAAGAGCACGTATGAGAAGTATAGCTCAGCAGAGCTGCTCTGTACAGACACTTATTTCATAACCTTTGTGGTGATTCAACAGATTTGTGATGAAGGGGGCAAGGGGTATTCAGATACTGCTGGTGATAGGCAAACTGTATACACGCCAAAGCTTCTGTATGGGAAAGGACCCAAAATTTTACTTTTAGACATCATGGTATATCATGAATATCATGGTAATGGGCATTATAGTAACACTTTGGATAGATGAGATGTATGGAAAAATAAAAAATGAAAGGGTGAATAGGTTCAGCATAAGAACCCACCATCTGATATTGGAGCAACTATACTAGGAGGTAGATGTTACGATGCCGTTATCTAAATAATTGAGACCTACTGTGTCTGCTAAAGGAGATTGGCAACCACTTCAGAACAATCTTTCTAGCAAGATTTCAGCATCTACTTGAGCTAGAAAGCCCATGAAACTAGGCTTTCTCATGAAGTTTCAGCAATTCTAGGGCTAGTTCCAAGCAGAACTACAGAAGACGGTTTGCAGAAATGAATGCTAATGGGAGTAATGTAAGGAGACGTCTCTGAACTTTCACAGTGGTGCCCTTTCAGGTCATTTCTAGAAACAGAGGAAAGAATCCAAAAAGGAGGATTGTTATTTTTATCCAAACTTGTTCACCCATTTTGTATTGGAATGAAGTCCTGAGATATTCCGGGCCCAATCCTTGTGGCTGTAACCCAATATAGCTCTGTTGATTTCAATGGAACAACACCAATTTAAACCAGCTGAGGCTTTGACCCTTTGTCTTGAGAAGAAATGGTTAGGACTTGATAGATCCAGATTCAATCCCTGGCTCTGCCAGAGACTGCCAGTGTGACTTTGGGCAAGTCATTTAGTCTGCCCGTGCCTCAGTTTTACAAACTGGACTATGGTTTTACAAATGGGATAATAGCCCTGACTTACCCCACAAGGATGCTGTGAGGGAAAATACCTTAAAGATTGTGAGGCACTCAGATTCTATGGCAATGGGGCCATGTAAGTACCTCAGACTTTGACTTTGTCTTTTCCTGTACTAACTGGAGACATGGGCCCATGCCACTATGTTCAGACACACACAGCACTGCCCAAAGTCTAGCCAGGTTTGTTCTTTTCATTATACTGGGAGGAGTCAGTCACAACATCCTGATCGATATAAAGTCTGAGGGGCTTTGGGTCAACCTCTAAAACTGAAGTGAGAAGGGCTGAGGTCCTAGTTCATTCGCTGTTGAGTCATGATCAGGCAGTCCCTGCTCACCATGTCTGAAACACTGCTAGCAGATTTGACACATCTTTCTCTGTAGAGTGAATCTGTGCTTGTGTACGGAGGGCCCACAGTTGGATCGTCTTTGCAAAGCAGCATGGTTATTATTAGTCACTGCAAGAACCTACCTGTTCCCAGTTGCCTTGAGAGTGTTCAGCATTTCATATGAGCCACGTGGCCAGGGACAGAGTGCCAGAATTGTTGACAGCGTCTCTTTCATTGTGTAAAAACTGAGCCGCTCTGCAGAGCTCCAACTCACCACTGAATGTCTGCTTGATGAAAACATCAGCAAGGTCAAAGGGTAGCCAGGGCAGTCAGTTATTAGAGAGACTACTGAGTTGTGTCCACAGGGAAGACTGGCACTTAAGTACTCAACTCAGCCAGCTGCCTGGGAATGGCAACTGAGTTTCTCTCTTCCTCCTGGGAAGTCTGCAGCTGAGGTTGAGGTAGAAAATAGGAAGAGTTAAATCAGAACCATCTGCCCAGCTGTATATGGACAGGGTCCAGGCTCCTGTATAATGTGTTCCATTCTATGCATCCGAAGAAGTGAGCTGTAGCCCACGAAAGCTTATGCTGAAATAAATTTGTTAGTCTCTAAGGTGCCACAAGTACCCCTGTTATTTTTGCAGATACAGACTAACACGGCTGCTACTCTGAAAGCTAATGACTAAGATTCACAAAGGTTCTTTTAAACATTACAAAGGGTATATGTAGGACTTGCTGTGACTGCTACTGAAAAGCAGCAACCTCTGGTGTGGCAAACCAGAGCTGTTTAAAAGTGCCCAGGAAAACTGCACAACACTTAGGGACAGGAAGCTCACTAGTATTTTGGATCAAATTGAAATTTCAGGAGGGATGTAGGAAGGCAGCATGTAGTCTGGAGGTTGGACAGGTGTGACAGGGCCCCGAGGCGCTATCTGTAGCACCCTGGGCACTGAGGTTGCTGCAGCACTGGGAAGACTGCAGGCTTAATTGAAGTCAATTAACCAGTTTCTGCTGGGGACTACTGACACTTAGGTGACAATTGCTGCGCTAATGAGGCAATTGGCTCAGGATTGGGGAGTGTATATTTGGGAGGAAGTGGGAAGCAAAGAAGGGGGCTCAAAGAGGAGAGAAAGCTGTGTGAAAGTCTCCTCCTGCTGAATACCTGTCACTCCTTCTGTTGTGCTTTGCCCACGTGGTGAAAGGGAAACAGCCTGCGTGTGTTTGTGGCTAGGAGATCACAAGAACAGGTTAGGCAGCAGTACTCACAGGGTAGGTGAAGGGACACCAGCTTTCAAAATTAGGCAAAGCAAGTTCACTGAGATCTCTTTATGGGTCTGATCCAAAGCCCATTGATTTCAATGGCAAGAATCCCATTGGTTTCAGTTGGCTTTGGGGCAGGTCCTATAAGATTCTATTCTATTTTATTCTGATATTTATATTGCACCCATCCCTGTGATATCTGAGCACCTACACATGATCCACGAAAAGTGCTATGTGAATGTTAATGATCACGAGTGGAGAACCTTGGTTTTACATCTCCATTAGAAAGAGGAAACCTCTGTCAGCACTGCTGCCCGGTGCCCTGCTGGGGACTGGCTAAGCATTGGTTCAAAACCACTCCCGGCAGACCCTAGCACCATGCTGAGGCACTGACTCAATGTTGTCTTAGAGCACTCCCCCTTGAATGTCCAGCATTGCTTCTACAGGGCCTTTACTAAAGTATCCAGATCCATTCTCAGGCTCAGAGAAAATAGGGTAGTTATTTCATAGAATCATAGAACTGGAAGGGACCTCAAGAGGTCATCTAGTCCAGTCCCCTGCACTCATGGCAGGACTAATTATCTAGACCAGGGGTCCCCAACCCCCGGTCCGCGGCCTCTTAGAAACCGGGCCGCGAACCGACCCAGTGGAGCTTCCGCAGGCGTGCCTGCGGGAGGTCCTGCTGAGCCCCGGGAGCAGCGGACCTCCCGCAGGCACGACTGCGGCGGGAGCGCTCGTCCCGCAGCTCAGCTGGACCTCCCGCAGGCACGCCTGCGGAGGGTCCGGCAAACGAAACCGGTCCCTGGACCTAAAAAGGTTGGGGACCCCTGATCTAGACCATCCCTGACAGGTGTTTGTCTAACCTGCTTTTAAAAATATCCAGTGATGGAGATTCCACAACCTCCCTAGGCAATTTATTCCAGTGCTTAGCCACCCTGACAGGAAGTTTTTCCTAATGTCCAACCTAAACCGCCCTTGCTGCAATTTAAGCCCATTGCTTCTTGTCCTATTCTCAGAGGTTAAGAACAACAATTTTTCTCCCTCCTCCTTTTAACAACCTTTTACATATTTGAAAACTGTTATGTCCCCTCTCAGTCTTCTCTTTTCCAGACTAAGCAAACCCAATTTTTCAATCTTCCCTCATAGCTCATGTTTTCTAGACCTTTCATCATATTTGTGGCTTTTCTCTGGAGTCTCTCCAGTTTGTCCACATCCTTCCTGAAATGTGGCGCCCAGGACGGGACACAATACTCCAGTTGAGGCCTGATCAGAGCAGAAGAATTACTTCTCATGTCTTGCTTACAACATTCCTGCTAATACATCCCAGAATGATGTTCGATTTTTTTGCAACAGCGTTACACTGTTGACTCATATTTAGCTTGTGGTCGACTATGACCCCCCAGATCCCTTTCCACAGGACTCCTTCCTAGGCAGTCATTTCCCATTTTGTATGTGTGCAATTGATTGTTCCTTCCTAAATGGAGTACTTTGCATTTGTCCTTATTGAATTTCATCCTATTTACTTCAGATCATTTCTCCGGTTTGTCCAGATCATTTTGAATTTTAATCCTATCCTCCAAAGCACTTGCAACCCCTCCCAGCTTGGTATCGTCCGCAAATTTTATAAGTGTACTCTCTATGCCATTACCTAAATCATTGATGAAGATATTGAACAGAACCAGACCCAGAACTGATCCCTGCGGGACCCTACTTGGTATGCCCTTCCAGCATGTGAACCACTGATAACTACTCTCTGGGAACAGGTTTCAGAGTAGCAGCCGTGTTAGTCTGTATCAGCAAAAAGAACAGGAGTACTTGTGGCACCTTAAAGACTAACAAATTTATTTCAGCATACGCTTTCGTGGGCTACAGCTCACTTCTTCAGATGCATAGAATGGATCTTTATACATACAGAGAACATGAAAAGGTGGAAGTATGCATACCAACAGGAAGAATCTAATCAATTGAGATGAGCTATCATCAGCAGGAGAAAAAAAACTTTTGAAGTGATAATTGAGATGACCCATAGAAGGCGTGAGGAGAACTTAACATAGGGAAATAGATTAAATTAGTGTAATGACCCAACCATTCCCAGTCAATGTGATATATGCCATCATGTGCCAGCAATGCCCCTCTGCCATGTACATTGGCCAAACTGGACAGTCTCTACGCAAAAGAATAAATGGACACAAATCTGACATCAGGAATCATAACATTCAAAAACCAGTGGGAGAACACTTCAACCTCTCTAACCACTCAGTGACAGACTTGAAGGTGGCAATTTTGCAACAAAATAACTTCAAAAACAGACTCCAAAGAGAGACTGCTGAACTCGAATTAATATGCAAATTAGATACAATTAACTTAGGTTTAAACAGAGACTGGGAATGGTTGGGTCATTACACTAATTGAATCTATTTCCCTATGTTAAGTTCTCCTCACACCTTCTATGGGTCATCTCAATTATCACTTCAAAAGGTTTTTTTCTCCTGCTGATGATAGCTCATCTCAATTGATTAGACTCTTCCTGTTGGTATGCATACTTCCACCTTTTCATGTTCTCTGTATATATAAATATCTCCTGTCTGTGTGTTCCATTCTATGCATCCGAAGAAGTGAGCTGTAGCCCACGAAAGCTTATGCTGAAATAAATTTGTTAGTCTCTAAGGTGCCACAAGTACTCCTGTTCTCTCTGGGAACAGTTTTCCAACCAGTTTTGCATCCACTTTATAGTAGCTCCTTCTAGGATTTCATTTCCCTAGTTTGTTTATGAGAAGGTCATGCAAGACAATATCAAAAGCTTTACTAAAGTCAAGATATATCGTGTCTACCATTTCCCCTCCATCCGCGAGGTTTGTTACCCTGTCAAAGAAGGCTATCAGGTTGGTTTGACATGATTTGTTTTTGAGAAATCCATGCTGTTACTTATCATCTTATTATCTTCTAGGTGTTTGCAAACTGACTGCTTAATTGTTTCCTCCATTATCTTTCGGGTACAGAAGATAAGTTGACTGGTCTGTAATTCCCTGGGTTGTTCTTATTTCCCTTTTTATAGATGGCACTATATTTGCCCTTTTCCAGTCTTCTGGAATTTCTCCCACCTTCCATGACTTTTCAAAGATAATCACTAACGGCTCAGATATCTCTTCAATCAGCTCTTTGAGTATTCTAGGATGCATTTCATCAGGCCCTGGTGACTTGAAGACATTTAATTTGTCCAAGTCATTTTTAACTTGTTCTTGCCCTATTTATCCTGTCGGGCTGCAGTTCCTGAAACCCAGCCATTGCTTGCCATGCAACTTCAAAATCTACACCCCAACTACACTGCATGCCACAAAAATCCCTCTCTCAAAATCTTCAGGTGGCACGGATGTGTTTTATGTATTTCACTTCCTTATAGAAGGAGGTGGGTGAAGAACTCCCAAGGATGCTAATTTTCACTTTGTTTAAGTGACTCTTAGACAGATGTACAGCTTAACACTTTCAGATTCTAAATGTGCTTGAAAAGGGAGAAAACACTCAGGGATTCTCTGAGCCCTTTTCTCCCAAGAACCGAGCCTCTCCAGAATGAGTTCCCCGAGCTCACATTAAAGCCAAGGGAATCGAGAGTACTCAGCACCTTGTATGATTTGACCAGGCATCAGAACTGCAATGGTCAGATAAAGGCTGGCATGGCTGCACGAGGTGACAGCTATGTTATTACTGATGTCACTCAGAGAGGGTGATTCCTTGTGCCCTGTGGCTTCCCTCCTCGGCGTAATGACAATATTTCTGCTCTCTTTTTATTTATTTATTTGCTTTGAGCGAGGCCACCAGAGTGACAAGCTGAATCAACGAGATGGTTCATCATCTTCCTATCTCTGCAATTTTAATTCAGCAGATTGCTGCCTCGGATGCGTGTGTGTGTCAGCGCCTCTCGCGCTTCTCTGACACACCACCTTTCGGGGGGGCTATCATTTTTCATCTGAGATTATGGACAGGCATTTGGGAGAGTGGCCTCGACCAGTGAGGCGAGGAGAAGTCGGATCGTTTTTATGAACTGAGGGGTAGAGTGATCCATAAAATATATGTCAAATTAAAGCCAACGCTTCCCTGTAAGAAAGACACCAATTAAGGGGTTTAGATTTAACAGAGCGGAAGATTTACCAGCCTTTAAAAGCTTAATACCAGCAGCGGGTGTTGGGTGAAATCGTCTGTCAGTGGCTAAGAGGTGTGAGCTTTCTGATTCTCCTCGTCCTCCTGCAAATGGCTACAATCACAGCTTTAGAGATCCTCTGCTGTTTACTGCAGCTTGTTAAGATAGTCTTAACCTTTCCCATAGCTGGGATGGTGGGGAGGGATGCCTTCTGCATTGGGATCTGTAAAAATAAAACCAGCCCATGAGAAGAGCATCTCTCTGCAGCATTGATTTGCTCTCACTGACAGCGGAAATGTTAGATTGGAAGGGGGAGTTCCAGTGATCATCTCTGGTCTGTTAATTACCAGGTCACTTGTTTGGATTTGCTGGCTGCTTCTTCCTCTTCCTGTTCTTCTGAAGTCAATATTGCTTTTTGAAAGCTTTCCCTCCACGGTTGGCCATCATGGCTCAGGTGAACTAGAAATGCACCTTTTAATCCTCTAAGCGGAACTACTCTGGTTCAAAAATGTTGTGTAAACCCAGCAGAGGTCATCATGCAGGTTTAGAAATATTGGGAGAATACCCACCTCCACTCTGATAGAATGCATCTTGGACACCACCAATTTGCTGCCAGTGGGTTTGAGCCTGCAAGGTGCTGAATTGCCTTCACCTCCCAATGTTTTCAGAACTTCACAGCAGGGAGCTGGACAGTGTATTTACTACACAGGACCTGTCAGAGTTTGTTTTAAGAACTCCCTTTTGTTTAACCTTTTGTGCAGTAAAGCCCTCAATACATTTCAAGCCGTTTTGTTTTTGTTCATCTGTGAGTCAAGCATCTTCTCTCCTTCACATTTCCTCTGGGAACCTCACCCAAGAAAACTGGCTTCAGGACCCGTAACTTGTTCTCCACCATTTACAAACAAAGTGGGCTATCAAAGATTATTTCAGGAGAATTTTAAAGGTTATCTGTTATGTGGAGGGAAGCGTGCATGTGATTTATCTGCTGATAATACTTTCAGCAACAGATGGTAGGGAGCTTAAAAAAACCCACCCAAACAAACAAGCAGAATGTAAATAGGAGAAAATAAACTGCTGGAACCTTGGGATTCCACCTGTCTTGCAGAAAGGGATTACCCATTTTAAAAGGAGTTGGCGTTCGTCAGTGGAATTCACCCTGCAGCGCAAGATAGAATTGTAAGGCTCCAAGACTGTTGGGGCTGCCCATAAATTACATAACACATTTTTGGTAATTTTTCAAACCTACCCACCCCCTTATAATACTTTGAACACTGAAATAAACATGTAGAATTAAGGCCCCACCCACTCCATAAGGCTTTTTGTAATTTTTGGACAGTTCTGTATAGAAGTTAAAGAAAATAAAATCAAGGTCATACAGAGACATGCAGTGGTTTTTTTTTAATGAGACAGAGCTTGAGGAGGCCTTATCGGGGTTCTCCTATCAGGGAAAGGTAGTCATTACCAGAAAGAGTTCACAAAGAACTCAATCACAGGAAAGGCCAGAGGTGAATTCAGGTAGCTGCAAAAAAGTCCATTCAGGTAAATTTCTACCCAAGATCAATCAAAGTCCAGATCTACAACACCACTGAGAATGCAGGATATTAAGAGTCAATAATGATAGTTTATGGCTTAGTCAATCGAGATGTCTCAAGAGACTTACTGAGGTCTCCCTGGAGAGTGAAGATACATTAGACATCATCTTCCCAGCTCACTGATCAGAAAGGGATCTCTTATGGGAAAGTTCTACAGGTTTTCATGGGGATAGGGACTATAGAATTCTATAGAAATTACTCTACTCACAGCCCAGTGAATTAAATGAAATATGATAATATTTCTGTAGATTTTTGAGCTATAATATAGTACTCTATATTAGGGATATAATTTTTAAGATTGCATTCCTCAAAAAACTTCAGAAAATATATCATTTCCTAATGAATTTTATAGGACTTCTCTATAAGGGATAATTTACAAAAAGAGTGTGCTTTTTATTATGAAGTTCTAATTTTATTTTATTGCTATTTGAATGATGTAGTGAGCTCTGGCTTGGGAAACACATAGAAAAATAATTATGGTTATTTATTATTATTATTGTTTAATATTTATTATTAACATAGGAGTGCTTTCACTGACTGATTCCTTGTTCTTGTATTATGGGACAGGATAAATAGGAGACAAATTAGTCTTCCTTACATCATTCATTATTTCATATAAGTATCCCTACTACATTTCTTCTTGGTCTTTCAAAATGAACCTTAATTCAGATGATTGGTTCATCTATTTTGTATGCAGAGGAGTAGCCCAATTCTGCCAGAACTGACTGGTGTCTGGTAAGAAGAGACAAATGGTACAGTGGACAGAAGAAGACTTTGAAATGAACTCTCAGCAGCATACTCAAGACCAGAATTGAACCAAGCAAAGCATGAACAGAAATGAGATGTGTATCTAATGACAGGCAGATATTCAGTGGAGTAATGGAATGGTCTGATGTGAAATGATGATGAGAAAGTAACAGAGCTGGCTGAGGACGCTGCTGATATTATTGGATGTCACAATTGTACCATATGGTCCTTCTATCCCATTCTCTTCCACCACCGAGCGAACTGCTATAAGAGAACCTTACCTTCCAAGTATTGTGCCACATTCCTTGTTGATGATGTTGTCCTTGAATACAGCCAGTTTAGAAGTAAAGCTGCCCCAACCACAAAGTTGTGCTCGGATGGAAATTTCATCCATCAGACTTACTCGCTGGAACAAAGCAAGACAGCCACAACTCGAGGCAGAATTTAATTCTGTGATAACAAAGCTGGAAAGTACTTGGCCATTTTGTCTAGGCTTTGACATACTGATGTAAACTTTCTCCACCTTCGGTGCCACTCCAGTAACTGTGACACGCTCGGAGGTCTGCTATAACAGCTCTTCTCTAAAAGTTGCAGTGTCGATCAGTTCCCTCTTCAGTACTTTCCATCTGTCTGTCCCTCTAGGGCAGCAGTTGGCGGGACTGTAGTATGGACAGAATTGCTGAGTGTAGCAGGGTGAAACCCTGCTCCTGCTGTGAGGGGTTTAAAAGTGGCCTGGCAGGGCTTGAGAGCGGCTGCTCTCAAGGCTGGGCTGATTGAGGAAGTGGCTGCAGCTGGGGCCACGCCCCAAACTGAGCCACAGGCCTTATAAAAAGGCCAGGGAAGCCAGAAATAGACAGTCTTCCTCTGCCTGAAGAGGAAGAAGGGCCTGGCTGCAGGGGCTATAGGGCTGGGGAAAGGCAGAGGAGCTGGGGAGCTCCAGCCTGGAAAGCCTCAGGTTGCGGCCTAACAGAGGGCTAACTGGTACTGGGGGTTGCAGAGGGCAGCCCAGGGGTAGGCCAAGGCAGCAGGTCCAAACCCCTTTGCCTGTGATGAGTAGGCTGATACTGCAGTCTGCCCCAGAGTGTGGGGCTAGACAATGACTGGCAGTAGCCAATACTGAGGCAAGGTGGGGATAGAGGGTGGGGGTTCCCCAAGGAGGGGAGACCCAGAGAGAAAGGGGTTACTGCCAGGGGCAGCACCCCATGTAAGAGGGCACCAGGTCCAGGGAGGAACATGGGGGGGGCCTGAAGACAGGCGGATCACCAGCCTGTAGAGGGTGCTCCAGCGCTGCAGAGAGCTAATTCCCAGAGTCACCAGCAGGAGGTGCCGCAGGGGTGAGTCCAACCTGTCTACACTGAGCTAAGTGGATAGTCCGCTTGAAGGAAAGGAACACTGGGTGGATTGATGCCAGTGCATGCCCCTACTGGAAGAGAGATAGAAGGATTACAGTAGAGCTAATGAAATCCAAAGGCTGTGCCCACAGAGAAGAAGCTGAATGAAGGGAATGGTGCTGATCTACTGGGTGGAGATGTGAGGCTGGAGTTAGCAAGTATCATGAATAACAATGGCCAAATGTTTTGTTAGCCACAATTTCAATTGAAAAGGCTATGCTATGCAAATCACCATGCAAATCAGGCTGGCAAAGGCCAAACAAGCACCAGGAGTTGCCAAAGGGTTTGACAACAGCTGAAGCAACAGATGTGCCATGCCAAACAGTGCCAGAAAGGGGGCAGACAAATGGTCCTGGAGGTGGTTTCTCCCTCCATGAAGTGGAACCTGGAACTGGCCATTTGGCAGCATTTTGGTCTGGGCTCTGCATGAGTAGCTAGACTTGATTTGCAGGGCTGCTCTGCATTATGTGCACCCACAATGTGTGTTTCCCTAATAGACCAGAACCTAAAAACATGTCAGCATGCAGCCCAGATAAAAATGTGTCCTAGTCCCAACTCACTGGGAGACAGTAATTGGTGTAGCTGTGGCATGTAAGTTGAATGAAAATTGCATGCCATAGCTTTTTATGATATAATTTATTTATACTCTATAAATTATATAAAAAAAGAGAGAAAGGGAGACTTAATAAACACAGAGTGAGAGGGTTACTTTTTCATTTATGTTTGAATATCAGTCACTTCCTCTTGTCTAGAGCAGTGAGGGTACTTCAAAAGGTTCAAACCTTTGCACAAGGAGCACTGGGCCTATAACCGGGGTTTGCAGGTTCCCAGAGTGGTCCCCACCTCCATGCTGCCATCGAACAGCTTTGGTAAGAGAAACACTCAGCAAGTTATGAGTCTTAGGGGCCCACCCACCCCGACAGGATATGCCACCCCTGAAAGGCCTGATTGACAGGCCATTCCCAATTCCAGATTGGCCCGTATATCCTATTTAAACCTGGGGAGGATACAGGAAGTTTGTCTGAGCAACTAAGCAGAACCTGAGCTAGCTCCTGCTATAGACTTTGCTTTCTTGTGCTGCTCCTGATCCCTGGTTGCTGCGCTTCACTTTGCCTGACAGCTCTGACACCCAGTTACCGATTTGGCCTGGTCCTCTGCTTCTGACTCCTGGTTTCTGACTCTGGCTCTCGTCCCCTGGCTCTGAGACCTGGTTTCTGACTTGGCCTTGTTTCCACCTCTGAGTTCTGATTCCTGACTCCCAGATGGACAAACAACTCAGATTCCTGACATCTGGCCTTAGTTTTAGACAGTAGGCTGGCCACCTATGACTCGGTCCTGATAGTTTGGCTTGGCTCAGATGTAGTTCCTGTAAACTGCAATGACCTAGAAATTGCCTTGGAAGTTGGACTTGCTGAATTTCACATGCCCCTGGAGCTCAGCTCTGAGTGATGGTGAACCAAGCAGTGAGGGAACTTAGGATGAGATGTGACTGAGCCTGGGCCAAGCTTTGAGCACTTCTGAGACTTGAGGAAGGATTGTCTTCTGGAACGAAAACATCTGTGTTCTGTTTTCAGCTCTGCCTCAGGCTCCCTGTGTCTGTGGGCAAGTCATTTAATCACAAAAGAAATGGGATACTTACTGCCTCCTATCTTACAGAGGGGTTTGGAAGTTCTGAGAATAAATTACATAATGTGTATGAAGTGCTCAGATACTACAGTGATGGGGACTATATAAGTACCTAGATTAGAGAGGGTGGAAAAATTGGGATTTCCATCCTGTAGGAAATTCTGATATTTCAACATTTTGTTGTTATCCCGAATCAGGACCAAAAAATCAAAATATCTTTTTTGATACAATGGAAAGTTTGACATTTCCTAACTGAATTTTTTTGAAATGTTTCATTTTGATTCAGTCTGATGCAGAACAGCATCCACTTGAGCTACCACAATGCCTCACGGGAGCAGTAGTTCATGTACCTCATCCCCCATTATATTTTATGAGCTGGGCTCTCCTGTCAGACTACGTTTCCCATGATGCACCATAGTCATGGGATTCTCATGATACATTGTGGTGATTCAGCCACAGGTAAGAACATGGCGCATCCAGTGAGCTGTATTTCAGCTACAGGGCCTGGACTATGCAGTATAAGGCACCTGAACTTCAACTCCCATGAGACATTCCAGCACTTCAACCATGAATTGTGGCTGAACTTCTTGATTCTGTTCCACAAAACAAAATGTTTTGGTTCTGTCGACCTGACCCACAGCAAAATAATTCATTTCAATTTTCACAACAAAATATTGAAGCATTTCAGCAATATCAAAATTTTCCCATTTCTGTTTTGCAGATGCCACATTTTCCATTGCAAAAGCATTTTGATATAAAATTCCCAGCCAATACTACCAGATAGATAGGGCCCAATTCCCATTTAGATAACACCCCTAAAGTGTGTGTAGATTACAGTACTAACTGCTAGATTTTGGCATGAACATATAAAACATGAAATGTGGGACTTTCCCTGATTGTGACTCTGAAGCGGGCAAAATTTGCTAACTCAGCTGAGTGTCCCTTTGACTCTGTAGATTAGTCTGAATTCCAAAAATCGAAGCAAAACACACAGCATGTAAACCCACAGGAATTAAAATTCAAAAGTTTTGATCAAAGTTCCAGCAAACCAAAATTGCCCAGACCTCGTGGCGAGGCCCAGGCAAAACTGGGGCATAATGATAATTGCATTTTCTTTTGAACCTTCAGAGAAGGCTGAAGCTTGACAAATGTGATGGGTTCTCATTATTGGAACTATTTCTCTCTCTTCCATGGGGAAAAAGGGTTGGGACTGTTATATTATATTTCAGATGAGAGTGGAGCCAATCTTCCCTCTCCATAATGCACTTGGCCAGCTGCGGTGCTGCACAGGGGAAGGTGAGGAATTGCTTCCTCTTCTTTGTAGCACATTTCCAGAGCATGCTGCTCCTAAGACATTAATCTCATCTGCAGGCTCATCCCAATAAGAGATGTAGACATTGGGCTTTGTGGTTCACAGCTGGGGTTTTATTGTCCTTGCCCACAGTTCAGAATCTCCAGCAAATGCCTGAGTAAGGGATAATAATTCATCCCATCTTCAAGAGCACTAATTTATACAGCTGGCAGTTCTGCTTTGGAGCTCTGTAGGCTTTCACCACCCTACCAACCTGAAAAAAAGAGAGACCCCCTCTAATCCTTTCTCACTCCAGTGGCTGTGCCAAGAATAACGTCAGTGCCTCTGATTATCATCGCATCTGCATCTTCCACAGCTGACACACTGACTTTCCCCCCACACAAAGTAGCCAAGTGAGGGGAGGGGCAGCGCTTCAAAATTCCCTTTGAAATCTTGCCTGTGAGGCATGGATTTATCAAAGCAATGAAACATTCTGTCTCTGTGTGTCTATGCACCATCCTTCCACTAGATCAAAGAGGAGAACAAGAGGGAGTACCAAAGGGGCAACTTTGCTACACACACACACACACACGTACTTAATTTTCCTCCTCTCGGAAACTAATGTAGTTCCACCATGGCTGCTTCATATCTTGTTGAACTCTCTGCTGCTGTGAGGGAGTGCACAATCCTTCATTCCAACTGCACAATCTGTCTCGTCTATTCAAGGGATTGAACAAGTAAAGCATGGTACTGATTCCTTCTATCCACCAAATGCTGACAAGACCATCGTAACCGCTGGCAGCCATTGGCTTGAAAATGCACCAGTAAGGTGCCAGATGCTCCTACAATATGATGTTTGCTCCTTGGCCAAAAGGAAAAAGGATGCATGTATTCTGAATGAGGGACAACTGATCAAACAGGCTTTCTCCTGCTTTGCACTTATTTAGCACCTTTAATCTTGCTGCCAAAGCCCTATGCACATATTCGGTTACTAAGCCTCACAATACCCCTGTGACATTTTTCAGGATGATTATCCCCATTTTACAGATGGGGGAACCGAGTCACTCACAGTTGCTCACTATCAGGGTGACAAAATGAAACAGTGGCAAAGCTGGGGGTAGAATCCAGGAGTAGAATTTCCACTCTCTGCACTAAAACAATAATTCCTTCTTGGCATGTCTGAGCATGCAAATAAAATGTTTTTTAAAAAAAACAGTTTAAGGGCATTTCAATCTTGTACATTTACTTGACTCAAAAACGATGCTTTTCACTCTGGTTTCAGTGAGACCAAATGCTTTGGGCATGTTTGAAAATTGAAGTTTACAAATAATCAAGTCACAGGTGATTTCAATGTGATAAGTAGATGCAGCCATTATGACAGTGCTCACCACTGTAGCCTCAGCTCACAGGGAAATTCTCTCTATATGGATGCTATTCATAATGATTTGCTGCAGGATCCACAAAACAGCCTGCCAGGGCTGGTCAAGGCATGGTGCAGTTTATGCATTACCCCTTGCTCAGCCACAAAACAGCATGTTGAGTCACTGGGCATCTTGGCACGGGATTCCCACAAATCACGCTAATGTGGAACCTGTCCATTAAAGAACAGCAGTAAAAATATTAGAAGAGATTATGCTGGTTCTGACTAGTTCTCTTGCCCTGCAATGCTAGCTAAGCTTGTCTGTGAACAGGATAGGACATTTGCTACCAAAAAGATAGGTTGTTACAGCAGCAACTCAGGAAAAAAACAGTGAGGTATAATCTGGGAAATCATGTCGACAGAGTGTTGTGGGTTACAACATGTGACTTTAAGTTAGAATGGCTACTGGAGTCTATTCTTGGCTCTGCTACTGGATCCTTATGTGACCTTGGGCAAATTGCCTCACCTCTCTGTGCCTCAGTTTACCTTACATAGGGATAATGGCATTAATGTGAGTAGAACTGTCTGAGTAAAACATTACAAATCATCCAGTTGAATTTAACCTTTTTTTGGTCCATGAACAAATCTGTTTTCTCAAATGTATTTGTTACCCTTTTTGATCTAAGCAGGTAGCAATTACTTTAGGTCTTATGGGTTGTTTCTATTATAGGAGGAGAAACTGATGGTGGAGTCAGGTATTTCTTTGATCCAATCCTGTTTATTTGGATTAAATGTATACAAGTCCTGTTTCCCTGAGCATAACAGGCATCAAACAGCAGGAGGCAGTTTCTTTGCTAACAGTTCCAAGTCTCTTTCCAGACAGCACTTTGCCCAAAAGTTCTCTCCGTTTTTTTCCCCCAAACATCTTGCTACAAATGCTTCTCTGGCTGACATTGGGGCTTCCTTGCTGTCTTCTCTATGTACTTCTGTGGTGGTTTCTTGGCTGCTATTCTCTCACACACAGCTCCATCTAATAATAACCAGCCCTCTGCATTTGCATTCATTCCCCAGTGAAAACCCTCCACCCATATAGCTCAGCTCCTGACCAGCCTTGCATGGGACTTGTGTTTTGTGTGGTGGCTCCTGTTGTTTCATCTATCTTCCATAGAGAAGTTTAATTGCTTCTATCCTGGGCAAAGGGCAGCCGTGATGCCCACCAGCTTCCACCAGGTTTCACTCAACTCCCAGCATAACACTATTCTAATTATTTTATGACATTTTTCACCAAGCTCACTCATCTGATGGCTTTGCTTAGTTGTGATTGGTCACATCAGTCAGGTGGTTTTGTTTCTTTTCCCGGAACAAGTGAATGTAACTCTTCTAAGCACATTTCTGGTGCGAAAACCTGTGGAAAGGAATATAAGAGGGGTAGGCAACCTATGGCACGCGTGCCAAAGGCGGCATGCGAGCTGATTTCAGTGGCACTCACATTGCCTGGGTCCTGGCTACTGGTCCGGGGGGCTCTGCATTTTAATTTAATTTTAAATAAAGCTTCTTAAACATTTGTAAAACCTTATTTACTTTACATACAACAATCGTTTAGTTATATATTATAGACTTATAGAAAGAGACCTTCTAAAAACGTTAAAATGTATGACTGGCACGCGAAACCTTAAATTAGAGTGAATAAATGAAGACTCGGCACACCACTTCTGAAAGGTTGCCAAACCCTGGAATATAAACTTCTCCTCCTGCAAGTATTCAAGCCCATGAGCTTCATGTTTGCTTTCCACGAGCATTCACGCTAGTGAAACTCGGCTCTGAATGCTCACTGAAAGAGAATACAAAAGGGGGAAGTGTGAACATGCCCAATGCAAGTTATTGACTGTGTACAATGGATATTCCTGAGAATGTTTTTGCAGCATTACCCCAATTCTAGTTGGCAGGCTTTGGATGAAATTCACCCTTGTGAAGTGGGCCAGAAAAAGATCTATGCACCACTTAAGTACTCAAATCAGGACATACTTAGGGTGTGTAGGACTGTGCTTCCCCTTTGCACAGAGGTGAGTTCCACCTTTATTGAATTAATGTCTGCAAAGAGCTGTGAGAACCTTGGGTGAACCTTTACTTCTACCAAGTGTCAATTATTAATATATGGGCTCTCAGCCTGGCTGTGTGACCCCCTAGAGTGTCACCAACAGGCGTGAGAGGGTCCTGACAACCCTTCACTTCTCATATTACTAAATGGGAGTGGGGCCTGGCTAATGGGAGGAGGCCCCCGTGCATGCCTCGGTGTGATAGAAAAGAGGGTCCTGGTAGGGGAAAGGTTGAGAACCACTGCATTATTTATTATATAATAATGTACAGATGTATTTGTTTCCTTTTAGGACCCAATGTTTTAAGTCTCCCTAGTGCTCTTTTACTCAGCTTCTTTTAAGCCTATTATCCTCCGAAAGACACACCTACCTGACACTGCTCTTCTTCTCTTCACTCCTCATTTTTCTTCCTGCGCATGGACATGTTTCGTTAAACTTAGAGCACCTCTCCTCAGACCTAGGTTTCCTAACTAAGATTATTTATTGATGGTCTTTTTTTTTTCCCCTCCATGTCCCATCAATTAACTGGAGAGTGTATTGATCAGCAATTGTGTCAGGTTTCCAAAAGCTTTCTGGGAAATGCTACTGCTGCTTCGAGTGATTGTACACACTCTCCTTTTGATTCACAGAGCAGAGCTAGGGAGCAGTTTCACTCAAACGAGGCTTAAATGAGCCATGCACTCACCATTTACCCTTAGGAGGGTATTATTGGCAGTGCCTGCTAGCTATGTATTTGACATTAAAAAGAAAAGAGAAAACCCAGAACCCTAACAATTAATTCCCACTAAGCCAAAAGAAATATTAAATTAGGGTCTGTGGCAAATGCTTCCCTATAACATTAGACTATCTGGGTGCATATTTGTTTCTGGCAAACCAAGAAAGTGATTTGTATCATGGCTTCATTTTGGTCATCCTCCATGAAAGGCTCCCTAAATTAAACTTGCATTCTCAGCATTTCTGTGTGGTACAACTGCTAGCATATTCCCAACTGGGTCTCCCAAATGCTTGCACAGCTCTTTAGGATCTAAATATGGGATTTATTTGCTTAAAGGAACCAGCTATTGATTAATAAGGCCTTTCCCCCCCCCCCCGACCCTTTCCCTTCACCTAGATGATGGATAATTTTGTGATATCCAGCCATGAAATTCCAATACTGCAAGGTGTTCAAGTAGGGCTGTTAAAGGTGTGTGTGTGTGTGTGTGTGCGCGCACATACCTCCTTTCCCATGCTGAATAGCTATTGATTTTAGTTGAGGAGTAAATGTGTCATTTCTGTGGCCTTTAGGATGATTTACATTGCCTTACAACTGACAAGACATCTCCAGCTCGAGAGCTACAGTATCCCTTTAATTGACAAACACCAGCATGTGTGTTAAAAAGCAGCTAAAGTGGGTGGGAGTGGAGACAGTTGCATTAACCTATCAGCAAGCAGTAGGCACTATATGTTATATTGGGTAAGAGAGTCACTTTACTTATTTGAATATGGTAAATATTTTACAAGTACATTGCTCATGTTATGAAGTTAAAATCTCTCCCCGTTTATATCTTCCAACAAATTCACACCAGGAAAGGACATCAGGCAGATCGTCGCCAGCTCTGATCTCCTCACATCTTATGCTCTGTGCAGGGTTGGGTGGGGCAAATAGTTGAATGGAAGATCCCCAAGGGACGATGCTGTAGGGAATGGTGTTGGCTATAAGTGTCACTCTTCTTGCTGAGTGAATAATGAGGCAATGCTCCAGCCTGTCGTCAGGAGGTGCTGTGCTGCCAGGGGTGCTCTCTTTTGGATGTGAAGCAGAAGGCAAGCCCACTTGTGGTTATTTGTGATCCCCTTTTAATGTGACTGTTTAATGTGATCCCCTTTTAATGTGACTGTTAATAGTGTAAGGTACCATTCAATGTAAATATGCAGAACTGGGCCCTTAGCAACTTTTGTAAAAAAGCTTTGGGTGTCATTTGCATGAAACGTGCTATAGATGATGTAAAATCATTTTTGTTAAGGTGTAGGTTGTGGCTTAGACTACATGGCAGTGCAAGGGTGTGAGAGGAATAAGATGACCTCTAAGTGCATTACACAGAAGATGGGACAGGGCGTGTAGGAGGAATGTAGCCTATATGATGCTTGGTTGTGTTATACAGATATACATCAAAATGTAAGTTGGCCCAAAAATGTATTGCCTAAAAATAGGCTCCACAATAGTCAAGCAAGGCTTGGTAAAATTATGAGACAAGTGAAATGAGACCACTCAGAGGCAAGTTCGAGCTATGTTAGAGCATAACCCCAGGTTATGTTGTAAACATGTTCGGTTCTCACTGGTTTTAACAAGAGTTTTAGATGAAATATGAATGTTTTAGAAGAATGCTATCTCTAGCGATAGTTATTGGAATGGCATTTACACAGGTGCTAATTAATGATGTTTAATATTAAGTAGCCAATGTTTTTAATTATGGTAGATATGGTTAAGAGGCTGGCTTAATGCTAATTAATTGTAGGAGGTTATTGTGAGTAAGTATAAAAAGGACAGGACACTGATTTTAGAGAGGTGTGCCCATCCACCATCAGGGTACCATTAGAAATAGGATTATATACCCCCCTTCTCATGCAGGGGCTGATCACCCTTGGATACATCATTCTATGGTTCTATACGAATGCCTGTTTGCTTAACTAACTATTTGATTTTAAATAAAGTCTTTAATTTTATCACTCGTGTCATTCACAATCCTCCACTGAATTAAATTATCTGTAACTGCCCTGGATTTAAAGAACCTTAAAGAATCCATTTTGTTTTTATTCCTTATCTTTAAATTACTAATTGGGAACACATCGATAAAAGATTCCAGGAAGCAGGGGCTGCATACCTGCTCATTTCCCTCCAGAGCAGGTGGGTAAGGAGTGAGTGGGGAGAGAAAGAGAATGGTTATAGCTTTGGCTCTCCCCTTCCTGCTCCAAGACAATGACTGGCACCGCTGAACTGGCAAAGGTAGTGGCATAATTTGCTGTTGCTTTAGGCCAGTAGGAAAGGACTGTAGTCCAGGGCAAGGAGGGAAGGGAGCAGTGGAGAATTTTGACACAGAGATGTGTCTCTAAGGCACACTGCCTGCCCGGTCTGCTCATGGGGTGGTGCAGTTTATGCATTGCTCAGAAATAGCCCTGGTTTTTGTAAACCTATCACAATAATAAAAAGCTTGTTGATGAGATTTGTTTTTATAACACATACCCACATGGATGCCCATGTTTCTTACTGCTCACAGTTGTTATATCCTGTAGATCTTTATGCTGTAGATTTTATTCTTAATATTTGTACATTTACCTGCACTAGTTGCAGCATCAGTTTGAAGCAGCGCGTGTTGTGTCTCTTACAGCAGCTGTTGTACGCATGTACCCATACGGATTATGCATGCACCAGATCTTCTTCACAATTCCCTTGCTGTGCCTGGCACTAGTTTAGGTGAGTTGAACTGGAAAACAATGTTTTTTCCCATCGCATCACTGCATGAAAATCTTCATCAGGTTGGCGTTGTTCCAGCGTATCATACTAATGTTGGGGTTTTTTCTAATCTGTTAGCTCAGGAGTTCTCAAACTGGAGGTCAGGACCCCTCAGGGGGTTGCAAGGTTATTATATGGGGGATCACGACCTGTCAGCCTCCACCCCAAACCCTGCTTGCCTCCAGCATTTATAATGGTGTTAAATATATTAAAACGTGTGTTTTATTTATTGGGGGGTTGCACTCAGAGGCTTGCTGTGTGAAAGAAGTCACCAGTAAAAGAGTTTGAGACCTATGGGCTCAACAGATTATTAGTCAGTCAATGCCTCCATGCATCACAGAGGATCTTTTTATTAGGGTTATTCTTACAGGGTGGCTGGCCCTTTAAAAGGAGATGAATCTCACCTGACTTGTGATACAGCCAACTCTCCTCCCCAGGTGGGGAGAATGTGACTGGTGAGTCATGTGACTAAATCAGGGCTCTGGGATAGACAAGGGAGACACCTGGGTAATGAGATATTGGGATTGGGACTTCAGAAGAGATCCGGAAGGCTCCTGCAGGAGCCCCTGCGATATGAGAGAGCAACATCTGAAGAGAAAAGTCCCTAGCTAGGTAGGGCTGGGACTGGCCTGCCAAGGTAGGAAAGACTCCAGCCAGGAAGGCCTGGGTGTGGCTTGATGAAGAATGGGGAAGGATGAATATATAAACTTTAAAATGTATGATGTTTTGATTTGAACTTGAAGGACCTTATTTTGGAACTGTTTGTGATTAGATACCAGCCTGAGTCTGGGTGCCATTGGCTCTGAGAAAACCTTTGTGAAATTACTGAGGAGCTCTGAAGAGAGGAAAACAGAGGCAGGGATGCTGTAGGATCACCCTATGCCATAACGGGGTGCTCCAGAAGTGGTGGCTCTGTTATAGTTACATAAATTCCTTTGCATGAGAGGAGTCAGTGTGTGAATTTTCTAGCCACTTGCATGGAACCTTCTGTAACTGCACTTCTTGGTCTGCCAGTTCCCTTGAATCCTGACCTGCAGCCCCCCTTTCTGCTCCAGTCCTGGTGTCCTCCACACTGGTTTAGAAAAGCACCTGACTCCAGATCTCAACACATCCTCCCATTCCAGACCTAAATCTATTCTTAGCAGATACTGCCAGGGGAGCAGTAATTGTGTCATGTGAGCAAACATGCACTCTGGACTATGTGGAGATGCCAAAGTTATGTGGGTTTTCTGGGGCTTTTGTTGGGGCTGGTCTACACACAGGAATCAACCACAAATCTTGGACTGGGCACCAGGTTCAGATTGAATTTCCCAAACTATAGTTTTGTTCAGATACAAAACTATGGTATGGACCCTGTGCTAAGTCACAGCAGATGAGTTAGAGTACGCTCAAAATGAGCCCATTTAAAATGTCAGACCCGAACACAAATGCATATCCACATTAAAGAACTAATGTGAAGAAACAGTTTTATTTCCTTTTAGCATCCCTGCATGTGTGGTGAAAAACATTCCCTCCTCATCACTCATCCTAAGGAGCATATTTGCCTAAAGCAGTTGTGAATGAAAGTGATGTAATGAAATCACCCTCAATGGCCAGGCTGAGGGAATTCATCAAAAGATCCAGTGATCTTCTTAAAAACGTATCATTGCCTGTTGAATTGTGGAGCCTAATGGAAGTAAAATTGGTCGACAAAGTCAGTTTTATTTTCCCAGAGTTATGGACTTCAGTGTATTTCCAATACCCTGCTAAACGAAGCTCTGAACCTGCCTCTTCAATTCAAAGCATTTAATAACTGCATAAAAAAACTAGGCAGTTGAAATTTATATCCATAAGTTGTCATCTCTGCCTTATTTTCAGTTTTCCTGTGAAGTTATTAAAACATTGTGATTGTAATATATTTACAGAACTGTGGGAAATGAGGTGTGAATCTGACTGAAAGCACAATGAGTCTGATAAGATCTAGATAGCAGCAAATACCACTAACATCTAAAGGGGAATATATATATATATATATATTCTATACTTTTGTGTGGCTCTTCTCTTCCCAGCTTCCATAAATATTAATGGGAACTGCAGGCATCAAAATCTGCTCAACAAGTTAAACTTCAAACTTCTAATGTTTTTTAATTGCTGCCTGTTCTTTTTCTGCATTCAGCATTATGGAAGATTGAAATAGTGGTGCAAACTTGATGGTGATGTTATTCAGCTCACAAATATTGAGTCCATTAGCATTCTCCCAAGCCTATCTTAATTCAGAAAAAAAGATTATTAACAGGTGAAAATAGCTGTATAGAATTCTCTTTTCTTCTAATAGCGCATCCATCACTGCGATACCTGAACAGGGCTTCTGGCCTGTCGCACAGTTGGCAGTAGAGTTAACTCAGGACTTTTTAAAGAAGGACATTAAGACCTGGATCCACAAAGGTGTTGCAATGCTGAGTGTCGCAGCACCTAAAAGTTAGATGTCTAGAAAATTACAAGGACACCACTGTCATCCCGCAAGCCTGAATTAGGGATCTAGGCTCCCTATCCAGTGAATGGGGAGAGAGAGGCACCTAAGAATGTGATCCACAAAAGCCAGCATGCTAAATGAGGAACCATCTAAGCTAGCCAATGGGAGATGCCAAGGACAGGGGTGTGCACTAAGCCCCACCCCTCTCTCAGAGATAAGCGTGGGCTGCAGGGATGCACCTATCTTTTCTACGCAATCCACAAATGGGAACCTGTCTCCTGGAGTCAGGTGGCTCAAAATCCTGTTCAAGTCATTTTCCCCCCTGCTCTGGCAGAGAGGGGAATTGAATCCAGGTCTCCCACATCCCAGGCTAGTGATCTAATTGGTGGGCTAAAAGCTATAAATACCGGTCTTCCCCTGGTTTATGAATCATTCTGGGGTTTAGGCAGGAGATAGGCATCCAGATGCCTAAAGGGAAGCAGAAGTGTACATGCTCAGTGGCGGAAACATGGGTACCTAGGGAACTTTTATCCCACAAATTTAGGTGCCAAGTAAGATAGGTGCCTACAGGGTTTTGTGTATCGCAGTGGAGCTGAAACTGGGATGTAGGTGCCTAAGTCTGCGGTTTAGGTGCCTAAGTGCTTAGACTGTAAATTCTTTGGGTGGCAGGGACCATCTTTTTGTTCTGTGTTTGTGTAACACTGACAGACCCCATTTGTTGGCAGGCGGGATCGAACCTGCAACCTCTGGAGCTAAATGCATGAGCCTCTACAGCATGAGCTAAAAGCCAAATGCCCCTCAGCGAGTGCTATAGAGCAGACTAATAAAGCTCTAAGTGGTCTGAGTGCCACTAGAGGGGACAGAGCACCACACTCAGGAGATGTGCAGGTTACATTTGTACAGCACCTAGCACCCTGGGGTCCTGCTCCGTGACTTGGGGTCCTAGGCAATATGGCAACACAAGTCATAAATAATAATTAATTAATAATAATGGTACCCAGTACTGACACCACACACTCTTCTGTGTCCTCTGCCTGTCTGTCTGGACTTCTAGTGCAGCTATCACTCTGATAGGTAGGCTCCATATGGAGCCTATGCACTATAAAATGTCAGTGACTGACAAAAACACTGGCTCACACCAGCTGAGGAACTGGCCCATCAAATTTATGTTGCACCAACATATCTTACATGAAACATATGTTTAAAATATATTTTGGAGACATTAGGTACTCAAAGTAATACAAAGCCTTGCAGGAAATATGTAAATGAAGCATTTCTGGCACAGTCACATATGTTTTTCATGCACTTGTGCAATCTATTGGGAGTCATAGGTCACAAATATTGAATGAGATTTTCAGACATGCTCAGCGCCGGCCTAACTCTGCTGCCACTGGAGTCAATGGTTCTGTAGACTTTAATGGGAGCAAGGCTAGGTCAGCGCCAAACACTTGTGAGGGGGAGGGATAGCTCAGTGGTTTGAGCATTGGCCTGCGCTAAACCCAGGGTTGTGATTTCAATCCTTGAGGGGGCCACTTAGGGATCTGGAGCAAAATCAGTACTTGGTCCTGCTAGTGAAGGCAGGGGGCTGGACTCAATGACCTTTCAAGGTCCCTTCCAGGACCTTCTAGGAGATTGGTATATCTCCAATTATAAACTCCTACCCATTGGCGGCTTTAGAACTGTCATGTGTTTGAGTCTTTCATCTCGGGCAGCCTAGTTTCACATGCTAGTTTGGGTGAAATGAAATCAAGTTTACTGATTTCAGCCTAATCCCTCTCACTGTGCCTAGCATACCATACCCTCTGCACAATGCAGCATGATTGGCAGTTTCTGCTCAGGACTGGCCACAGGCCTGGAATAGCAGGCGTGCAGGGCTGCCTGTGGGCTCAGGGCTGGAATAACAGGGGTAGTTGAAAGGCAGGGCTGAGTGTGTCCCAGTGCCAGGGCTGAAATAAGAGGGGTGTTACAGATTGGGAATGAAGTGCCTTGGCAGACCTCTGTAGGGAATCCTGTAAAACATCTGCCCAAGTGGTGCCTGGCTGAAATCCATGTTATTAGTTTCCTCTCTCTTATGAGCACTAAATTCACTCCTAAAACGTTTTTAATTAAAAAAAAAAGATGTACAGGAAATATATGGGGATATTGTCCCCCTTTAGGTGCACCTCAGTGCCATGAACTCCAGGAGTTTACATCTAAAAAGCTTTCCAAAGGCAGAGGCTGAGTGCCCAGGCACAAAGCAGTGAACATGTTCCAGTTGCTGCAGTCAGTGCATTTCCTGTGTTTTGAGGGGTCTTTTTCCATTGCTAATTTTTCTTTGAGAAGAAGCAGGGGCCCAGTATGTAGCTCTCTGCAGGGACTGTATTGAATGGACAGAACAGATCTGCAGTCCCATTTGCTGGCACTTGAAAGAAACTCCAAGCTTTAGTTACATTAGGAGCATTTAAGATGCCCCTGAGAGTCCCTCTTATAGACAGCTTTATTCCTGCTGATTCTGACTGTATAATGCTAGAGCAGAAGCCAAGGCCCAGCATGGCTGGTAGGAGAGGGGTTTCATTATTTTCATTCTTAATTTTCATTTCAGCCTGGTTGATAATGTGTATTGCTGTTGCTCCTAGGAAGAGGTGGGGGTGAGGAGGAAAGGGGAGAGATGTTGCTCAGTAGATTTAACGGCGTTTATTTGCATTCTCTAAAAGCAAATTTTGTGCTAGTGAAGGATGCCAGATTGACAGTCCACCAAGATGAAGCCTCTTTATGAATCTACATAGCAGGATCAGTGCAGACGTTTGAGTTGCTTGGACGCTGGCCATAAAAATCCTGTCTTAATTATAGGGGCAAGAGTGGGGCTCAGTCTCCATGGCCTATTCAGTCCTTAGCCTGTCTGTTGAGTGTGCCAAGAAGGGGCCCGACAAATGCCTGATGAAGGTTCCTGTCTTATGGGAAATTCTCCATTCGGAACTGGGCTGAGACCACCAGTCCATTCCACACAGGTCACCAAAGAGTTTTCAAGGTCACTTGTGGTCATCACCCTGCTGGCTGAGTTCAAACCTGTGATCCAGAGGTGAAAGGTATTGGTCATGGTGATGGGGTGTCCCAGGCATTTGCAGCTCTCTACCAGAGGCCCCACTGCCTTTCAGAAGAGAAGAACAGTGAGTATGGAACCCAAGAGATTGCCTAGAGAGGCCTCCCACGATCAACTGCTGGCAGATCCGGCGAGGCTTGGTCCTCCAGCAGCTAGAAGGTCCAGGAGCAGGCAGAAGCCAGTCAGGACCCAGCAGGTCAGATCAAAAGGACTGTCTGCTTCACTCAGGGAGCCGGTTCTGGACAAGGCTCTGTCAGGGAAAGGTATCCCTGTCTTAACCCAAGAAACTTTGCCTGGTCAGGGGCTTAACTCGGCCAGTATTTTAGTTGGATCAGCAAAGGACTATTGTTTTATGTTGGGGGTTTAAATTCCCAGGTGACCATTTTGAGTTAATTATAAATTTATTATTTGTTAAATTAAGGAGAGCCAGATCTGTGGGATGCCCTGGTTCAGGTAAGCCCTGGTCATATTACCAACCCTGCTGCCATTGGTAACATCACATTTGCTGCTCTGAGTGGATAGCAGGAAATAAAAGCATTGACATTAAGGTGTGGGTGAACTGTTTCAGGAAAATTCTAAATTTGCCCATCCGGGAGCCATTTAAATATTCCCCACAGAGTTAACTTGTGCGGCATAGCTCTAGATATACAAACCATAAGGTTGGTTTTTCATTTCCAGAGCAGAGTTCCTATTTTCTTGTTGGGTTGGATTATCCTTGAACAGTTTGTTGAACCATTCTCTGTAATTTGGTTATCACAAAATAATAACTTAAATACAGAGCATGCCTTTCACTCCAAAGCGCTTTGCAGACTGTATACTTATTGCAGCAATCGCTTCACCCACTCCAGCAGCTCCAATCGTGCTGGGACAGGAGAGTGGCAGCTGGCATACTGCACAGCTTTGGGCAGGGGAGAGTAATTTTGGCCAAGGACACTAGTAAAACCCTCTTCTTAGATACAGGTCTTCTTAGTCTGTGCAGAGCAGAAAGGGCCTTAGTTGTTAAGTGCTCAGATAAAATCGCACACACATATAACTAAGTTTGCCAGCCCAGAAGAATGAGGAGCTGTCTCAGAATGGTCTGGAGATGAACTTATGCTGTTACAGAATCTCAGTTTTAAATGTAGGGGGTCACATCACTAGCTCATCCCCTCTGGGGATGGCTGGAGACATAATCTATTTGTACATTTTCAATCTAATACAGCATGTTACTGCATATATATGTGCCGAACTGATAGTAACAATCCATTCATTATTCTGGAAACATAAGGCAGATGTAGTGCTTTGCTGTAATTTGCTGATCCTCTACTTTTCAATCCATTTGAACCTGTTTCCCTTCATGTTAAATATCTTTTGAGCAATGTTGGCTCTGGAATTTTTGATGACCTAAGCAAAGTTTGGAGGTCATTTAAACAGAGTAAGTGGTGAAGACTGAGCAAAGTTCCAGTAGCTATTGAACAGAGTCCATAAGCTGCTCATAGTTGTGTCTCCTGGATATCTGTTTTGCTTCCTTAATGGGAATTGCTGGCTTGGCTTTTCAGGATTTTAGCAAAATATGCTACTCAAAAGCATCAGTTATATCAGATTTAAAGCACAGATAATGTAACAATAAAAGGTAATATAACTGTTAATATTTTAACTTTACAGCTCAGAATGGTATATTGCACTTATGCTGGCTAGGAAGAAATTCTAAAGGCTATTAATCTTCGTGCTTCAGGGCATAAAACCTATCATGGGCTGAGTGACAGGAAAAAAGTACCCTTCTTCCCTCTAAAAAGTTTGAGGTTCACAGAATCTGATGCTGGCATTAGGTGCACTGGTAGATATGGACAGAATCATATTCTTGATGATGCTTTCCAGCACTTTCCATAAGCACTGACAAGCAAGTTGATCTTGCAAGGAAATGTTCTGAAGGGGAAACTTTGGGATTCTTTGCTTTAATGGAGTGCAGATTACTGCATGTTATGCGGTCATACTTGGCAGAGAGGTAAAGGCTAGGGAAGTGTTAAGTTATAGTGTAAATTGAGTTTATTGCTGTCTGGCAGAATATTTTGGCAGCCTTTTGTGATAAGCCTCTGCCACAAACACTTTTTGCATTTGGAACTAGGTCAAACAGTTAATCTGCGTGTCTGCAGAGAAACGCACTGTACTGTAGCAGCTCCTACTATCAAAGGGTAAACATACCTCCATATTCACACTAAATGCCTCTTTCTGATTGTCTGGAAAATATTGAGCTTAATTCAGCTTTTACTTTCTGTATGATACTATAGGCAATGGATTTACACCAGTGTAAAATGGTTGTAAACGTGGGAGAAGAATGACTGACTCAAAAGGTCCTATGTCAAAAGAAAGTTTCATCAAGTTATTTTCTCTGTGTAGTGAAACTCATGGGTTTAACCACCTATTTAAGGCATCTTGGTAGCTAAGCACTTGGGCCAGATTCCAACACCCTCACCTGAGTTAAGCAGCATTCTACTTTATGAGTGATTCACTGGATGGGGCTCTAAGTTTGGCATTAAGAGAGCTCGATTGATTCTATTCCTGCTTCTGCCAGTGTCTTCCTGTGTGACACTAGCCAATCATTTCACCTCTCCACGTCTGTTTCTCCTCCAATCCTTGTCTGTTTAGATTGGAAGCTGTTTAGGGCAGGTACTGTCTCTTCCTCTGTTTGTATAGTGCCTAGAACAGTGAAGCACTGATTTCAGTTGGGGCCTTTAGGTGCCACTTATAAATAAATAATCCACTGAATTCAGTGAGCCTATTCATCAAGTTGGGCATTAGTCAACACGAGCACGAGTATCCCAATCTAGCCTTGCCAAACTAATTCCTGCGTAAGATCTCTGGCTTTGCAGTGAAATGGGAAGAATCCACTCTTGTGATTCAAGAAAAAATAAAGTTGAATAACGTATTACTGAGTATAAACATGATTCTTTCTGACATGCACAAAGTACCACTGTCCACTAGATCTGGGGCCACGAAAAAAATCATCCCATGTGATAGCGGGACCTTCCTTTCTGGCTTGTTTGCTTTTTTTCTGTAGAATGAGCAAGAATTATCTGTTAGGGTAGAACAAGTATATCTGACACGATTCCTCCTCTGTAATTTCAGGGAGGGAAAAGAAAGAATTAGCAAACTTCAGCCCTTTTGTTTTGTTTTTTTTTCTTTTTTTTTATGTTCCAATAGCAGCACCAGTTGAAATGAATGGTACTGGTGTTTGTGAGTGGTGAGGAGTGGGGTTATTTGTCTAAGCTACAGACTGAAGGGTCAATTATATGCCTAAATCAGCCTTGGTATTCAGATACTTTCCTAGATAGCTTTGGAATGCTAAGCCTTTGTAGTTTTTTTTTTCTAATTAACATTGATCATTGGCTGTACCAATTAATGCAATTACTTGGTGCAAAATAAGGCATCCTATCAGATCTGTATCAGACTCTAGCCCTCTCAGAAAAACTATTTGGGCAGAACAGCCTGGAGAAGGGGATTAACCAAAGAAAACATTTCTGTTAAAATCAATTACTATTTTTTCTGAAGAAATGATACATAGCCTGCATGCGGAGTCCTAACCCATGTCCTTTTCAATAGGAACTAAATCGTATTAATAACCAGGCTGTCATATTAACTATCTTTGATTTTTATTTTAAAAACACAAGGGAAATAAATGTTAAAATCTAGGAAATTGGCTCAATATTGAAACTTCCTCTTGGGATACAACTAAGATTTTAAGTTACATTGGCAGTGATGGAAGAGGGATGCTGTATGTATTCAGGCCTGTTTCTTCCCAATTAATTTCAAAGACCAATGACGTTGACGGGCATGAAGTCAGTTTCACAGCTGGTGGACACAATGATAAACAGAGATGTGCACTGAGCACAGCCTCTAATCTGTACTACAACACCGAGCACTAAAGGGCAGAAAAGGGACTTGAACCTCCAGATCTGAATGTGTCCCCTATAGTTTTGGTTCTTAAATTGGAACCAAAATAGGAAGGGGTCCTATTTTCCAGATCCGCTTTGGGTATGAAAGTTGGTGGAAACATAAACAGACCAGCTGGTGAGAGTTGGCTGTCAAACTTGAACCAGAACCTTTGCTCTGGATCAGCCTGGAAGTACAATCCCAGTTCTGATTCTGATCTAGATCCAAATATCACTTCCCTGACCTGTCTTGTGTTTTATGGTTAAAGGGCTCCAGTGAGATTTGCTGTAGATCTTATGCTGTGCTTCCTCTTTGTATCCACAGAGATTAAGTCTGAATAAGCAGCAAAAGATGCCATCTCACTGGCCCTTAGTGGGGCAGATCTTTATCACCTCCTCTATACTCTTACAGAGTCTCCGCTGTGACCATATGAGGAAGGTAGTCCATCTTAGTAATGTAAAACAGACTCCTTCTGAGTGTGCTCAGAAAATGCAGTGGAACAAAAGCCGATAGAAAGGACTTTTTAGAGCAGATTTACAGCAGTGTCTGGTTAGGGAGAAGGAACCTACCCAAACTCACCTCCGGTGTTTTACAGGTTCTGAATTTATGAGTTATAGCAAGCAGGAATACGACAATGCTAGATCAGGCCGGATTGTGCCTAGTGCACAGAAAAACTATTTCCCCGGCATGTCTCTGCTGCTATACCACACACAAATAGGAGTGCTCTTCTGGCACAATAATTTTCACTCCATGCATCTGAAGAAGTGGTTGTTTTACCCACGAAAGCTTATGCCCAAATAAATCTCTTAGTCTTTAAGGTGCCATCGGACTCCTCTTTGTTTTTGTGGATACAGACTAACACGGCTACCCCTCTGATATTTGTAGTTAAAATTGCAAAAAATGAACCCTAAGAGTAATGCCACCCATTGGCACATCTTTTTCCATAATTTTGTGGCATTGGGACATTCCTTGGTCATTTACTTATGTCAAGCATTTCTTAAGCCTATGGCCAAATATATCTAAGCCAGGGGTCGGCAACCGGTGGCTCGCGGCTCGCCAGGGTAAGCACCCTGGCGGGCCGGCCCGGTTTGTTTATTTGCCGCGTCAGCAAGTTTGGCCGATCACGGCTCCCACTGGCCGCGGTTCGCGGTCCCAGGCCAATGCGGGAGGCAGGAAGCGGCGCGAGCCGAGGGATGTTCTGGCCGCGGCTTCCTGCCTCCCGCATTGGCCTGGGACCGCGAACCACGGCCAGTGGGAGCCGCGATCGGCCGAACTTGCCGACGTGGCAGATAAACAAACCGGGCCGGCCCGCCAGGGTGCTTACCCTGGCGAGCCGCCAGCCATCGGTTGCCGACCCCTGATCTAAGCTGATATTTTGCAGGCCTCAGCCTGTAGGCTTTGCGTTTCAGTGCCACTTACTTAAGGCATACTTATCCCTTCTGACGACTGATCAATTTATACTTCTGTCATCTTACAACTTAACTCTATTCCATGACATATTAGTTAATCATAATGTCACACAACAAATGAATGACAAAATGAACTAATTGGCTACGCTCCTGATGCCTGATTCTAGATTTGCCTTCCAGCCTGTCTTAGACTCTGACCTACCGGTAACCTGACTCACGCTCTGACCACTAGGTGTGACCACCCTTGTTCTAGTTATGACATATGGTTTCTGAAAGCAGAGATCTTGATTTAATGGCTAGGAACTCTTCATCCTCCTGACCAGGCTTGGGACTCAGTTGCTGAAGTGCATGTCACCACTGGGCTATGGTTGCCAATCTCCATACCTGTATTAGAAAATAAAAGAGTTAAAAGTAGGTCACATATCCCATTAGTGCAAACTCTTCCTTCTGCAGTGCATCGAGGCATTATTTCATGTGTTCCTAAGCCAAGGGCCAACAATTCGAGCACACGCTGAGCATCAGTGGCCCATCGTCCGTTTTATCTCTTTCTGTGAATCTTGAGAACCAGGAGTACAGTGTATTCAGAACACAGCACTGGCAACAGGCAGAAGAGTCTACGCAGAGATACTGGTGACCCTAGCCAAAAGTGGTGGTCACTCTCAATAGCAAATTTCATTTGTCACTGAAACACATAAGTATATTTGTAAAGCAAGAGAATGTTGTCTTTGCCTATCGCACAGAGAGCAGCGGCATTATGGATATGCAGGTATTAGGATCTCAGGAAATATAATATTGGGACTTGTTTTCACTATTTTAAAAAGTGTGTTTTTACATCAAGGTAACTATACCCCACCTAGGGCTTAGCTAGCCTATTTTACCTTATGGTAAAACTAAAGTGCTTGTCTTCACTGGGATTTTTAACTCAGTGTAGCTCATGTCCCTTAGTAACCTCAAAGTAAAAATGCACCTTTCATTAACAGTGAAGACAAGGCCAAAAATGGATTTACTTTGTATAGTGAGGTTAACCGTAAGCTTTACAGACAATAGCTGTACAGTGATCTTTGTATGTCAGAAGATACAAGAAAATCACAAGGCTCACCTGATCATTTTCTGAGACCAGAGGCAAGGATGCCAGAAAAATTATTAGCGTCCTTTCCTTGAAGAAATGAGTTCCTCATCTCATATACTTACACACACAAAGAGGATAGGGGAATGCTATAAGCTAGGACTTACCTTTGTCCTCAAGCTTGACATCCCGGCAATTGCTTTGAAAGTTACTAGGTCCGCAGGATGTCCCTTGCCTAAGACATGGAAACCTGATCGCTATCTTTGTTGATTTGCTGTGCATTTACAGTGCAGTATTGAAACTGGCAGCATTACTACATCGTTTAATGACAGTGCTGGTTTAGAGAATTTAATCAAAAGAGGAGGCACGTTTTGTTTACTGCTTCAAACAGTAGCTAATGAATAGCTCCGGCTGGTTCAAAACTCTTTTAAAACTGAAAATTGGGCTACTGACTAAACCAAACTTCCATAGACATTGTCTGATTTTTTGGCAAACCATTTCAATTTTTCATATCCAAAACCCGAGAGTCAAAAATATTCCTTCAAAAATGTCCAGTTTTGGAGTTTAAGATTTTTGAGTGACAGTCTGAATTTTCTGACCATCTCTACTAATGATGCTTAGCTCTCATCAGTTTCTATCCACAGATCCAAAGGTGCATTTGCCCACATGCTCAGGGTTTAACTGATCACCATATTTGAGGTTGGGAAGGAATTTTCCTCCAGGGAAGATTGGCAGAGGCCCTGGAGGTTTTTCACCTTCCTCTGCAGCATGGGGCAGGGGTCACTTGCAGGAGGATTCTCTGCACCTTGAGGTCTTTAAACCATGGTTTGAGGACTTCGATAACTCAGACATAGGTTAGGGGTTTGTTACAGGAGTGGGTGGGTGAGATTCTGTGGCCTGCGTTGTGCAGGAGGTCAGACTAGATGACCATAATGGTCCCTTCTGACCTTCAATCTATGAAAGTGTTGTCATCTCCTTTTTACAGATGGGGAAACTGAGGCACAGAGAGACCAAAGATCTCACAGCAGGTCAGTGGCAGAGATGGGAATAGACTATAGGTCTCTTGCACCCCAGTCAAAGATAGTGTCCACTAGACTATACTACCAGACAAAAACCTTCAGCCAACCTATGCTGTATCATTCCTCCCATTTACAAATACAGTAGACACTGCAGCAGTGATCGTCAGCACACTGGCATGTAATGTTTGTGCTCTACATAGGGAATTATACCCAGAGCTCACATTAACGCTTGCAAGAGCTGTGCTCTTGTTTCCCCAGATACAGTATCACGTTGATCATTTACCACTTGTGTGTGTGTCTTTATGTGTTAGCCGAGGTGGCAGACGGATAACCCTAAATGGGAGTTCCCTTATTGATCTACTGGTACAACCCGGGCCCTGAAAGCACCAGCTTTCACTCACCACCCTACTTAAGTGCCTTGATCCAGACAGAGTGGATAGTTCTCTTCCCAGGTCTATTCATTCTTAGCCTCTCTCTGAGACTGACAATAAGCATGCTAATTAGTGATAATTGTGATGATGCTTTTGAGTCAGAGATGAAACCTCCCTGCCTGCTATGTACTGGGCAGAGATCATGAACTAATTTCATAGGGGCTCCTTGAGCTGGGCAATCATGCAAACAAAAGTTCTGAGTGGGCAGGCGTTTTGCATTGTGAAAAAACATGCTCCTGAACAGTCCGTTCTGCTGCAGTGTTCCATGCTGTGGGAAGGATGGGACTGCAATTTCTAGGAGTATTTATAGGAAACTTAGAGTTCTTTGGAAAATACATCATAAAGTTTAGGGCCTGTTTATTTTTTTTAATTAGGTGCCCTACTTTGTGCCCTAATTTTCACTTGCAATTGCTGATTGCCTGTACAACAGGTAGCATGTGCAAATGAATCCAATTAATCATGCACAATAAGTAACCCAGTTTGCATATGCAACTGCGTGCAGAAATTAGGCATACCTCTTTTATTAATGAGGGGTGAAATCCTGACCCCCTATTGAAGTCAATGGGAAAACTCCCATTGACTTCAACAAAGCCTTAATTTCACCCAAAGTCTTTAATTTTTTGCATGCTCTGCTATTAGATTGTGGATTTTTCTGACCATGTAGAAATCCTCTCCAAAGAAGATAAATTAACACAATACCCACCCCATAACTCAAAGGTAAACATTCACTGACAAGTAGTTTGAGTGTGATTCTTCTCTTACTTCCCTGCTAGGCCAGCTCGACTGCAGGTGTATAACACCCGGCAGGATTCTCCCAATGACAGCACTCTGAAGGAATGAGTGGGGTGTACACTTACAGCTACCTGCCTCTTTATCCTGTGGCACCTTATAGACTAACAGACGTTTTGGAGCATGAGCTTTCGTGGGTGAATACCCACTTCGTCGGATGCAAATACCCACTTGCATCCGATGAAGTGGGTATTCACCCACGAAAGCTCATGCTCCAAAACGTCTGTTAGTCTATAAGGTGCCACAGGATTCTTTGCTGCTTTTACAGATCCAGACTAACATGGCTACCCCTCTGATACCTGCCTCTTTATATTATAGAAAGCATTGAGAATGGAAAGGTTGGATGTAGCCCATAAGTTTATAGCAATAGCATTCCTGGCTAATTGAATTTCTCCATTACAGGCAATAAATATTGGATTTATTTTACATTATAACTGCCTTTTCCCCAACCCCCCACATACCTGTCTCTATCTCTCTCTATGGTAGGGAGAGGAGCACATCACAAGTGTGCTATAGTCCAGTTGAATATTAATCTCTTCTATTCAGTCAGTACATGCATTTATTTACATGGATGATTTGCTAGTTTTGTTTGAATACACATACATATTTAACAGCAAAGTTTATTATTCAAAATGTCATCAAATTAACTCTTTTAAAAGATGCCAATACTATTGGCAAGAAATGCATTTTATTTCTTTGTAAAGGCGCTGCTTGCTCAGACATCCATTTCTTAGGAAATCTAGTACTTTTCCATAGGCAGAGACATTGGTGACGAGCAACTGTCATTCCCGCATTAAAAAGAAAAACCCAAGCTTGATCTTCCTACGGCAGATTAGAGAAAGAGATAAAAATGAGACGAAAACCTCAAATGTCTGTTCCACTAGGTTCGAGGCATTCTTTTTGTTTTAGTTCCACACTCTGCCTCTTTAATTCCCGCTGGCTCAAATGCCAATTTTCTGCTATGCTGGCATGACTGCCGAAGAATTGCTTCTGTTAATAAACTGCACAAAATAGCTGAGCAATTAGGCAATTAAACTGTTTTAAATTTAATTTAAAACCCTGGCATTTTGCTAGGAGCTTTGGGTTTTGTTTTTTTTCTCTCCTTCTTTGCTTTTTCTTGTTGGTAGGTGGAAGACAAGTCAAACCAGTGGAAATGCAGTGGGGCTAGGGAAAGGACTCTTCTGTCATCAGAATTCACCCTCGCTTTCATTCCAGAACTGCACCGGGGTTGATTGTTAGGGGGAGCACATTTTGTTGCTTGCACCATATTGGAACAAGTCATTTTTTCCCAAACATTTAACACACAAACAAGCTTAATCTGATTTCTGTCCTGATCCCATGTGGGTATCAGGGCGTGTAAGCGTATGATTTCAGGAGCTGCCTACCTGATCTCCACTGCTAATGCCAATTAAAGTGGGAAGGAAAGCACAGGTAGTATTACGCATGGGCTTGGGCCACCTGCCATGCTCATCCTCATGAGTTCCCATTATCTTAAAGGGGTTTTCCCGGGACCTATGAGATTTATGCGAGTTTATCTAATGAGCTTATTTACTCAGTACTGAAATTGTTTCCTTTTTGACTGTATATGATACCTCTCCTCTTACCTTTTATACAAATGTTTTCGATCATTGAGATGAGAGACGGAAAGGCACCATGCTCCTTCCAGTGCAGCTCAGTCCTGACCTGCAATGTTCCTGCCTCTTCTTTCCAACCCTAGGCCCTTATTCAGCTCCGCCAATGCAGCTCATTCGGGACCCAGAGTACGCACTGCTATTCCAATCTTGGGCTGCCTTATGGTTCTGCCACCGTGAAGCCACCTTGCAGCACCCCTGCTATTTCTGTGCTGACCTCCAGACAGCTCTGCCATTGTACCTCAATCCAGAGGCACAGCCCTATCCACAACTAGTGCAGCCCTGGGTCCCCACACAGCGCTGTCTATGCACCCCAGTTTTGATCCACACAGAGGTGATGCGTGGGTAGGATGCAGGGTCACATGCTCCCCTGCCCCCCAGATTTCTGCCAGGGTTTATATGCCCTGCCCTGAATTGTACTGCATACTACCAGACATTTTAAAACCCCACCCCATTATCAACAATTACGCATTGTCTCTGCATCCACACCTCCTTCTATTCTTGTCCCGGACTCAAACCAAGTTGCACCACTGCACCTCAATCCGGCACTGCAACTCCCAGCCCAATTACTTTCCTGTGCTCCAAAAATGCTCTTCCAAGATGCCTCAGTCCTGGTCTACTGCATATTTTGTTATTTCAACCCAGGGTCTACCCATCCCCAGCTCTGCCAATGTACCTCATCTGACACCATTCACAGGTCACTGCAGAGCAAACACTTATCTGTATAATTTTCAAAGGCTTTTAATCTCATTTCTTACCACAGTTGCTGGAAGGAATGTAACTTTCTCCATAGTGCCCTTCCAAACTTTCCCACACTGAAGACTAGTTTATCAAGCTAGCTACACTCAGCTGAATGATGCCATAGCGAAGCAAAATATAGCATATCCTGCAGTGTTGAGGTGGCTGCCTCTTCTGAGAAAAAACAGAGACGTTCATATTTCCATGGCCACAAAATGGCTATTTTTAGTGAAACAATCATTAGCTATTTCCCCCAGTCTAAAAAAAAAAAGTATCATTTGAAAATGTTGCAAGTCACGTATTTGTTGCAAAATTCTAAATGAAAAACTTCTTCCTGCTGTGCTAACTTGAGAATATCAACATTTATAATATTCATGTCATCATTATAATCAGTGTAACATTATCATTGCAACTTAATACACCATAGGGAACAATCCTATGCTGGCTGAGGAATATATACGATGATCTAATCAGTTTTCCATATGATGGTACGATTAATCTAGATTTCCTGTTCCGCACAATGAACTCATCTGTTACCTTCAGAATAGTCTTTGTGTTAGCTAATCCCAGGAAAGTTACACGTATCTGGCTACTTCCTAATAAAGAACTATTAGTAAAGTATGCTCCTGTGATGATTGTTAATTAGAGCTGGTCAGAAATTTTCTGATGAAATGTTCTTCAGTGGGAAAAATGCCTATCTGTCAAAAGCTAAACATTTTGCAAACAAGTCAGTTTCAACAAACTTCAAAATTTCTGGTTTTCTTCTGATTTAGAATTAAACAAAATTTCTAAATCTCAGAATTTCCTGTGAAACGAAAATCTGTTTCCTGCCCAGCTCTAATTAACAATCACCCTAGGAGTAACAGGCTTTGCATGTGTATATCACCTGTCCTCTGAGATACTCAAAGAATCAAAGAGGCTAGCGATAGAACAGACTGCTTAGTCAGTAGGTGGACCAAGGGCCACACCCAGGCCACCAGATGCTTTTGAACAGACCCAGAAGTCTTTTTATTTACTTATTATCATTGTTGTTATTTTTAAATTATTTTCTTTGGAGTCTGGACCTTGACTATACCTTGACCAAGAACTTTGGACCGTGACAAAAAAAGAATTGAGTACCCCGGCATAGATCTTCTAGTCCATGTCCCCGGCAGTGCAGAATTATTCCAGTAGACATCAAATGACTTGTATCTAGCACTTTCAGGGCCTGATTTTCAAAATGTATATGCAATTGCTCCCCTAATTCACCTTACAGTTACTCTAGTAGTGTCTGCATATTGGGTACGGGAGGGCATAAGATGGCCAGTTTTGCACTTCAGCATTTGCAGTTTACCGGGGTGGCCTTTCCTGTGTGCAATGTGCCTTTTCCCCGCTACCCTTTGTCTGTCTTGTCCATTTAGATGGCAAGCTCTTCAAAGCAGAGGCTGTGACTATGCATTGGTACAGTGCCCAAAACAATGGGGCACTGATCTCAGGTTAGGCCTCCAGCTGCTACGATAACACTAATAACAATATTACATCTTTAAGCCATCTGTCTTTTCAACACATGTGACATCCTTCCTAGTAAGAAAGAGATGTTAAGCACATGCCCTGATATGAAGTAGATGGCCTGTAATTCCAGATCATCCTTTGAGAGCCATAGATATCCTATCTGACACAATCCTGCCATAGAGAGGCATAATTATTATAATGAGCTAGCTAGTGGGTTTGTGCATCACTGCGCAACCGTGAATGGACTTAAAGCTGCTCAGCTGTGTATCATAGTCCTTATATTACAGACAGCTACTGGGGATTCTTCATTAGCTCATATGGTAGCACTTCTGCTTTCAGAAAAAGAGGATCCAGATTATATCTTTGTTACTGTTATGAAGTTCTCAATGACTGTGATGTTTAGCATAGCGAAGTCATACATTTATTATAGTACTTATAAACTCCAAAAGAGCTTGCATTGAAATGTGAGATAAACATGCAGACAAAAAATAGTCACCGTGGCACTGATTGTCAAAATGACTTCACCAATAAATATACAATCACTTTATAATACATTAAATTTGTATATTTTAAACCCTCTAATTGATAAAGGCATGAAAGCATTAAATTAGCATATAGTGAGACAACTATAGCAAGCTACACGTCTATTAACATACTGCATGTCAATCAGTATTTTACCAATTAATGGCTATCTAATTATCTTGCTATAACGAGCCTGTTAAATGCCAATTAAGCTGCAAGATGTTTGAATGCATTAATAAGAATGTAATTACACAGTTATTGGTGACATAATTTTCACTTCATTAACTGGCAACTCATATACTTATTAAACTCAATAAGGCCTCTTTTAACATTCCATTGATCACGAATCAGGATACAATAGCTGGCTTGTTAATTCCAAATGAGTTGGCTATAATTATTGAGAACATTTGTTTGAAAGGCTTCAGGTCTCAAATGTTATGAATAAACAATAACTAAAGAAAGCAGTGGAGGAAAAAGCAGACTGAAGGTATAACTATGCACAATAATATGTTTGATTGGAGATCCCTTGTCATCTTTAAAATGAATGCACAGCTGGCGAGAGGCACCAGGCTTGTTACCCAGGTGGACCCTAGTCTTTATTCACAGAACAGCATAGAAGGCAGCCAGTCAAGTTTCCCACACCAGACGTTGTCCCCTGCCAGTGTGCCTCACGTTTGCTGCAAATGGACACCAGGGCTAAGAGGAGAGTCTAGTCTCTATGGCCCATTCACTTCTTGGCCTCTCTGCTCAGGCTGCTAATAAGGGGGAAGAAGGATGGTCTAGTGCAGAGGTTCTCAACTTGAGGATCACAACACACCAGGGAGTTATGAACAAGGGTCCTGCCTATATTGTTAAATAGGAGAAGGATCCCAGCTACATAGCAGGGGGAGTGAGGGGTGGGTCCTGAATGAAAGAGTGGGTTGCAGTTTAGAAACAGTTGAGAACCTCTGGTTTAATGAATAGGTTACTGAACTGGGACTCAGGAGACCCTGGATTCATTCCCACCTCTGCCTACTGTGAGACCTCGGACAAGTCACCTAATCACCCCTGTGCCTCAGTTCTCCATCTGTAACATGGGGATAATGTTCCCTACCTCACAGGGGTGTTGTGAAGATAAAACCCATTGATGATGGTGATGTGCTCAGACGCTGTGCCAATGAGGGCTGTATGAATTCATAGGTAGGGGCTCATTGTAGAGCTGATAATAGAGCTATCCAAAGCTGGCCCCGAGGAATGTGATTGAGATCTCCACTTTACATCACAGCCACCAGAGGGTAATGACATGCTTAATAAAAATTGGCCTTTCGTGTACCCCGAATCCTCTATTTATGAATAGCCCAAAAAGCACCAGAGATATTTCTAACACCAGAGGAAGCTATTTAATGAAATCCGTGTATGTGAGCCATTGCAAGTATATAAATAGTTCAATGTAAATCTTTTTCCTCCTCACCATCATGTTTTTGTAAATTACTTGGTTCATGCTGTATCTACTCTATTTAAACTGAAGAACGAGAGTGATTATTAGGTACTGAATTAGGCACTGTATTGAGTTACGTATTCAACTGACTCAGCCTTCCTACTCAATGACTTAATGAGCATTTGGTGGCTTCAACACCTATTCATTATCCTTGATAAATGCCTCTCTGATCCTAACACAGTACAGTATGTCCCAATAAAAAGTTCCCTGAGTTATGTGCTTGGGACTGTATCTATGGCTATTATTTGTACACCTGGAAATTCCTGTACCATGCAGTCTTTAATGGAATATAGCATAGACTCCAGGAAACAACAATGTACAAAGCCTCTCAGCAAAAAGATCCCAACTCAGCAAAGCACATGCTTAAGTGCTTTAAGTGCCATTGGCTTTAATGGTTAAAGTTAAGCATGTGCTTAAATGCTTTGCTGAATTTGGGCCAGCAACACTTCCTCATCTTTTCCCAGGATATAATACCCCCCTAAAGAACCCTCTTCTAAAGTGTTTCTTTCTTTATCTCCTCAGATACCAGCAAGGTTTGCAGAGCTTCTTTGCTGCATGCTCCATCTCTTAAGAGGGAAGCATATTGTTCCTATATTTGACAAGCCAGATGGGCAAGCACATATGTGTATCTCAGAGTAACATCACCTTCTATTGAATTTCACTGATCTAGTCACATTGGGAATGTGATTTGTTGGTTTAAAGAACTATTTTCAGTGGATATTTGTCAGGTTCTTCCTCTCCCTCATTTTCATCTCCTTAGGAGAGACAAGGTTTCGCACAAAAACACTAAGCAGCTTTACTTTTCCTCTATTAAAAAAAAACTCCTCACCCACGTACGGCTTTTGTTTTTCTCCCAGAAAATGATATGAAATTTCACCGCTGAGGTGCATTAATAAATAGCAGCTACTACTGTAATGATGTGTCTGTCGCACTGAAATTCCTGGCAGCAAAATCATGACCTGCTCCCCATAGGTATCAAAGTCACTAATTACCCGTCGTGCACACAGGATTGGCTGACAGTGTGTTGTTCGGTCATGGAGAGTCTCTTTCAAGTTCCTGCACTATTTTCTTTGTTAGAAGAAGAATGCGTCACCACCATCAGTGTATTTCCTTTCAGTCATCGGGCTGTATATTGTACCATGCTGGCAGGCAATGCTTCAAACAAAGTTGAGGACCCTGCAAACTCAGCAGCAGGAGGAGACCCCAATGACTCTTGGAAATTATTTGGTACCAGAGCATGGATGAACCCCTAGATGTCCACATTCTGCTGCTGCCCACCATGTTCAGTGACGCTAAAGAGCCTGGACCTGGACTTGGCCACTTCCTCCCAGTCACACTGTAGGGATGGGTGCCCAAAGCCAGGCTCTTCCTGACCTTCTGCCTCCCCAAGTGAGTAGAGGTTCCAAACAAAAGGCTTGTTACCAGCTACTTTCCTCGGGATTAGTCTAGACTGAGTTGGATTTGTAGGGTTCAGTGCGGGTGGGTTAGAGTTAGAGATGGGGCCTAGCTGCTAAATTCAGATCCAGCTCTGGATCCAAAGGTTACTAAAGTTTGGGCTGACAAGGTCTGATATTCTGATTTGGGTCCATCGCTATCTGAGATTTACAGCTGACTCATTCTCTAAGTCCTTTTGATTCCAGGGTGGTATTTGGCCACATATAACGTGTGTGTGTGTGGTGCTCCTGGTTCTGACAGTTGAATTCCAACGCTGCTTGGAACCTCTCCCTCCACTCTCACACACAGCCCAGACAATGCTGAACTTCCAGAGAGAACATGGAATTCCCAAGCAGGCTCAAACTCCCCTTAGACCCTGTGCATCCTCAGCAGGTGGTACAGGGAGCTCAAAAGGAGGCGCTTCCTCATTTCTTAAAAATCAATCTTGAAAATCTCTTCCTTTTCCTTCTCTCTACTCTGTATTTACTGTCAAGAATTCTGGAGAACAACCCCCTTTCTCTCCCCCACCCCCCCATATGGTTTGGAAACCTAGAAATGAGATGCTTTGGACCTGAAACGCTCTATCTGAAGCCACACTACATTTTGGGAGTGTTCAGACCTGGACCTGAACTTAGTGACTTCGGCCCAACTCTAAGCAGCTCACTTTGCAATATGAAGGAAAACATCAGTGCAATGGCTCAAGGACTATACCACTGAATCCATTCTTCTGCTGCTGCTCACTCTTAGCCCTCTCAAGGAAGCTGGGTAGAGTTGAGTCATGTATCATTTAACAGTTTTTGTTTCTAATCCAGTTTGACACCGTAGATGCTCGGCATACATTTGCTGTGAGTGCAGAAAGTAAAGGTCAAGAAAGGTAGGTACTTTTTTTATTATTATAAATTAACTGAATGATTTATCTGTGTACAAATTTATGAATATACAATGCCATATATGTGACCAGCAACTACATGGCCCTATGTCCCATACTCTGTATGCCCTACCTATAGTGTGTGCAGCTAAGTATATATTATGATTTTATTGCCTGCTGTCTGTAGAAGACAGCTGCCATTTGTAAGGTAGAAGGGATGCAGCATGTCACCAGGGAGATGTACACACTGTGCTCTCTCACAGTCACTTTATTTTTGTTCTTTCTTGTTTTGATGTTTTCCCTTCATCAAAAATAAAAGCAGTTCAGAGCAAAAGTACATAGTTTCCTCTGCATATGGAAAAAAATAACATTGCCTCTGCATTTAAATCAGTGTGGAATAAAAGGCCTGGCCCTGGGCATATAAGAGGGAATAGTTATTGAAATATTGGGAAGCAATGTTGTTTGCAGGTATATATATAAAATTAATAATATCATTGCCATTTAACTTACTGGGTATCTCCTTCACTTGCCCATCATTTGGCATAGCTATGGCTATGCCTACTGATGATGCCCTTTTCAGCCTGACCATACAAATTATTAATTAACCTGTGGAACTCACAGCTGCAAAATATTATTGAGGGAAGTGTCTTAGTCCTTAAAAATAAAAAAAGGACTAAAATAAAAAAAGAACTTGACATTTGTATACTCTGTAGTGGAAAACAGGAGAGGGAAATAGGAGGTGTTGAGAAAGGCACTATTATAGAAGAATGGGGTGGTTCAGTGACAGATGGCAAGGGAGAGCAGGTGAAGGGGAGAGGAAAGAGGGGAATAAAAGGAGAATGGGGAATCATGGAACTACCAAGACATGTCAGATTCCACCTCAATCATCTTCCATGTTAGATCCTTTCCCCTTATCCTCTTTGTGAACACCAAATGTAAGCTCTTCAAGGCATGGATCTGTCTTTACTCTGTGACTGTGAAGCCATAAGATGATCCCCAGCAATAGTCAAAATAGACGGGCCATAATAACAGTTTCCAAGTACATAAAAGGTTGTTACAAGGAGGAAGGAGAAAAATTGTTCTCCTTAACCTCTGAAGATAGGACAAGAAGCAATGGGCTTAAATTGCAGCAAGGGCGGTTTAGGTTGGACATTAGGAAAAATTTCCTAACTGTCAGGGAATTAAGCTCTGGAATAAATTGCCTAGGGAGGTTGTGAAATCTCCATCCTTGGAGATTTTTAACAGCAGGTTAGACAAACACCTATTAGGGGTAGTCTAGATCATACTTAGTCCTGCCATGAGTTCAGGGGACTTGAGGTCCCATCCAGTCCTATGATTATATGATTAATTTGCTAGCCTAGGACAGGGGTAATCAAGCATCTCATTCCCTACCCCCAAGGTCATTCAGCTTCTCCCAGGTCCATATTGACCAAAGCCAGCTCCCTTGTCGCACCCCAAGCCATAACTACTTTCCTGCTTCCATTCCCATTCACACCTGAAGCCAGTGTCTTCTCTAACACACTTAACAGTGGTTGCCACGACTTAAAAACCACCTATCCATTTTTGCTTCTCAAAATAAAAGCAATGTACAGAAAACTGCAAACAACAATAAATGTTACAAAGACCATAAGCACAGCTAAACTAATCACTATGAAAAGCATGGCTAGCCAGGCTCAGAAATCAGATACATAGGGGACTAGCCACCTTAACAATCTGAATACCAAAATCTCTTCCTTAGCAAACCCAATTCACAAAGACACTGAAGTTATGTCTTCTTCTAATCTGAAGCATCTAGCTTTGACTACTGTTGGAAATAGAATACCCAACTAGATGAACCATTAGTCTGCTCTAGAGTGGCAATTTCATGCTGCATATGGAAGATATTTATAGATCCATAAATGCATGGTGCTCTGGGGTTGTGAAGGAACTTAGATACTATAATATTGAGCACCATACAAGAGCTAGGCAGATAGATAAAAGGAATGAGGGAAACGACATCTTCTCTTATGAGACCACTGTTTGTTTTCAGTCCTCTTCTGTGGGGGGCAACCTGGCAGTGTGATTATTATCTGAGCGTATGTGAAACATTTGTGAAAAACCAAGAGAATTCCATTATGCCTAAGCTGCTTAAAACTGTGGATCATTTAAGGTTATTACATCGCTGCGTTGGGTTATTTTTGTTTAATTCAAACTCTGCAGTGGCTGAGAGCTGATTTCTCTTTAAACAATCACTTCAGTGCCTTATTGCCATAGTAATCTTATGTATCTACAACATATGCAGCGTGTGAGAGCAATGTAAGCCTCCTTACAAATAAATAAATAAATGATTACACACACACACACACACACACACACACACACACACACACACACACACACACACACACACACACACACCATCTTTCCTGGGACAGTCTGTTTTCTATGAATTAAAGGAATGGGTTTTTTTTCTGCACAAGGTGAATGTTATTGAAAGGTGTTGTTGAGCACCAACAAATTCACTCTTTCTGTATTCTTGGACTTACGCCAAGAGATACATTTGCAGTGGTACAGCCTCCCATTTTGGGGGCACAGTTTGAACCCACAAAAAATTCACCTGACAAACTGGGGCTCTGGTAAAACCTTATCCCTATCCATGATCCCCTTTGATGTGCTCCACCTAAGGACAGGAAGTAACATACTTACCTCTAGTCCTTGTAAGCTGTTCCACATGGATAACACCATTGATTAAATTACCCACCTGAGCAAGGTGAGCAGTAATTTGGCCAGTAATTTTGCCCCAGCCCATAGGAGAATACAGATTGGTAACTACTGGATTAGCTGTGCTAAAGCCTGAATTCCTGTGTGTGAGGATACCAGTCTGACAGAATCCAGAGTCTGACCAGCTGTAGGAAACACTGCAAAACCTTTCTTTTCAAAAAGGCCATTCCGTCATTAGAATGACAGTCACAACATTGCCATCCCCTTCCACCTAAAAACCCAATCCACTAAACCAAACTAATAATAATCATCCAAATTAATAATACACAATTGAAATGAATTAACCTTAGAAATAAATTAATATGTTTTTAAAACCACATCCCTACCCCACGTAGAGTTTTTACTTTAAAAAAGGGAGGACTGCCAGAAATTCCATGAAGTCCACTGGAGACTTCACTATCACTATTGTTTTATGTGGAAAATGCTCAGATCCTACAGTGATGGGCACCAGAATAACAACTCTAAGATAGATCAATCTTTTTGCCCACCAGAACTACCAAGAGAGCCAGCTAATTATGCACACCTATGGCACTATATACAAATGTCATCCAATAATCGGGTTGCCATTTGTGATCTGGAAACCTGCCCCAGGACTGAGAAAGATGGACCAGAGGGCACCAGCTAGTTGTCAAATGGTAACAATCTTCTGTCGCTGCCTATCTATGCAACCTAGCAAGGAGTCTTAATATGACTTTGAATGGAGTTGGTGCCTATCCTGCTTAGGCACTTTTGTAAATTTTACTAGGTATCTATTTGCATCTGGGTGCCTATATGCCTTTGTAAATTTGGCCCAAGATGACTAGCCCATCTCCCAGGAGAAAAAATAACCACGCGCATACCACCACCTACACATAAGCACACTCATGGAAATGAAAGCAAAGTGCCATTTAGCTTAGATGGAATGGCTCATATTGTCATTTTTATGCGATCCTTACTCAGGCAAAACCTGTTGTCTATGACAGTTTTGCCTAAGGACTGAGTAAAAATTGAGTGTGGACTTCAAAATTTGGCCCAGTGATATTGATAATCTTGCAATTATGTAGCTCCATTCATCCCAATGGGTCCCAAAACTTATGTTAGGTGGGAGAGCCAGAATTTACTGAGGGTTTGTCTGTAAAAGTTAATTAGAAGTGAGCACAGGTTTAGCCTATGCATCCAAGATTCTCCTCCCTGATTGAGACATATTTTATTTAGAAATTTGCATTTCTCTAGGTTTGATTCCACATGTAGGCATGGCCATGTGTTTCTTGTTTCTCCATCATTATAATGAGGGACAAGGGAACCATGAAAAAAGAATTTTGGATTCAGTAGATATGTGTGTGTCTGTATGTGTGGTTATTTAGAGTCTAATCCAAAGCCCACTGAAGTCACTTGAAAGATTCCCATTGACTTCAAGCCGTGAGTCCCTTGGAAGGTGTGCTCATCATCTTGCTGAGTTTGGATAACTTCCTGGATCGATGAGACTCCTAAATAATCCTATGCAAAACCACAGCAGTTTGGGTTCCTGGCAGAGTTTCAGCAAAGTCATAAAACTGTCTTTCTTCTAATACAATTCTTTGGTCTGCAGTAGAAGACAGTGACTCTTTCTGTGGTTCTTTCCTATCATCACATGATGGCTTTGGGGTTTGTTCCCATGAATTCATAATGGCTGAATTCCACTTTGAACTTAGGGTAAATCATCAAACCTCCAGGGAAAACTATACTCAAATCATCATCAGTTCTGCTGCTTTAAATTTCGTTACACAAGGTTTGCACAGCTCTGTCAGGATCGTGATAATGCAGCTTCTCGTCACCAGAGCATGTCTTTATTCTTCTAATTCTACATCTGTTTCTTCTGGCCTCTCTTCTGTCTGAGGAAGGTAAATGACTGCTGGCTGCAAAACCATATAAATACCTCTCTCTCTCTCTCTCTCCCTCTTTGCATATCTCCAAATTAAAGAGGAAGTGAGAAAGTTTAATTGTGCCCCCTGCTCTGTGTTCCTTCTCACAGATTGGTGAAACTGTGGTAGGGGTAAATTGCAAGTACATTTTAATTCTGCCTCATATAAGCTTATCTCAAGCTTCATAGCTCATTACGCCCTCTGTTTTTTCTCCTGAGACGCTATAGAAATACAACAGTGTAACTAACACTTTTCCTCATTTAGAACCACAGGTGGTGGGAGTATGTGTGAGCTGATTGTCTTTACTAGGTAATTATAGGTTTGTGCCTATTCCCATTGTCTCTGCAGGGTACTTGTACAGTACATGTGGTTGAGTCTTTTCAGGGTGGTTATAAGGTGGATTAACATGGAATATTGTCTTACTACAAAATGATACACATTGATACACCTATGAACTCGTGTCGATGGGATGATTATGACTGAGGCCTGGTTAACCTCATCTATCTATAGAACGGTTGCTGTACTTCTGCGATCTGAGTGTCTCAGTAGAATGATTGTAGGTATAGCCTAGAGGTAGACTAAGCGTAGGTGGATCTCCTTTATCTATAGGTTGGGTGTAGACACATCAATGTCCCTTTTGTCTGTGCAGAATAGGTATGTGGTTTTATCATACATCTGAAGTGTAGTTGTGGATACATATACATTCATGAGTGTATGGGGAATGATATATCTATATAGCAATGTACTCCTGGCATTTCCCATCTAATTTAATTAACTTTCTTGTGTACTGAATTTGTTTTTCCAATATAAAAATGTCTGAGGATGCTGTATGGTGACGAATTATTGGTGTGAAGGTGACTGGATTGACATTTCCTCTGGTTTAATGCACATTCCAAGTCCATTTAAAGATGTAAATATTATTATCCTTTGATTTCAACTTCTGATTCTTCCAGACGTTTGTGGCTGATAAGCCAGTCTCCCTTCAGGTTCTGCCTACTTTCATCAGTGTGTATTATGTTTATCAGACAGAAATCAATGTACAGCAGGAATGGATAGTGCATAGAACATCCAGCAGAAGCATCAGTATGTTAACTTTATGTTAATACAGCACATTAATGTTAACCTTTGAAAAACACACTAGCTGAAGTTGACTCTGTTGCTGACAGAGCAGATCTTTTCTGAATTTCTCTTCCCCTTTTCAAAGTAGGTCAGGATAATTGCATGAAGTCCTGGGATCCTATCTTTCTCCCACTAAAGTCAATGACATATCTCATATTGACTTCTACAGGAGCAGGCCCCAATTCAGCACCTAAGTATATGGCTAAAGTTAAGCATGTGCTTAAATCCCATTGAAGCCAATGAAACTTAACCACACTTAAAGTTACTCGTACGTTTAGCTTCTTTGCTGAACAGAGTTGAGATTACATTTGAAGTCACCCAAATTCTGGCTTCCTGAGAGTCCTACTCACCTGCTGCCTGTTTGCTACCTGAAGTCATAATATTTCCCGTGTAACATCACAATCATTTCCATGGCAACCAGACATGATGTTGCTGAAGATAACAACTTAATGTGAGGAATGAAGGAGCCACAGGACTAGATGGGATCGCGAGAAATAAGAGCAGGGCCGCTCAGAGGTGGGGCAATTTGCCCCGGGCCTCGCAGGGGCCCCCACGAGAGTTTTTTGGGGCCCCTGGAGCGGGGTCCTTCACTCGCTCTGGGAGCCCCGGAAAACTCACGGGGCCCAGGCCCTTGGAGCTTCTTCTGCTCCGGGTCTTCGGCAGCAATTTGGCGGCAGGGGGTCCTTCTGCTACAGGACCCCCTGAATCCTCTGGGCAGCCCTGAATAAGAGCAGTGCTTAATTTGTGCCAGGGCTTGCCAGGGCTGAGCCCCGGCATCTGTAGGCTTAGGCAGTTCATAGCCCCGGCAACGCTGGACTTGCCGCATCAGTTATGAAAGTAAAACAATTGCTTGAGCCCCGGCACCTCTTTCATTACAAATGAAGCCCTGAATCAGAGTCCTGTTGTCATTTCTCCAGTTGTTCCTGATTATTCAAAACGGCCAAATGCTGCGTCCTGGAGAGCAGAGCTATCAGTATAGACACCTGAGCTGTGGTGTTGCAATTTGTTGGGCCCTGAGCAATAAAGCTACCATTGGGTTCCCCCAAAATCACAGGTCCCATTGGAGCTGCTGCTGGAGGCAAGAAATGGACATATATGATGGATGCTACTTTGGGGCCCTCAGAATAGTGAGGACTCTGACTCCCATCCTTCTCAAGCTATGAGCTGCTGAAGCTCAATGAGATCTGCTGAAGCATGGGTTTCAACATAAACATTTGTGCTTAAGCTTGGCCCTGTGATTACTGACAAGGCCTGGGTGTTGTTGCTGAGGCTAGCTACGTTATACTGGTATGTTAAATGGCAGAGCTGGTCAAAAGTTAAATTTGGGGGTCTGAAAACACCTGTACTATGTGGGTATTGGAAAGCTGAATCTGGATCCACATTTTGCGACAGCTTTTATCTGTGTATGGGGAATGGCCCCAAAACACAGATCCAGACACCTCAAAGTGTCCAGAATCCAGGTGCATATCCAAATATTGCTACTTAGGCCCTTCTATTAAATACTGAAACATGATCAGTGGCTAAAAGACTGAGTTAGCCAGTAGGGAAGAAACAGCTGTACTAAATGTTGCCCATGCAGTTTCCAGTATGCCAAGTAAAGATGTAAAAAGCTGAAGTGTGAGGGGAAATTGCTAAGGCTGTCAAGTGATTAAAAAAATTAATTGCGATAAATCGCACTGTTAAACAATAATAGAATACCATTTGTTTAAATATTTGTGGATGTTTTCTACATTTTCAAATATATTGATTTCAATTACAACACAGAATACAAAGGGTACAGTGTTCACTTTATTTTTGATTACAAGTATTTTCACTGTAAAAAACAAAAGAAATAGTATTTTTCAATTCACCTGATACAAGTACTGTAGTGCAATCTGTTTATCATGAGAGTTGAACTTACAAATGTAGAATTATGTAAAAAAAACCAAACCTACATTCAAAAATAAAACAATATAAAATTTTAGAGCCTGCAAGTCCACTCAGTCTTACTTGTGATTCATCCAATCACTCAGACAAAGAAGTTTGTTTACATTTACAGGAAATAATGCTGCCCGCTTCTTGTTTATAATGTCACCTGAAAGTGAGAACAGGCATTCTCATGAGACTGTTGTAGCTGGCGTCGCAAGATACTTATGTGCCAGATGTGCTAGAGATTCATATGTCCCTTCATGCTTCAACCACCATTCCAGGGGACATGCGTCCATGCTGATGACGGGTTCTGCTTGATAACAATCCAAAGCAGTGTGGACTGACGCGTGTTCATTTTCATCATCTGAGTCAGATGCCACCAGGAGAAGGTTGATTTTCTTTTTTTGGTGGTCGGGTTCTGTAGTTTCCCCATCAGAGTGTTGCTCTTCTGAAAGCATGCTCCACACCTTATCCCTCTCAGATTTTGGAAGGCACTTCAGATTCTAAACCTTGGGTTGAGTGCTGTAGCTATCTTTAGAAATCTCACATTGGTACCGTCTTTGCATTTTGTCAAATCTGCTGTGAAAATTTTCTTAAAATGAACATGTGCTGGGTCATCATCCGAGACTGCTATAACATGAAATATATAGCAGAATGCAGGTAAAACAGAGCAGGGGACATACAATTCTACCCAAGGAGCTCAGTCACATATTTAATTAATGCATTATTTTTTTAATGAGCGTCATCAGCATGGAAGCATGTCCTCTGGAATGGTGGCCGAAACATGAAGGGGCATACGAATGCTTAGCATATCTGTCATGTAAATATCTTGCAATGCCAGCTACAAAAGTGCCATGCAAATGCCTGTTCTCACTTTCTGGTGACATTGTAAATAAAAAGTTGGCAGCATTATCTCCTGTAAATGTAAACAAACTTGTTTGTCTTAGCAATTGGCTGAGCAAGAAGTAGAACTGAGTGGAGTTGGAGGCTTTGAAGTTTTACATTGTTTTGTTGTTGAGTGCAGTTATGTAACAAAAAAAATCTGCATTTGTAAGTTACACTTTCACAACAAAGAGATTGCACTACAGTACTTGTATGAGGTGAACTGAAAAATACTTTTCTTTTGTTTATCATTTTTACAGTGCAAATATTTGTAATAAAAAATATGCACTTTGACATCAATTACAGCACAGAATACAATCTATATGAAAATGTAGAAAAACATCCAAAATATTTAATACATTTCAATTGGTATTTTGTTGTTTAACAGTGTGATTAATCACAATTAATATTTTTAATCACGGTTCATGTTTTTAGTTAATCGCGTGAGAAATTACCACTTTGGGTTATTTATAATTTTTTCTTTTGCTCTCTCCCCATCTCTCCTCACACACAACTCCCTCAGGAATGGCTTCGGGGCTGATCTCCAGGCTGTCTTGGGGCCAGCATTAACTAACATGAGGCTCTGGTTTGGGCAAAAGCTTACTCTGCTCTCAGCCAACTGCCTAAAATCCAGTCACAATTGTAAGTTCAGCTTTGTCTTTCCCACCTTGGTAGAAAGAAAACCTGAGACTAGGGTGACCAGACAGCAAGTGTGAAAAATCGGGAAGGGGGTGGGGGTAATAGGAGCCTATAGAAGAAAAAGCCCCAAAAATCAGGACTGTCCCTATAAAATCGGGACATCTGGTCACCCTGCCTGAGACTCAAAAGCTTTTGTATGACTAAGACCTGTTCCTAAGAGGCTCTGAGCATCCCCAACTCCTGTTCAAGTCAAAGGGACTTGCAGAAGACTCCCAGACTAATGATGGGCTCATGAACAACATTTAGATGTGAAGGACATTTAGTATCTCTACAGCACGTGGAATAACATGAAAATGCATTTAACTGTTCAGAATATGTATCAGAAAGAAATGTTTTACCTCTTACCTTTGCAAAGCACTCCCCGGGAGCCTATCTGCAGGAGACCCATAAAACATAATGGACATCACACAATGAAAACCCAGGCGCGGTTTTGACAAGGTAAGGCTATGTGCCTGCAAATGAACAAGGAGAGGCAGGAGTTGGAATCTTCATAGAGAAGGTTAAAAAGGCCCGAGAGGCTGCCTGGCTTAGGGAGACTGGCACTGACCTAAGGCCGTTCATCTCTAGATCACCAGACCAAAACAGTCCTAGACTGAGAGTGACTGAAAATCACGACCTTCTGATGGCTGTTAATGGGCTAGGCGAAAAAAGTAGGTGATCTCAGTTCAGTCCCTCCAAATAATTTGCATCCTGGTCTATACTGGTTAATTAGCATCCTTATTAATGGTATAATCAAGAGTAGCCAAGGGCTGAATGGGACATGGGGACAGAACTCCTCCTTTCCTTGCTAGATATCACAGCAGGACAGGGCTGAGGCACATTAGAAAGTGGAGGTATGCGTGGGAAGCTTGGAGCTGCTGACCATGCTGTACTTCTTGTATGGTTAAATAGAGAACTTCACTTCACAATGCTGATTAAATTCTGCCCCTGTATGAAGTCATCAGGGTGTAGTTGGCAAAATATGGCCATATTCTGCCTTTTGCATGTATTTGCATGGTAAACCATAAAAAAGACACAAAGAACCACTATCTTATTTCTTTTCTTCATAGTAATGTAGGAATTGCCATACCTAATCAAACACATGGTCTATCTAGTCCTCTGTCCTATCTCCAACAGTGGCTAGTATGAGATGCTTGCTATCATCCTAGATAGACTGATCTTATAACTATTTTTCTCTCTTCTGTATGGGCTTATGTGCCTTTTTTCCCTATATATACTCCTTTTAAAATATAATCATAAACACACACACACAGGAAGGTGCCCTTGAGAAATATTAAAGGTCTGCAATATAATTAGTTTGTATATAGAACTTTATGTACATTCGAAAAGAGTTCACAAGATGTAAGCAAAATGTTGTAACGTTAAAGTAAGAATTGTTAGCCTGCAGTTTTTAGAAAAATGCAACTTCATTTGTAAGTGCAAAAATGCACATATTTTTGTGTGAATAACTTGCATGCGCAATTACAAAAAACATGCATGCAAATTAGTTCTGAAAATAATAACTTCTGTATAAGAGATAGGTATTTTCATCTACAGATCTCAAATGCACAGTTCAAGATAGCACGTACTTAACTTTAAGCACATCCTTAAATCCATTTGAACAATGTGCTGAAGTGCTTTCTTGAATCAGGGCCTAAAAAGAAAACATGGGAACATTTTTATCGGTCTTAAATTTTGTTTAAAAAAATATTTTCTCAAAATCTAAATATGGGTCCAAATTTGAGCTGAGAAGTACTCCTCTAATGTCAGTAAGAGTTTTGAATGAAAATGGGATGCAGAATTGGACTCGTGTGTCTGTCTGTGTGTTGTTCCTCATTAGTTCCTGATACTGTATCTGGATGCAGAGGGATAATCTTAGGACAAATCTTTAGCCTGCTTTTATGCATTTATGACAGTTAACTGGCATATGAATATCCTTTTCAAAGACATGTGTTTTTGTTTCTGTGCATGCGTTATTATATTAAAAATATCTGGGAGAAAAATGGGGTTTTTTTCCACAAACATTTTCAACTGAAAAAACAATTGGTTGGTTTTTTTGGTTTTCCAACAAAAAGTCAAATTTTTTCGTGGTTAGTAGACACTTTCCATGAAAATTTTCATTTAGGTGAAACCCCAATTTTTCATTGAAAACCCCTGTCTTCGGAAGGCCGGCCATGCCAAATCTAAGTGAGTGGTGTTGTGGCTTGGAGCAGAGGGTAAGTTAGCAATGCAGGGGAGCCATTTAGGTGGAACAGGAGGAAAGGGCAGTTGTCCCACCCCTGCTGTGCTTCATACCAGCTCAAGCCAGGCTATCCTATCTTCTGCCATAACGTACATGTCCCTGCTTCCAACTCCCAAGCCATGTGTAAACTGGGCTCACCTCAAGAGTTACAGCTTTAAGAAGTAGAAGTAATCACACCATTACCCTTTTTATTTGTTTTTTTCTTCTTCAGCCTTCTCTGTTCGTTTATCATACATGTGGTCTAATTAAAGCTTCCTGCAGGACATTGCATCCAGAATAAATAATGACATGGCTTAGAAGGGCTCCAGATTACTTTTTCTTCTCTTCCAGCAGTGCTGAAAGGGAGGTTGCTGTTTAAAAACTGTGCCTGGGCAGAAGGGACAGTTTTATAATTGCATTTGCAGCCTTCTTTGTATCCTTTTGTATTATCTGCATGTACAGGGATAAACTGGACAGGCCTTTTGGAAAGCAGCCAGGCAGAACTGTCAGAGAGGGAGAGACTAGATTGAAAGTGAAATAGAAAAAGAAAATTAAAAAAATATGAAGAGGTAGCTCTCGGAATAACAGCCCTAGGAAGTAGAGTTAACTGGAGGATAACAATTCTGTTTCAAAGCAACTGGCCTGGGATGTAGGAGACCCAGATTTGAGTCCTTGCTCTACGTGGCTCAGAGCAGAGGTTTTCATCCCAGATCATTCTGAGGGCACATCTACATTGCAATTAAAAACCTGCTGCTGCTCTCTCTCAGCTGACTTGGTCTCCAGGGACTAAAGGGCTGTTTAATTGCAGTGTAGATGTTCAGACTGGAGTCTGTGATCTAGGACCCTGCAAGGTGGGAGGGTCCCAGAGCTCAAGCCAAAAAGTCTACACTACAGTTAAACAGCCCCGCGAGCCTGAGTCAGCTGGCACGGGCCAGCTGCGGGGGTCTAACAGCAGTATAGACATAGCGGGGATTTGAGGTTGGGTCTTCCATAGGCCAGTGCCCTAACCACCAGGCTATCAAGTGTGTGAGTCTCTGTCTCCCTTCCCATTCCTCTTTCCCAGCATAACAGCCTACGTCATCAACATTTCATTTTCTGGCCAACTCTACTAGGGGAACAGACCATTAGATAGTCCAAGTCCATGCCTTCTTCAGAAACACCCACAAACTCACGGTCAGTCAGCCTTTATGACCGGAATAAAAAGAGAAACCCCAAAGCTCTGGCCTAGGTCTATGTCTGAGCCTGTTTGTGTTGAGGGAGTGTGAGAACAACTGGAACGAGCGGAGAAAAGTAAACGGGATTCATGAAGAAACTACATGGCGAGCGTGTCTCTTTCACGCTTTCCTTGAGCATGCAAGGTGTGCATGTCCACCATTCAGAATGACAATATGATGTGATTCATAGCAACTGCTTCTCTCCAGTAAATTATCTGAAGACGCATCATTGTACCACATTGCAGTGGCACATATGAATTATATTAAAATCCTGAACAGATGAGGCGATAGCACCTATTACAAAGCCACTTACAAATCAGAGTCCATGGAATCATTTGTACCTGTCTCCTTTGCCTGTTATAGGTTACACATCTTATGGTAGTTTATTAAGGAGAAGGCAATTTCTGTTGTTAATGCATGTCTCAGTGTCTCACGTTCCACCCCCTACGCACATACACAAATGGCTCCCCAGCATTGCTACCCCGTGCTCCAAGTCACAATGCCACTCACTCAAATTTTGCCTGGCCACCCCTCTTTCATGACTGGCGGTGACTGGGCCAAATTTCAGTAGCATTGCAACCCTGTGCACTAGGTCACAATGCACTCACTCAAATTTGGCCTATCCCGCCTGACCCCCCCATGCCATGGCAGAGGGGCAGCTGGCCCAAATGTGAGTGAATGGAATTGTGACCAGATGCACGAGATCGCAACGCCACTAAAGTTGCAGCAACTATTAAAAAAAAGTTGCTGTTTCCACAACAAAATCATGGCCCATGCTTTTCTTACTGCCTTGTTTGTACTTACCTAAGCACTGTATATAGTTGCCACCATCATACTCTCTCACAAGCACTGGGGCATTGATCTCTGCCCACTCCTGTGAGATAGGGAGGTATTACCATTTTACAGGCAGGCAACTGAGGCCCAGAGAGGCTAAAAGAGTCTGATCCAAAGTTCACCAAAGCCAATGGCTGCCATTGATTTCAATGGGCTTCTGTTCATAGCCCAAGTGACTTGCTCAAGGTCACACAGGAAGTCTCTAGCACAGCTGGGATTTAAAGCCTGGTCTCTTGAGTCCTAGGTCAGTCCCTTAACCAAAAGATCATCCTAGCTCCACAAGTCTTTGCTTAGTCCTTACTCGGGCACTGGAAGCTGGGTGCTCAGCACCCTCAGCTCTCAGGAGGTGCTCAGCACCTTGTCGGATCAGACCAAAGGAGAACATCATGTTGTGTTCATCTGAGCCCCCTCTCTTCTCAATGACCTGGACACCAGATTGAGATCTTCCTTAGACCAAAGGACTTCTCATGGACTTCTCAGTGTGGGAAGGGAAAAGGGATCCTAGAAGAGCCTCCCCATGCATTCAATAGGTTTTACAGTGGCTGGCAGGGTTTTAACTATGTGATTCACATCTCTACTTGGGAGAGATGCATGGCTAGCACCCTGCACAGCTCCTGGAAAATACACCCTTCCAGGGAGGTCAATAGCTTTGTCAAAATTATACTTTTACAGAGTGGAGCAGCCCCTCTGTGACCACTGGAGGAATAGACTAAATGACCTAGTCAGGCATCTCCATCTCATATTGCTGTGATATGATGGTATTGCCAATGTAAACGTGCTCCAGGAGGATGGCTGGCCTTGCTAGCCGTCAGGGAGAGCGGGTCTCAGGCAGTCATCTGTCCTTTCCAGTGAGTCTTTTGATACGGTGTGGCAGGTTTATTAAAATGCTATCGACAGGCTTCTCTCACAAGTGCCTCTTCCATGCACAGGTAGCTGGAGAAATTGTTCCTTTAAGCACCAGACACATAATTAAGACTGAAATAAACTCTCCAGCTCTCGGTCTCGCTCTCTTTTTAAACCATCTAGTGCATGGAGAAAGTGCATGGCAAGGTCTTGGCCAAACAGTTTGAGCTGCAATCATCTTGGGATCCCCTTGGAAGCTAATTACCAGCTTTGTTTTGCTTTCCCCCAGACCCCTTCTTCTCTCTGTGCAGATACTCTAATGACAAGAGTAGGAAGCGGGTACTCAGCCTACCTTCGCCTAGACAGGAAGTCCTATGTGTTCCTCTTTCTTTTCCCACTAAGGAGTCCCTGGTGAGATACACTCTGTGTGCTCTAATGACAGCACTGACATCTCTCCTCTTAACTGAGCTGGTCCCTCTTGTAAGTGATTGAGGACTAATCTGGCTGCTACAGCCTTTGAAGTTCGAGCTCTTCAAGATGGCTCTGCAAACACACGGATGGAATGTTGTGCAGTGGTCAGACTAGCTCCGGACTGGGAGTGCGGGCTCCTGGGTTCTACTCCCAGCTTTGTAACTGAAACTGACTTACAACGTGGCCCTGGGCAAGTCACGGACGTTGCCACTCTGTGCATCAGTTTTGCCATCTGTAGGATGAGGTTGCGAAGCTTCTTATTGTTTGAAATTGTTCGTAGTAGGTTTAATGAGAGGTGTAAATGATCATACAGAGTATGAACCCAAACCTGGCGTCTAAGGGCCTAATCCAAAACCTACTGAAGTCCTAGTGCATGCACAATTCCTATAGATTTCAATGGCAGTTAGGCATGTATCAGGCCCTACAATCCTGTATACAGCAGCTGAAAGCGGCACGCGAGCTGATTTTCAGTGGTACGCTCACTGCCCAGGTCCTGGCCACCAGTCCGGGGGGCTCTGCATTTTAATTTCATTTTAAATGAAGCTTCTTAAACATTTTAAAAACCTTGTTTACTTTACATACAACAATAGTTTAGTTATATATTATAGACTTACAGGGCCGGTGCAAGGAAGTTTCGCGCCCTAGGCAAAACTTCCACCTTGCCCCTCCCCCAGCCCTGCGGCAGCTCCCCGTCCCCCCCTCTGCCCTGAGGTGCCCCCCCCCGAAGAAAGCTCCACCCCCCACACTAAGGCGCCCCCCCCATGGCAGCTCCCTCCCCCCAGGGAGCCATGCGGCACCTCCCCACCCCAGCTCACCTCTGCTCCGCCTCCTCCCCGAGCACGCCGCCCCCACTCTAATTCTCCTCCCAGGCTTGCAGCGCCAAACACCTGATTGGCACTGCAAGACTGGGAGGTGGAAGAAGTGGAGCAGCGACCGCGCACTCGGGGAGGAACGCTGTAAAAAAAAATTGGGGGCACCGCTTTTTGGCGCCCCCAAATCTTGGCGCTCTAGGCAACCGCCTAGTTCACCTTAATGGTAGCACCGGCCCTGTAGACTTATAGAAAGAGACCTTCTAAAAATGTTAACATGTATTACTGGCACGCGAAACCTTAAATTAGAGTGAATAAATGAAGACTCGGCACAGTACTTCTGAAAGGTTGCCGACCCCTGAACTACAGTCTCCTTTATATTTCCTTACTTCTCTTGTGTAAGGCACAGGTATTGCTGTTTATTACTCCATTTTATCATCTAACCCGACTAATTTTCCTGATTTAAGGAGAATGAAGGAGGAGTTCCTAATTTTCTTAGTAGGTAAAGGATAATTAATACGGAACGCACTGGTCATTAGCTGTAGTAACAATTGGTAGCCGAGGGATTCTTGGCCTGTTAAGCGGCAATCATTTCTGGCTTAATAGCTGCAGAAGCACGTAGGAGAAGTCTAACACAGGGTCAATAAGGTACAGTGATGAGTAGGGGATGGAGCAGTGATGTACATTCCCAGAGGAGAAGAGAAGGCACAATCTATCCTAGGTTGCTCAGTCAATGAACCACCTCTTCAGAAGGTGCAGTGTGTACTTGCCTCTGAACCCGGCTGGGCCTAGACCTGGGTATTGGGGTATGTATTGGTCCTCTTACACCCATTCTAACATGGGCCTAATACATCCTGTAGTATGCGGCCGGCATGGTCTCTTGATTATTCCCAGGTTGATAGCAAGCCTAGAGTGTAAGTTGAAGAGTGCAGGTCTTTGGGGGGGCGGTTTCTTATCACCAGCAGACCCCTCTCCAAAGATTTGGCAGAGACAAGGGTGATGCATTGTCCAATGTTGCAGCTATGTGTACTGCCTACAGGCTCTCCTCCTCTTGTTTAAAGTGCAGCTCTCTGCGGTGCATTGAAAGCCCCAATAACATTGAGCCCTTGACACATTCTCAGCTCTGTACAGACATTACCTAATCAATCCTCACAATCCCACGCTGAGGGGAGCGAGTAAATATTCCTGGGCCCAGTTCACTCCCATTGTACAAGCCAGGCTAATGGCCCATGGTGGCATTAAGTCACCCAGGAGTGGGCACACAATGTCACAAGCTTCCCACCACCCCTGCTCCACTGGGAAGGGGGCCTTGCAGTGCATCTGAAGTGCATTTCCCAGGGGGAGCCTCGGCTATAAATAAAGCTGGCCTCTCCCAACAAAACCTCCAGGTACAACCACCATCCGCCTCCCCCTGGAGATGACTGGGGCAATGTCCCTGTGAATGCAAGGGACATTTATTCCATATCCCTATCTATGCCCCTGGTGATGAATCTTGTCCATCATCTATATTTGACAGAGTGGGCGATTGACATAGAGAGATTCAGTGACTTCTCCAGTGTCACAGAGTGAGTCAGTAGCAGGGTTGGGAATAGACCCCAGCAGCTCCTGTATGTGTTCCAGTCCTGTGTTCCGCTCACTAGACCATGCTTAATATTGCTTATCTCGACTCATTCCATGTAGTGCCTTGGCATGCCGTATGCCCACGCCACACCTTCCCAGATTCCCATTTAGTCCCCCTGTAGCGGGGCGATCACCCGCTCCTGCCCGGGAGGGCTTAAAACACCCCTGGCAGAGGGCTGGGGCAGGGGAAAAGCTGGGTTGATTGGCAGAGCAGCCGCAGCTGGGCCGTGCCCCAGTCAGGCCACAGCTGGCCTGTATAAAAAGGCTGTGAGCCAGAGGCCCAGGAGGAGTCTCTCTCTGGCTAGGAGAGCGCAGGGCCTGGCTGCCTGCAGGAAGGGTACTGGAAGTGAAGCAGGGCTGAGGAAAGCCAGAGGAGCAGGGGAGCTCCAGGCTGGCAACTCCCCAGACTGCAGGGCCTGGTCCAAGGCCCATAGAGATACTGGGAGGCAGAAGAAGGCAGCAGGTCCAAACCCCCTTGCCTATGATGAGTGGCTTTTACACTGCAGTCTGCCCCAGGGAGCGGGGGCTTGGTGATGACTGGCAGTAGATGACTGAGGCAAGGTGGGGATAGAGGGTTGGGGGTTCCCAGAGAGGGGAGACCCAGAGGCAGACCGTGGGCATATTGCCAGGGGGCAGCACCCCAGATAAAAGGGCACCGGGGTCCAGGAGGGACACGGGGCCAGAAACAAGCTGGACACCGGCCTGCAGAGGGCACCCAGGCTGGAAAAGAGCTAATTCCCTGAGATGACCAGCAGGAGGCACCGCAGGGGTGAGTCCTGCATGCTTACAAGCGGTGGAGAATGCAGGCATGTGCGGTCCGCCCCGATACAAGGGGCCGGGGCAAGGACTGTTGGATGATTGCCCAGAACCATGACCGGAGACATGAGAGACCATTACTGGAGAGCCTGTGTGGTCTGTCTTGCTGAGCAGCAAGCAGGGCTGCTTCAGCTGCTGAGGTGGAGGGCACAAGGACCTGTTGGGCCTGTGGGGAACCAGGGCATTTGAAGAGTGAGTGCCCCCATGGAACTCGCAGGGCCCAGGCAAGCCCTGAAGGAAGGGCTATGCCAGAGACAGACCAGAAAAGAGCTAATTCCCTGAGACGACCAGCAGGAGGCGCCGCAGGGGTGAGTCCCGCACGCTTACACACCCCTTTATTACCGGTATTCACTGTCCACTTGCATATTGGAACACTGCGTATGGCACCATCCAAAGGGGCTGTGTTGGGAAGTAAGCACTGTCGGGCCACACCTGACTCCAAATGCTGCCGAGTGCTGCTTCTTAGATCAACTTCTCTCTCTCTCCCTCCTTAGCTACGTGCTCCTGCTCCTGTGCGCTAATGAGCCACATGCATGACAGAGGGTGGTTTTGCAATCGCTTCGGAGATAGTACCCTGCACAGTAAGTGGGGATTCACCACCAAGCTTATATAAACTGTATTGCCCTTGAAGTGCATCATTTCCCCACTGTGCTGAGCTTTGTAAAGATCTCTTTCTGATTCTATTGATGGCAGGCGTATTAACAGTCATGCTCGTAGCGTGGAATGGCTTTGTGTAGCCTAAAGCCATTAGGTTTGCCTTCCTGGATCGAGGCTCATTAGCAATGGGAAACATTTAAATGATTGCTTGATTAATTTCTCTCGAAACAGGGTCTGCAACCTTCTAGCATGACAGGGAGGATGTTTGTGGAGCTAAAGTGGGCGTGTTTCATGTTACATAAGGGGGTGACACATGAGTACCAGTGGGTTCTGGAGGGGGGGATTCTTGCTCCTCAGGTCAGAAAAGGGTGAGAGGGTCACAGAGTTGTCCCTCGGCCTCAGAGGCAGTGGGAAGAGGATAGAGTGGCTTCTGAGGAATCATTTGTTCCTCCAGTGGCTGTTCGTGCGAATATTGAGATATACCGGGCCCACTGGTGATTGCTGTGAGGATGCGTCTCTAAAACAAATGGATCCATGAGGCCATATAATCTAGTAATGGTAAAGGCCTATTCAATCATCTAGTCCATCCCATGGTGCCCAGCACAGGACTGTTCCTACAGTGGTGCCCATTTTAAATTAGTCAGATCATGGGGCTCCTGTCTCTGCAGATTTCTTTTGATATTTTCCTAAACAGATTTTTACTAGTTTTTTTCTTTTGTGTGTGTATATGGGCATTGATTACCCAAATAGATAAGTGCATGAAATGCAAAAAAGAAATCAAGGGAAGCTCCCCCCTCCACCTACAGAGTCCGCATAAAAGCCTCATAGGGAGAATAATGAAATAAGCCAGGATAGTAAAGTGGGGAACAATCAGAAATCGAGCAAAATGGAAAGAAAAAACAACAATAAAAGCAAGAATGAAAATAGTATTTCAGCCACAGTGCTACTGAGCAGATCGCAGGCTCAAAGCCAAATCTGTGGTTTGCAGATGAGAGAAAAGATCATTAAAGATCCCCCACCCACCCACACACACACACACACACATATTCATACAAAATCTAAGTAGTCCTGCTCCAGGTCCCTTGAAACAAAAGCAAACATAATCTGGTTGAGCTCATTCTCTGCAATTTAATACAGAACTTTTAAGAGTCATGGTGTCCACTAATGTTGGTTTGCTTGGCTGCAAGCTCTGGCAATCTTCAGTTCTGTGCAGGGGCTCTACTTCCCGGCAGTTAGCTCAGCAAAGACTGGTTTGAAACATGCATTTCAAAATACAGCCCTGCAGCAGGCTGCTCAAATACATACCAAGATCATGGCCAGATCTATGTATGCATTATGTTCATTGGGGTGGTGCTAAAAGGGGGCTGTCCATGATTATCCCAGTCCAGTTATTTCTTGGAAATACTATTCATTTCAAACATGTCCCTTTTCTTCTCTGTGTGAACCACCCCATTTGCCAAGAATATTTGCTAGTTGTAAAGGGCCCAATTGTGGTTTGGCCATAAACCCTGCTTAAGGGGCAGCACATAGCTGTGCTACCCCAGGCACAGCTCAGGAATCAACTTTTGGCCAAGAGTCATAATCAGCTTCCCTGTATCTTGCTGCTGTGGGCGAGGAAGTACTGTGCATCAGCCCCTATACCTGGTGTAACGTATGTCTCCCTGTGTGCTGGCACAGCTGCGCTGGCTGGCTCATTGTGGTGTAGAGCCAAAGCCGTACCCATTCTTCACTCCTTCCTGCTCGCTCCCCCCTCGTGTGTGCAGGAGGAGGAGAAGCATCTCCACAGAGTCTGCTGTCCACCTCTGAGTTGCTACCCACAGTATCATAGGCACCAGCTCCATGGGTGCTCTGGGCTTAAGCACCCACGGGGAAAAAAATAGGTTTCAGAGTGGTAGCCGTGTTAGTCTGTCTCAGCAATAAGAGAGAGGAGTCCTTGTGGCACCTTAGAGACTAACAAATTTATTCTTGACGTCTGATTTGTGTCCGTTTATTCTTTTGCATAGAGACTGTCCAGTTTGGCCAATGTACATGGCAGAGGGGCATTGCTGGCACATGATGGCATATACCACATGGGTAGATGTGCAGGTGAACGAGCCTCTGATGGTGTGGCTGATGTGATTAGGTCCTATGATGCAAACAGGGAAAGATTAAGAATGAGTTCTCAAAACTGGATACTCTCATAAAAAGCCAACTTTCCACACAAACTTCCTTGTGGCTGGACTTTACAAAAACTAGACAAGCCATTTACAACACACACTTTGCTTCTCTGCAAAGGAAAAAGGACACAATTATCTAAACTGCTACATACCACAAGGGGCCACAACAGTGGTTCCCTTAACTCACCCAACAATATTGTTAATCAATCCAGCTATACTCTTAGCCCAGCAGAAGAGTCTGTCCTATCTCGGGGCCTCTCCTTCTGCCCCTCCACCCCCACAAACGTGTTACAGTTCTGCGGTGACCTGGAATCTTACTTCCGACATCTTCAACTCAAGGAATATTTCCAACACACCTCTGAACGGCACACTAATCCACAGAAAACTTTTTACCAACACTAAAAAAAGAAGGATTCTGTGTGGACTCCTGGTGAAGGTCGAAACAACAGACTGGACTTCTACATAGCATGCTTCCGCCGACGTGCACAGCTGAAATTGTGGAAAAGCAGCATCACTTGCCCCATAATCTCAGCCGTGCAGAACACAGCACCATCCACGGCCTCAGGAACAACTCTGTCATCATAATCAAAAAGCTGACAAAGGAGGTGCTGTCGTCATCACGAATATGAACGAGAGGTTGCTTGGCAACTATCTAACATCACATTCTACAGGCCATTACCCTCTGATTCCACTGAGGGTTACCAAAAGAAACTACACCATTTATTCAAGAAGCTCCCTGAAAAAGTACAGGAACAAATATGCACAGACACACCCCTAGAAACCCGACCAGGGGTATTCTATTTGCTACCCAAGATCCATAAACCTGGAAATCCTGGACACCCCCATCATCTCAGGCATTGACACCCTGATAGCAGGATTGTCTGGCTATGTAGACTCTGTCCACATATCTATTCAAGGGACACCGTCATAGGACCTAATCACATCAGCCACACTATCAGAGGCTAGTTCACCTGCACATCTACCAATGTGATATATGCCATCATGTGCCAGCAATGCCCCTCTGTCATGTACACTGGCCAAACTGGACAGTCTCTACACAAAAGAATAAATGGACACAAATCAGACGTCAAGAATTATAACATTTAAAAACCAGTCGGAGAACACTTCGACCTCCCTGGTCACTCAATTACAGACCTAAAAGTCGCAATTCTTCAACAAAAAAACTTCAAAAAAAGACTCCAATGAGAAACTGCAGAGCTGGTATTAATTTGCAAATTGGACACCATTAAATTAGGCTTGAATAAAGACTGGGAGTGGATGGGTCATTACACAAAGTAAAAATTATTTTCCCATGCTATTTTTCCCCTACTGTTACTCACACCTTCTTGTCAACTGTTCTAAATGGGCCACCCTGATTATCTCTACAAAAGTTTTGTTTTCTCCTGCTGATAATAGCCCACCTTAATTGATTAGTTTTGTTAGAGTTGGTATGGCAACACCCATTTTTTCATGTTCTCTATGTATATATATCTTCCTACTGTATTTTCCACTGCATGCATCCGATGAAGTGGGTTTAGCCCATAAAAGCTTATGCCCAAATAAATGTGTTTAGTCTCTAAGGTGCCACAAGGACTCTTTGTTGTTCTTGGGGAAAAAAAATAGGGAGTGCTCAGCACCCAGCAGTCACAGGTGTTCTGCGGGGACCAGGGTTTGGGGTCCCATGGTTTGGGGGTTTGAGTACAGCGATCTCAGCCTGCTTAGTTCCATGGTGAACACACCAGAAAACTCATGCCAAAATTTGGAAATGTATTGATTGGGATACACACAGGGCCGGCTCCAGACCCCAGCGCACCAAGTGCGCGCTTGGGGCGGCGTGCCGCGGGAGGGCGGCAGGCAGCTCCGGTGGACCTCCCGCAGGCGTGTCTGCGGAGGGTCTGTTGGTTCCGCGGCTTCGGTGGCGCATCCGCAGGTGTGCCTGCGGGAGGTCCACCGGAGCCGCGGGACCGGCGACTGCCAGAGCGCCCCGCGGCGTGCCGCCCTGCTTGGGGCGGCGCAATTCCTAGAGCCGCCCCTGGATACACAGCAGAACAACTCAGCTCCGGGTAGACCTGTTAGATTCCAATTATTGCAATAGCTCCATTGGCCTGGACTGATTGCTCCACTGCCTCCTCTTCCAGGGCCATCAGCAGTTTTGGTGCTGCTGTGTTGCCCAATCTGAGGTTTCCCTGGCATGACCCCCACAAATGCCTTTACATGCAATTCTGCGTTTAAAATAAGAAAAAAAGGGCAAGTTTCCCTCAGGCGTCGTCAGATGCTAATACAATCTGTAATTAATTCAGATTCTGATGGGCTCACATTTCTCTCACTCGCTCACAACTTCAATCAGATTTGTGTGGCTCTGCTTTCATGCCACTTCGCGCTGCAGTTCTGATTTATCTAGAACTGTGCTACATGGGCATATTGGCAGGAAAGACTCAGATAAAAGAAGAAATCATGAGGGAAATCATTAATGCAGAATGTATTTAAAAAAAAAACCTAAACCAAAAGGTCCCATGCTAATATGAATCCCCCAGGAATGCCTTAAATTACAGACAATTTGCTTGATTGGACTGCACTGGTCCTAAGTATCAGAGAGAGACAAATCGCTCTTAACAAATGTTAAATCAAATAAGATAGACAAGAAATCTTGATAATGTGAAATGAATTTTGTAAAATTAAGACATCTGCAGAATGTTCCGTCTATAATAAAGCAATAATCTCCCTGAAATGGGGCCTGTCTCATTATCCAGTTTGATGACTGGTTTGAGTGATCTTATCTCATAAACGAGTTAACTCTAAAGCAGTAAATGGTATTTTTCTTTCCAGACACCAATGGGTGGTAGGAAATACATCTGTCTATATTTGTCCGTCTTTCTAGTGGCCAATCTCCCATTCATTCTCTGTCACCTGCATCCAAGTTGATTCCACTGGATGCAGGGAAGATCCTTGCTGCTCGGTGATCACCAGGTACAGATTACATTTTTGGGATTACATTTGCTAGGAAGAGGCTTAAGGCAGTTTGCCTCTCGGCTCCAGAGCTGCCAAGCTTCAGGCAGGGGCTGGATGAGATTTTCTCTGTGCTTGGGAGAGACTGCATTAGGATGAAGGGAACATTTTCTTTTGTCTCCTCCTTAGCTCTCACTCCTCATGTCCTGCCCTTTTCCCCACCCTTGCACTGCTAGTGCCAAAGGAGAGCACCTAGCCTCCCTGCCATTATGTTATTTTCACACCCAACCCATCAACACTCTGCTCTGCCAGATGCACTTGTCAAGTCAAGAGCCAAGCAGAGAATGAACGAATTGAGTCCAGGGTTTTTGACTGGAGTCTTTACTTACCACTCTGGCCAGGTGTTTTGGCACCATGTAGAGGGTTGGTGAGATGAGCAGACTGCACTCTGACCATGTAAGCAGGATCAGGAAGGGGCAATTGAAAAGGGCAGGGTTTAGTTACCCTTCCATACTGCTCCCCACTGGAGTTATAACCGAGATTAATTTGTCCTGGAATCTCATCTCCAGCCCTGTTCTTTTACATCCCTGATCAATCCACTTTTGCTAAACTAGGAGGGAAGCATCCATCCATTTAAATGTCCTTTAACAAAGGGAAGAGTGAGTGGATTCAGTGCTCATGAGAGCGAGGGTCTCCTAGCGCTGCTGCCCCCACGTGGTTCTTGCCTGTGCGCCTCAGTCCTGACCTGCCCATTAAAGAGACATCTATAAAGCCACCAGTTCTGAGGGGATTATTTTTATAATAAGCTCTTGTCAGTAGTTCCTTGTGGCAAAGAGGATGTAATTGAAAGAAAGAGACCACTCACAGTGCAGGCTATTCAAACACACCGAGGATCATGTATCATAATGCACCTTAAACTGATTTGCTGTGAGTTACTGCGAAGTAATATACCCCGTGTCGGGTACTGCAGTATAGCTGCAGGTCACACAGCATTGCCTAGTGCATAAACAAGGCTGCATGGCTTAGAGCAATGTTATAATTGAACATATATTGTGGATTATTACTCTGTGTGATATGCAGTGTGGAGCTGGGACTGTCTCTATTTCATATTGCATCCGAGCTAAGTTGGAAACTGTTTTTAAGCCACCATTCAAATGCAGAACAGAAGTAAAAGGCTCTAATGATGATAATAAAGCAACACGTCTCCAGGGCGAACAAGTGTGTTGGGCACTGCAATTCTGTCTGTGATCTCTCATAAAGTTAGATGGTTCCATCAATGGGGGAAGTAAACATCCTGGATAATTAAAGGTGAGTTCTGAACAGCAACCCTTCAACTCCCCCTAGGCTTTATTAATATAATTGATTTTGGAACATTAATACTGGTATTTGTCAGCCTTAAGGAATTGAAAACCGAGGGTGCGTGAGAAGGCTGGGGGAGGAGTTAATGGCTAGCCCTCAGCCGCAAATTCATGGCCGAGGGAGAGAAGTGTCTGCTACAAAGAACTGATTAGTTGTGTCAAGAGATTAACTTTGGTCTTACACGGGAATTAAAAATACGTTTTTTGAAAAAGAGCAAAAACACATGATGGGTACTGGAGAAGTTACAGAGCAAGGAACTCAAAATGCCACATGGCTCTTCTTATAATTTTTGCATAAATAGTTTCCCCTGTGCTTCCATTTCATGATTTAGCATTCCTGAACCAAGATCAAGGGCGAGACCTGAGCAGGTCTCAGTGGAAGAAAGTTACCCTGGAGGTCTCTGCCAAAGTGGCATAGAACTGATAGACTAGGCTTGTAATCAACTCTCTGAACTTAGAGAAAAATTTTACTGATCCATGAATTTCAAGGCTGAAAGAAGGAGCTCATCAATATGGACGTTTTTCTTTCTTTCAGATTAAGAGGCTCACACTGTTCTTTGGAAAATTTAAAATGCTGAAATCCTGATTTAGCCTAGGAGAGCATAGTTGTTTACAAACCATCAAGAGAACAAAAATTATATGCATCTTCCCAATATTGAGTCTGGATAATGCCATGTTACCTGGCAAAAGTACAAGTATGAAATTACATTTCAGATACAAGCTAGGCCTTATAGGGGATGCTTGATGACTTCCAAAGGATCTGTCCTGAACCACAGTGAGTAAATATGTGTCTGCACCTTCTCTTAAAATTAAAGTGGGTAGGATTTCTACATTGGGCCCCAATCTTGTAAATAGCTACATAAATAACTTTATGCAAAGGTCTCATTCCGTTGACCCCAGTAAGACTACCCATGAGAATAAAGTTATCCATATACACAAGATTTGCTGTATCAGGGCCTTAAAGATCATCATACTATTTCTCAAAGAACTGACATCCCCATTCTATATCCCTTTTCACACGAAGGGCCAGATTCTGTTGACTGCTGTAGCTGAACTTTACAAAGTATGAGATCTTTGTTTTTAAACTGCTGGATGTTTGGGGGAATGAGTAATTAGTTGGGAGTGGGACATGAATGTATGTGTAAACATACTGGGGCATTTGACAGCCCCCTGGCAGATAGTACTGTACTTAAAGAGATCACCTATTCAATTTGGAAGCACCTTAGCCAGTCAACATATCACTGAAATATTTCATGGGCCGTGAATGTGATCTTAGTAAAGTGCTGCACCCAAAATTGTGGTCTTCTGGATTAGGATATCAAATTTCTGTACTCTGCCCACTGCCCAAATCCAGCTGGGCATCGGTAGTCCTGCTGGGTAGATCCATGAAAAATTAATGTAAAATGGCAAACGAGCTGAGGTGAATGTTTGAGAGAGAGACCACTCCTGTACAGTGATGCTTTTGCCAGAGTTAATGCAAGTAAATGGATGAAGGAAAGTCCTTGTGGGAATGACATTCCATTGGGGCACTGCTCCTGGACCTCTGACATTTTCCTCTTTGTGCTCCCTCAATGCCACCATCTTCAAACATCCTACACCGGCACAACCAGCCCTATGAACCTATGTAGAACTTTCCGAGCACCGGCCAAAGGCAGTTCTTCTGTGGCCACGTGAGTGTCCTCCGTGCTCACAGAGGCTGTGTGTTCTCCTGACCCACATTTCCTTCTGTGCTGCCAAAACACTAACAAATCCATGGCTGCGAAGAAATGTCACATTTGTCACTATGCTGCACATGACTATTGGGAACTTCCCTGCAATGGAAGGGACAGAACCTCAAGCTTCCAGCTGCAAAAACACCCGCCCCTGTTGTTGTAGAGAAGGAACTGCCTTAGGTAGATGTTAGCAATGTAGGACTTTAGAGGTGACAGATCATTCAAGAGTTCTTCTTCAGCTTAGTAGAGGACAATGGTGTGCAGACACACACTCACAAACCTGTTCGTGTCAATATTGTATTCACACCCAGATCATCAAATGTGTAGAAAGAAAGAAAGAACACAACCATGAAGGGATGAATGGATGGACAGATGGATGGACAATGATTATAATGCATAGGAAGTTACAATAAAGAGAGAATGATTGAGAGAAAGAGAATGAGGTATTTCTCTCTCGCTCTCTCTCGTCTCAAAAGGGAAATTCTTACACATACATAAATCATCTAGCTCCAGGATGGGAGCAAAGACAAGTTTCCATAGCAACAAGATCTATGCTGTAAATCAGAGCTGCCCTTTGTTATGTATCTCTGTGATATTTCTCTCAGACATGTCATTGGCAATTACCCACAGAAGCAGAGCTCAAATTGTACCATAGCCCAGCGGATCCACCTTACATTATTTTCTGTAATTAATGAGATTATTGAATTTCCATGCTAATAAAGCGTGGCAAGGAGTCTGAAAACAACTTCTCTTTGAACCAATTTGGAACAACTCCTTTGTGTTATTTCCCCTTCACCTTTGAGCAGACCCTTTTAAAAAATTTAAAAAATAACAAAGCTTTGTGCAAAGCTCTCCTGCGCTCTTATGAGTCAGCGCGGTATAACGACATTGACGTCTCTGTGTTGCCGGGAGGTGAAGACCTGTGTAAATGTTCGTGAAAGCAGTTTCCAAGCTATTCATCTTTGATAACATTGTTTCTTGATGAACGCTAGAGCTTCACTTAGCTGCCTGTGTATCATTTTTTTGACAGGTCTCCATCTATTCTTGTGCTGCCTGCCCGCGGAAAGCGCTCTTTATATACAGAAGAGTCACTCATTTAAATCGTTCCCTTCTGAAGCTTTTTTTCAATGAAGGTTCTGTTTAATATGGGCTCCATCCTCCCCTGGACAAGAGCAGATTACAACCTCTTGTGGAAGGTGGAGGGATGGGGGAGGGGGTAGTGCCTAAGGGTAGTGTTGCATTGGGAAAGCCAGCTAAGGTCCTTCACAAATCAGGATGCCACTTGTGCACTGAACTGTAATGACTGTGCACTCATCGTAAGACTGTTGAGGGACATGTGGCTGATGTGTTTACAAAAGGGCTTTTTTTTTTTTTGGTCCCAGAAGAGGTAAATCTTCAGGGGATGAGGAATGATCTTGTAGTTACCACTCAGGACTAGAAGCCAAGACACCACCTGGGTTCTGATTGTGGTTCTACTTCAGACTTTATGCTTGAGCTTGGGCAAATCATTTCACCTCTCTCTTAATTCTGCCATCTGTAAAATGAGGGTAGGAACACAAGAGCCTTGTGAAGCTAAGTCTGTGTAGGTTTGTAACTATTTGTGATCTTCCAGTGGAAGGTGCTATATAAATATAAAAAACGTATGCCCGCATATTGGAGAGCATTTGGAGAATCATTACATCATCTTGCAGTTTGTTTTTTCCTACACTAATGCTGTGTCTTGTCTTTTATAGACTCTTCCTGCTACTCATCCCCTCTTAAGGCTTCTAACTTGCATCTGTTTCCTTGGCTTATGGAAGCATTTTGAGAGCTTCAGATGACAGGCATTTTATAAATGGAGAGTATTGCTATGAATTTTGGAATGTCCTTGTTTTGTTTTCTATCTTTCCACTTTATTATAATAATCATCATCATTGTCAGCACCTTATTAATAAATAATGTGCTCGACACCATACAACACATTCAGGAAGACGAGGTCCCTAACCCACAAGAACCTGACTTGTGTGTGATGGCCTTTTTTTCTCAGTTGTTTTCAGTCTTGTAGCTGTGTTGATCCCAGGATATCAGAGAGACAAGGTGGGTGAGGTGAATCTTTTATTAGATCAACTTCTGTTGGTGGAAGGTACAAGCTTTCAAACTACACAGAGCTCTTCTTTAGGTTTGGGGAAAGAAATCAGACTACCTGAGAGCATGTCTAGACTGCAATACAACCTTGTACTTGAGCCTGGGTTCAAGTTAACCCTCCTCACATCTTCACCACAATTGTGCTAACCCAGAGCTTGGACCCAGGGTCCCAGGACCCTGCAGGGCTGGAAGGTCCGAGCTCAAATCAAGCTAGGACCCAGGGCCTGAGCCCTACTGCTTTACAGTGTAGCCGTAGCCCTGCTTGACTCAGGTTCTAGGAGTCATCCGGAAGTATCCCACAATTCCATGGGACAACATCCTTAGTCCTCTCTATCCCAATGATCTGCAATCCCACTCCATTGTAAACAGAAGCCACCACTTTGGCAAACAGCAGCTGTTCAGGTCAGCGTTAACTCATTCTGTTCTGATCACTGATCTGCAAACCCAATGTCAGAAATCCTCCTGAGCTTGCAATGGAGAGTGAACTGATCAAGCTTTTTGCAAAGCAAGCTCCTTCCTGCAGAGTGGCAAGTAAAGTTTTCCCACATTACACCACAGTCCTAGGGCTAGATTGGCCAAATTTGGGGGCAGGGAATGCTAGAGACTCTAGGATATGGTGATAGTGGCTCAGGTCTGCACACTAGCATGTGGATGCCGGAGATGTAGGTTCAAGCACAGGTTAGAAAAGTTTTAACATAGGGTTTAAATACGGTGTAGATGCTCAAGCCCAGGGTTCCCTAACACAGGTCAACTGACTCGAGTCCCACTAACCTTGGACTTACATTGCCTTGTAGAGATACCCTGAGCTTAATATAAGATGTAGGGTGACCAGATGTCCCGATTTTTATAGGGACAGTCCTGATTTGGGGGGCTTTTCTTATATAGGCACTTATTACCCCCACCCCCACCCCCATCCAGGTTTTTTACTCTTGCTGTCTGGTCACCCTAACACGATGGGGTGGATAGTTAAGCCTAAGGCCTGGTCTACACTACACAGTTAGGTCATCACAAGGCAGCTTATGTTGACCTAACTGTGGAAGTGTCTTTGCTTAAATTTGTCTCCCGCTGACATAAGTGTCTCTCTGTGTTGATTTAGGGCTTGTCTGCATTACCCACTGGATCGATTACAGGCAGTGATCGATCCAGCGGGGGTCATAGAATCATAGAATCATAGAACTTAAGATCAGAAGGGACCATTATGATCATCTAGTCTGACCTCCCGCAAGATGCAGGCCACAAAAGCTGACCCACCCACTCCTGAAATAATTCTCTCCCTTGACTCAGCTGTTGAAGTCCCCAAATCCTGATTTAAAGACTTCAAGTAGCAGATAATCCTCCAGCAAGCGACCCCTGCCCCATGCTGCGGAGGAAGGTGAAAAACCTGCAGGGCCACTGCCAATCTACCCTGGAGGAAAATTCCTTCCCGACCCCAAATATGGTGATCAGCTGAACCCCGAGCATGCGGGCAAGACTCTCCAGCCAGACACTCAGGAAAAAGACTTTCAATATCCCAACATTGACCCTCGGTACTAATTACCAGTGGTCGCACGTTATTGACCTATTGACTAAATCACGTTATCCTATCAAACCATTCCCTCCATAAACTTATCAAGCTTAATCTTAAAGCCAGAGAGGTCCTTCGCCCCCACTGTTTCCCTCGGTAGGCTGTTCCAGAATTTCACTCCCCTGATGGTTAGAAACCTTCTTCTAATTTCAAGCCTAAACTTCCCGACTGCCAATTTATATCCATTTGTTCTCGTGTCCACATTAGTACTGAGCTGAAATAATTCCTCTCCCTCCCTGGTATTTATCCCTCTGATATATTTAAAGAGAGCAATCATATCTCCTCTCAACCTTCTTTTGGTTAAGGAAAACAAACCGAGCTCCTCAAGTCTCCTTTCATACGACAGGCTTTCCATTCCTCGGATCATTCTAGTGGCCCTTCTTTGTACCCGTTCCAGTTTGAATTCATCCTTCTTAAACATGGGAGACCAAAACTGCACACAGTACTCCAAATGAGGTCTCACCAACGCCTTGTATAATGGGACTAGCACCTCCTTATCTCTACTAGAAATACCTCGCCTAAACTAGACACGATAAATTGACCGCCAAGCACTCTCCCATTGACTCCAGTACTCCACCCGGGCGAGAGGCGCAGGTGGAATCGACAGGAGAGTGTCAGCCATCGACTTACTGCAGTGATGACACTGCAGTAAGTACGTCAACTTCAGATACGTTATTCACGTAGCTGAAGTTGCGTAACTTAGATCAATCCCCTCCTCCCTAGTGTAGACCAGGCCTTAGTAACACTACCTGTATTGCTTTTAGCAATTGTTACTGGCCTCCAGGAGCCATCCATAATGCCTCACACTGACAATACAATTGGTACTAGTCCACCGACACAAGGAGCCAAGTGCACGCACACACACACACACACACACACACGCACAAGTGATTCAATAACTGTAGACATGGCCTAAGGGGTAAAAAAACATTGTAGAAGGCCACTTGTGAGGGAGTGTCCCATAACAGTTAGATTGTTATGCAGAACTGATTGAAGTGAACCATTAAGGGTTAGCAGGCAGGTGTGTATTACAGATTGTTGTAATGAGCCATGAAACCAGTGTTAAGTCCATGGTTTTTAGTGTCTAGCTATGAATTTAAGTTCCCAGGCTCGCCTTTTGAAGGTGTTGTGTAGTTTTCCTTTGAGGATGAGTATTAAAAGATCCGATATGGAATGATCACTTTGTGAAAAGTGTTCACACATCCGTGATATGGTGATCTTATCTTTTATCATTTTTCTGTGTGAGTTAATTTGAGAACATGGTGATTGTCTGGTTTTACCCACATAGTTCTTATTGAGACAGCTAATGCACTGGATGAGGTACACCACATGTTGTGATAGGCAAGTGTAGGACCCATGAATCTTGTAAGATGAATTGTGGGAGATATTTATCATCCAGTAAAAGATACTCTGTATTTTTTCTCAGGTGAGTTATCATTAGTAGGCTTGCCGTGAGTACTTTCTTACCATATTTTTGGCAAAATTTCAAATTTTCTGAAATTTTCTAACCGGCTCTACACAGTAAGTTTGCAGGATTGGGCAGTGTGGCATAATATACATACTGCCAATCTGGGACACAGGAGATATGGGTACTATTCCCAACTCAGCCACTGGACTGCTGGATAATCTTGGGCAAGTCACGTCCTTGCCCTGTGCCTCAGTTTCCCCATCTGTACATGGAGATAATGATACTTGTCTCCTCTGTGAAGCACTTTGAAATTTATTGATGAAAAGTTCTGTAAGAACTAGATATTATATTCTTTATTTGTGCTTTTTATTTTAGCATCTACTCTCATTCTTCTCTTCCTTCTTAATTGCCCTCATTTCCTTTCTTTCTTTCTTAAGATCCATCTCCTTCTGATAGCTAAGCAATGTAGTAGTAGTTACACTCCTATCTCCAGATTTGTTTTTCTGTCGTTAAAGTTTCAGAATGTTATACAATACAGTCAAACGAAATTGCATAGCTGTCTTTTCTTCTCTCAGTTTTCTCAGCTACCTCACTTCCTCACAGTCATCAGATATTTTTGCACTGCACCCTGTGATTTCTCTTTCTGCAGTTGCTCGTTATAGTTCCATCCAAATATGTATTGAACTGCTTAGTTGATAATCTGGCCATCAACAAACTACTGTTTTTATCCTTCGGCTAGGTATGCCTTGTTGGAATTATTGGCAAATATCCAGATCAGGGGCACCAATGCCCTTTTCTTTAAAGTTGAGCTGAAATGTCAAGTTCTGATGCTTGAGAATTGTATAGTTGCATTTCAGCCGGTATGACACAACTAGCTGGGAAATTACATCTTTTAGTGTACATGATCTCAGAAAGGTAGCATATTACTTCCAAAAGAAGTGCCCATTCTCATGAAATGTCATTTTTAATCCTCCTAGTGAATTGTCAAAACTCATCCTTGTTGGAACTCTCCTAGGGAGGGATTTGATATCAAATATTTTGGGACTTGTTTCTAATGAATGTACTGAGATTAATAAAAGTAATGGTTATCAATTTAGCAACCATAGCTTTGCTTCCTATCTGGTTCATGTAGACTGGAGAGGCCAGTGTCAAACATGGAAATTGAGCCAAGTCCTACCACAAATCATATCATGAGTCAATGCTCCCCTGAGGCTGGGAAAATCCCCATTATGCAGTACCTAAAGCTCTAATGTTATGAGGGGAAAGTTCTTCACAATAAGGCAGAATTCTGAGCTAAGGAGACTGACTTTAGTTAGAGATTTGTTAGGTGAAGACTGATTTTTACCTGTGATAAAAGTCTGTGGTTACCAATAGCTACTTTATAAAAACCCTGAATTGGATGGCTAGATGGATAACATCTAACACTAAGGAACTCTGAAGGAAAAAAATCAGCCAGTAACAAGGCTTCTGCCTTTATTAGCATAAAGATAGAGCCAGGGAACTGTGTAGCCTGAAGAACAGAAAGGGACAACCTGCATACCTGCTGACGTCCAGGCTTGTGAAAAGGGCTCATTTTTTCCAGTTAAATAGTAGGAGGAAAGGGTGATCCGTAGACTGTCAGGAAACAGGGAACGGGGAAAAAAAGGCTGGAAGCAGTCTGATGGGTCTCTTTTCAGCTCTGTGACTCATCTTCTCTTGCTGTCCACTACCCACCAGTTAAACATGAGATCATAATGTGTTTCTACTCTGGCTATGGGAAGAAACACTGATTAAATATTATCCTTGTGAGTTCATCAAGGAGCCATGTATGTGTAAATTGATTTTAATGGTTGTAACTATTAATAGTGGATAAGTGGGATTTGCAAGTGCATGAGAACTTTTTTCATGTATGGAATTGTAAAATACTGTAGCAAATCTGTCGCAGAAGGTCATATAGACATCCCAGCCACTAGTTAAGCAGCACAGAGGAGAGACCTCAGGAGCTTCTGGTCTTCAGCTAGCAGAAGTTCTCAATTAGCTTTTGGCATATAAGGGATAATATCCTTTAAATTAGGCAGCCTCTAAATGCCGGTTTATTAGATAATAAGAGAAATCAATAAAACAATAACATTCACCAAAATGAAAACAAGCCTCCTAACTATATAGGATTCATCATGAAGCCTTTGGTGAGAGGAGCCTGAGACTGAAAATAGTTTCCTCTTGTCTGCCCACACCTAGACTAATTCCTGCAACGAAAGCTGTGTGAAGGATGGAAATTCTCTGTCACAGGATTTTGAGATTTAAAAAAAAAAATTGCTCAGATTAGGAGCAAGCCCCAACATTTTCAAAATTCTCCATGAAAAAAAATTGCTTAGGGCCAAGCGAAAGCATTCATTTTGGCAAAATTGAAATATTTTCTTTCTATTTCAATTTTTTTAAATATGTATTATATTATAATGTATCATATAACACTAAATTGAAGAGTTTCGAAATAAAAAAAATCATTGCAAAAGAAAACAGCAAAATGTTTCATTCCAAAAATGTCAAAACAGGATGTTTCGATATTGTTGGAGATTTCTACCACCACCACCCCTTTTTTTTTTTTAACCCAAACAAAACTTTTGGTGAAATCAACATGATTTTGTGAAGCTTTTCAACCTTGACAGAACTGCATTCACCCCTGGAAAATGGTTCCATCAAAGATTTTCTCACTAGCTCTACCTTCAGCTCTACTTCAGGCTTTTACAGTCTTAACCATTCCCTTTGCTCCCATCAGCCATTCTTCAATTGGAGGAAAACTTATACAGATGGCAACCTTCTGCAAGCCCTTCTTCACGGAGCTGTATAAACCTTTCCCTTTATACCTAAAATTCTTTTGGAGCTAAATCCTGGGATAAAAAAGAATCTCCTTTTGGAAGCACCTAAGGATTCAGTCCCTTTCTAACCTAATAGCTAGGGTTCTCTCTACGTCATGCCTAACTTTTTCTGAACCCTTTCACCTCTCCTCTCCTCTTATTAGAGCTGGTCAGAAAATTGTGATGAAAATTAGGGGGATTCCAGACATTTTGAGGGGGGAGGTTCTTTCAATTGTCGAACAGCTCTTAGAATTCCAGCCCAGGAGAAGGAAGTAAAGCTGTGCTGAAAGAGAGAAAGAAAGAAAGAAAGAAAGAATTTGACTGGGACAATAAGATAACAGAGCTCCTGCTCATGGTGTTTTTATAGATGATATGGAAATGGTTGAGATCCATTTGGTATGGAAATGATTGAAAACCAAACCAGAATAATATGGAAATGGTTCTTATGTGTCTGTTATTTGAAAACACTTGCCAGATAGAATGGATGAACAATTGTCTGACTAAGCATTGTTCACAAATGGTCACCTCTTTTGTTGCCCTGCATTATTCATGTTATGTGGTTGGTCACCTGAATCACATAGTATTGTTTCTGGTCTCTGATTGGATGACGGAAGTGCTTAAAAGGAGACCATGAATACTGCTGCACACATACACCCACTGTAGATTGTTAGGTGAATAATAATTCCTGCTAAAATATGTGACATTTTTGTCATTATTATTATCATCATGCAATTGCTGAATACTCATGAATAAAAAATAACATGCCCCAGAAAATTACAACACACCAAACTAAGTCCTTTTATTTGTAAATCACACTCATGAATCAGGGCGGGGTTTTTGGTTGCTTGGGTTGGTTCAGAAATCAATCTGCTCTAATAATATGTCCCACAGAAATCTTTTCTCCCTCCCCTCTTCCCCCCCCCCGCCAGCCTTTCTTCTCCAGTGTGGGTTACTGCGGCTTTCTAGAATTTGATGTGTGCTTTAGCTGTAATTCTTTCCTTACAATATTATATTCTGGAGATTAGGGCAGCATGTCCAATATGATTTAGGTCACAAGCCTGATTACCACATTTCTGTTCCCAGCGTATTGAGAGACAGGCCTCCTGGAAACTGACCTTTTCATTCCATGCACTTAGGCCTTAACGCTGCACAGCACAAGCGTGGAGCGCGGTTCATATAAGTGCATGGAAAAAGTGTCGAGTAGGACAAGGAGTGCAAGGGTACTTGATCCTGCAGTACTGAGAGCACTGTTGGGCAGCCAGCTCCCAAACCACTCCTGCCTACTAGCAGGTGTGACACTTCAGAGTAGAGAATGTCACTAAGCTTCTAATTAGCCCAACGGGATGGTATTTAAGACCATGTCCCCAGAACGCACCCATTCTTCACCCACGCCCTGCCTCTCTTTACTTGAGACTCCACAGACTAAGCAGGTCAGTGTGCTTGAAGCTAACTACCACTTTTGTCAGAAGATTACTCTGAGCACTTAACCTAGGAAAAATAGTGGATAGGGCCAGGACCAGCTCCAGGCCCCAGCATGCCAAGCGCGTGCTTGGGGCGGCATGCCGCGGGGGGCGCTCTGCCGGTCGCCGGGAGGGCGGCAGACGGCTCCGGTGGACCTCCCGCAGGCGTGCCTGCGGATGCTCCACCGGCGCCGCGGGACCAGCGGACCCTCCGCAGGCACGTCTGCATGAGGTCCACTGGAGCCGTGGGACCGGCAACCGCCAGAGCGCCCCTTGCGGCGCGCCGCCCTGCTTGGGGTGGCGAAATTGCTAGAGCCACCCCTGGATAGGGCTCAGTAGGGTACTGGGATTCAAGAGACTTAGATTTGATTCCTGAGTCAGCCGCAGACTGCCTGTCTGAGCTTGGGGAAGTTGCTTGATCTACCTTGTGCTTCAGGTCCCCATTCGTAAAATGGGCGTAGTAATAGCTCTCTTCCTGACAGGGGTGTGGTGGGGATTCAATCCCCTAATGATTGCGAGGTGCTCAGATTCTATGGTGGGGTGGCCCCGTGTGGCTCCAGAGCCACGTGTGGCTCTTCAGAAGTTAATATGCGGCTCCGTGTACAGGCACCGACTCCGAGGCTGGAGCTACAGGTGCTAACTTTCCAGTGTGCCAGGGGGTGCTCACTGCTCAGCCTCTGGCTCTGCCATAGGCCCTGCCCCCACTCCACCCCTTCCTGCCCCCTCCCCTGAGCCTGCAGTGCCCTCGCTTCTTCTCACACACTCACCCCCGAGCTTCCTGCACCCCAGGAAACAGCTGATTGAGAGGTGCGGGGAGGGAGGGGGAGGCACTGTGAGCGGGGGGGGGGCTGCCGGCATATTACTGTGGCTCTTTGGCAATGTACATTGGTAAATTCTGGCTCCTTCTCAGGCTCAGATTGGCCACCCCGTTCTATGGGGACAAGAGCCATATCGGTATTTAGGGGGTATCGTGGATATAAGTATGTAGTTTTAAAAGATCCTATGTAGTCCTGGCCACCAACCCATCCAGCCTTTGTTAGAGTCTAGGCAGTATAGATTTACTGCAGCAGCTGGATGAGCAAAGCAAGAACAAGAGCGAACTTGTAGTCTGCTTGGAGCAGGAAGAGGAGACATCTGACACAAATGTCACCGCAGCTGTAGTCCTTTCATAGCGTTAATGCACGGACAAAGGATGCACAAGCCTCTGAGCTATTCAGCTCTCTGGGGCAGGGACCATCTTTTCATGATATCTGGGAGCAATGCATTGCACAGGGTGATTGACATCTTCTGGAGCACAGCCTTCAAAATAATGACTGCCACCCCGGTGGCTCCTTCAATGCTCCAACCCTGCACTGAACTCCTAAGCTGCGACTCTCCTGTCTTTAACTTCTTCAAGGGATGAGCCTGATCCTTTACGGAAGGCACTTGTGCTTCTTTAGCTATTGGAATAAAGGTCCCTTGAACAGAGGGCTGGGTGTGCTAAAGCATTTCAGACCTTCACTCAGCCCCTCCCCATGCTTAATTATCTTAGAACATAAGAACATAAGAAAGGCCGTACCGGGTCAGACCAAAGGTCCATCTAGCCCAGTATCTGTCTACCGACAGTGGCCAATGCCAAGTGCCCCTGAGGGAGTGAACCTAAAAGGCAACGATCAAGTGATCTCTCTCCTGCCATCCATCTCCATCCTCTGACGAACAGAGGCTAGGGACACCATTCTTACCCATCCTGGCTAATAGCCATTTATGGACTTAGCCACCATGAATTTATCCAGTCCCCTTTTAAACATTGTTATAGTCCTAGCCTTCACAACCTCCTCAGGTAAGGAGTTCCACAAGTTGACTGTGCGCTGCGTGAAGAAGAACTTTCTTTTATTTGTTTTAAACCTGCTGCCTATTAATTTCATTTGGTGACCCCTAGTTCTTGTATTATGGGAATAAGTAAATAACTTTTCCTTATCCACTTTCTCAACATCACTCATGATTTTATATACCTCTATCATGTCCCCCCTTAGTCTTCTCTTTTCCAAACTGAAAAGTCCTAGCCTCTTTAATCTTTCCTCATATGGGACCCTCTCTAAACCCTTAATCATTTTAGTTGCTCTTTTCTGAACCTTTTCTAGTGCTAGAATATCTTTTTTGAGGTGAGGAGACCACATCTGTACACAGTATTCGAGATGTGGGCGTACCATGGATTTATATAAGGGCAATAATATATTCTCAGTCTTATTCTCTATCCCCTTTTTAATGATTCCTAACATCCTGTTTGCTTTTTTGACCGCCTCTGCACACTGCGTGGACATCTTCAGAGAACTATCCACGATAACTCCAAGATCTTTTTCTTCAGACAGACATTGCAGGCTGGTACTGATACTGTTGCATGTATTTGGCATTGTCAGAGTCTCTCTCTCTCTCTCTCTCTGCTCCTATTTGATCATTTCTGCATCATCTTCGCAACTTCCTAGTGAAAGAACCTGACAGCACAGGAGTCCACCTCCAACTGTTAACATATTTATTATGCACCCTCTTTCTATTTATTGAATCCCACAGCTCCTTCATGTTTAAGTCCCCATATGGGGCTTTCACTGTGCAGCCACCTGCGTTTTGTTTGCAGTTCCCGTGAACTGGCAATAAAGTTGTTGGGATTTTTAGAACATAATCTTAATCAAAGAACAAGAGGTAGATCCGGTGCCACTTGGCTCTGGTTCGGCTCTAGCAAAAGCTGCATGTGAATGTAGGCTGCACGGATTGATTTGATCTCCCCTGCTGTTTCCCACCATTACTTGGAGTGGAACCCTCCTGAAGTGTGCATAATGATCAACACAGATTCATTGATCATCACTGGTACAAATGGTAGCTGGTCTTTGTTGAATAGTAAACAAAATATTTAGTGTCTCTGCAAAGGAGAGGCTGGGTGAATAATGGATCAGTCACTAGTATTTCTCTCTGGGGGCACAGGTGCAAATTAAACTTCCTCTGGTTAGCAAGGGCCTAATTCCCCAAACTGCCCCACATAACTGAAAAGAAGGCACAGTTTTATAAGCATGAGGATAATTAACCATTTGAAAAGGGCTATGATGGAGTCTCCATCACTTGAAATCTTTATGTCAAAATTGGATGGCTCTTTAACAGATCTCCTCTAGTTCATTCAGACATTATGGGCTAGCTACAGGAATTATTGGGTAACCGTCTATGGCCTGTGTTCTGTAGGAAGTCAGACTAAATGATCATAATGACACCTTCAGGCCTTAAAGTCTATGAATCTATGAAAAATGTCTAGCTCATAATTCATTTGATATAGAGACTGAGCTATTGCTTGTTAGAGCTGTTTGGGAAATGAGGTTTTTTTCCTGGGAAATTTAAACTTCATTGAAAAACTGAAAATCTGTTTAGCTTAGCAAACAGAAGATTGAGAAGTGACTTGATTACAGTGTATAAGTATCTTTATGGGGAGAAAATACTAGGTACTAAAGCTACCAGAGAAAAGCATAACAAAGACCAATGGTTGGAAGCTGAAGCCAGACAAATTCAAATTAGCAATAAGGCTCAAAATTTTAAGAGTGACAGTGATTAACCACTGGAACAAACTACTAAAGGAAAGTGGATGGATTCTCTTTCTCTTGATGTCTTCAACTCAAGATGGGACGCATTTCTGGAAGATATAGATTAATCAGAGACAAGTTACTGGTCTGTTGCCACTGGAAAAGCAACAGAGGGAGAGACGGACTCTGCTTCTGCCAAATTCAATACAAGGGAAACTGAGTAAAATGTAATGTGATATACAGGAGGTCAGACTAGAGGATCTGATAGTCCTTTCAAACTCTTTGAAACTACACCTCACCTCTCAATAGAAAACAAGGAGGTTTCAGGTCAAGATTTTCAAAAGGGGATATGATTTTGGGTATCTCCATTTTTAGATGTCCAACTTAAGACACCATCAAGGGACTTGATTTTTAGAAAGGGCTGAGACGCCCACCTCTGAAAATGAGACTCTTTTAAGGTACGTGTGGTTGCACTCCTCCCCCCATCTTAACTAATCACTGTTGCAAATCTTGACAGTAGTTTCCCTAAATGCCAGTGCCTCAGTGTGCACAAACATAGAGATTCAAACACACTTGGTATACACAATATGGTGCTACTAGCAAGGAGTACGCCTTCCTCTGAAGCATCAGGAAATGATCCATACCGGATGCTGCATACTGGACTTCCTAGAGCAGTGGTCCAATCCGCTATAGCAAATGTTATGTTCTACGTCAGGGGTTGGCAACCTTTCAGAAGTGCTGTGCCGAGTCTTCATTTATTCACTCTAATTCAAGGTTTTGCGTGCCAGTCATACATTTTAACATTTTTAGAAGGTCTCTTTCTATAAGTCTATAATATATAACTAAACTATTGTTGTATGTAAAGTAAATAAGGTTTTTAAAATGTTTAATAAGCTTCATTTAAAATTAAATTAAAATGCAGAGCCCTCCGGACTGGTGGCCAGGACCCAGGCAGTGTGACACTGAAAATCAGTTCACGTGCTGCCTTAGGCACGTGTGCCATAGGTTGCCTGCCCCTGTTCTACGTACTATTCCCCCAAACACTCACACAAGCACTTCCTTAGACAAGGTTTCTATGGAAATGGCAAAGTTACAGTGAAAAATATCTCTGTTCATTTTGCTTAAAAGTAGGTCAGTCTACAGGACAAAAAGACAGGGCACTGTTAAAAAGAGCTGATATGTGCTGTTTCAGCCTGAGTCAAGCGTTTCACTTCTACATACATAACCAACTTTCTTCCTGAAGGTTAGGCTAAAGGAACATGCCATTCCAAGAGGCATCTGCTTCAGGGTCATTGAGCACAGGAGCACCAGTCCAGATCACTCCAGAATGCACAGAAATTTTATCCTATTGGGGATACTTCTTATCGATCTACATAGCTATGGTTTTTGTCTATGCCTGTAGCAGGGGTATCTAAGCATATTCTTAGACATTCCTAGTGCCACAAGAGACCACATTTCTCTTAACAACTGGAATAACACTGGGGATTTATTTGGCCTAAGGAGATTTGCTCTAGTAAGATTAAGGTGTGTAGCATCTTTCCGGATCTTACAGAGCAGGACCCAGCAGACACTTAAAGGGATAGTACCCTGGCCCCAGGGGATTAGCAGCTGTGATCCCATTAGAAATTGCATTGTGAGTTCAGACTATGCTTCTAATTCAAGTCCAATGTAAATTGGTGCATCTTCACTGGTGTTGCCATCACTCAATCCAGGTGTAGATTTAGTCCTGTACATCGAATCACTTTGGGCCAGATTTATCCATGCTGCTAATCCAGGGATTTCACTGGAATTATTCCTGCAATTTCTTTAGCCCATCTTGTCTTAAATACTCCTACTAAATCAGTTAGTGGGAGTTACAGACACCAGACTTATGAGTCCTAGACCTCTAGACACACAGGGCTGGCTTTTGAAAGTGATTTAGGCATTGTTTGGTTGAGTGGAGCAGCGTCTAACCCCAACACAACCTGCTGCTTGGTGGAATTTTTTGCCCTGAGTTAGGCAGCTCCAGGCTACTGATGGGGATTTTCAGGGACCCTGCATGCCTTGCCCCAAACTGTGTCCAGCTGGTCCCAAGCTAAGTTAGCAACAGTAGGCCATTGTAAGGCCAGCTTGACATTAAGGCATAGGAAAAAATTTGCAAGAGCTTGTGTGGCACAATCAGGAGCTAGTATGGCATAATCAAAAGGCCAACAGGAGAAAAAGGGAACCCACGCCTACTGGTAATTGGGTAAGCTGACCTAGGATAACAGCATATTAGCTATGGAAGATTAATAAAAGCAGAAGAGTCTTGTACAATGAAAACCGCAAGTAGGTGGGCATACAGTTAGGAAAGTGCTTACTGTACAACTCTATTGGAAAATAATTGCATTAGGTAATTTAGTACTCAATAAGGTAACGCAAGAAGAGGGACGTGGCGAAAGCGGGAGCCTCTAGGGACAATAACAGGAAAACCCCTAGATGGTGAGGGGCTCTGATTGGCTTGCTGATAAGAATTATACCAAATAAGGCTGATAAAATTTGTAATGTGTGATTACGCGTTGCGGTTTTTACCTTTATAAGCTTGAAGCAATGTACCTAATGCAAGGCAGCCACCCCCCCTTTTTTGCTGGGGGGCTATGCTGACCTTCCCTTTATGCATATTGGTATTTTAATAAAGGTGCCTCAGTGTGTCTGACCCAAAATCAACAGTGTGGTCAATTTTTCCACAACACTACTGAGGCTCCCCATGGAGTTCCTGGGATAGTTAAGTGCCTAAGAAAAGGATTTTCAGAAGCCAGACAGCTGAACTGGGAGCCACCTGAGCTAGCCAGATGTGAAGTGCTGAGGAAAGGGGTGGGGAGAGGAAAGGGGCTTAGGCACTTAAGAGAGTGACTTGGTGGACCAGGCTGATGGGCCAGAAAGAGGCGCTTCCCTCTGCTCGGGATCCGTAGCCATGAACCCTCTCCTGGAGTTAGGCACCTAAACCAGGTCAGCTGTTTAGGTAGCCCATGCCCTATCTCGGTGGTTCTCAACCAGGGGTACGCCATATGTGTACCGCTGTGGGTACGCATTTGTCTTCCAGGGGGGACCCAAACTCATCTAGATGAGTGTTTCTCAACCTGAGGACAGGTTTGAGCAGGGTCGCAAGTGCAGGGCCGGCATTAGGGGGCAACAAGTAGGGCAACTGCCCAGGGCCCCATGCCACAGGGGGCCCCGTGAAGCTAAGTTAGATGCTTCAGCTCCGGGTGGCAGGGCTCAGGCTTCAGACAAGGCTCACGAGTGAATAACAGGCTGAGTATCACCCTGAAATGTAAGTCCAATATTTATATTCCAATTGATTTAGTTTATAACCGTATGGTAAACATGAGAAAGTCAGCACTTTGTCAGTAACAGTGTGGCTGTGACACTTTGGTACTTTTATGTCTGATTTTCTAAGCAAGTAGTTTTTAAGTGAGGTGAAACTTGGGGATACACAAGACAAATCAGACTCCTGAAAGGGCTACAGTTGTCTGGAAAAGTTGAGAACCCCTGTCCTAGCTAACATGCTCTTCTCTCTCTCTCTCCTGCTCGTGTTTGAGTTCTCTTTCATACTCATTCTTCATTTCCCGTCACCCCCAGCTGCCCCCACCCCATGCACACACACAGCCACCCATCAGTAGCCTGCATCCAGCTCTCTTGTGGCGGAGGCTCTGCCAGGTAGCAAGTCTTAGGCATGCTCAGATCCCACCTCCAGGATTGGGCCCTGCCTAGTGTGAGAATCCTGCTTTGGGGCCTCTGGGGCTTCAGCTTGAGCTAAGGCTCTGAGCAGCTCATTAACTGTGGAGAAGCAGCAGCAGTTAGGCTGTTCTGAAAATGCTGACTGGGGAAAATTAGACACTTGGGAAACTTTTAAAGGGACGTAGGCACCGGAAGGGGTTGGGCAGTGCCTAAACTGCAGCTCTGAAAATGTCAGCAGGGCCCATATGGTGGATTTAGGCACCTATCTGCCTGTTTAGGTGCCTAAATCCCTCTAAAAATTTGTTCCACAAGCACCACGGGCCATTTAATTACCAAGCTGCCCCCTAGATGCCTAGGTACCAGAATATGTTTCACTGCAATTTTTCAGACTTCAGGCGATCACCCAGGGCAAGTGACACTGCCTGTTAACAACACATCTACCACACTCGGGAACTAGTATAGTAGCTTTTACTGTTTCTTAGCAACAAGGCGAGCAGGAAGCCCTAAAAGTCATTCTCAACAAGCTCTGCTTGTCCAGACTTTGCACTCATCACTGTATTGCAAACAGTGAACGATCCCCCAGCTGATCATTCAGGGGAGGAAATCCAGTGGTCCCCATGTTTCATTGGGGACTTTAATAGCATATTTATTAGGCAATCAAATATCCACAGGTGTGGGGAGACATGGCTTAGCGATCGCTCTAAATGCTCAGGCTAGTCTGAAGTCCTTGTCTGGCTATATTCCACAGGGCTCTCTAATGGGATTTTATTGATCAGTGTATGGTTACCAGGCACCTGAGGAGAATCCCCATTTTCACAGCTCTGTCCACCAGGCCCAGCTTGCAGGAATGTAAATTCCCAATTAATTCCGTGACATATTATTAGACTGAGTAGCAGTGGTATTACACTAGCACATAAAGGCCCTGATCAAGATCGATGCCCCACTGTGCTAGGCATTGTCCATATACATAGTGAGAGACAATCCAGGCCCTGAAACACTAACAACCTAACAGACAAAGGCGGGGGGAGGCACCTCGCGGGGAAATGACCCACACAGCAGATCAGTATGGAGTTAGGGGTGGAACCCAGCTCCCCGAGCTCCCAGTCCACTGATAAAGTCAACATGTTGTGATGCTGCTCCTCCACGCTCTAGCTTTGTGCCCTGATGCCATGTCAGCACCGGAGGATGTTGGGACAACCACTTTAGCCCAGAGGACAAATTCTGAAAAAAGGTAAAACTCTTCCTGGATGAATCAAATAACTTTTTCTAAGTCCCAGCTCTGAGAGATGCTAAGCACCTGCAATTCCCATTGATGAGGCTGATTCTGATCTCCCCTACAGTGGCATAAATCAAGAGCAACACCACTATGGGCAATGGACTTGTACCAGTATAAAACATATGCATGTAAAATCAGAATGATGACCTTAGGATTTAAAGGGCACTTTAGCTTGAATTCTTTGGGGGCTTCCCATTTTGAATTAATTTTTTTAAGAGCAGGCTTGCATAGATAATTAGTGATTTTTTTCCCCCACAAGTCCAATTGCCACATTTATTTTCCTGGCAAGAAGATGTGCCGAAAGACTGTCCTCCCCCAGACTGAGAGATTTTCATTCCGTCCACTCAATGGTGATATGTTCTTTTAAAGGGTTATGAGTAGCCCTGGCTGCTAACCAATCGTTTCCTTTTATGGCTTTGAAGGAAACAAAGCCATGTGACAAATGGGAAAGTTGAACACTGAAAGTTTCCAAGACACGTTGAGTAAGAAGTGCCAATAATCAGAAATGTACGAAGCTACAAATCTGAGGGGTGGGCAGTGGAATGTGACCATCTGCCAATGTTGGAAAAGAATAAACACCAAAGAGAGATAACAGGAACTGTTTAGGATGATCTAAGGGGGCAATGAGCAGCAGTGTAATGACATAAGCAAAGGAACACGTAGGCTGAATATTTGGAAGTATTTCCTAAAAGTAGGACTTCATAGCCCTTACCTGTTACTCGGTCCTTATTCAGGCAAACTCCAGCTGAGTTTGCTGTTTGCTTAAGCTAGAACAAAGTAAAGACCTTGTTTTAACCATGTGAGACTGGATGATGCCCAGACACCACAGAGATAGGTATATTACATATAGGGGGCTTGATTGTGATCTTCTGCTGGTTAACACTGTTGTAATTCCATTGACTTCAGTGGAGTTACTCCGGTTTGGTTTACACAGGTATGGACAGGGGTGGCTCCAGGTCCCAGCACGCCAAGCGTGTGCTTGGGGCGGCAAGCCGCAGGGGGCACTCTGCCAGTGCCGCGAGGGCGGCAGGCAGGCTGCCTCCGCGGTTTGCCTACAGAGGGTCTGCTGGTCCCGCAGCTTCGGCGGACCTCCCGCAGGCCTGCCGTGCTTGGGGCGGCAAAATTCCTAGAGCCGCCCCTGGGTATGGATGACAGGAGAAGAAGGCCTGTGAAGTTTAAATAGATCTACTGCATCAGTGTCTCCCAAGAAAAGAGGGTGGAATCCCCTCACTTTTGTTTATTTACTTTATTTATAAATTACTGGAGCTCTAAGAACACATACAATCATCAAACCATCCTTAACAGCATAACAAAACGACCAGGATCAATTATAAACTTTTGCCCTCAGAACATCACCCAGCCACGCCAGCCCAAGTACAAAGACAAACCTTGCACCAAGCCCTGTACTCAACAGAGGTGTTGGGCTCTGTTGGATCAACAGGAGAAGTAAGTTTCAGAGCTGAAGACTCTCGGGTGCCTCTAGTCCCTTCACCTTCAGCTCTAGTGACGGTCAGCAGAAAAGCCTAGTTGGCCTCCCCCTTTGGGATGGTCCATAGGGAGAGAGAGCGTTTCTAGCAGCCAAGTTCCGAACCATGCAGAGCTGCATAAAGCAAAGTCAACACCTTGGATCACAGATTGGGAGCAGATTGGAAACTGGTGCAATCTACAAAGAACAAGGGGGTAAATGTTCCATTTGCCTCAGATCACTAAGGGCCTTCCTCCCATTGACTTGTCCTTATGTACAAGAGTAGTTCCATTGACTTGAGTGGGCTGTTTTCATAAGCACTGCGCAATGGAGTAAGATTTGCAGAACTGGCCCTACTCAATCAACCACTTTCTAGTGTTAAATGATTTAAATGCGTGAGTCGTTTAAAACTAACCTAGACAGAGCACTAGAAAATATACCATAGGGACAGGCAGAGAAGAAAAGAGGCTTTTCCACCTCTAAGCTATTTATTCATTAAATGAGGAGCTAGGAAGTTCTGATGAAGTTTACATCCTGAGACTGAACTCTGGACAGTCCCTGAACAGTAAGTGATAGTGAAGTTAGAATCAGGCAACAGCTGTATTTTGAGCTTATCTCAGTACTTTGGAAATGTCTGCGTTCTTTATCAACATCAATAACCGGTGAAGGCAAGATACATTGTTGCTGCAGCTGCCATAGATTGATGTAACTCATGTACGTTTAATTTTATTTTATATTTTGGCTGCTTCACATACGGTATAATGGTGGGTGTCACAGATGGTTAATATTCAGTGGATAGCTGGGGACTTCAAAGCTATTAGAACCCAGTGTTCTCCATGTCACACAATTTCAGAGACAATCAATAAACAGACTGTAAAAAACCAAAACACACAGGTCTGTATCTGTAATGAGAATCTAGCCCCAGTGTTCACTAGCAAAGTCTTCGGGCCTATGGCTATTGTTTGGGTGGGGGATAGGAAGTCATGACGATCCAGTTCAGATTAAAATAAGAACCAGACCAAACATTATCCATAACTTGAACCTGAACTATGAACAATTACTGTCGGCAGAAAACAGATAGTTAAGCTCGAGATTCTGTTTTGTTCATTTTCACACATCTGGGTTGTGGCTGGAAGTGCTGAAAAGAGGGTTTGATCCCAGGGGATTTCTTGCGTCTGGCAAGGTCTGGAAGCCATCCAAACAACATGCTCAGCCCTCCTGAGCCCTGAACCTTTTGAAGTTTACCTGTGCTGATTTATTTCTCAGCTCCCAACAAGTAAGTAACATGCCCAACATCTTCCCACTCCAGTGATCCCTTCATTGAATTTAACCCCCATATATTGTATTTTATGTATTTAGTTTGATTTATATAAATGCTAAGACTGAGCACCTATCCATATGTTCTAGGCATCCTTGGCATGACTTAAAAATACATCACAAATAATAGCACAAAAGAATGTAGCAGTGTATTTTAATGTAAACCTTCTCCAGCAAGCCAGGTGAACAATCAATGTATAGTTTCACAGGCAGAAGGAAGTTACTTTATTAGCAATTACTCAGCATTTAAAAAAAAACCCAAAAAACTTCAGGACAGAGAAGCTTATTCCTTCAGGGCCACATTTTCAAAAAGACAGAAGCCAAAAGTGGGTCAAAATGTGTGAATGGGTACCATAGTTGGGTGTGAAAATCTGGTCAATGCATCTAGAAATTGTTAATTAGGCACCTTGTTAGCGGTTTACATGCATACTGACCCACTGTGCATGAGCAACTATGGTAACTGCATGCACAATCACAACAGCAGTTTGGCACACTCTGACCTCTAACCTTTGTAAATTTGACTCTCAGTGCTGTGCTGTTAACAGCAGTATCTCATCACAGTGCGGTACTAACCTGCATCACCTCCTTCTACACCACATACCAATGACAAGTATCAGAGGGGTAGCCGTGTTAGTCTGGTTCTGTAGAAGCAGCAAAGAATCCTGTGGCACCTTATAGACTAACAGACGTTTTGCAGCATGAGCTTTCGTGGGTGAATACCCACTTCTTACGTATTCACCCACGAAAGCTCATGCTGCAAAACGTCTGTTAGTCTATAAGGTGCCATACCAATGACAGTCACCCCATTGCTCATCAGCAAGCAGCTTGTCTGAGCTCTTCACTACCAAATACTGAGTGTGCTTCTTGTCCTTCCAAAGTCCTTTTGAGACCATGTGGCATTCTGGCAACATGGGTCCTTCTATTTATGCAGTCCACACACAACTCTCCGCCACTGGATACACTGAGTAGTCCAGTCTCCCTCTGATACTAATAGAAGTGAGGTGTGCTTATTGTCAGAACACCACCACCCTGAAAGCTGAATCAGGTCTAATATAGAGCATGATGCACTAACTTGGGAGATATAAACTTCTAACATGGCTCGGCAAGTAATACAAATAGGTCTATGACCCAAAATTACGATCTGGATCTACATCCCAAACACTGCAAAGCATGCAGTTGTTCACAGCCAAGGATTCTGTTCAAACCAATCTCTATTCACTAGCTTCCTCCTCCTCTGATACCACTACTGCAGTTTCTCTGTCAGCAGTGAGTGTTTATTACCTTTTGCTCTGTAGGGCTGTTTTTAGTTTTCTTACATTTCCAATTATATCTCACAGTTGTCATTGATCTGTTTTTGTTAGAGTGAAAATCAGAGCTGTGAGCTGTATAATTTAAGATTCTGCATTTATTAACCCTCCTTTTTGTTTTGAGACAGACTATTTAAATTGTAATATTATTTAATAAAGATCAAGAGCTATCAATCCTCATGCTTCAGGGTGTAAATTGATCAGTTGCTGGGTCAGGAAGTAATTGCCTTGGGACTCCCTTGCTAAGGTTCTGCGCAATTAGGTATGTTATGGGAGTTTAAATCCTCCCTCTGTGCATAAGGCATTGGCCATTGTCAGAGACAGAATATTGGACTTAATGGATCATTGGTTCATCCTGATATAGCAGGATACAGGATACTGAACTAGATGGATCATTAGTCTGTTTTGCTGTGGTAACACCTATCTTCTTATCAACTGCAATTTTTTAGTCTGTCATCTTAGTTGTATTTGTAGGCCAGCTCCTCAGCTGGTGTAAATCAGCAGAGCTGCACTGACTTCAACAGATGTACATTGATTTCTATAGGGCCAGATCAGAGCTCCATTTACTTCCATGGAGCTGTGCTGATATACATCAGCTGAAGATCTGGCCCTGTGTCATGTTGACCCTTTCTAATGGTAAGCAGAGGGAGCCAGAACTGTACATAATGTGTAGGTGTAGGAGGGAATAGTCTCATCCCATTTGTGTAATTGTAGAACATCTTTGTTGACTTTCTGTGGAGTTACTACAGCTTTACACCAGATCAGAATCTGGCCCAAGGCTCTAAAGAAGCTCTCACTCCAGGATTATCTGCTTTCTCTAGACTCCTCTTCTCTTGCTGCTGCTGTATGTATCCTAGCTTCTTAAATTGACTTTTCACATTGTCTAAACATATTTAGACAAAAGACTTCACTAGTGCTCGAAAGTTGCTTTCAACATCCTCCTACTCTCGTTCAGATCTATTCTCTTCTGCTCTCATGTTCTTATCATATTTAAGAATTCTGCGTAAATGAGCATTAATGAACCAATTTTAAATTATTTTTCTGTGAGCAATTTCAGCTGCGGGTTGCTTGCTTATGTGAATCTAAATGACATGGATGGGGGAAGGGAAGGGATACATTGTGCCTTTGCTGTGACCATTTTAAGTGCTGGAGCCAGGTACTGAGGAAGGGTTGAGTTGCCCTCCTGTCACTGCATGGAGAAGAGATTGCACAGTGCAAAATTCAGGGAAAGTCACATGATTGGATAGCATCTGAGAGGAACAGTGCTTCTCTCTCTCTCTCTCTTTGCTGCTTTGGCATGCTTACCTCCCAGTTCAGTCACTGCGGAACATGGCAACTGTGCAAACCCAACCGCCTCATTTGGACATGGAAAGGGGCCAGCAACATTAACAGCTGCCAGAGGGCAAACGCCAGTGGAAGGGACTAGCTGACTGATGTGAAGTGGTGAGTGTGTGTGTGTTGAGGGGGGCGCTAGTGATGAGTACGTAAGCCTGTGTAGGAAGGGTAACGGTAGTCTGCAAGATGCAGTAACAACTAGGGTGTGACTGGCAAAAACCTAACAATTCTGTACTCAGCACTTGCACCGATGAATTTCTCCTTTTGCTGTGCAAGGTTTATCTTAAACCCCAGTTTAATCAAGAAGCAGTTATTCAGCTTTGCAATAAAAAGTGACTCTCCGTAGAGAGCTTTGTTATTTTTCCTTTTCCTGAGTGGTGATCTGGAAAGATGAACTCTGCCATGGAAGATGATAATAAATTAAAACACAAGAGTACCAAAGGCCTGCTTCATCTCCCATTAGAGTCAACAGGAGCCTTTCCATTGCCCTAAAAGCTGGAGCTCATCTGAAGTGGCTGGATTGCTAGCAGTGTGGTGTATTGAAAACTGCTAAAATTGTGATCTATCGTTTTAATTTTTAAGGGTTTACTTGGTCCTGTTGTAGGCAGGGGGCTCTGTAGGGAAGCCTGACCTAGACCTGGCAGCAGTCAGTCTGCAGACAGACAGCCCAGAGTAAGGTGAGTTGAGTTGTGCATCTCAGGGAGCAGCCTGTTTTGTCTCTCTCTGTTTTAGTTATCTTGTGTGTTATCATTCTGAATTGTATGAAATAAAGTAGTGTTACACTGTAATGTCCCAGAAGAATATTTTATATTGTTTTTCTAATTTATCTGATTATATGCTGTGAAACATAATAAGCAGGGATAAGGGAGCCTGAAGCAGCCTTAATTATTTTTCTGAAAATCTTCAGGAAGGAGGATGTGAGTGCCTTTGCAAGCTTTGTGTCTGTTTTCATTTTTGTCTTCTGGTTAGAGCAGGTGACTCAGAGTCAGGACCCTTGAATTGTATTGTAAACTCCGGAAAGGAGTAAAGTCTAGTGGTTGCAGCAGGGGACTGGGCATCAGTACTACTTTTTGAGTTCTATCCCTGAGTCTCCCATTGATTTCCGGTGTGTGATGTTAGGCCACTCTCTTGGGACCCACTACTCCTCCCACTGAAAGCAATCAGAACTGTGGCATTGAATGCAATGGGAGCAGGATTGGGTTGGGTCTTATGTCTTTTCACAAGTTATTTTTCCCTTCTGCAAAATGAGGATCGTAATGCTTAACTACCTCTCAGGATTATTGTAAAACCTAATCATTTAGTTAATGTCTGAGATCCTTGATGGAAATGTAGACGTGTGAAATGTCACTAAATGCCTGCCATGTTGGCACTACAATGTTATGGTGGCAAACTTAAAAATATTTAGGAAATTCAAGAGTTACTGTTCTCACATTGCACATACCACAGACACTCCAATTCTGTTTGTTGCCATTTGTCCTCAATTAGTTCTGATTATGAATAATAATATTGTATTGGTTACTTATGTAATTGCACATGGCATGTTACTGAACACATAAGGGCAGACTGCATGTCAGGAAGAGCTTACAATGTAAGGGCCATGGTATGCCATTGATTTTTTCAGGCAGAACCCCTCATTGATTTCATTAGGAACCTGTGCTTTTTGGTGTCTTTACGACTTACAGTCTATGCTGTCTTGAAGACCCATTTCTGGCTGCAGGAGCAATGGCATGTGGAACAGAGGATCAAAGCCAGAAGTCTCAGGTCCCATCCCCACAAGGACTCTGTCTATCTCCAGCTGCCTCAATGACTCCTGAGCTTCTCCCCTTTTGGTGAAGCACAGAATGGCTGCAGCAATAGTAATGTTGGTAAAGCTGATTCAGTTGTTGAGGACTGTGCTTTTGCAGGCTGCCTCTGCAAGATTCCCAGCACAACAAGGCACCCATAGGTATCCTTACCAAGTATAACCTCCAGTCCAGCCGGCAAGTCCACCAGAGAGTAATCACAGAGGTGGTGATGGGTTCCGAACTTACTAGAACACTCCTGGAAATAGCACCATGAGGCCTTATACTACAAGGGAGAAAACATCATGTGCTCAGGACACAAGGTGTTGGAGAGAAGGTAAAAAGAGTCAGCTAAGGACTCCACAATAGATGTAGCTGTGCAGGCTCAGGGCAGTTTGTCTTTGCTTGGGCAATGTGATACTGGTGTCAGGGGAGTTCCCAGGAAGGCACAGGGAGGCCAACTGTGAAATAACAAGAACTGAGGGAAAAATCAAAATCAAGGTAACCAATTACACGAGAGAGAGAGCGCGCACAGGCCACAACCACCAGGCATATAGGCAGAAGGAGGAGGAGCAGATATCTCCAGTGTAGCCCTATAACAAGGGGCTAGAGAGCCTGGGGCTAAGCCAGCCCTAATTACAGGCTGAGCCCCACCTGTAAACAATCAGGTGATTCCTGAACAAAAGGAGCCAGGTTTAAGGGCTGACAGGGTGCAGCTGGTGACAGCTGGAGGGAAGACATTGCAGGGAGTAAGAACTCTCCTGCAGGGCCCTGAGACAGAACTCAGAAGGAGAGTCAGAGCAGGGAGGCTTGAGAGAGACCGTGATCAAACAGGGAAGAGAAGTAAAGAGGGGAGGGAGGAAGTGGTCTAGGGAAAACTGCCCTATGGGGAAAGGAGCTGACCTAGCTGTGCAATATAGGGCCCTGGGCAGAACCCAGGGTAGAGGGTAAGACTGGGTCCCACTACCAGCCCAAGCAGGGGATTGCAGGCTGAACCTGGAAGACAGGCTGAGGAACAGCCCCGGAGAGGGAAGAAGGATTTTTATTTTTTTTTTTTTTGCATTAAGACATTTTGGGAACTCTATTTTGGACAGTTGTGATCCCAAATGGGGTGGGCTGGAGATGCTGACCTGGCCAGATGGCTGAGTTACTGATAGAGAAACCTGCACCAGTGTGACCAGTGGCAGGGGATTCTAGCCAGTGGTGAGCTGCAGCCGGTTTGCACGAACCGGTTGTTAAATTTAGAAGCCTGTTTAGAACCGGTTGTTCCTGGAGGAACAACTAGTTCCAAAAGGGCTTTTAAATGTAATAAAAGCTCTAGCAGCTCCCTACCCTTCCCCCGGCCCCAGCTCACCTCACTCCGCCTCCTCTTCTGAAGGCTCCTCCGGCTTCTCCTCCCCCTCCCCAGCTTCCCGCGAATCAGCTGTTCGCGCGGGAAGCCTGGGAGGGCTGAGAAGAAAGCTGAGGCTTCCTGCAGGTGAGATTGAGCTGGGGCCAAGGCTGGAGGGCGGGGGCACCAGCGGGAGGAGGGCTCCAGGCGCCGCGCCGCCCGGTGAGGTCGCGACCGGACCCTGGGGCAGGGCGGCGTGGAGGGGCTCCTGGCCCCCGGGGTCCAGCTGCGACCTCGCCAGGCAGGGCAGCGCAGTGCGGCTCCTGCCCCGGGTCCTGCCGTGAGCTCGGCCGGGTGGCGCGGCTCCAGTTCCTGCCCCGGCCCCCGGGGTCCAGTCCCGACGTCGGCCGGGTGGCTCCAGCCCCAGCCCAACTGGGCCCCCATCTCCAGGCAGCAGGGTAAGGGAGCAGGGAGCGGGTGTTGGAAGAGGGCAGGGGAGTTGCAGGGGGTGGATTAGTGTCGGGGCAGTCAGAGGGCAGGGAACAGGGGGATTGAATGAGGGAAGGGTCCCGGGGGGCAGTCAGGAAGGAGCAGGGGTTGGATGGGGTGGTGGGGGGCAGTTAGAGGTAGGGATTCCAGGGACAGTCAGGGGACAGAGAGAAGGGGTGGTTGGATGGGGTAGGGGTCCCCGGGTGCCATCAGGAATGAGAGAAGGGGTTGGATGGGGTGGCAAGGGGCAGACAGGGGACAGGGAAGGGGGGTGGATAGAGCACGGGTCCTGGGGGGGGCTGTCAAGGAACATGGGGGGGCTGGATGGGGCATGACCCCCCCGGGGGGGGGCATGACCCCCCTCCTGGGGTGAGGAGGAGGGAACCGGTTGTTAGTATTTTGGCAGCTCATCACTGATTCTAGCCCTGGCCAGAAGGGGGTGCCTAGGGGTGAGTGGACTCTGTTACGAGCCCAGACAGAAAGAATCCCGCAAAGCTAAGCACGCTTGCCCACGATGATCCCCAAGTGTCAGATGAATAATAATAAAAAATTCTGCAAGTTGCTTCAAATCATTCAAGTTTTTTTTCATGCCCTTTGCTTTTCTCCCAAGCTACCACGTTCCCCTCCTCAGTGCGTTTCCTTATTTCCACAGTTTAGGATTTGGATCCTTTGTTTTGCAACATGTCTGCTCCAAAGGGTCACAGGTCAGGATCAAGCCAAGGCTGCTAAAGAGTTGCCTATGTGACAGGACCCCTGGGAGGACTGCTGGGGTGTTCGTCACAACAAAGGCCTGGCCCAGGAGAGTTCAGAGTTCGTCTTCTGTGATACCAACTGTAAAACATGCCTAATTATAGTCAGCCCATTTTATCCACTATTGCAGGGCATGCAGTAGAGGGTGTCAGATATGCCAAGAGTGAATGCCAACTCAGACAAGCTTAGCAAAGCTCCTACCAGCTCAACCAAGGGAAGGCTCTTTTTGTCTGACCTGGCAAAGCCACTTTCAATGGATCATGCAGATCCTGGTTTGAATCTCAGCTGAGATCATGGGCCAGTTTCACCACTGGTACATGCTTTGGGAGAGTTGCACCAAGTTACACAGGCAGCAAATTTGGCCCAGTTTGTGTAGGGCGCACACACAAATGTATGTCCATTGTATGTGGCAGGGCTGCTAGTTGGATATGTTCACCCCACAGACGTATAACTTCCCTGTCCCTTTGAGGGGTGTGGATGTGTCTGTGTGTGTGCTTGCGCCTGAGGGATCCACCACTCACACCTGCTAGCTTCCTATCCTGGGGTCCCTCTGCCCGGGCACCCCGATGATCTCACAGCAAGCAGAGCTTTAGCAGTGCAGGACTGACAATGCCTGGAGACTATGGCATCCCTGAAGGCACACCACCTGCTTTTAACTAACTGAACTATATAACACAGTTCTACAAGCAACACTGCAGTCCACTGGTTAGTGTGCTTACAATGCCACTGCTTTCTACCGGAGAGAATCAGAAATCCTCAATTGTGTGTCATAGGCCCTACACCCTTACTAATAGGGATTCTCCCTCTTGAGGAAATGGGTTTACTACAGCGACAAAGGGGTTTACGCTACAGTGCTATGGCAGCTCAGCTGCGGTGCCACAGCTGTAGCATCTGTAGTGAAGACATAGTCTTAGTCGTTGGTTCTCACACAATGACCAAAAGTAACTTCCATGTGATATCCGTCCAGTGGAGGGAGTTGCGGGAGGGGAGAGGAGGGGGATCCCTAATGATGACATCACCAAAGTGGCCATCAGAACTGGCACTAATTGGCCATCACAGCAGAGCAGCCAAGCACTGAATAGGGCCGAAGAGCAGGAACTGCTGACCCCCCCCATACACGGGGACCCTTCCCCAGGGGCAGAGCAGTGTAGAGGGTTGCATTGCTGCCCTTGGTGGCAGGACCCATTTATTGAATATTGCAAACAGAGGATTCCGCCGTTACTGCAAGGAGGCAATTTCAGTCTCCAGACCTGTCCATCTAGCACTAAACGGACATGAAAAGAAAGAGGAAAAAGAGGAAAAAAATAAAGAATCTTCAGATTGTTGAAAAAAAGGAGTGCACTGAAAAGCCCATCAAGGGTTTGGTTTAAACACACTAAAGTCTGGAAATTCACTGCTGAGCTCCAGGCAGCCAATATCCACACACAGCTGGATAGTGTGAAGGGTGATGGCCAGCTGTGAGCAGATCCTGGGTGCCTGTTATTTTGCTGTGAATTTCCATCCTTTTCAGAGTTTAAATCAGAACTTTAATGGCTTTTTGATGTTGTTTTAGTTTGGTGAATAGTTTCCCGTTGTATCTGCTTATTCAGTGAAATAGCAAGAAAGCGCTGTTACAGTGGAAGATGACAGGAGGCTACAGAAGGCTATCTCAGCTGCATTTGCACAGCAGAAGCCTTTAAAAATCACTGTGCTATGAAGGAGACATTTCCATATTTCACGGCTATTTTTGCCTGGTGCCTAAAGTTGATGATACAGCAAAAAAAAAAAAAAAAGAAACTGAATGAAAAATAAATAAATAAAAGCCCTTTTGCTTTTCCTTTCTTCCTAACAGTTTACATCCCAACCGTGTCGCTCAGCAAACCCGACAAAGCAAAGTGGGTTATGCCTGTAAAATGAGAGGGATTAAGGCTGTGCTAAGGATATCTCTCCTTGCTCTTTGAATAAGGGAAATAGAAATCTATTCTCAGCTGGAGTCGAATCCCCCTCTTCTCTTTTGCTACCCTGCCACACCCTAACCAGGTCTCATAAGACAGCTAGAATCAATAGGGAGAAGGAGGTCAGAGGGATTGTGAGCCATTGATTATCAATGTGTGTTTCCATGCAGGGCTCCTACTGACCTCATGTGAGATCAGCTTTAGAGCAATTAACCCTTTCCCTGGCTGCGATTCTGCACCTGCTGTACTCCTCTTACCCATTAGTGTCTGTTCTAACGTCTGCTGCATTCAGCTGGGATACATGATTAATGGCAGTAAGGCAGCATGCACAAAAATGTCAGTAGTGTGTAAGCGGCGGCTGTTAAGCATTGATCAGTGTGGTCCAAAGGAGAGTATTACTAGGAGTAACAAGGGGAGATTGAGCAAAGGAAACTATGAGCTGAATATCAGGAAAAGTTTCCCCAGGGTGAGATTGATTAGGACATGGAACAGCCTCCCAAGAGAAGCCGAGGGAGCCTCAAGTAAATGCAGACTGGACAAAGCACAGTAAAAATCATGGGGGTGAGCAATGGACAAAAGCCAATTTGAGACACCTTCAAGGACCTAGGTTTTCAGAGGGTGGATACTCAGAACTTCCAAAAATCAGGCTCTGTAAGGCATCTCAAGTGGGGCACCCAAACTCACTAGTCACTTTAGAAAATCTTGGCCTGTGATGGAATGATACTTTCCCATCCCTAATATCTATGTGTTTGTGAAGGCCCAGAAAGCCTGATATTTACTTTCATGTCCTTTATATTATTATTGCTAATTGCTATTTGTTAAGCACCAACAACATTTGGATCTGCTCAAGACACACCAAAGAGAGACAGTTCGTGTCCGAAGGAAGCTTACAGTCTAAAAGACAGACTCCGAGAAGTCAGGATATGCTGAGAGTCTGAGAGAAAGGAGCATATTTATTTCTTATTAACTCACTTCTTCTGGGCACTACGGAAGAGAACTTTTTAGGGGGGATTTGAATGACACCAGGGTGTGATGGCTTGGTGGACTGGGATTGAAAGGTCATTTCATGGGTAAGAGACAATGTGAGAAAACGTATACAGATGTGAGAGGGAGAAGGACACCATTGATTAATGAGAGCAGTGGCTGGTCCTGCCACGAAGAACTCCTGACTATCAAATACTGCCGTAGCGCTGGGTGTTCGCCTACCCATTAGATCACTGCCCCATGTTTTCTAATGGGTGAAACTTCTAAGGGCAGCCTCTCTGATGTCACTTCACCAAGGCCATGGCTTTTGTGACATGATATTCTAGAGCATCTCTAAACGCTCTCTCTAGGAAAGGCCTAATGAGGCCCCTGAAACGTGGCATTTCATGCCCTTGACCTGCCTTTAACAGCAGTTAATTGGATGTGCTTTTTACTGGATCAGCAGACTTGATCACAGCAAAGAGACCTGCAGTACACTAAGGCACCATTCCCTGTTACTAAAGGATTAAAGTGTAACTGGGCTGATGTTGTTATGGTGACCACAGGGAGCCCCAAAGTGGGTAAGGGGCTTCCAGTGGAGACACGGGATTTTAGATGAAGGCTCAGGCATCACATTAAAGATGTGTTGGATACGGAGAACTCAGACATGTCTAGGCTGTAACACGGAGGAAGGACAGTCTTGAGGCTAAAGCACAGAGCAGATGTCAGGAAATCTGCATTCTATCCCTGGCTCAGCCTTCGACTCAGGGCAGGTCACTGAATCTCTCTCTTTCTCACTTTCCCCATCTGTAAATAGGACAATAACACCTGCCTCACCGGGATATTGTGAGGGTTAATGTTTATAATGAGTTTTGCAGTCATTGGCTGCTCCGTATCGTTATTACGGAATCATTCTTTGCATATGACCAACAAACTGTAATGAGCATTTCACGTTGGCATTTACAGGAGGGTAGCTCCAGGCAATGTACATTAAGTGGAAATTTCAGGATGAGCCAAATGGTTCCAGTAAAACACAATCTGAGCCAAGCTCTCTCCCTAAACTTGGAACAAACATCGAGCCTGTCTGACTGCTTTTTTGGAGGACAGGTTGTGTTATTTTTTAATCCCATGTGTTTCTTGGTTCTGTCCAGGCCTGGAAGGCCTGAAAAAAACATATGCCCAGCTAATGTCAATCTGACCCAAATCGGGATGCACAAAGAGGGGACAGTTCTCTTCAGATTTCCAGAATGAATAATTCATACGAGAGCTGGGAGCAATTCTGGAAATAAACCCCAGAATTTGAGACTGATCACAAACCCAATCTGCTGAAACATTGGCCAAAGGACCCTCTCCAGGACTGCGGTTGGGTTTTGAGGGAATGTAAAAGCCTGGTTTTGGTTTTGGATGGAAAACATTTGGGTTAGAGTTTGGGGGGCGGGTCCCAAACTCAAAGCAAAACTCAGGTAGCAAGAACCCACATCAATCAAAACTGCACAGATCCATACAGAGTCCTTAAATCCCAAATCAGGGTGATATGGATGTGTCTAACCCGGATACATGTTGCCAATGTGAGATAAGACTCCAAATTTCTGGCTATTTATCTGAATTAAACTGAGTCACCAAATCTTTCCCTTCCCTTCAAGGCCCATTGTAGTTTGGAGCTTTCACCCTGCTACAAGAGGAAAACTTTAAAATTAGGTCATTGCTCTGAACTCCTAGTAGAGACATTCAGGTCATTGCTATTGTTACCAGAATAAAATCTGAAACCATAATCAGGACACAGTGAACACTTCAGAGGAGATGTTTCCCCACCACTTCTCTGGCCCCAGTTGTGGTATAAAGTTTAATCGGGTTAGCCAGGTTTTCTCTCTTGATTTCACAGCCTCCATTCAGCACACCAGATTATAAACTTTCAACATGTAATTGAACCTGACTCAAGAAGCCAATTGTATTACAGTGAGCTTTAAAAGGGGGAATGGTAAGGGCTAAAGTTTTCATTCAACGAATGCAATTTCTATGCGCAGAAATCAATTCAATTGACATCAGTTGAGCTTTAATGCTGAATTAAAGAGCTGCCAGGTTTCCCCCATGGGGCTTTTACAGTCCGGGTTTTATGAATTCATTAAAATGCACACACAAACTTTTAGGTAAATAGCATTACACTGTAATAAGGGCTACAGATCGACACTATTCCTCCGAGAGAAGATCTAATTTGAGTTGCCTAGTTGGCAAAATTGTTTTCCATTGCTCTGCATCTATTAGCAGAGGGTGTCATATTTTCCCTTGTTCCTGTTTTGCTTTCTCTCTGTTGGCTCAGCAGGGAGAGGTTTGTAGTGTTATAAGAGTTTGTAGCGTTTACAAACACTAGAGGAGGGCAAAGTCTTTAGAAAGCGGGCAGCAAATTGGGGAGCCATTGGGCTTGGGGCATGTGAGGTACACAGTGCAGCTCATCTCTGATCCACCCAACAGATCTGGATTGGAGGTTCGAAATGTTCAGTGGACACGGGAACATGGTGGACATTTTCACAGCCACAAGATTTATAGCCCCAATGAACTGCAGTTGGGATTCACTCAATCCCACGTTGAAGGAGACATGGGGCAATCCACTTGGCACCGATGAAGGCATCGATGTTAAGAAAGCGAAGGTGCCATAGCTTCTGAGAGGACAGGGGGAGTAGAGAGGGTGGGTTCTCTTTGGATGTTAGAGTTTGCAGAATTCAAGCCTCCCAGCAAATCCTTAGGCCACCCCTTTCCAAACAGAATAGCAGGGACTGTGAGGACCTGAGCTGAGGCCAGTTCAAAGGTGAGTTAATGGAATGTGCTAGACTAACACTTTGCACTTTAGCAGCTCCTCCCATCAGTTAATCTCAAAACAATTGCCAGGTTTTAGAGAGGTGAAGTTACAACACAGTGGCTCAGCAGGAGAGCTGAGAATGAGCCTTGGAAGTCCTGAATGCCATTCTCAGGGTCTAGCCAGTAGAGGACACTGCATTGATCCTCCCCATTTTTAAAAGCGTGCCCCTGGCTGATTCGCTACTGACGGTGGGCACAGTTAGACGACTATCAGTTTGCACCTGCAGGCCAGGTAACTACACAGCCAGTGTGCTCAGAGACTACAATGGGTGCAAAGTTGCAAGAACAAAATTGGAAGCCAGGCTTAGTACCTTTGAAAAATGTGACCCTTATTGTCCCCAAAGCCATATAGAGGGTATTTGAATGGGTCAGCATCATCTCAGCTTGGATGTCTCTGAGCTACTGTGTCCCATCCATTCGCACATAGCATGGAGGTACTGGAGACTAAGTCCTCTGTTTGTCCACAGAACAAGTGAAGCACAGGCAATGGGAGTGCAGGACTCTGAAGTGCATAATTTCCTCTAGGGCAAAGAAAAACAGACAACGTGGCTGCCCTCAATGACTGCTTGGTAATGATACAGAACAGTTTAAAGATACCTGTTAAGATCTACATCTTGTTGTGCAAAAAGCTTATGCATCTCCTGGGCTTCCTTCACCTGACCCTCTGGGCATTAAAATAGCCAACAGATCATAATGCAATAGCAGCAAGGTAGGCTCAGTGTGGCCGTATTTTTGCTCCCTCCTGAGTGTGTTGCATTGACAAAGCTGCTGGTAACTATTCATATGGGGCTGCCTGGAAAGCACCTCGAAGCAGAACAGTATCATTACTGTCAAGGATGTTATCAATGCCTTTTGCTGGAAAATTATTACTATTAAATAAACAGCATTTTCCATTTTTTTTTAAAAAGCATCTTTTTTTCCACCAGGGTTTACACGCCATCAGGAAAAAAATGCAGTACAAATTCCTGATGAGTCAGCCTACATATTAGAAGCTTTTCTTCTTCTTCTTCCTTTTTTTTTCCAGTGGATCATGCTGAGCCTTCCTAGATGAAAAGAAGACAAGCTATCATCTCTTTACACTTTTAGAGAACTCCCAGGAGCAAATGAGGAGGAAGATAATTAGACCAAATGTTGATACAATAAACCCCAATGGAATGCAAACCGGGAAGAAAGTGTTGCATTTGCCCAAGTCCCAAAATGTTGATAGCATCCTGGTGGGAAATGCCGTCAGAGCAATTTGACCATTTCCACCACCACCCTTCCTCCCCTCCCCCTCCACACACAATCATTGCTGGGACCCCTTTTTGTCCCGTAAATTAACCCAAGTGAGCAGACTTTGGATCCTAGTCGGCGGGACTGAGTCTCATGCAGCTGGGATCTGTCTCCTGAATGAATAACGGTTTGAGAAACGGTTCAGCTTCCCCAGCCCCTCCTTCTAAGGTCAAGAAGCAAAACTCATTTGAAATACCAATTGCTGCAGCAGGATACAAATCCTTCCTTGGACCAAGTGCACTGGCTGTGGATTGTAGGAACTGCCAAAAGACAGGTGCTGAATCAACGTTACTGGGCCCGCATGGTTAGCATGCCAGGAGATGTCAATTTCAATTGTGAAGTTTTCCTAAGAGAAAACGTTAGGCATTTGACAGTGTGCACATATAACGTGTAAAATAGATAGAACACAGCACCTTATTAAGAAGAAGATCTGGTACAAAAATTCATCTGGACCAAAACCAGTACATAAGAACAGCCATACTGGGCCAGACAAAAGGTTCGTCTAACCCAGTATCCTGTCTTCTGACAGTGGCCAATACCAGGTGCCCCAGAGGGAATGAACAGAACAGGTTATCATTAAGTGATCCATCCACTGTCACCCATTCCCAGTTTCTGGCAAACTGAGGCTAGGGACACCATCCCTGTCCAATCCTGTCTTAATCCCATTCCAGCAGTGGCCCTTCAGAAATTGAACCCAGTAGGTGCTTAAAATGCCAAGTATATATTCATGCTGTGGGTTGATACAAACCTCCATTCATTTTTTTAAACTAACCCAGAACTTCTTTTGTCTGCAATGAACTATGGTAGTCAATCCACTATAGGTTTTTCCAATAGGTCTGACTGTAGTGGACACAGGGAAGTGCTGTCTGAAAAATCTGGGACAGTCCTGAATAACGATGCGGCCAGTGGCCCAAAGGTTTAATTTTCCTTTTCCAGGGTGTAAATATTACAGCTGTTTCTATTCCCCCTGGCACAGGATGTCTTTAGAAGTGCCATACCAGTGCTGTTCAGTTGTTTTCTTGTGGAACACTAGCGACACCCAGTGGCCAAGTCTTTTTGTCACTCAGGGTTCTTCCCTGGTCCTTCAGTGCTCACAACAGCCGGTGGGAGACAATTGATTTCACTTCCCAGCCTAATCTAGTTCTATAGCAGATCTTGCGAAAACTGGGAAGATGATTCAGATCAAATGACAACTCACTCTGAACCTTCACCCGGAACTCAAACCAAACCCAAACCTTTCAAAGATTCAATGCAGTTTACCTATCTTCCCCTCAACATACTACCTTTACTTTCCACTGCACAGCTCATCACTAACTGGATCTGGCCAAAATGCCATGAGAGGAGCTGTTCTTTCAACACCTCTGGCCTGGCCAAAAGCAAGAAGTACAGGATATCTCCTCAAGAAAATCTGTGCATGTGATATTTCCAGTTATGTTTTGCAGACCCAGGAGGGGGATAGTTCCGATGAGGGTTACAGAAGCATCTTCAACTTGTGGAAGTCAATCCAAGCTACAAAGATGAGCAAGTCACATTTGGATCCAGTGCCAGATCCCAATTTCAAACACTCCAGAACTCAGATCCAGGGGCTTGCTTTGGCCCATTATAAACACTGAGAACAGCTAGATATGGGATCCAGGTTAGGATTCCAGACCACTCCCACCCAAAGTTCAGGGCAGTTTGGATGCAAGATTTTGGTTTGGGTCCATTTCTAATCTGACCCAACCCTAGCCTAGCCTTTTCACAGTCTCTCATCATTGGTTACTGTGAGTTTGGTTTTTTAACTTTCTCAGTGACTGGGGGTTAAAATTTTACTTTCTGTGCAGGTTTTTAGACTCATGAGGACTTTCTTCCCATTAGAAACTCACATTTCTTAGGTAGGTCAAGCTTGGGGTCTAAACTCCTTGACTGAGAGCCTTTTAGTATAATGATTTCATATCCCTTGTACATTACCGTTTAAAGTTATTAAATGAACTCAGTGTTCTGCATGTCCATCCAATTCGATACTGTGTAATTGTGAGGATGCAATATGTTAAACATTTTGAATGGCTATCACAGGTGGTGGGGAAGAATACTTTGGTTAAAAAAAAAATTTAAAAAAAAAGATGGCGAATCCTACTCTGCAATCATATAATAGCTGTATTGTTTGTCTGGATCAAGTATTGCTTTGTGCAAAATGTCAATGCCTGGGTGCTTGTATCTGAGCAATCCAGAGAGGAATTAGCTAGAAAATCATCCTTCTGTCACTGAATTTCCAAATGACAGAAAACGCTAGTGCAATGAGCGCCACTGTAGACTTGCCAACTCCTTCAATTTCAGCAGCAGGACACCAGTTTTCACATTCATTCACTGCCCACAGCCCAATTAGATGTCTGTGATTTTAGCTTTTCCTCCTCCTGTAGGAGGGAGAGCGACTAATTTCTGGATAGGAGATCGGGGTGGGATAGGGAGAGAGAAGACCTCACAAAAGCACGTCTGCTTTTAAATAAATATCCAAACTTTGGGTTTCTAAACCTTCTGACATTCTCCTATCACTCCTCTTGATTGGATAATTTTAGATCTTTTCATACCTGCCAACATCCTCAAGGGAAAAAAAGATTGCAAATTTGCATACATTTGCACATATTTGCATACATTCAAGCATGTGCCCTCAGCAGCATATGCCTTCCCAATAAAAAGTTATTCTACACTAAACCCTGATGTCAAACCACTGCTAACTTCTATACTAAGCACTGAGCCCAGCATCGGAAAGAAACAGTAGATTGCTCAAGCTGACTTGTACCTGCCAAAAATCTATAGTCAGCAGGGAAAATCAGTAGACCCAGCAGGTCTTATTTTTAGGCCTGTTGCTAGTGGCAGCCCAAAATAGACTTTGGATGCACACACAGACACACACACACATACAGAACTGGTTTCAAATACATGCGCAAAGTTGCTGGCATTCTTCAGACCTTCTAACATGGGCACTAACCCTACATCCATTGGATTGCCATCTCCCCAGCTTTGTCTGAATTGCTCCTGATGTTCACCAAGCCACCAGGACTTCACTCACCATTGTACAAATTACTTGCGGGGAAATGTGAATGTCTGAAATGTCAAGTCCTTAAACCTCCTCCCACAACCCAATTTAAGCAGGCAGCACCTAAACAGCCATGGAATCCCAAAGGATTTGGGTCTGCCAGGAATTTTCCAAGCTAATGCCCTAAGCAGAAGTCAAGCCATCCAGCCCCCAAGGTGATGATTTTACAGCCTGATCCAAAACCAGTTGAAGTCAATGGTTGTCCTTCCAAAGGGCATTGGGTCAGGCCCTTGTTTTCTGAGGAGTCTTTGTTTAAAAACAAAACAAAAACACTGTTTCTAGCCCCTCTCGCCGTAAACATAACCTTCCAAAGGTAACTAGCTGCAATAATTAGGTTTATTGAATATATAGCGCTGGGGAATGTGCAGTTCATGACATTTTCAATGAGAATGTATTAACTTACACGTTTGATATCCCTTGTTAAAATGTGAAATTATCTAATTTGTAGGCACTAGATGCACATGCTAACTTTGTCTGCACATAGCAAATGAACTTAAAATAATAACACTTGCTCATTCAATTTTGAGTGTTTTTTGCTAAAAATAGGAAGGTGACATAAAAAAAGCAGATGGTTTGGGTGTATTTTGGTAGGGAAAATCTGAGAGCCCCTATCACTGTTGCTTTGAAATTGTCCAGAAAGTGATTTTTCCCATTCATCATTTTCTGTCCATATGTGTGGTACCGAGCTCCTTGTGGACTTGTAATTAATTGAACTAGGTACTTTGGGCCAGATCCTCAGCTGCCTTGAAATCAATAAAACTATGCTGATTTACACCAGCTGAGGTTCTGGCCCCGAGACACAGTATTGTGTAAAGAACTAATGGCTTTATTGTACATGGGGGTCTGGTTGGAATGGTGACTTCCCCAAGTGCTTTGTCCCAGCATGCGCTGGTTCTCATGCAGATAGTAGGGTGGCTTTTCAGGGACTGGCGAGGAATGGGAATAGGATATCCTTCCAGGACATTACCCTTTAGGAAAGTCCATTTTCTTTTAACATGGTCAGTCTCACTACTGCACATGTTTCCTCACAATCATTGTTATGTGCTTCCCCTTGGCTTTGCAAATATTTTAAGGAAGGGCTAAATCTAAGATGCCATCTTTTAAAAAATGGGGTCTTCCTATGATTCTGCTTGCAGGCTAGAGGGTTCTGAGGGACGCCATGTGAGCTGGGTCATCTGAATCAGTCAGCAGACAGTCTGAAAAGAGCCAGCTTCAAGCAAGGTGGGATGAGTTGCGTCTTGCTGCCTTAGGGAGCAGCCTGCTTTGTCTCTCTCTGTTTTGGGATTCTTGTGGTGTTTTGAATTCTAAGAAATAAAGTAGTATTACACTGCAACCTTCCAGCAAGGGTATTTTATGTTTTTATCTAATTTCTCAGCTTGTTTGCTGGGAAACATAGTACTCCCCGTCCCCTTTAATGTTCCATTTGATTTCTAAGTGGATGCTTCCTGTTGGTGCCCCTACTTCCATTCCAAAAGGTCTCTCTCTCTGTCATATCCAGCTTCATTTTCCTAAGTGCCCCACCCTAGTCGTCTTCTGCTTACAACGAGCAAAGGACAGGAAGTTGCACTACGGTTCAGCCTTAGGGTAGGCAGGATTGGTAAAAGCTACCCTTAATGTGGATCAAACACAGTCTGATCTTTTCCTGTGACTATAAATAGACTCCTAGATAATTTTTGTGTGTCAGCTTCCTACTCACCTTCATATGATACCAGCCTTCAGTGGCCCTCAGCACACTTTCCCCATAATATACACACACACCTTTCTAGAGAGCAAGAACTTCCTCCGCAGAGAGCTACCAGGTTGTGGGTACATCTGTCATCTTGCTTCTACTTTAATGTCATACTAGGAATAAGAGCATCAGGAAAAAGAAAATAGAAACCTCCTCTAGTGAGGCCAGACTTGCCGCTCATGCCTATGGTAACTAGTGCAAGCATTAAGATGAAGCACTTCAAGCATGATTTTTCTTTTTGTTTTGTTTTGTTTTCGTTTTAAAGAAAACCATTCTGGAAGACAGATTAAAGCACCACAACACTTTGTAATAATATTTGTAGTGCAGATAAAGTGTTTGTATTTTAATTTCTAGCACCAACAACAAAATAAGGAAGTGGGCTGGAATTGCATTCTTTTTTCTTTTAAAAACTGCTACAAAAATTGTTTGTACTGAAGGAAAACAACTCAAAGTGGAGTTAGAAACACAGCTTAAGTGGGAAAGTTGTTATCAGCATCACAAGTGTAACCTGTTTGTTTGATACATGGTGCTTGAAGAAGATACAAAGCCACTCTGGTAAAGATCACTGTGTTTTAAGTTTAATTAAGTAATGAATCAATGTTGCAAAATGCTTTGAGATCCTCTGGCGATGGGTGTTAATAGACATGCCAAATATTGTTAGTATGAAAAAATCTTGAATTTACTAACCCCTTCATAACTTTCTGAAAGCATGAGGAGTTGTGTTTCAGGTCAGATCCACAGCCCATTAAAAGCAATTAAATTACTTCAACAGGTTTTAGGTCAGGGCCTTTGGATATGATTCAGCAAGGGACTTATATGCATGCTTGCCTTCAAGTATGTAAGTTGTCCCATTGAAGTCAATGGGAATATTTCGATGCTTAAGTACCTTGCTGAATACGGGCTTTAGAGAATAGATTATGATATTTATATTATTCATAGAGTTTAAAGCCAGGAGCGACCATTAGATCATCCAGTTCAGTGGTTGTCAACCTTTTTTCATTTGCAGACCCCTAAAAATTTCTGAATAGAGGTGTGGACCCCTTTGGAAATTTTAGACATACTCTGCAGCCCCCCAGCGGTCTGCAGACCACAGGTTGAAAACCACTGACCACTACGTAAGAGGCCACTAAATTTCACCCCGTTATCATTTTATTGAGACCTGTAGCTTGTGTCTGGCTATCTTCCAGAAAGGCAATCAGTCTTGATCTAAAAACATTAAGAGATGGGCAACCCACAATGGTCTCAATGGTTAATCACCTTCATCATTAAAAAGTGGGCCTTATTTCTAATCTGAATGTCAGGCTTCAGCTTCCAGCCATTGGCTCTTGTTATGCCTTTTTTTTTCCCTTCTGAGGCAGCTATCAGCTGCAGTGTCACTGGCTAAGATAACATCACAAAAGTTATTTTCAAGCTTCCTTTCAGAAACTGATCACCAGCTGGAATCAGGAATTTTTTTATTATTATTATTATTATTAAATCCAGGTGCAGTACAAACCTATCCAGTGCCCCAAAGATCTTGCAACATAGAAAGACAAAAGCAGTCACGTGAAGGAACAGGAGGGGGTCAAAAATGACAAAACACAAGACAACCGGCACACATCTCCTTTGCTCTGTTTTATTGCTCTTCGAATTGAGGAGGCCGGAGGTACTCAGCACCCTGCAGGATCTGGGCCTTTGTGCCTCACCAAGATTTGCCCTGCCTGGCACTTCTGTGTAATGGAAAAGTCCTTCCAGCTGCATTGGATGCTTAGGATTTGGCACTTAATGACTGGGTTAGGTATGTAGTTTATAGCTGAAAAGATGAAGCTGGTTTAACATTAAGGAGATGCACAGTAACATGCTTCCACACTGGGGCAGGGCCCCACTGGGTCAGATAAATGAACAGTCCTCCTGAGGCTTCACACAGGTTTGGAAGCAAGCTTGAGCCAAATCCTTGTGCAAGGTTCTGAACTGTTCAGGGCCTGCTTTTCAGGAGTTTAGAGCATCCCACTGGAATGAGGGGGCTCAGTGTCTCTCAAAGCCTGGACCTTCTGTTGGTTTTTGCACAAGCCTTTGCAAGTCTCCGTTCCTAGCAGGACTGATACTATGACAAAAACTGTTTTGCAATATTACACCTGATCCCAGAAGGGCCAGAATTCCACAGTGAAGCCAAATTTCTAAGCCAGCTGGGAAGGTTCGAGGAATGTGGATAGCTTGAGGTCAAACTTTCAGCTGGACCCCTTAGCAGTATTGGCAACATTTTGGAATACATCTATTCAGCGTACTTAGAACCTATGTTGGCACATCATGCCGCTAAATCTAAAAGGCACAGGTAAGGTAAGCTGCTGGAAATAAGGACCTGAGTAAGTACTCAGAACTTCTGAAAGTTTATCCCAAACCATTATGAGATCTTTTCGTTTGCTAAAAGCCCAGTTCAGCTCCCCTTGGGGCAATGAAGATTCCCACTGATTTCAGTAGCAGTTTGATCGTTCCCTACCAGTGCTGTCTTTTTTGCACAACCTGTTAGCTTCACTTTGCAGCTCACTTAGCCAGGAGGCTGACGGGAGGGCTCTCTGAGAAGCCTCAGGACCCCCACCTCCAGATAAATGTACAGTACATAAGAAGCAAGCAACACAAGCCACGCCATGATTTCCCTGCCAATGCTTTCCCACAAGAGCCTCCTAGAGCTAGTGCCTATCGTTAGCAGAATCTCATAGCCTCAGTGCTGGTGCTTCATTTGTTTTACTGTTGGCTTGGTAACAGCTGCTGTTACTGTTAGAGGTGGCATAAGGGCAAAAGCAGTGCTTATCACTTCAGAGCTCTTCATGAAAGCCTCGCCGTGTCTTTGGCAGCCTGGCAGAGTTTAATAACAGCAAGGCTTTCCCCAGAGCAATGTCCCAGTGCTCCTCCCGGGTTGCGCTCTGGTATGTTACAGTGCAGGCCTTCTATATTATTAGCATAACAAAAGCCTGTGAGGCAGAGCCCTGGACTATTCTGTATTATTGCAGTGGCCAAAGGATCTGCAGGGAATAGACTCTGGAAACAATCAAACTTTGGCATAATAAATAATGATGATAATCATTTTTGCAGCAACTTCTCTGGCTGTCAAATCCAAACATTTTTACAAACATGTATTAACCAAAGCTTAGAACCCCTGCCCCCTCACACACACTGTGAGAGAAGCAATAGAAATGGGCCCAAACCAAAACCCCACTGCTTAACACACTCTCTATCTTGGGTGGGAGAGGGATTTGGAAGACAAACCTGAATCTATATCCAAATTTTACAGCTGTCTCCTAGTTGTGTAATGGAACAAACCAACCTCCCTGAATAGTCTTGAATTTGGAAGGTGCGAGAAATCCAGATGGAGACCGCAGCTTTACAGCTCAGGCTAATCTCTAGTCAGCAACTATCCCATTTTACAGACAGGGAAACTGAGGCACGGAAAGGGATTAAGGATGAACAGATTCCAGTTTATTCTATCATAGTTGTACACGGTCTGCTAAGTTTGGTTTCATCCGTAGAGTGAGCTGTGATAACTCTCAGCCATGCAGGAAGTAGATCAGTTGACTTAGGGTACGTCCACACTACCTGCCGAATCAGCGGGTAGCAATCAATCTATCGGGGATCGATTTATAGCATCTCATCTAGACGCGATAAATCGATCCCCACTGCGCTCCCCGTCGACTCCAGAACTCCACCAGGGCGAGAGGCGGAAGCGGAGTCGACGGGGGAGCCACGACCATTGATCCCACACCGTGAGGACGGGAGGTAAGTCGAAATAAGATCCGTCAACTTCAGCTATGCTGTTCTCGTAGCTGAAGTTGCGTATCTTACATCAGCTCCCCCCAACCCCACACTGTAGACCAGCCCTAAGTACAGGACATTTCTCCATAGTCAGTTTTAACTTCACTTTCAAGGCAGTATCCAGCCCTTGAGCCATGTATGAAACTCCCAGTCTCGTTGCAAGGAAATGGCTAGTGTGTTGTGCACCGCTGCCCCCTGCTGAAGTCAAATCAGAACTGCTTACATGTGCCCTTTACTGCAAACAGCTAAGAAAGATTATTCTGAAGCTGATGTGGGAGGAGCCTGTGCTTTTGGAGTGAGAGTAGCTGGGTTCTATCCTGCTTGCCCTCATGAAGTCCCAAGTGGCCAAACTGTGCAGTATAGTGACAACCACGAAGTCCTTGGTGGGCACAGATTTGTTATAGCATCAACGGCAGGTGCATGGGATGATCCACGACAGCTTAAGGCCTGTTAAGTTTCACCATAAAAACACGATTGCAAAACAACAACAACATCAAAAACAAATTACTTCACTGGGCCTGAAGTCAATGGGGGTTGGGGACTTCACTCCCACACGTCTCTTTGAAAACCTCAGCCTCAATCTTGGGGAGCTGAGACAAACTGCACAGAGCAGCCTTCAGCACAAAATGCACATGAGGGTGAAAGAGGTGATCCCATGACTGACTACAAGTGTGAAGCCATAGAGGAGATGCATCAAAGAGTTGCCCCTCCCCACGGTGCTTGTTGGAGAAAGGCAAAGAGGGGCCCTGGGGTTTACAAGCCTAAACCATCTGATTCCATGTTGATTTCAGCTGATAGGAACACTTTGTTAGAGGGATGGAGTGTGGTTCCGTTCACTGATTTGTTTCTTTCTCATTATAATTAGGACGGTTGATTAATCGCAGTTAACTCATGTGATTAACTCAAAAAATTAATCGTGACTAAAAAATTAATCGTGATTAATCACAGTTTTAATCACACTGTTAAACAATAGAATACCAATTGACATTTATTAAATATTTTGGATGTTTTTCTACATTTTCAAATATATTGATTTCAATTACAACATAGAATACCAAGAGTACAGTGCTCACTTTACATTATTTTTATTACAAATATTTTCACTGTAAGAATGATAAAAGAAATAGTATTTTTAAATTCACCTCATACAAGTACCACAGTGCAATTTCTTTATCATGAAAGCACAACTTACAAATGTAGATTTCTTTTGTTACATAACAGCACTCAAAAATAAAGCAATGTAAAACTTTAGAGCCTACAAGTCCACTCAGTCCTACTTCTTGTTCAGCCAATTGTTGAGAGAAACAAGTTTGTTTACATTTATGGGAGATAATGCTGTCTGCTTCTTATTTACAATGTCACCTGAAAGTGAGAACAGCATAGCACTGTTGTAGCTGGTGTTGCAACATATTTATGCACCAGATGCACTAAAGATTCATATGTCCCTTCATGCTTCATCCATCATTCCAGAGGACATGCATCTTATGCTGATGATAGATTCTGCTCGATAATGATCCAAAGCAGTGTGGACCGACGCATGTTCATTTTCATCATCTGAGTCAGATGCCACCAGCAGAAGGTTGATTTGCTTTTTTGATGGCTTGGACTCTAGTTTTTGCATCAGAGTGTTGCTCTTTTAAGACTTCTGAAAGCATGCTCCACACCTTGTTCCACTCAGATTTTTGAAGGCACTTCAGAGTCTTAAATCTGGGGTCAAGTGCTGTCGCTATTTTTTAGAAATCTCACATTGGAACCTTCTTTGTGTTTTGTCAAATCTGCAGTAAAAGTGTTCTTAAAATAAAAAACATGTGCTGGGTCATCATCCGATACTGCTATAACATGAAATATAATATTGCAGAATGTGGGTAAAACAGCAGGACATGGTCACAAATGTAATTAATGCATTATTTTTTTAATAAGCATCATCAGCATGGAAGCATGTCCTCTAGAACGGTGGCTGAAGCATGAAGAAGCATACAAATGTTTAGCATATCTGGCATGTAAATACCTTGCAACGCTGGCTACAAAAGTGCCATGTGAATGACAGTTCTCACTTTCAGGTGATATTGTAAACAAAAAGTGGGCAGCATTATCTCCTGCAAATGTAAACAAACTTGTTTGAGCGATTGGCTGAACAAGGAATAGGACTGAGTGGACTTGTAGGCTCTAAAGTTTTACATTGTTTTATTTTTGAATGCAGTTATTTTTTGCACATAATTCTACACCTGTAAGTTCAACTTTCATGATAAAGAGATTGCACTACAGTACTTGTATTAAATGAATTGAAAAATACTCTTTCTCTTATTTTTACAGTGCAAATATTTATAATAAAAAATAAATATAAAGTGAGCACTGTACACTTTGTATTCTGTGTTGTAATTGAAATCAATATATTTTAAAATGTGGGAAACATCCAAAAATATTTATATAAATGGTATTCTATTATTGTTTAACAGTGTGATTAATCGTGATGCATTTTTTTAATCGCTTGACAGCCCTAATTATAATCATAACTAAGCACAGTTTCAGACTTTTCTTTTAAATTCTCCCTCACTCTCCTCCACTCCATGAATGCTTCGACCTGCCACCGTAATGTGCTTGTAAGGAAAAGTAATTGTGGGAACTCTTGGCCTTTCTCCCCCACCCCGCGTTCTGAAGGACAGGACTATCTGCACGCTGCCATTCATCCCATCAGCCGCCGCGCCGGGTAAGCACAATTTGCTGCATGCTGATAGCTACACGTTGACACTTAACGGGACAACTACGTGCTCCAGCCTGACAAGGAGCGATCAGTTGTTGCATTAAAGGAAGAAGGGGATAGAGAGGGGAGTGGAAAGGAGGTAGAGGAGAGGAAAAAGGGAGTGGTTAGCTGTTCAGAAGTTGCCCTGTAATTTGAGTGTCATGACTAAAATGTTAGGTCAGTTGTTTTGATTGAACGTCAGAAGGAATTGTATGCCAGTGACTCACGCCTTGCACTTTACTGACACAGAGAACTAATGGGAAAATATTCCAAAGTGACAGATTTTGGTGCCAAGTCTCTTTTACTGCTGCATCAAACAAGCACAGGAAATGTCACGGCATTTTACATATATATATGTATATATATAAAGCATTTAAATCAATAAAACTTCCGAAGTACATTCAAACCCAACTCAAAGGACAGCAGTCTCAAATCCATAAAAGAAAATGAGATTTATTCTCCCGGCAAGATCACGTCATGATCTTTTCTCTGCGGTCTGCATCTCTAGCAGAAGAACAGCATTGTTAATTTGCTCAATCACATGACTGGATGTAATACAGTTCTTTAACCTTTTAACATTTTGCTGTTCATGTGGAGTACCCGTGTCTTACTTATTGCTCATCAAATTATGCAGGGGACTCAAAGCCCTGATAAGATGTTTTAAATACGTATGCATCAAAAATACATTTCTGTAATCCATGCAGCAGAAAATCATTATCACAGCCTCATATGCATATTTGGATTTGTTCTCTCAGCCTTGGAAGGCAGCACTGAAAGACACAAGCATAGAAGAGCTAGAGAATTTTCCTCAGGTGGCAGCACATAAATCGTCAGTTTCTGATTTACGGATTATATTTTTCCTTCTAGATCTTCATCTGTTTTAATCTTATTTTCCAAAATACAGAGTAATTATATTAACTCCCCTGTGGCCACGCTCTGTTCTGAGTCATTCAGTCTTTGTTTCTCAGCTTGTGAGGAAAGGGAGGGTTCTGGTAGGGGAGATGGTCCTGTGCTCACAATGCTGGATGAGGACACCTGGGTGCTGTTCCTGAAACATCCTGCATGACCTTGGGCAAGTCCCTTGCACTGAAACTTTCAGAAGTGCCTAAAGGCCATTGAGACTCAGTCACTTTTGAAAATGGGACTAAGGCTCCTAAATCACATGGGTGGTGTTGAAAATGTTACCCTAAATCACTCTCTGCCTCAGATCCCCACCTTCTCACACTGGGATAATAATACTTCCTTTGTCTATCATGTTCATTTGAAGTGTAAGCTCTCGGGGCAGGGATTGTCCTGTACTGTCTGCTTAGACATCAGCTAGCACGAAGGGGCCTCAATCTCCTCTATGCCTCTATGCACTAAAGCGGTGGATGGGGAAGACTCAGGGTTTCCTAGCTGGAGACAAAGAACTACATTTTCAAAGACTAGTGATTTTGAGAGCCTATATTTTTGAGTGCCCAACTTGACACAACTTACAGGGGTCTGATTTTGAGAGGGCGGCTCCTCAGCCCTTTCGGAGAAGCAGGCCCCATCAAGGTGTCTCAAACTGGGCCCCAAGAATCACTAGTTAAATTTGAAAATTCAGGCCAAAGCTCTTTACTTCTAAGTCCCCCGTTCCCATCCGGGCTGGGCTGCTCCTGACTTGAACATTGTTCCAATGTGATGGTTGTTCAGAGCAGTGGTTCTCAGCCAGTAGTCCGGGGCCCCCTGAGGGGCCGTGAGCTGGTTTCGGGGGGGCCGCCAATCAGGGCTAGCATTAGACTCGCTGGGGCCCAGGGCAGAAAGTCAAAGCCCCACTGCCTGGGGCTGAAGCCTGGGGCCCTCAGTCCCATCACCAGGGGCCTGAGCCATGTAGCTTTGCAGGGGGCCCCTGTGGCATGGGGCCCCGGGCAATTGCCCTGCTTGCTACCCCCTAACGCCATCCCCGGCTTTTATATGCAGAAAAACAGTTGTTGTGACACAGGTGGGCCCTGGAGTTTTTATAGCCTTTTGGGGGGGGACTTCAGAAAGAAAAAGGTTGAGAACCCCTGGTTTAGTGGCTTCTATGAAATGAGCTGATGAGTCTTGGTCCAGTTGCTACTAGACACATCACAAAAACTCCACCCAAGCACTACATACCGGTGCATGCCATGTGCGATTGGCTATGAAACCTCTGCGATACTGTTGAACCAATGACGTTCCATGGAAATAAATTGTGCTCTGTTGTGCTCAGCGGTGGAACCAGAAACAAACTCAGGTGAAGGATTCTGCTTCCCAGGCTGGTGGAGGCTGAGCGCACAGAGGGAAATGAAACAGGCACAGGCTTCAGAGGATAAAGCTAGGTAGGGCTGTTCATGAGTCTCCTAAAACATCCCTGCTTGATGGTTTGTAGATTGACATAGACAATGGCCTCCAGGGAAGGAGCGGAGGGGAAATTAATTACACTGCCAAAGTCAAACCAGAGCAAAAGTGAGGGGGATAGTGTATGCAAAGCCAAATGGACCTATTTCAAGCTGGAATTTTACAGCAATTAATAGCACCATGCCCTGATAAAGGTTACCTTGTCATAGCTAACAGTATGTGATTTTTTTCCCCCATTACCTATATCTATATTGTTTGTCAGGAATGAACTTTAATAAGCTGATGCTGTCAGAACTCATCACCACGGTGGCTATGTGCATGGTACAGTGGGTACATTGGAAAGATTTGCTTTGATTTTCCTATGCAATACTCAGGACTTTTCCCTTCTCCAATTTGGATCGTGCCTGCCAGCCACGCGAAAAAGCTCAAGGCAGGGCAAGACTCCTGCTCCAACACAGCGGGTGTGAGCATCTTTAGAAAAATGGCACTTTCCTTGTCTTCTTATAGTGATAGTTCAGGCAAGGGAAGGTGACATGGTTCAGAGCAGGGGGTGAACGCCCAGGCACAGGTTCTATTCCCAGCTCTGCTGATGACTTGCTATGAAGCCTTCCGGGAGCCTATTAGGGCCTAATTTTTCATAACTGCAGACATGCAATTAGATGGCCAAAAAATGTTCATACAATTGTGTAAATAGTTTGCGCAGTTACTGTGCTTGAGTGCACCACTAGCCATGTGAGTGTATCAGTTGGGTATGTGAGTGCAAACTAGCCTCACTGTGCACCTGGATATTTGTGTTCATAATTGTGCATGCAAATTAATCAAAATTAGGCCCTCAATCCCTATCTGTCTCAATTTCCCCATCTCTAAAATGGATACATTCTCACCTACCTCACAGGATTGGTTTGAGATTAATTCCATGCTTGTAAAGAGTTCTGAGAATTTTGGCTGGAAGGTACCATAGGCACAGAGATTATCATTAAACTAATCAACTATGCTGTAAGATTTACTCAACTGGCTGGGACTCTGTGCTGTGCCTCCAAGAAGTGCAACTCACCCTGGCCCAGCCCAGGGGATGGCTTTAAGCCATCTATGCACCCTCCAGATTCTGGATCAGTCAGGTTCACAATGGCAGCTAGCATAATTCAGGCAGTTGGTCTATACTACAGCAGCTCTGTAACCCATAGCCAGCCAGAATGGCCACTGGAGCATGCACAGCAGACCCACCCCCAGCCTGTCCCTTTAAGCCTCCTTCACAACCCACACCAGCACCAGTCAGCCCGTGTTTGAGGCAGCAGCATACAGTGGCCCTAGTGAAGGGGAGAATCCCTCCCACCCTCTTTCTTCTCTTGGCATCACGATACCTTTGAGTGGCACTGAACATATCCTGTTGGCAAAAAAGAGTGAAAAATAGCATCTGAAGGGGAAAACATGCTAAGCGTGGATTTTTAGAGCAATTGGCAATAACTGTATGTTTATTTCCATAGGCAAAGCCATCATCTGACATGATTGATAAATTCCAGGGTACTGAACTTACTTAAAAATATTCACGTGGGGAAGGCAATGCAGATTCAATCGCTTCCCTTGTGTGGAAGAAGGCCTCACGTATGAGCCAGAATAGAAAAGTGCAATGGCAGAGTTCATGCTTCCTCCAACGTGCCTCCTTATAAGGCTCTGTCCCACCCTCTAGCAATGATCTTTAGTGACGTCCATCCTGAATTTCCCCTTCCAACTACAGCTGGCTGAACAATGGCTTTTCCGGTTCTCTGGCTGTTCTGAAACATTGAATAAAACTCTTTGTTTCTGGTCAAACTGAAATCCTCCCCTTCCTCCCCCCACCGAGATTTTCAGCAAATCTAAAAACTGAAAAAAAAAATTTTGGCTTTGTCAACACTATTTGGCGAACTCAGCATGAAGGCACAAATAGTTTTGGATGGACCATCGCTGCATTTTTTCAACAAATAACCTACTTGCCAAAAAAAAAATTTGCCCAGCTCTACTTCTAATTAACAGGGTGTAGGGCGAAGAACCATTCACAGAAATCTTCAGACAGACCCAAGGTCACAAGTGCTAATTCTCCCAGATAAGCTTCTGGGCTCAGAAAGTCTGAACACAAACGTTTGCAGTAATGGTTCAGCCCTTTTTCACAACCCCTCAGTATTAGGACCAGTTGTTTCTCTCTGAGTTCAGGTTGCCACCAAGAGGCAGCAAACTGTTGGATCAATCCTAAAAATGTCCCCTTTCTACTGCCTTCCCACTACTCCACATATTCATAGATGGCTGATCCTGCTCTCCGCTGTTCACTTCCCTCTGGGTTAAGGGTGCTCAGCACTTTCTAAGTTTGGAGGCCACTCAGAGACAAAGCTTTATATTAGCTATCTAAATTACAGCAATAGGAAATGACAGGCAAGGGCTGCAGGAAGGACTTTTGCATTGCCACAATAGCACATGTGATAGCAGAAACATCTGGAGGGGGTTATTTATTGTCTCCAATTTCACAATCACTGTACATACAATTACTGTTTGACAAGGACTGGTCACATGACCAACATCTGGAAATGTACTTGGGTCTTCAGAATGAGTACAGCTTCACTGCCATTATTATCAGCTTCTGCTGACAGCAGCAGTAAACTGTAGTTAATAAAGGAAAGCCAGCTTTTATGGGCTAGAAAGACAGTAAATATATGCAAAATGATTTGTTGAATCTAGCAGTGGGGTGCCATAAGAGGCTTCATAAACCAGAGTTAGAGTTTCACATCATTTTTCTAGTCTTGGGCATGGTACAGAATAACTCTCCAGGCACTTCTTGTTGGTACAGTTTGGCCAGTATATACACAACGACAACATCTCTGTCTGCATTTAGTTCACCATCACTACTAACCCTAGAGCTGAACCAATGAGGTGCTTCAGATAGTTGAGTGATGGGCTCAGAATAAAATTTGGACAAATACTCATTTAAATGAATTTGTTTGGGATGTGTTAATGCCCCTTTTGCATTTACTTTCTACAGGCACCTGAGTTTTGAGCAAGATTTTGCTGATAAACATCTACAGAGAGTGGATGAGTATGAGGTTGACAGAAATCAAATTGCAACATTAAAAAGGTTGCAGAGCAGTTTTTAAACTAAGAGATGGGGGAAAGCCAATTGCTGCAGAGGAGCACGTGGATCGGACAGAGACTTCTCTTAGAGGAGAGCCTATAGATAGAGATTCTTTAGGTTTTAGTCAGGAGGAGAGGATGGAAGAGGAAAAAGTATGGGCCAGACCAGACGAGAAACATTCACATAAAAAAGAATCTGACACATCAGAAAAGGGCAGACAAATAAACAGTGACAAGTTTTTAAAGTGTTTGTACACAAATGCTAGAAGTCTAAATAATAAGATGGGTGAACTAGAGCCTTGTGTTAAAGGAGGATATTGATATAATAGGCATCACAAAAACCTGGTGGAGTGGGGACAATCAATGGGACACAATCATTCCGGGGTACAAAATATATTGGAAGAACAGAACGGGGGTGGTGGGGGAAGAAATTGGCACTATATGTAAAGGAAAATGTAGAATCAAATGAAGTAAAAATCTTAAATGAATCCACATGTTCCATAGAATCTCTATGGATAGTAATTCCATGCTCTAATAAGAATATAACAATAGGGATCTATTATCGACCATCTGACCAGGACAGTGACAGTGATAATGAAATGCTAAGGGAGATTAGAGAGGCTATCAAAATAAAGAACTCAGTAATAGTGGAGGATTTCAATTATCCCCATATTGACTGGGTACATGTCACCTCAAGACAAAATGCAGAGACAAAATTTCTTGATACTTTAAATGACTGCTTCTTGGAGCAGCTGGTACAGGAACCCACAAGGGGAGAGGCAATTCTCGATTTAGTCCTGAGTAGAGCGCAGGATCTGGTCCAAGAGGTAACTATAACAGGACTGCTTGGAAATAGTGACCATAATATAATAACATTTAACATTCCTGTGGTGGGAAGAACACCTCAACAGCCCAACACTGTGGCATTTAATTTCAGAAAGGGGAACTATGCAAAAATGAGGAGGTTAGTTAAATAGAAATTAAAAGGTACAGTGACTAGAGTGAAATCCCTGAAAGCTGCATGGACACTTTTCAAAGACACCATAATAGAGGCCCAACTTCAATGTATACCTCAAATTTAAAAAACACAGTAAAACAACTAAAAAAGAGCCACCATGGCTTAACAACCTTGTGAAAGAAGCAGTGAGAGATAAAAAAGGCATCTTTTAAAAAGTGGAAGTCAAATCCTAGTGAGGTAAATAGAACAGAGCATAAACACTGCCATATTAAGTGTAAAAATGTAATAAGAAAAGCCAAAAAGGAGTTTGAAGAACAGCTAGCCAAAAACTCACAAGGTAATAACAAAATGTTTTTTTAAATACATCAGAAGCAGGAAGCCTGCTAAACAACCACTGGGGGCCCCTGGATGATCGAGATACAAAAGGAGCACTTAATGACGATAAAGTAATTGCAGAGAAACTAAATGAATTCTTTGCTTCAGTCTTCACGACTGAGGATGTTAGGGAGATTCCCAAACCTGAGCCATCCTTTGTAGGTGACGAATCTGAGGAATTGTTACAGATTGAAGTGTCACTAGAGGAGGTTTTGGAATTAATTTATAAACTTAACAGTAACAAGTCACCAGGACCAGATGGCATTCACCCAAGAGTTCTGAAAGAACTTAAATGTGATATTGTGGAACTATTAACTATGGTTTGTAACCTGTCTTTTAAATCAGCTTCTGCACCTAATAACTGGAAGATAGCTAATGTAACACCAATATTTAAAAAGGGCTCTAGAGGTGATCCCACCAATTACAGACTGGTCATTATGTCAGTACCAGGCAAATTAGGTGAAACAATAGTCAAGAATAAAATTGTCAGACACATAGAAAAACATAACTTGTTGGGCAAAATTCAACATGGTTTCTGTAAAGGGAAATCATGTCTTACTAATCTATTAGAGTTCTCTGAAGGGGTCAACAAACACGTGGACAACGGGGATCCAGTGGACATAGTGTACTTAGATTTCCAGAAAGCCGTTGACAAGGTCCCTCACCAAAGGCTCTTACGTAAATTAAGTTGTCATGGGATAAGAGGGAAGATCTTTTCGTGGATTGAGAACTGGTTAAAAGACAAGGAACAAAGGGGAGGAATAAATGGTAAATTTTCTGAATTTTCAGAGACAGGTAACTAGTGGTGTTCCCCAAAGGTCAGTCCTAGGACCAATCCTATTCGACGTATTCATAAATGATCTGGAGAAAGGGGTAAGCAGTGAGGTGGCAAAGTTTGCAGATGATACTAAACTGCTCAAAATAGTTAAGACCAAAGCAGACTGTGAAGAACTTCAAAAAGATCTCACAAAACTAAGTGATTGGGCAACAAAATGGCAAATGAAATTTAATGTGGATAAATGTAAAGTAATGCACATTGGAAAAAATAACCCCAACTATAAATACAATATGATGGAGGCTAATTTAGCTACAACTAATCAGGAAAGAGATCTTGGAGTCATCGTTCTCTGAAGACATCCACGCAGTGTGCAGAGGCAGTCAAAAAAGCAAACAGGATGTTAGGAATCATTCAGAAAAGGATAGAGAATAAGATGAAGAATATCTTATTGCCCTTATATAAATCCATGGTATGCCCACATCTTGAGTACTGCGTACAGATGTGGCCTCCTCAAAAAAGATATACTGGCATCAGAAAAAGTTCAGAGAAGGGCAACTAAAATGATTAGGGGGTTGAAACTGGTCCCATATGAGGAGAAATTAAAGAGACTAGGACTTTTCAGCTTGGAAAAGAGGAGACTAAGGGAGGATATGATAGAGGTATATAAAATCATGAGTGGTGTGGGAGAAAGTGAATAAGGAAAAGTTATTTATTTGTTCCCATAATATAAGAACCAGGAGCCACCAAATGAAATTAATGAGGAGCAGGTTTAAAACAAATAAAAGGAAGTTCTTCTTCACACATTGCACAGTCAACCTGTGGAACTCCTTGCCTAAAGAGGTTGTGAAGCCAAGGACTATAACTAGAGAGAACTATATAAAGAGAACTAGATAAATTCATGGAGGTTAAGTCCATTAATGGCTATTAGCCAAGATGGGTAAGGAATGGTGTCCCTAGCCTCCGTTTGTCAGAGGGTGGAGATGGATGGCAGGAGAGAGATCACTTCATCATTACCTCCCTCTGGGACACCTGGCATTGGCCACTGTCAGTAGACAGGATACGGGGCTGGATGGACCTTTGGTCTGACCCAGTATGGCCGTTCTTATGTTCTTATGTAAATTTGCATGCTCAAGTATTCACACCAGAAGTGCTTTTTACTTGTCCAACCAGATAACAGAAACAATACCATGTTATTTACCCAACCAATCACAACTAAACAACTTGAATTTCAAATATTCGCAATTAATCCCTGGAGTAAAAAATTAGAAAAGAGCTTCCTTGAACAAACTCAGATAACAAATGAACTGGAAGAACATGCAATATCTTCTGCCAGCTAATCCCCCAGCAGAAAAAAGAGGCTAAATTCATCACATAAATGATTTGTATGTGCTCAGCTCTGAGCAGATCTTTTCAAATATACTGTTTAGGGTACCAGTGTGGGAACCTTATATAAAACACTGTGACACCCCTAGTGCAGATCAGCTAATATAACAACCTATGGTAAAATGAGGGTTACCCAATGGGAATGCAGTAAATCTGAAGCAAACCTTCTGCAGTGGAAATAGATAGCATTGAATATTAATGTGCCTAACCCCTGGTGTCCAGAAACAGCAAGGCCATTCTCGCGGCTCAGGCTCATCCAGGACTGCAGTCTCAGAACATGGAGCCACAGCACTACCACTGCAGTCCCATCCTGCTTCTGCCAGTAAAAGATGCTCAGCAATGGAACATCTGGCACTGGATACGTGTCACTCTGTTAAAGCAGCCATACCCCACATAGTTAGCAAAAGGAGCACTGTGAAAGCGTTGGCCATAATAGACGTCAATATCATGCAAGAGGAGCAAATAGAACCCATCATTTAGTCCCACCATGAGGAAGGACAGTCCAGTGGCTGGGGCACTAGCCTGAGAGACTGGGGCTCAATTCCCTACTCTGCCTCAGACCGTAGGCCTCTCTTTATCTCAGTTCCCCATCCGTACAATGGGGATAATAAACTCCCCTAACTCCCATGGCTGCTGTGAGGATAAACATGTTAGAGATCATAAGGCACTTGGTTAGTACAGTCATGGGGTGGGGGGTGGGGGCTTATATACCTTAGATAGAGACTCAGGGCAGGTCCATACTCACCGCGCGGGTCGACGCGGTGAGTTCGACTTCTCCGAGTTCGAACTATCGCGTCTAATCAAGACGCAATAGTTCAAACTCCCCGCGCGCTCCGGTCGACTCCGGAACTCCACCACCGTGAACGGCGGTGGCGGAGTCAACCTTGGAGCCGCGGAGTTCGACCCCGCCGCGTCTGGACGGGTAAGTAAGTCGAACTAGGGTACTTCGAGTTCAGCTACGCTATTCGCGTAGCTGAACTTGTGTACCCTAGTTTGACCCCCGCCCTTAGTGTAGACCAGGCCTCACAGTGTACTAATTTCAATTGGTTGCTTCTGGTTAATGCTGGGAATCCATCGATTTCTAGTAGTTTGAACAACAGGCTGTAAGACAGGATTTGTCCATAGACATACATTGAATCACTAGTAGAGCCCTGATGAGGAGCTGGGATTTCCTGACATCTAACTCCCAATTTGTTCTTTTTAGACACGCCGACTCTTATCGTTAACTATATAGACCTCTCAGACTTGGGGGAGTCATTTAAAACAACCCAACTCATTCTATGTTTTCAGTTGAGTCGCTGGGGGCGGGAATATAACCGGCATGTGTGTATTTCATAAGCTGTGGAATATTTTAAGGGCCACCACATGTTTTTGTTCAGAGCCAGGGGGGGCAGGGAAGAGACTGTGCTAAAATGATGCAACGTTTCACTGTAAAATCAGATCCAGAAATCCATGCAAATCATCCTCCTCTCAGCTGTGGTCAGTGGGGGGATGAAATACACAAACCCGGGGACATGTTACTTCGTATGTCTGAGTGTGCTTTACATGGATGCCTGTAATGTGGCTTTGGTGTTTAGTTTGCATGCACTACTGCACATCAGTCCTGCTTTATCTGATAGTGGTGTTCAGATTCTAAAATGCCATGGCTGAGAGAACGCTCTTCATACGACTTTTTTACTGTACAGTAACTACTGTCCTAGATAACATCAATGAACACAGACACAGACTCTGGCGCAGATAGAAGTATATATTCAGCACCTGGTAACTCTGATATTTTGGGCTTTGGGGATCTGATAAGCAACATAAATGTGATTCACTTAAGCTCTTGCAATGTAGCAATTGGGAAATTCCCAGGTTCCAAATTGGGGAGTTGGACATGCATGCAAAGGGATGGATTAAGGGATTGATCCTGCATGGAGCTGAGTTCTCTCAATGCAGCAGACTTCAGGGGGAGTTAGGCACTGAGCACCTCACTGTGCGAGCTCAGCTGTTTGGATGATTGAACCCTATGAGAGATTATAGCTCAGCCAAAGGGCAAGGCAAATGACATTAAAGCAGCCAAAACAATGGTGGGTAACCTACAGACTTGACCCTGTGCCAGCACAGTGGTTTATTTATCTGAACAGGCCGAACAATCACCTGAAGACCTGAGATTTAATCCCACCTTATATTGCTATTAATTCAGTTAAATTGTAATAGGCAGGACTGCCCGTGTATTGAATGAGGTTCATGGTGCTCATCACTGCTATAGACCATCATAGAAAAACACCACACTGAGAGCTGGACTCTCTGTCCAGAAGCTTGGAGATGAGGGCTAAGGTTAGGTCGAGCGTACTGAGAGCAGTGTGTAAGTAACTGTGCAAAATATACATTGCAAGAGTGGAACTTTTTAGTTCCAAATTGTCCGAGCAGGCTCGGCACTCCAAGGACTGTAGTACTCAGCAGAGAAGTAATGCTGAAGTCCTATGGGAAGTGTAGCAGTGATGAACAACCAAAAAGCCGCTTCCCAATGGAAGAGAAATCCACGTTGCCTCTAACACCCGCTGTCCTGAGCATATTCCATTTTGTGGTAGTGGAGTACATTTGTTGTTAACTATACACACAGTAGCAGAGGCCGTCAGAGAAAGCCAGCATCCATATGGCATGTCACATCTAAGGAGACCTCACTGGACTAGCCATGGGATCACCATGGGCATTCCCCAACAGGCCAGTCTTCAATTGCTATTCTCTGGGTAGAGACTTTAGAGATGGGGGCAGAGTTTAAGAATCCAATGGCAGATCCAGATTTGAACTTTGAAGTTGATCCCTATAATGAGCTAACACACTCTGAACACCCAACTACACCTCACGCGGTGAACTTCAGAGGGTTAGAAAACAGTTCTAGATCCAAGGCAACTTCAAAACAGTCAATGGGTATCTGGGCAAGGGGAAGCTATCTGAGATCAAGGGTCCCTTTAATCTAGTAGACAAAGGCATAAGGAGACATAACGGCTGGAAGCTACAGTTAAAAACATTCAAACTGGATATAAGGGTGCAAATCCTTAATAGTGAGGGTAATTGTCCACTGGAACAGCTAACTGAGGAAAGTAGTAAACTCATTGTAACTTGAAGTATCTAAATCAAAACTGTTCACGTCCACAGCAGGGAAGAAGAATTCCCTTCACTGCAGGAATTACTGGATTAAATTCTATGGCCTATCCTATGCAGGAGGTAAGGTCTGATTATAAAAGTGGTCTCATCTAGCCTCAGAATCTTGCAGGTCACCCAGAGAAGAGCAATTGAAGACTGGCCTGTTGGGGAATGCCCATGGTGAATCTTGCAGGTCAGACCCATTCCTAGTTTGTACTGGCTTCCATGGCTCCTCCTTGAGACACTGCTCTAGCTGATGGAAAAGATCTGGAAGCACCTGTGGGAACAAAGGAATGTGAGTGTCCATTCCTGAGTAGAAACAAGGAGCTCTCTTTTGAAGGATTAGACAGACAAAGAACCAAAATTGTTGTTGGGGTAAGTGGGTGGGGAGCCATGGTTGCTAAATTCCTCCTTGCTCAGAGCACAAATGCACATAGGGGCAGTCCCCGCCCTGCCAGGGAAACAAAATAATCCCATGAGATCTGAAAGAAAGCAAGACCAATTCCTGCACAAAATGACTCTGGCTAGCAGAATTCCTCAGCAGTACTTGGAAAACATTCAGAACTGTCTGACTTCCACAGTACTGTTTGCCAACATACCAAAACCAATGGCCCAACTCCCTGGCCAAAGAACAACCAAGTTGCTTCTGCCATCACCAGCAGAGGGCACACTGAGTAGGAAGCAGCTATGAGATCTATAACATTGGAAAGGGACTGCACTGTATTAGTAATGAAAGATGAGGCTGGGCCATCAACACCCACACAGTGGAAGACTCAGATCTGTTTTCAAGGCCAAATTTCATGACAGCACAAATTCTTTCAAGACCCATTAGGCAGGAGGAGTCTGTTGTTATTTCAAGGATCTCTTTGGGCTGCTCCTGTGAAAGCTTCATTGGCTTGGCAATGACTCACTAAATTATTTAATCTTTCTTACTCACTTCATAAAGAAAGGAATGAGGCAGCTGACTTATTTTTTTCTCTTTTAATTTGGTAGGTGTCGTTCCCTCTCTCTCCTCCCCACCCCCATCCCCGACAATCACAATAGCATGGTTCTTGAGTGCATCAATTTCTGCTTGATCAAGTGCAACCAGGTGCTGTATCACCATTCAGTGTGTGACATCAATGGGGAAATGCAACCGGGAGCATGAAATCCTTTACTCAGTAGATGAGTCATTTGCTGTTATTTCGGATAGGATCAAAATGTGAGCTGATGAGATGTTGTGATAACTTTATAAGCTGCAATTTTTTTTCGCCTTAGAAGATTTTCAAAGTATTTGCAGGAAGTGACTGAGGGGTGCTTAAGTCAGATGACTATAGCACCCTTGCATGTTTCATTTTATGACGTCCCAAGAATTGATATCCGTCTCTTGGCTCCAGGCCTATTGCACTGCACTCATGTCTGTGCATCCACCTCCAGAGTTGTTGATTTGTCATAAACTGAGAGCAGTTGTTATCCACTGTAATAGCATTCACAAGTGTTTATTGTGAACAAAGCAATATTGACCCAAAATTTTATGTTATGGCTTGTAATATGTGGCTGGTACGTTTGCAGTTTTCTGCATGCAATCACTTGCGTATGCAAATAATCAGATTTACATGTGCGAAAAATTTTCAAAAGCAGGAGCCTAACATAAGTCTCCTAAGTAGAGCTGGGTGATATTTTTTGTCCAAAATGTTTTTTCGGGGTGCAAAATGCAGATTCAGCACCACCAAAACATAGTGCCAATTCATGTCAGTTGTGCCAAATTGTTCATGTTGAATTTTGTTTTTACTTCTCAAATCACCAAAAATAAAAAAAAATAAAAATCATTTTCAGTTTGACCCAAAACACTTTTTTTCAGCATTGCCAGTGAACAAAATAATCCACTCTTCACACAGCTCTACACCTAAGTCCTTTATAGGCATTTAAATAAGTGGCCTGATTTTCAAAAGTGCTGAGCACTCAGCATTTCCAATGCAAAATGGAGAACTGGATTTCATATCCCTCTGCTAAAGTGTGAAGGTGATCAGACCTGGAAGCTTTGTTCAGCTTAGCACAGAAATCGGGGCAGCTGTGAGATTTTAATCCAGATCCAGGTTAAGATTCCAAACTCCCACTCACCAAAGTTTAGGGGTGTTTCTTCCAGAGTTTTGGTTTAGCCTTTCTCTAATATATAGATGCACAAACATAGCATAGGGACCTATGCTAAGGGCTGGTCTTCACTAGAAAACTAGATCAGCTCCACAACGGTCACTAAGGCGTGTGAAAGATCCACACCTCTGAGCAATGTAGATAAGCCAAGCTGAGTCCTTGTGTAAACAGTGCTAAGTCGACAGAAGAATTCTTCCATTAACCTAGCTACTGCCTCTTGGGGATGTAGATTACCTACGCCAATCGGAGAACCCCTCCTCATCTAAAACTTTAGACAATTGGCTAAGTGAAACCAGTAGGTGGCCTATTCTCCTTTCCCAGGATCATCAGGCATATTGTAAGTTACTACCAGACAAGATGGACCAGTGGTATGATCTGGTGTGGCCAGAGGCAGGGTATTGTACACTGGTCTGTTCCCACATGGCAGCTCCTATGATTAAGGCTACGTTTTAGTCATGGGTATTTTTAGTAAAAGTCACGGACAGGTCATGGGCAGTAAACAAAAATTCACAGCCCGTGACCTATCCATGATTTGTACTATATACCGCTGACTAAAACTTGTGGGGGGCAACCCAGGAGTGCTGCAAGTACTGGGGGGGCAACCTGGGGGGTGCCGCAGGTGCTCAGGGCAGCACAAGGGTGCCAGGGGTGCTCGTGGGGGGAGCAGCCTAGGGTACCATGGGTGCTGTGGGGGGAGCAGCCAGGGACCCCCACTGGTGCTTGGGTGGGCAGGCTGGAAGTGGCACGTAGCCCAGGATCCCCGCTGGTGCTGGGGGGGTGAGCAGTGGCGCATGGCCCAGGGTTGCCGGGGCTGGCAGGCTCCCTATCTGGCTCCGCGTGCTGCCTCCGCCCTGAGCACCGGCTCCGCACTCCCATTGGCCAGGAGCCATGGCCAATGGGAGCTGCAGGGGCAGTGCCTGCGGGCAGAGGCAGCATGCCGCACCATCTGGTAGGAGCTGAGGGAGGGGGATGTCACCGCTTCCGGGGAGCCCCCCGAGGTAAGCACCACCCAGAGCCCTCACCCCCTCCCACATTCCGTCCCCTGCCCTGGGCCCCCTCCCACACCCAAACTCCTGCTGCTGCTGTGGTTGGGGGGCGTGGTGGCCCGAGACTGCGCCAGCAGCAATCGGTGTGGCTGGCCCAGGGGCTGCCTGAGTTGCTCAGGCGGCCCCCGGGCCAGCCGCACCAGGCACTGCAGAAGCCACGGAGATTCTGGAAAGTCTCAGAATCCAAGACCTCCATGAAAAACACGCAGCCTTACCTATGATCCATCCTATTCAGAGGTGAACTCCTTGCTGTGAATATTCCTCCCTGGTTTCCTCCTTTCTCCTCTCTCAAGTGGATTACAACCTCATAGACTGGGCTGCCTGTCCTAACATCTCTTTGCTTAAGAGCTATATTAGGTAATCTAAGCTATATAAGAACTAGGTATTATTCATTATTATTATAATGCAGTTTGTCTCATCTTGCTTGCTGTAACTATGGCCCTTTAATAATGTATCTTGTTCTCCACTGGCAGTGACGCCATGCATTTCTCTGTTACAGATGTTGTGGGATATCTATTATGAATGAGCTTCCAAGAGCTCAGATACTTAATTTGTATCTACCGTGGTTATTGATGATTAAAATCCTCTTGTCTTTGCAGTGTTACTTGTTCAGATATTAAGTGAAAACGCTTCCCATCCGATTATGTTAAGCCATGATACACAATGCAATTCCAAGGAAACTGCTGAGAAATAATTTGAATGTGGCCACATCTAGACACAGAGAGACACACAGACAGAAGACAGACAGAGAGAGAAATATATATTTACACACACGTACAGCGGCAAGAACTATAACTAAAATTTATATAACTAAAATTTACAAACAAACAAACAAACAAACCTGTTATACACTACAACTGCTTCATGAATTTATAACATATGGCGGCAAAGCACTATAAAAACTGTAAACTATAAAGAGGGTTACACAGTTCCGTTCATTTATCAAGTTACAATGAGTAATTTGTGCACCAGGCAGGAAAAAGAAAACCCACACAGTTGGAGAGTGCATATGTATTTCTGAGGTTCACAGTAGAGAGCCTTTTATAAAGCATACACATGATTTGAATTCCAAATTGAAAGCACTGAGCAGCAATATGCAGGGTAATATTATTATAATGGTGCATCCAGAGCTTAGAAAGGAGTGATTGGAGCCTAGATCAGTTCAGGATGGGAGGACTTCAAAAGGGTCATAGGTTCAGTTCAGTGATGCATGAGTTTGGAAGCTGATGTGAACTAGTTTGACCCTTGAGTCTGCAAATAAAAAATCTCTCTCAACAGACTCTTCAGTACTGTGGGTCACTGTGAAGGAAGCGGGGGTGGGGGGTCTTGTGGTTAAGACACAGCCCTGAGAGACAGAAGACCTGGAATCTATTTCCAGCTCTGCAAGTGACTTGCTGCATGACCTAAGACAAGTCATTTCATCCCTCTGTGTCCCCAGTCTCCCAGCTGTACAATGAAGACAATAATACTGAGTCACTGCACAGGTCAGTGGGGAGACTCCAATTATGAATGGTGTGATGAGGTATACAAATCCCACACCGGACGACATGGGTTGAAGAGCTCATATGGACTCATAAGGTTCTGCCCTGTCGCACCTGTAAGAAATGTCAGGATTGGAGGGAGGAGCTTAAGAGGGAGACCCCAGCTCGGTTGATGCTAGACCAGAGAGGACTGGCGAGTAGATTTCAGCACTCAGCTCCTGAAGAGAGGGTTGGCTGAAGGCAGGAGCTCCCCAGCCAAAGGAAAGGGAGTGCCAGACGCTGACTGACCTCAAGAGGAGGCCATTCCCCACAATTACTGGTGATTTCAGTTTATTTGGGGTCATTCCCCTTGTTTTTGTTTGGCTGACTACACCGGAAGGGGAGAGACTTTGAAGTGACCTGGCCAGAGGGCCAAGTCAGAGGAAGATGCAGACCACTGCAGGCCCAGAGCAACCATGGGCAGGAGGTACCCGCCAGGCTATCCTATGCTTGGCCACAAGGATGCGCTAACAGTGAGTCAAACCCTTCACAATAGCTTGTGATGAGTTTTATACTTTAATCCCTGTATTAAGTACAGATGATATAAAAGGCAATTGTGAATTAAAGGACTATATTTCTGCTGAGGGATTCTGGCCAGTTTAGCCTCTGTCATGATTTATTATAAAATCACCAGGAACCTCTGGATGGAAATACAGCTCCAAATTCACAATAGCCTGTTTCTGATTTGACTTTTTTTTTATTTCTTTATTTATTGGAATGCATGTTTCTGAAGCATATAACACCAGCATTGTGCTATATCTAGGAAACAGATTATTTTTCCCAGTAGGGAAAGCAAATGCATAATCTTTGTCTCCACCACCATGTCCCAGAGCAAATGGTTCAGATCTTTTTGTTTCAGCAAATGCCTTGTGGAACACTCGAGCTGGGTTTAGACCCTAGGGTCATTGCTAAGCAGTTTCTCTTTCATCCCCTTTAGCATCAGCAGACGCAGCTTGAAACGTGTGTACAAGGCACTGCTTTACAGCATCCCGTATTCACCAGCACCTTGGAGACTCCAGTTCATTGAAAGTAATAAAACCAGATCATCAAAAAGAATTCTTTTGAACAGGCTTTGGGCTCTGCTGTGCTACTCAGTTACGGATATTCATCTTCCTGGAAACTGCTGTTTGATACAGCACAGCAGCATGAAAGCACCAGCCGCCTCCCTGGTGCATTAACCTCTCAAGTGTTGAAATCACACTCCTTGAATAGCAAAATATCTATCATTTTATAATTGCTTTAGGGTGAAGCAGACCTCATTCTTCAGGACATAAGCACATTGCACATGGGTCAAGGGAATCCCCACCCCCACCCCACTCCAGGAATGCAGCCTTACGTGATTGCCCATGCGCAAAACTGGAGGAGAGATCCAGCTGAAGCATCCAACCTTGGCAACAGCTAGAGACAGGATCCCAAAGGGGATGGAACATTCGTCCTTTCCCCTAAGGTGACTCCCAGGGTTGCCATGTGTATAGGAACTGGCCCAAACTGAAACTATTGATGCTGATGGCCCTGATGCTGGGGGTTCGGATGAAAAGGGACTTAAAGCCAAACCAGCTCAGGTGTGGATTTGACAGAACAAAACCCTGACTTCTTGTTTGTTTCCCCCCAAATTCAAACCATCCCTTTCTCTGTCTGCCTCTATTAGAAAGAGAGATGGATCCAAACTGGAACTACAGGCCTGATTCTTGGATCCCCAAGCCTCCTCTGCTCTGCTCTGGCAGCACAGTGCGGCAGCATAGCCAGTTTATTTGCAAAATACTTTTCCCCGGTCCCCAGATCTCCCAGCCACAAAATTCTCCCTTCAGATTCCAGAAAGCTCTAGCCAAAACAAAGGTCAGAGAAGAGAACTTTGCCCTCGCTTACCTCCTACCTATGGCATGCCACTTCCCTTGTGATCCGCAAGGGTATAACAACACATGGTGCCATGACCTGCAAGACAAATTCCCACAGGTGGCACCTAAAGAATAAATGGACAGAGGAGAATCCATGCTCTTGCAGGAGAGAGAGAGGAAGTGAGGAAGAGATAGCTTTGCTTTCAGATAGCTAAGGAACTGGTTGCAGACCCCGCTTTCACTAGTCAGGATATGAGCTACATGGGGCAAGAGTTTAGACAAGGGCTTATGTTGAAGTGACCCCTTCTAATGCTATTTACCTGCTCCTGTGCTTGGTCCCTTACGGTTTCATGCCTGTTTTCCCTGAAGAGTCCATACTGTCACAGGAGCGGCAGCTGGATTCTTTTTCAGATCACGTATCAACAGCATCATCAGCTATGTTCCGATTCCACAACATTCACTAACAATGACGCTATTAGAAACAGACGGAACATGCCTGAACGTTCAGATCAGTTGAGAGACGATCAATATGGACTCCCCTGAGGTCATTGTACAGTCACTCTACTGGCTCTGACTAGAAAAGTAGATGGAGCAGTAGGTACCTAAACACAACAGCCAGTGTTGATCGTACCTGTTAATGTTTGAAAGTTATCAGTAGGGACATTTAAGGAGGAAAACAGGGAGGTGTCTTTTATTCTTATTGAAGTCCATTGGACTAGGATAGGTTTTTGGAAGGACAGAGTGAAAAAAATGGATCAAAATTGTCTAATAATTAAATCTGAAGATCAATGCCTAGAGGGCATCTCCTGGTGTGTGTATGAGTACATAGAGGTGTGTATATCTATGCACATGTATGTGTGTACATACATCTCTCCACATGTGTGTCTGTGGGCATGATTTTTTCTTTGTCTATGTCCATTTGTTTTGCATCTGCACATGAGTGTGTGTGTCTGTATTCATGTGATTTGCATCTGCGTTCAAATGTATGTGTGGGTGTGAATGCATGTACCTAGGCCTGCGTGTCACTACACAAGCATGTCTGTATTTGTGATTGTACACATCCCAAACATTTAAAAGGGCATCGAGGAGGACTGGTTTGTTTGCAAAGAGCCAAAGCTAGAGGGGTACTCTATAGAACAGCTCATAAGCTATTGCAGTGTTAGCTGAGAAAGCAATGTCTCTTTATAAAGCCTCATATAAGCTCTACATCAAAAACAGTACAAAACAACTCGAAACCTCCAGGCTACTGTGGGATTATACAGTGGGTGAAATACTTTATCCAGCCTTAAAAGCTGTCTTTGACTTTCTGCCTGGGGCCACTTAGACAGCCCAGACTACCAACTATATAACACAAAAGTTGAGCTTGCAGCCATATCTATGAAGGCAAAATGTGGAGGTCCAAGTTCTCTCCTAAGAGAGGGGCTGATGGGATTATATTAAACTCCTCATTTGCTATCAGAATGGTTCAACAGAGAATTAGCACTAATGCAGGCTGCTGTTAGGATAGATCTGTTGTTTGGTAGCAGAAGAAGAAAGAAAACCAAGAATCTCAGGACTCCTATGACCAAGTCAATATAAGGGCATTGGGAGTTGCCATCATGCATCAAATGCCTGGACACAAGAGGACTACTCCTTAATAATAAAGGACCCAGGAACTCTTTCCTTATTTCCAATAAAGTCTTTGAATGAAACCACAAGTAGATTTTTCTGTTTTAGCCATTTCAGACATACCATTCTCAGGCTCTAATTATTGTTTCTGGTTAGCCAGTTAAGCTTCTAATGGGATCTCCTGTTGGACATTATCTCTGAGACACACTGGGGCTGAAAGAATATGGGTAGCCTGTTACCTAGCCAATATATACAAAGCATCAGTCATTTTCCTGCCGTGGAGAGCCAAGAAGTGAGTTATCTATATGCAAAAACTCATCCAAAGCACCATGTAGTCATCAACTCACAATGAGCTGTTTACGCCTTCCATCCCAGCGTGGTGATTGACCCAGCCAGTCCCGCATGACTCAACTGTATTGGCCTGTACGTTTGGCCTTACACATGGGCACTCTTGCCTGCCAATCTCCTTCCCTGTCTCCTTCATTCTCATCTGGGAACCAAGAGAGATGGCTCAGGTGTCCAGGGAGGGTGAGGCGGCCTCAGTTAGCCTGTCAGCAGTTTAACCAAGTGACAAGACCCAGAGGTGAATCCAAAGCTTACAGCACAACTCATTCCAGCTTTCCCTGGCCAAACAGCTGCGTGCATCAATGGGAGAAAATGTCTTCCATGGACCTTGGCATCCAAAAGCCTTCTGTCAAGATTAGAAATGTTCACAGGGGGAGCAGCTGGGGATTTTTTAAAGTGAGGGATAGTTTTGATCCAGGTCCTATTTGATGTAAATTACTAAAGCTGGGTGGCATCCAGTGGGAAAGGTGGAGTGCTATATAGCACTGCATGGAAAAAGGGGCTTTTGGCTTTAGCTTTTTCTTTGTGGACTATAATGATAACATGTGGCTTATTTGCCATTAGCTTGGGGCCGCATGAAGGCAGATGGATTAGACAGCATCTTTTTGCTAATGGCTGCAGTGAAGGCAGTTCAGCAACATCTTCCTTTCCTTATGTATTTATATGGGTCCCATTACTGTACTATCTGGGTACCTCACAATGTATTGTGAGACAGGGCAGTGCTATGATCCCCCATTACACAGATGGGGAACTGAGGCACAGAGAAACGAGGTGACTTACCCAAGCTCACACAGGGAGGCTGTGACAAAGCAGGGAATTGAACCCACAGCTCAGTCCTAGGCTAACCTCCTAACCATTCCACCACTGCAGTCGTGTAAAGGTTTCCCTTTGCAACGACATCCTTGGCCCTCACACCACCATGCTTTGGAGGCCAATTATTTTTATTATTATAGGAGATGCACAAAAATTGGAGTCTAGCTACTGCTCCCTACTGGGTGGCAGATTAACGGTCACCATGTAACATACTAGCTGATGTGTACATGTCATCGGCGGTGTCTCCTGGGCAGAATCGAAACTTGTCAAAGTGTTTGTGATCATGGTGCCCTCTAGTGGCTGGGGACTTGCAAAGACAATAAGGCTTAACACTGCTACTGACAGGCAATGGAGATTCTCCGGTAGCCTATGCGTTATTGCTGGAGCTGAGATTCCTGTATTTGCTTCACTGTGCATGTGTATGTGTGCAGAGCAAGGAATTGACCACTATGGTGTCTCTGTTCTTGTGACCTGGGATTCACTGTAACCACTGAGACAGCTAATATGTTTGTGTTAACATAAGCAGGGGCAGCTTCATTGTCAGTCAAAGCAAAAGACATGAGTTGGGAACTCAAACCTGAGAGAAAGAATTAGGGGAAGAAAATTCATTAATTTCCTCTGTGCAATGAGCGTGTGCATTCCACTCACTTTTTTAAAATGACATTTTACCTGCTATTAGGTTACCAGGAGCATCTTCAGCACAACCCTCCCACCCCCACAACCACTTCCTGCAAGAGCAAAATTTAAATTTAAGCTACTAAAGTCGGATCTTTCTGAAGCAAAGAGAATCTTTAGAAATGGATTTTTTTAAAGGTCATTTTGAACTGTATGTGAGCACACAGGGAGACCCAGGACCCAGGTCACTCAGCTAAATAATGCGACCAACAATCATGGTCACTGTTACTAGGATAAGCTCATCATTTACTTGAAAAGGGTGGGGAGGGGAGAGATTCTCTCTCTCTTTCCTTCTTTTTTGGAGACTTCAGTGTTGTTTGTTTTTGTGGGTGCCTCTGCATTTCCTGTTTCCAGCTGGGGCCAGAAGGAGAAGTGCTGAAATTATGTTGAAAACAGCAAGGGGCACAGTCCTGGTAAGACATCCAACACTTGGCCAGAACTAGGAAGAACTGGAATTCTCTGTTCTTGTCAGATCGAGACCAGTTTAACAGACTCTACGAGTTTATACATGACCTGATCCAGCGGAGCTCTTAAACACGTGCTCAGCTTTGAGTAGGCCCCTTGACTTCAGTGAGACCATGCATGGGTTTAAAGTTAAATACATGTTTAAGTGCTTTGTTGGACTGGGGTCACTGTTCAGAGAAGGTTCAGAGATGCATGATGCTTATCTCACCAGACCTCCCAACCATTTGAGATTCTCCCATCACTGTACTGAGGCCTCCATTAACTATTTTAATGAAGCTCTCCTAACAGTAAAGGACAGCAAGGGGAGATGGCTTTGTGGTCTAAGCCTCTGGTCTCAATTAATAGACTTCCTAAAACCACAGGTTTGGTTCCCTGCAGAAACAAATCCATTCTTCTAAGGAAAATAAACTGGGTTTCATGCAGCTTACTGTCTGGTGATAGATACTATGGCAACTGGAGTGTTATAAATACCTTAGGTTATTTGTGAGGGAGGTCCTTCTGATGAGATCTTAAACCACAACTATGCTTGTTGAACAAAGACATTAAAAAAGCCTATAACACATTTTCTATGACTAGGAATTTGCTGCAGTGTCCTCAACCATAATGTCACCTCCCACCCCATTACTGTGCAGTGCACAATGTGCCAATAGGTTGCTCCCCCACCACAGCGCCAGCTGCATTTCCATGCATACATATCTAATATGGGATCCTTCAGGTTTAAAAATGCTATATACCAGTGACTCTCAAACATTTTTACTGGTGACCTCTTTCACATAGCAAGCCTCTGAGTGCGACTACCCTTATAAATTAAAAACACTTTTTAATATATTTAACACCATTATGAATGCTGGAGGCAAAGCGGGGCTTGGGGTAAAGGTTGACAGCTCACGACCCCCCATGTAATAACCTCGTGACCCCCTCAGGGGTCCCAACCTCCAGTTTGAGAATCCCTGCTATATACAGTAATTGATAAAACATTACATTAGTATAGGTAGCCAGCCTGCTTTATGCTATCTGTGTTCTATGATCCCCTTTTAATGAGGCTGCCTTTGAGAACTATACATAATAGAAAAAGAAACTGATGGTAGCACTTTCCTATTACTATAAAAATTAATGCAGCCAAGCCATTACAGCATAAAGAAGACTGCTTTTTAAACTCTGAAACCCTTATGTTTGGTGGAAGTGCTTTTAATTTTCCATTATTTTGTTCTATGGGCACTAGAATGAGCCCAGCTTCCACCCATGCAGCATAATTTGGTCAACATTCCCCTAAAACCTAACAATACACTGCCCTCTACTGCATTTTTCTCTGACATGTTAAAAAGGAAAAGGAAAAGAAAATCTTCCCCTACTTTGCTGCCTATCCATGGGCTCAAACTGAAATAAGCAGATGGTTTGTTAGCTCTCATCAATGACTCAGTAACATCCAAGAGAAAACACTTTTGCCAGAGAGGAGTCAAAATAACAAAACGGATTCTGTACAAGGGACAGTAAAAGCAATTGCAAAACCAATTATGTAACGTTAATAGCTAGTTACTATGGTGCCTTTGTGTGGGGGGGGGATTCTCCCCAGTTTAAGGCTACAAAACATTGCATGGGGCCATGTGCACAAAACCCAGCATGAGACAAAAATACATGAACTTGCAGTGCACTCTAAACTTTGTCTGCCTGAGGGCCACACTGGCTACCTGCTCGGACCCCCAGCCCATGCCTAATTTGCATAAAATGGAGTAGATGACAGCCATCCTCACCTTATGATAGAGGTACAGCCTGGGGAGAATTCAGGTCACAACATTCAGTGCTTCCTCCTGATTGAGGTGCTAGAGCATGGCATGCTGGGACCAGCAGTCCCTTTGGACCATTGTTAAAGAGAAGATGGACAAAAGGTCCCATTGTAGAATGCTGTGGGCTTCATTTGGCCCACAAGTTGCACTCTGACTCCCCTTGCCCCAGGCTGCTTGCATTTGATTCTGCATGACTGAAATCAGAAAGTGCATTTGGTTAGATTTAGATTTTTAGATTTGGTCTCACTGTAGAGCACTTAGATTCATCTTGATAGATGATGAATAAAATAAACTAAAGAGATTATGAGAAACCCTCACGGAGATGGGATGTGCTTCTGAACATGCAGGCCCAAGAAGTACGGCCGGTTTCCAGGAGGCAGCACCCCCTTTGCTTTGGAGATGCATCAGGATAATTAATTCAAATTGCACCCAAGCAATAGAGTTCAGCTCTTGAGCTGGATTGCAAACACCTCAACATGCAGGGCTGTTTGGATTTGGATTTTTAGTTTAGCCCACTAGAGGAGTGGAGGACCAGGTACAAACTCTGGATCAGAGCCTGGGTCAGATCCCAAACTCTAAAATTTCACGGAGTCAGTATTGCCAACCACAAACGTACAAAAATCATGTCAGCCTCCACAGAATCATGAGATGGGCCTGAAAATCATGAGATTTGTTAAAATATTGGGTTCTCTGTATTTGCCATTTGGGTGTTATGCCTTTAAGGGTTCGTGTCTTCATGTTTTTCTCTGCAACCAGGAGGGCTAGAAACTTACTTTTCTAAATAATGAAATTGAGATTCTCAAATAATCTCCTGACTCCAGAAGCTGGAGTTTGAAGAAAAAAAAACAAATACTGTAAGCATCATGATAAAATGGTGAGAGTTGGTGACACTTCTATCTGAGGTTTGTGATAATTAACAGGGCCGGTCAAAGCAGTTCAGAATAAATGAACCTTCACTCAAACTTGAACTGTGAAACCTTTCTGAGTTTTGAGAAAGTTCAAGTAATGTCATTTCCCACCCTCCCCACTATTTCCCATTTTTTTTGTGCTTCTTCTGCATTCCTCAGTTTTGGCTGGGCCTGGAAGTGCCAAATAACCACAAGAAAGGCTGATCTTGTGGGATTGCCACCCTGAAGCAGGAGGTACTGGCAACCTCATGAGCAAACCTGTTCTTACTGGAGATCCAACCCCACTTGGCAGACTTGAGAGATTCACAAAAACATCCAGAATTTGGGGTGCTTATCCAAACCCCTGATCCTTTGAACTTTTACCCATCACTACTGAGCAATTCATTTAACTCAACTGGGGAAAATCACAGAATGATGGCCTTCTTTGGTGTCTGTGATTCGCACTCCTGGGCCTTTGGCCTGTTTAGCAGCCAGCACTGTGTGAATAAGTAGCAGCTGGAGAAGGATGTATCCCACTCTCTTTACCAAGGGTTCTGTGAAGTCCGCCTGTTGGGCCACAGAACTCCAAGAGAACCAAGCTGCAGAGGGTGCAGAAGTTGGGTGGGAATATAAATCCATGAGACAATCTCTCTTTGATACAGTTTTCCAAGGGATGAAAAGTTGAGAGAACCCCTGCTCTGTACAGAATAGCATTTAATTGCCTAAAGGAAAAGCCATGTAAATACACTTTAAGAGACAAGCTGCTAATAAATCTGTTACAAAAGACAATGTATAAATCTGTGCTTTTGAATTCATGAGCCGGCCCTCCCCGCTGTGCATTCTTGTGCTGCTGCTGGATAAAATAAATTGGTCTAGCTACAGGAACGGCAGGAAATGTGAATATTCCCTTCCCTGTAATATTGACCTTTGATGCTACTGACCTTCTCTCCCTCCAGTTGAGTGGCACAGTCACTGAGGACAGATGAAGAAATTCACTGAAAGCAAGCAATGCAACTGGGAGTAGAACCCAGGGCCGTGACTGCTGCATTGCTAGTGTGTCTGAGCTACCTCACCATGACTGACTGGAATAAAAAAAACCACTCCTGGGAAATGTGCAGAATCTGACTTCTTAAAGGAACTAGGATTGCTTAGAACTATAGCCAAATTCCCATATTTCTAAAAGATTAAAGACCTTTCTATTCTTTTTTTTCTTTTCTTTTTTTAAGAAGCCCTTGTAAGAAACTTAGCATAGGAAGGTGACTTTGGGGTGTAGAAGATGGACACAATATAGTTTTTATAACACAGACAAGTTAGGGACTGATCCTGAGAAGTGCTGAGCACCTACAGCTTCTGTTGACTTCAGCAGGAATTGTAGATTTCATCATCTATCAAGATTAAGCCCTAAGGCCCAGATCCTCAAAGTTATCTAGGCACCTAGCCCCCAGGCTGCTAAATACCCTGAAGATCTAGGTCCCAACCCCTTATTCTGCAAAAGAATCCATGCAAGTGGGTTCTTAGACCCAGATGGAATCCCCTGGACTTGTGTGGAACTTCCCATGGGCATAAGAGTCCACACATTTTGCCTTATGCCTTGATTTCTGGCAATCCCTTTGCTTTGCAGGATTGGGCACTTAGACTGTCACCATCTGAGGGAGGAGTCCTGCCAAGTTGTAAATTATTATGATAAAATAATAAAACATATGCAGAGTTGTAAGTGTACATGCTGCTGTAATGGGGCATACAAACCCCACATTGGCATGAAAGGGGCTTAGGTGATGCTTTGGGCTAGGGTAGTCCCACCCCTCCACATCTGCATCTGCATCAGGACTGGAGGAAGAGTTAAAAGGAGGGAACTCCACTCAGAAGAGGGGTAAGGGCAACCCCGAGAAGAGAACTGGCTCCCAAGCTACTGGAGGGAGAGCTGACAGCAAAGACAGCCCCTGCCCTTGCAGAAAGGAGAACACAGACCCTCTGGGGCTCAAGGGAAAAAAAGACTGAGACTTATACTGGAGACCCAGTGAACTCTGGGGTACACTGTGATACTGCCAAGGCCCCTCTGGAGTAAAAGAGGCCAGTATCTTCACAGAAGCCACTTACAGGTTCTCTTTCTTTTCCTTTATGCTTTGATTTAATCTGTTGGTGACTTTTTGTTTCGTTCACCTAGGGCCCTGAGAGGGGAAGAAACTGCCAGAAGGCCTTGGACTGAGGGTTGAGCACCCATCCTGCTAAACTGACAGGCCCTGAAGCACCCGTGGGAGTGGGGCAATCAGATGTGCATGCCTGTGATCCCCACATAGCTCCTGAAGGGGGCACTCTGCCAAGCACAGGTTCATGACAGCTGCCCTACACACACAGAAAGAGATGCATTCCCTGAGCCAAAGAGCTAACAATTAAAACATGGAGCATCTGTAAAGCACCATGCGCACTTCTGGCATGGTATGATTTCATTGTTAAAGAGACACTAGTCAGATCATTTAGACCTACAACGTGACCGGCTTCCATACTGTAATATTTGGGAGGCATATTCCACTTTGAGGGCCAAATATTGAAACACAGGCAGAGACATTATGTCTGCAGAAAAGTGCAAGTACATCTACTCCTCATCTGCATGCACGGGACCCATTCTGGATGTACTGCACGAAGGTAAGTTTTGTGTGTGCAATGCATGCACTTGTGTTGTTGACAGATGCAGCTTAGGTGCTGCCATTTGAAAAGGATCCCTAAATCTTTTTTTTTTCTCTTTTGTCACATCACTTAAAAAAAACCAACAGCATCTCTTGGTAACTCTTGAGCTTCCCCTACTCCCTGCTCAGCAACAATTAACTCGCAAGCCCTCTCTCCACAGCTGTGATGCTGTCCAGGCTCTACCAGATGGAAAGTTGAACTTTTTCAATTGTGTATACGATTATGTTGCCATCTAGTGGTCAAAGGCTCACAGAGTTGATAAACCCTAGTACTACTACAGCTAGAGAGATTATTGTTAATATATATTATTTACAGAGCAGCACAGATGCATGTGAAGGTGAAAGCAAATACTGATTAGCTCCTGCCTTAGAGTAAATCATCTTCTATGTTTAAATAAACTCTGGAAGGCACTCAGATACCATAGTGGGGGTTAAGAATTTACGCAGAATAGAACAGAATTTAAATTAGATATAATCCAAATGAAGAGATGGCAATGAACAATGGGTGACAGAGGGAGTAAAGAGAACAGTGACCGCACAGGAAAAACTGTCATCAATTTCTCATTTTAAAATAAATGTATATTAATAGAGAAAATGGAGGCAGATCCTCCTTTAGTTCCAGTGGGAGGGGCCTATAATTTTGGAGCACAAACTCCTGAATTCTCTCTCTCTCTCTCTCTGCTTATGACCCTAAAGTCTACACATTATATTGTGATTTGCCAGTGGAATGAGGAAGTATCTTTCAAACAATAAAACCATGTTTGTTTTCAAACAACCCGGTTCCAGTTGGCAAAGTTCTGGGAATTCTAGAAGCAATGTCAGATGGCGGAATGTGATTTAATTACACACCAATGCTCTTGTATTTCCAAGAAGCTGCCACTCAGGTACCCACTCAGTCAGCATGTGTATATTGTTCAGGTCACCCACCTGCAAGGCAGTGCAGAACCTAACTACTTTAAGCTACCTGCCTGGCCCTTCACCCACACACATCCAGCCAAATCCTGCTCAATTCATCCATGCGTTTCCAGTGTCATCACATAAGTTAGAGACTAAGATTTGGCTGAGAGTTGTCAATTATTTTACCAGCAGAGTGTTTTGAATTGACTTTTTAGTATAAACTACTGTTTGATTTTGGTGGAAGGACAACCTGTGGAGTCCCATTTGCAAAACCTAACCCTGGCCTGAAGGTTATTATTTATTATCATTGTACTGTGGTAGTGCCTTGGAGGTGCTGATCAGGATCAAGGCTTATCATGGTAGAATAGCTGTACGGTATGTATGCTGTAGCTCCCTCTAGTGGCTGATGTTTATGCATCTGCTACAACATCCATCGGGTTAGTTCTTTTGCTCAAGTGATAGAGGCTCAGGCTTTTAATGCTAAAAGTTCTGGGCTCAAAACGCTGGTGTTGGCCAAGTTTGGGCCAGCTACACAAACACAGAGTAAAAGATTGGCACTGTATTTCCCTCAAACCTTTTTGGTCTGCAGATATTTTCCCCTTATAGCCCTGAACCAACGCACCACCACTCCCATGTAACTCTTGCTCTTACTCGTTAGATTGAGCCACTACCTTCTGGCAAATCTAACAGCAATGTGTTGTTCAATAAATTAGTCAAAAGACAGTGCTCATCCCCCAGAGCTTTCCATAATGCACCTCATCTTCCCTGGGCTGCAGAGTAAGAGTCAATTGTCTGGGTTTCCTGGGTGGGTACAGTTGCAAGATTGAACCCAGCCCTCATGATCAGCGCTGGATTACCCAATAGGCAGACTAAGCACATGCTTAGGGCACCAGCAAAGCAGGGGGCACCCAAAAAATGAGGGTTTTTTTGAAAAAAATTGATATTTGATCTTTCAAAAAAAGCATCGAAGTAGTCATCATGGGAAAAATCAGAACTTTGTTAGACTTCCTTACACTCCACTACACATTCTTCCCCCGTTTTTCTGTTCTCTTTTTATTACTTATCCCCACCTAAACCAGGGGGGCTCCTACTAACGTAGATCGAAATAATGCGAGGAAATCAGATCCTGTCATGTATTGCAATAAATTTATGTTTTATTATTGATATATTCTTCTGAGTTATATGTACTTGATTTTTTTCTTATATATATATTATATATATACACATAAAAATAGTGTACGTTGTGTAATTTGTTTTTCTTTTTTTTAAGTTCAGATAACTGAGATAAGGGGCAGGATGAAATGTAACCTACTGAGTGGAGCACAGAAACGAAAACTGGCGGAAGAAAAGAAACAAAAAACTAGTGAAATTTTCCAAAATCTTCCAAAGCTGACATCATTTTTCAAAGCGAATCCATCAGAAGCAACATCCTCTCTCAGTAGCACAGACATTGTTCAAAAACCTGTAGCTGTTTTAGAGACTGACCCTTCTTCTATTGGTGAAACAAACACCATTCCAGAACATGTGGATGTGTCAGAGACTGTAACTGATCATCCTATCCTGGTGGTAAAACAGACATTGTTCTAGAAGGTGTGGATGTGTCAGAGACTGAACCTGCTCATGCTGTAAATAATAGGAGAAAAGATCCTGGTATGTGTGTTGATTTCAGTACCGATGATGTAGCTTACTGGATAGATCGTGGACCAAATGACTGTCAACACCACACTGGGCCATTTGAGAAATCATGTCGGACTTTTACCAATGGAAAACAAACAAGATATTGTCCACAAAAAATATTTTTGGCATGAAAGCAAATGGTGAGAAATACACTCGAGAATGGCTACTGTATTCACCATCAACAGGGTCAGTGTATTGTTTTGTTTGCAAACTTTTTGCATATAAACCTTCAACATCCCGGTTTGCTGCAGATGGATTTAGTCACTGGCGGAATACTGTTTTAATTGAACAACATGAAAATAGCACTACTGATAGCAATTCAATGTTGATATATTTAAATCGAAGACAGGGCTTTGGATTGACACAAAAATTGGAAGAACAAATTAAAGGGGAGCATGAATACTGGCAACATGTCTTGCAGCGTGTTATAGCTGTTATTCAAACATTAGCTGAACGTGGTCTGCCTTTCCAGGGATCAAATGACATATTTGGATCATTGCAGAATGGAAATTTCTTGGGATTGTTGGAGCTTGTGGCTCAGTTTGACCCATTTTTAGCAGGCCATATCTCAAAATATGGGAATGCTGGCAAAGGTAACCCATCATACTTATCCAAGACAATATGTGATGAACTCATTGGTCTAATGAGTGACAAAGTTCGTTCAGCTATTGTGGATGAAATAAGTACTGCTGGGTACTTCAGTTTATCTGTCAACTCTACACCTGATCTTTCACATATTGATCAATTGAGTATTGTACTAAGATATGTGTCGCCCACAGATGGAAAACCAGTTGAACGATTTATAACATTCCTCAATTTGAAAAGCCACACTGGTGAAGAAATGGCAAATCAAGTACTGCATTATCTGTGCTAAGTTTGCAAAATAGATTTCTCAAAATGCAGAGGTCAATCTTATGACAATGCTGCCAACATGTCAGGGCGTTATCAAGGAATGCAGAAGAAGCTTTTAGAACAGAACAAATATGCCATATTCATACACACTCTCTTAATCTTGTTGGCCTCAGTGCTGTTGATTGTTGTCTGGTGGCAGTAAGGTTTTTCTCAACAATCCAGTTACTTTATACATTTTTCTCTGCCTCAACACACCAATGGGCAGTTCTTAAAACATATTTGGGCAATGATCATGTGTTGAAATCTCTTTCTAATACTTGCTGGGAGGCACATGCAGTGGCAACAAGTGCAATTCTGGAGTCCTACGCAAAGATTGTGGATGCATTAGAAAGTATAGCTGAAGAGCAATCACAAAGGGCAGAAACTATACGAGAGGCAGAAAACATTGCAAACAAGCTGCAAGAACTAGAGTTTGTATTCATGTTGACCACGTGGAATGAAATTTTACAACATTTTACCACACTGGTCAAGCTCTCCAAGAAAAAGAATTGGATTTGAAAACACGTGCAGACATCTGTCAATCATTAGCAGATCACTTACACACTTTGAGGAATGATTTCAAAATATTTTGAAGACATCTTGTCTGATACTAACTACAAAGAAGCCCAGTCCCACAAGCGAATCAGGAAAAATCAAGCAAATGATGGTAGTGCAACAGAACAGCATTGAATCCTAGAGACAAATTTCACGTATCTACTTACTATGCTATAATTAATACATTTGAAGCTCATATGAAGAGGAGAGGTGAAGTGTACAAAGAAGTATCAAGTAGATTTTCTTTTCTAAATGATATGGAGTTATCTGAGGAACAATATTCACAAGGTTCCCAAAAGCTAGTTGACTCATACCCTGTTGACTTGAACATGAATCTCTGTGGAGAAGTACGGCAGTTCCACTGTTATATGCTTGCAAAGTTTAATGAAACAGTAAAAATGAAATTCAGTCACATTGATCTTCATGACACAAATATTGAAAGATGGAATACGTGTATTTCCAAATGTAGAGATCGCACTACATATTTTTCTAACATTGATGATTACTAACTGTTCTGCAGAATGCTTTTTCTCAGCTGAAAAGAATCAAAAACCCTCAGAGAACAACGTGTCAGGATAGACTTGACTCACTTTCCCTATTGTGTATGGAAGAGGACATGCTTTGTCGAGTCAGCTTCGATGAACGTATCCAGAATTTTTCAATCAGAAAATCTAGAAAGAAGCTATTTTAATTTCAGCATACATGTAAGTTTTGTGTCATTTCAAAAAATAAAATTTTATTTTACGGTATAGTATTGTTTTTATTTTGAATTACATATGGGGGGGACACCATAATCTTTTCAGTGCTTAGGGCCTCTAAAGGTCTTAATCCGGCCCTGCTCATGATGCGTATTCACAGCAAGCGCTGGCAGTTTTAGGCAACAGAACAATGTTGTGTCTTCATGGCAATCCCACTCAGTGAATTAGTGGAGCTAAGGTACAGAGTGTTGCATGTAACTCCATGGAGCCAAAGTTTGTCAGGTGATAGTGAGATCCCTGGCATGTAACTCTAAAGTGTAAGTTAGAATTCATTTCATGGCCCAAATAATATAGCTGTGCATATATTTCTTGAAGCAATGCTGGGTAAAATAGTGCATAGTATGTATGCACTGTGCACAATGTACAGACAATAAGTATTTATTTCTTAGCTCATCATACCATGGATGTCTCTATAAAATGCTGTACTTCTGTAAAAATACATATCATTAATAAAGCCCAGTGCAAAAATTAACTAATTCATCAGTGCAACACTCCAAGTAAATATTACCTCCATTTCACTGGTAGCAAAACAGAAGTGGAGTTTAAGAAATGTTCACAATGCCACATAAGAAGTCAGTGACAGAACTTAGGAGCTCCTGGCTTCTGACTCCAAGATGAAATCCACGAGACACTGCTCTCTCTGCACAATCCCTATATGTATCCATCTTGGAAATACAAAACAGCCATTACAAAGAATACTACTGTAGTTAGATAGTCAGTTTCCCACCCCAAAACACCATCAATAAGCTTCTGTTAAATTGAGCATTAATAAATATATATTGTACTGCATCCTAAAGGTGACCAAACTTTGATTTTAGGAAGCAGAAGATGGGGACTAGTTCCTGAGATCAGGACACTTGAGCAAAGTATGACTTGTCCGATTCTGCAGACAGACAGCTGATCATAACTGCTACTCTGGGACATGGGAGAGAGATGGTCTCCCAGGCTCCTCGGTTGCAGGCCATTTTGGGCTATAGAGATAACAAATGTTGTTTGAGACACCATCAACCTCTTGAGTTGTCTTTAAAAATAGCCCCAAATAAAGAGTATTGTATCTAATCCAATCTATCTAGTATCAATATCATGCTCACCATGTTATTAAATCAGTCTACCCTCTAGGTGTCAGTTACAGATGACTGTGATGAGTACATCTTGTCCTGTCTGTAAATTGTGTGTTTTTATTACAGATAGTCTTGAGCTGCAACCTTCGGGGCCAGTTTCAAACTTTCGCAAGGTTCAGGGGTGTTTGGATCCAACCTTGCCTAAAATTTTCAGGCAGAACTTGATGTGCTTTATTGGGAAGCACATACATCACTTTTATACATTGTCGTAATGGTGGTAGAATGAGAAAGTATAGGTTCTGACACTGAGGCCATTTGGCAATTACCTCCCGCTCTTTAACCTCTTTTAAAACACTAGTGGCTATATTTGGTCCTGGCTTCTGTCCCTAGGTAACTGGTGCAAATACAGTATACTACACTGGCATATACTCATACTACTAGGGCTGACCTTAAGGACTCTCAAAATATTCAACTAGGTGGACGACATGCTCAGAGAAGTGAATGTCCCTGGGTTTGACTCCACATAGGACCCTAGCTCGTAGCCTTTCTTGACTTGGGGTACCAGAAGCTTTGAGTGTCAGCCCTGAAGACAATTTCAGTGAGTTCAGTGCCGTTGACAGGAACTGGATTGACAGCCTGGGAGACTCAAGTCTGCTTATCCATAGAACAGGTACAGAACTGGAAGCAGTAAGTAAATTTCTTCCACGTTGCCCTGCTGATGTGTCTCAACCTCATTCAGGGGTCCCTCTCTAGTGGAGAGAGGGGGGAGTTCAGACTTCATGATTTTTTCAGTCTCTGATGTGTCTGGTAATCACCATTAATTACATGCATTCCCTCCAAGCCCTGTCACACCCTGTCCATAGCCTAACCCTTCCCTACGTACTGATCCCTGGGCCTGCGGAGAGTGGGTACGGAGCAGGCAGACCCTTTGCCTCTGTAGAGTGAAATCTAGGTCCCATCTGACATATATCCTTTTAAAGTACCTGTATACCAAAGCCAGCTAAGCCTGTCCCTGTCTGGGGAGCTCTGCTTGTTAGCTGAGGAGCTCTCCTTCCCATCTCATCAGCGTATGGAGGTTCAGTCCTATGCCAAAGTCTCTCAGGGCTTGTCTACACTACTGCTTAAGTTGATATAAGCCCTCACAGTCTGAAAGCCTTTCAAATCCCAGCCCAGTGCCTAGCTTGGAGTGCACGGTTATTATGCAAATCACTCGCTGTCGCAGCCAGTGATAATTTACTTAATGGTGCCAAAATCTGTGAACTTGCCTAAAGGCTTTTGACATCATTTGCCCCGAACATTAGTCAATAAATTCTGGGATGGAGGCAATTTGCATGTCACCCAAATGACTAGATATCAAATTAGACGGGCTCCAGAATGGTGTTCTCCTTTCATCATTAATCTTGACAAAGGGGGGGGGGGGCAAGTCCCTGGATAGGGACCTGAGCTGTGTCCTTACATGTGATTGATTGAAGTGGCAATCTAAGGTTGGCAGTTATCATCCATTTTGAAGAAGGCACCAACTTTCTATTTCCGCCTTCAGCTCCAAAGCTACAGTGTGATTTGAGGGGACTTGGGGGCTGATCACACATAACAGCAAATATAGTTTGTTTTCCTGTGAAATGTTAATGCTAAAAATCCCATGTGCCCTATTCCCCTCCTACAGGACTGGCAACGTCCACAGAAATCAATTAGGGTTATTGGCACACTTGTGTGGCAGGAGAATAGGGCCCCAGGGATTTTTATACTGTTCTGGACCAGCTCCTGTTGTTGAGAGATACAAGCTTTTGAGCTTACAGAGACTGGAAAACGTACTCAGAGTGCCAATAAAAGATATTACCTCACCCACCTTGTCTCTAATATCCCGGGATCAACCCAACTACAAAAACCCTTTCTTATTCACTGTCTTTTGGGAAACTCTCTGTTCTGTCCCAGCCCTGTTACACCACTCTGATAGCATGAAGGGAACAGAAATTATCATTTTTATTACTGTAGTGCCTAGGAGCCCTAGTCAGGTCCCCATTGTGCTAGGTGCTGTACAAACCCAGAAGAAAATGTCATATTCCGGAATATCCCTGGCTGTCAGGAGCTATGGGCCTGAGTTTCCTCAGCTGAACCTGGGGCTAGCTGGCCTCAGGCCAATTAATGAGCCCAGCTGAGCTGCTGCAGAATCACCTGATTGGCCAGCCTGCCCAATTGGCTGCAAGGTGCCTACAAGTCTGCATTTAAGCTTGACAGCAAAGGGTTCCTGGTTACTCAGTACTTATAGCCTATATCTGCCTTGTTCTAGTCTGCTCCAGCCCTGTGCCCTTGTTTGGTTTGTGACTCCAGCTCTGACCCTTGGCTTTGACTCCATATTCCCATCTGCTGGGCCAGGCAATCTAATAACAATCTCTGCTAGTAAAATCAGGTTACATTAGTCTCTTTTAGAAAGAGGGGAAAAAAACTTAAAGAGAGGAGCCAAACAGTTAATTCTGGATAGTTGTGAAGAAAGGTATGGTGGATAGTTTTAGTACCTGAACCTTGTATCAAAAACCCACAGGTTTCAGGGATTGTATCAGTCTGTGTTCATAGCTAACTTGAAATGGAGAGTGCATGAGAGTCAGCAAAACTTAAACTAAAGGATGTTTTTTTCTTTGTGATGTGGCTAGAAACATTCTCAATCTAGGACTCTTCCATTATTAAGACTAAAATAAAAGTAATAGTAGACAAATCCCAGTTTTCAAGGCTCCTGGAACAGCAATGATATATACTTATGGTCAAAGAGAAATAAAATCACTCTCATCAGATGTCTCCCATTAGGTCCATTTCCATCACTGGTGGGATTCTGCTCCTGCGATTATTTTTTAACATTCTTAAATAAGAGTAACGATGGCCTTCTGCTTAAAGCATGGGACTGACTCCTGGGAGGCCTTGGGCAAGTCACTTCACCCCTCTCTGTGCCTCAGTGTCCCCATCTGCAAAATGGGGATAATATCTATCACACAGGGATGTTACGAGGCTTGATGCATTCATAGCTGCAAAGTGTTATCAATATTTATATAAAATTATCAATATACCCAATGGTGGGCAGTTGGTGAATGTGCTAAGCAAATAATAGCAACTGCCCCAAAGAGCTTATAACTTAAAAGCACAAGTGGGCACCATAAAGAAAAATGCAGAAGGCCCAATCCTGCTTCAAATTAAGACAACAGCTAAACTACTTGTGGGTGCAAAATCAGACTGACAGTGTATTGCCTATGATCCATGAGCTTTATACCTTTGGTGCTTCAAGGAACAGGAGGGAGGGCACTTAGCAGACACTGCTTGGGGACTGTTCTAAGTGTAAGAGTAGAATGAATGATGCTCAGAGGCATGCGTGAGTAAAAGGAAGAGTCAGAAGACAATCCTGGATGGAAAATAAGGATCAGAAGAGATATTGGAAATAGAAGAAGCTCTCTAGGGCCTAGTAGAATCTTTTTTCTAGGATCCAAGAAAAATAATTGATAATTATTGGAAACCTCTCCACATACAAACAAGATTCAAGCAAGACATACCAATGCAGTTTTGGGCTGAGCATGCGGAGGCATCAGATCAGTCTGGAGGGAGGAAACAGCCCCTACTTTTTCATCTTGGCCAATGATGTGTCCTCCATTACTCCAGAAGAGACTGCAGATAGGGGTGTAAGCAGTTTGGAAGCAGAAGTATTATTTAAGGTGGTGGGATGAAGACAGTGGTGAGGCTTGCTCCTTCCCATTTTCCAACTTTGACTTCAAGTTAAATTGTCATTCTCTTTAAATATGAATGGGAACCAAGAGAGTCAGCAATAAAGAAATCCCAGTCATGGGGCTCTCCCCACCAAAACACAAGTCACCTTTCCATTTCCTGAGCTCTTTGCCTGTTGAGGGAAGATGTGGGTTCTTGAGATTATTTTGGGGTATTGCCACTTATCAGAAAACTATCCACCAAAGGGAAGGAAATAACCAGACCCTGCACTGAGTGCTTCCTGCTGTTCTAGGGTCATCAGATTTTACTCATAGCAACACAGGAATTGCTATGATTCTTGAAGAGACCAATAGTCAATTTAGTTGAGTCTGGGATCCTGTGCCCAACAGTGCTTCAGGGTAGGATGTAACTACTCTGCCTCTTTGTGCACCTAATTATGCAATACTATCCACAAAAGAGAAGGGGAATTTCTTCCTGAGTCCAGCTGGAAATCAATTTATGCCCTGAATAATGAATATTGATAGCACTGGTAATTATATTCTAGCTCTCTCATGTATCTTCAAATTGCTATTCTTATTCAGAGCAATGTTTAATCCTTGTTTGAAACTTAGTGGAGCCTCCCAGCTCTGCCCTGACTCAGTTACACAGCAATACTGATAGAACAAAGAATGATAAGTTTAAAAAAAAAAAAGCAACACTCCACCACTGAACTATCAGTGCCAGAATTAGGCAAAAAACCAATCTACCTGAAGTTGTAGCCATGAAGAATGAAATGGTTTTTGAATGATCCATCATCTTAATTTATCAATAACATAGGACAAAGTATATAATATTTAGGACAGTTGTTTTCAAACTTTTCCTTACAGCAACCCCATGCTACAACAGAAATATGTTTCAGAATATTCCTCCCATAAATTTTAGGATCTCTCCCCATCAAGTCATAACACGTAGGAAGGTGTTTGATACACCTCGGTGGGGGAGAGGGTGGTCATAATTTGCAGGTTGAAATCCCATGATTAACAATTTAGGGGAGTTACTTTGAGCCTATCTTCATATACCCTCAGAGTTATGTGTGCAAGTCTTTTATTCCCATTTTCCAAATGATAGATTAAAGGTAACAGTGATATGCAAAGATTTTTTCAAGTTAGGTTTACACCCTATTTTGCTTTGTTATGATGTATAAAGAGAACCTGAAAGGTTTCTTTGGGAGGGAATGTATTTTCCTGTCTGTTTTTTACTTTAGAGAGACAAGGTGGGTGAGGTAATATCTTTTATTGGACCAACTTCTGTTGGTACGAAAGAAAGCTTGTCTCTCCCACCAGCAGAAGTTGGTCCAATAAAAGATATTGCCTCACCCACCTTGTCTTTCTAATATCCTGGGACCAACACAGCTATAACAACACTGTTTTTACTTTATCAGGAATGTCAAGTCTGGTCTTTTCTGCATTTGCTGGAGGACTTCTTAGAAGTCTCAGATGTGTGTTGTGAGCTCTCACATCTTAATTGCAGAGACATGTGGGGGTATATATCTTTAACAATGATGTCCTTTATCCCAAGTGTTCATTTCGCATTAGAGTCAAATGAATGCTAACAAATATTATAAATGTGTAAACAGTCTTGGCAAATACCTTCCTCTCTCAATGTTCAGTTATCACTTGCTTGATTTTTATTAGCTTTCATTAGTTTTCCAGTTTGCCACAAAGTCTTCCAGGGTAAATAAGACCTGAATTCCTTATACAGAAAACAAGTGGGGGAGGGAGGGGACCAAAAACTTGTTTTCCCAAAAAACCTTTCAGGCCTTCTTTACACATCCTAAATAAACCCATTTCCCCCCTCTATGGGTCATCTTTAAGCAACTTGACTAATACCACAGAGTAATAGAGTTCCTGGCTCCAAGCCTTCAGCTTGTTCTATCAGACTCCCTATCCATTATGTAACAACTTAAAAAATGATTTCACAACTTTTGCCTGAGCACAAGAGTGTTTTTACAGGATTTGGCTGTTTTAATATGTTTTTTATGTAAGGGACTTTGAAACACACATCTTGTATATAGGGTGACCAGATGTCCCGATTGTATAGGGACAGTCCTGATATTTGGGAATTTTTCTTATATAGGCACCTATTACCCTCCACCCCCATCCCGATTTTTCACTCTTTATATCTGGTCACCCTACTTGTATACAAGCTGTTTTCTTCAATCCATATGCAGGATTTGTCCATTTCCCATTACTTTCACTCTCCCTCAGGCCCAATCTTTTTAATGAATCACAGCGACCACACACAAAGACTGCGCTGTTAGAATCTGTCCTGTAGATGGCAGCTTCTCCCAATTTTCTCACTCTGTGGGATTCATAAGCGAGGTATCTTTACAGCTCACTATTTATAGGGTCTTTTAGACATTATCTGTAGCTAGGTATCTAGGGGTAAAGTTGCAGCTTGGCAATCTGTAACAGCAATGAGATAATTTTGCAGTTGGTTGCTAAAAAGAAAAGAAAAAAAGCAGAAATGGTGTGGGTGTTAAATATGTAGCCACTTCCCTGGGTGGAGAGTAGGCAGCTTCAAATGGTGCCTAAGAAGCAAAGGCCCAGTCACCTGAACATTTACCCCTTATTGTTCATTATTCTTTTTTATGTAGCTCCTTTTTTTTTTAACCAAAACCCCATTATTCCTATTTTACAGATGGGAAGCTAGAGGAACACAGAAGTGATGAGTTTGCACCAGGAGTAAGTGTCACAGACAGGAAAAGCAGCAAAGAATCCTGTGGCACCTTATAGACTAACAGACGTTTTGCAGCATGAGCTTTCGTGGGTGAATACTTGCATCCGAAGAAGTGGGTATTCACCCACGAAAGCTCATGCTGCAAAACGTCTGTTAGTCTATAAGGTGCCACAGGATTCTTTGCTGCTTCTACAGAACCAGACTAACGGCTACTCCTCTGATACTTGACAGACAGGAAAAGCGCCCAAGGGGTCCTTCCTCTCTGGTTCAAACCACTAGAGCCCATTCCCTTCGCAGAGCTGGGATTGGAACTCACCAGCCCCAAGGATGGAAGCTACAATATTTCCAGGAGACGGCACCACCCAAACAACTAGAGAAGCCTTCTGCGCATGCTCTCCCTTCTTGGGCCGTCCCAAGTTTTTCTAGCGGGAGAGGCGGAGCTGATGTCGGACTCTCCCTCCTAGGCTCCCACCCCGGCCTCATCCCGAGTAGACTCGTCCAGCCTCCTTCTTCCTCCCTCCCCCACCCCGCCCTCTCCGGAAGGAAAGAGGCGGGGCTAAGGGGCAATTAAGCACCGGTTTCTGCGCGTGTCGCCTGATGCGAGGAGAGCGCGCGCCGCTGCCTCTCAGTCGCCCTCCTCTTGCCATGCCGCCCCCGGGCCAGGTCCAGCTGCCGGACTGGGATGCGCTGCGGCTCCGCGTCCGGACTCTGATCGGCGCCCACCGGGTCGCGATCTTCAGCAAGAGCTACTGCCCCTATTGCAACAAGGTACGGTACGGTACGGTACGGCCCGGCCCGGGGGGGGGGGGGCGCCTGGGGCGGGCCTTGCCGCCCAGCCCGCGCACGCGAGCCGCGGCAAGAGGCCTCCCGCCGATAGCTGCCCCTGAGGGGGTCGCTCTCTGCCGCTCGGGCCCGGGATGGGCCCTAACCACCAGTCCTGGCGCGGGCGGGCGGGCTCCCTCAGTGTGACCTGAGGCGGGCTCCAGGCCCGGTGCAGCGGGCTGGGGCTGAGGGTTTGCGCTGAGCTCCCCACGCCTTCCCCTGCGTGTGGCCGGGAGGGTGGGGGCAGCTGTCTGTCCCTCTCTGAGGGCAGGTGCCCGTCACAGGCTGCCAGTCAACCAGCCTCTCTCCAGAGCGCTGACCTGGCGCCAGCCAGAACCGGCGTCCCGCCAACGGCCGAACGGGAGCTCGCGCTTCTTGCTCACTTCCGCCCACTGGGGCTCAGCTAACGCAAGTGCCACCCAGTGCACTAGTTCGTGTATGACGCCAATCTTAAAGCCACTATTCAAGGTCGTCAGATTCGTGGGTTGTTTGTGGGCTTGTTTTTTTTTCTTCCTTTTTTTTTTTTTTGGTTGTGTTCCTCAAATTTGCAAGCAGAGGGCATCTCTTTAGTAACCAATCTGGGTGAAGCTAAACTCTCACCTCTGGCACCGAGCTTGAACTTCCTATCGCCTCTGAGCTGTTGGAAAGGCTGATTTATCACTGACTTGCTTTTATGTTGTTGAATGGTAATTCTGTATTGTGTCAATGTCCTCAGTGTTATGATAAACAAAAAGGTTGCTGAGCATTGCAGGGGTCAGAAAAGGATTTTTATTATGGTAATACTTACCTATGTCTTTCTAGGTCTGGTCTGCTTAGCTAGCTGACAAAGCTAAGCTTGAACTGCATAACCAAAGCAGCTTAAGAAAACAACAAACCTGCAAGGCCTTCCCTATGCATTGTAAACAATTGCCTGTCAAATTCTAACTGCAGAAACTTGGTGCAGATTTATGCACATCTTGATTGATTCTCAAATACTTTTTGAATTGACACTTAAAAGTGAAACATTTTTAAAACTTGAAAATCTTATGTGGTGATGGAGCTATGGAGGAAGTTAGAATATTAGGCTGTAACTTCTAGTAGCATTTTTCTAACTGAATTTTACATTGAAATTGTTTTCTTGGTAATCATCCCTGTGGCTTCATACTCCGCACTTGGATCTCCGTGTGTGTAAACAGTGTGATACAATAGAGTCTTGTAATATTACTGTAGAAAGAATCCCAATGATCATGGTTTTTGTTCTAGTTGACATAAAATTACATTTAGACCATAATTCAGGTCCAAGGAAACATGTCAGAAATGTAGTAGGTACTTCAGATAAAAACATCATCTTGAGTCCTGAAAATACTATCATCTGTTGGTAAGCTTTATTTAGACTTTCAAAAATCTTTCTAATAGTCTATTTACAGAATTTTGAGCAAGTGAAGTGATGATAGGGTGGTAGATGAAATCTCTTTATATTTTAAATATATATATCTATATACCCACACACACACACACACTGTATATAGCAAAGTTGTTCTAGAGAAGATTCTTTTTCTTGGTGAGAGTGTATTGGAAATACCCACTAAGGGCCTGGTCTACACTGGGGAGGATTGACCTAAGATATGCAACTTCAGCTGTGAGAATAGCACAGCTGAAGTCAATGCATCTTAGGTTGACTTACCTCACGGCTCGGGGTCGACTGCCTTCGCTCCCCCGTCGACTCTGCTTCTGCCTCTCACTGTGGTGAAGTACAGGAGTCAATGACAGAGCGATCAGGGATCGATTTATTGCATCTGCACTAGAGGTGATAAATCAACTCCTGATCGATCACTACCCACCGATTTGGTGGGTAGTTTAGACATACCCCAAGAGAGGAATCCAACAGTTGGTGGTCATCTGCCTCGCTTTGTCTACTACTTAGCAGTTCTTTTTGGTCTGTCAACAGTTGCAATGCTAGTTGTAAAGTGTTGGCAGCCTTTTTTGCAATGTATTGGAGTCCAGTTAGATGGTGTTGTCATGGGTGGTTTGTTTGTTTTTTAAGACTCTTTTCTACCTTGCCACTTCACCCGTTGCTTGTGCTGCACGAGCTATTCCAGTTGAGGGGAAATGGTTACAAATCAGGGCTGAGTTAATCACATTTAACTTGTGTGATTAACAATATTAATCGTGATTAATCAGTTTTAGTCACACTGTTAAACAATAGAATACCAATTGAAATTTATTACATATTTTTGGGAGTTTTTCTGCATTTTCCAATATATGGATTTCAATTACAACACAGAATACTAAGTGTACAGTGCTCACTTTATATATTTTGATTAAATATTTGTACTGTAAAAATAAGCAAAGGAATAGTATTTTTTCAATTCACCTCATATAAGTACTCTTTATCATGAAAGTGCAATTTACAAATGTAGATTTTTTTTTGTTACATATCTGCACTCAAAAGCAAAACATAAAACTTTAGAGCCTACATGTCCACTCAGTCCTACTTCTTGCTCAGCCAATCGCTCAGACAAGTTTGTTTACATTTGCAGGAGATAATGCTGCCCACTTATTACTTACAGTGTCACCTGAAAGTGAGAACAGGCATTTGCATGGCACTTTTTTAGCTGGGATTGCAAGGTATTTACATTCATATGCCCCTTCATGTTTTGGCCACCATTCCAGAGGACATGCTTCCAGGCTGCTGATTATTTAAAAAAAAAAGTGTTAATTAAATGTGTGACTGTCTCCTGCTCTGTTTTACCCATGTTCTGTCATATTTCATGTTATAGCAGTCTCGGATGATGACCCAGCACATGTTCTTCTTCTTTTTAAGAACACTTTTACTGCAGATTTGACAAAACACAAAAGGTTCCAATGTGAGATTTCTAAAGATAGCAACAGCACTTGACCCAAGGTTTAAGAATCTGAAGTGCCTTCCAAAATCCGAGTGGAACAAGGTGTGGAGCATGCTTTCAGAAGTCTTAAAAGAGCAACACTCTGATGCAAAAACTACAGAGCCCAAACCACCAAAAAAAAGAAAATCAAGCTTCTGCTGGTGGCATATGACTCAGATGATGAAAATGAACATTGGTCTGCACTGCTTTGGATTTGTTCTCGAGCAGAACTTGTCATCAGTGTGGATGCATGTCCTCTGAAAACAAACTTGACTGGCTAATCAAGAAGTAAGACTGAGTGGACTTGTAGGCTCTAAAGTTTTGCATTGTTGTTTTTGAGTGCAGTTATTTTTTTTGTACATAATTCAACTTTCATTATAGAGAGATTGCACTACAGTACTTGTGTGAGGTGAATTGAAAAAATACTATCTCTTGGTTTTTACAGTGCAAATGTTGTTGTTGTTGTAATAGAAATCAATGTATTTGAAAATGTAGAAAAAATCCAAACCTATTTAAATGGTATTCTATTATTAACAGCACAACTAAGTGCACAACTAATAGTGATTAATTTTTTTACTTGCTTGACAGCCCTACTACAAATTTGTGTTGAGTCAGTCTAGAACTCTGTTGCTGATTAGTGTTTGTTCCTGTGCTGCTGAGGCAGAGCTTCTCTTGTAGGTAGGGCTTTTGGCTCCATGGAAACAGCCAGCTCTTGGGAGTGCTATATTTACTGTCCCAGAAGGAGAGAGAGCAAGTATTGCTGCAGGTAGACTGGGGAGCAATGTTGACTCTTATCTTAGTGGGGGAAGAGAAGAAGGAACATGAATGGAGCTGGATTAAGGGATAGGTGGTAAATCTGGAGCAAGGAAAGATGCTTGAGGAAATTATTTAATGGAATAAGGGTCTCTAATGTGTGTTCCTCTTGGGCAGAGGAAGAAGGGGAAGAGGGAGGCAGAGGATGGAGAGAGTATGTTGAAAGAGAACAAATGAGGTCAAGAAAATGCATCTTCTAAAAGCCAAAGAGATAACAGGAGATTAGATGATAGCAGGAATAAGAAACCATGACCCATTGCAGGGGAAAGTCCTTAATGGTAAGATGAGAAGGAAGGTGGTACAGTGCATGAATGGAGTTGTCAGAATTTGACTTTCTTGCAGTTACTGACAGTCAGGAATAACTTGCATGTATTTTAAATTCTTGCCACCATGGAGAAATAGATACTGGATGAGATGGAAAAACTTATAAATGCTAGCAGTCTCTACACTGACATGTAAAAGCAACTTCATACACAAAATAACCACAAGTTCACATGACTGCTGATTATACTAGTCTTATGATATGCCCTTAGCTAGTATATTATGCATCCATAAAAATGCATAATGATATGTCAGGCCAGTTCAATTTAGATTGTTACAAAATGCTAATTGACTTATGAAACAGCAGACCTGGGACACTGCTTATTAGCTAACCTAACTCCACCTTGTGGGGTTTAAAGTAGCTAAACAGGTTGAAGTAATGAGAGCATATGCTGCCAGGAAAAGTTTTTAAAAGTGCATTGTCATACCATAGTGCCTTTGTACCAAGTTACTTTCCACAGGAAACTTAGTGTTAGGTAACTCACTAATAATGTTTGTCCTCTAGCTGTTAGTTTCCTTTGTAAGAATTGTTTCAGAGTAGAAGGTGTGTTAGTCTGTATCCACAAAAAGAACAGGAGTACTCCTGGCACCTTAGAGACTAAGGGTAGGTCTACACTTACCTGCCGGGTCAACGGGCGGCGTTCGACTTCTCGGCGTTCGAACTATCGTGTCTAATGTAGACGCGATAGTTCGAACTCCGGACGCGCTCCTGTCGACTCCGGAACTCCACCGGAGCGAGTGGCAGTGGCAGAGTCGACGGGGGAGCCGCGGACTTCGTTCCTGCGGCATCTGGACGGGTGAGTAGCCCGAACTAAGGTACTTCGACTTCAGCTACGCTATTCGCGTAGCTGAAGTCGCGTACCTTAGTTCGACGACACCCCCCCCCCTTAGTGTAGACCAGGCCTAACAAATTTATTTGAGCATAAGCTTTCATGGGCTACAGCCCACTTCATCGGATGCATAGCATTGAACATATAGTGTGTGTGTAAACACACACATTTGTTAGAGAGAGAACATGAAAAGGCGGGAGTTCCTCTAAGAGGCTAATTAATTAAGATGAGCTATTGTCAGCGGGGGGGGGGGGGACTTTTGTAGTGATAATCAAAATAGCCCATTTAAGACAGTTTGACAAGAAGGTGTGAGGATACTTAATCTGGGAAAATAGATTTAATGTTTGTAATGGCTCAGCCATTCCCAGTCTCTATTTAAGCCTAAATTGATAGTATCTAGTTTGAATTTTAATTCAAGTTCAGCAATTTCTCATTGGAGTCTGTTTTTGAAGCTTTTCTGTTGCAAAATTGCCACCTTTAAATGTGTTACTGAGTGGCCAGAGAAGTTGAAGTGTTCTCCTACTGGTTTTTGAATGTTATGATTCCTGATTTCAGATTTGTGTCCATTTATGCTTTTGTGTAGAGACTGTCCGGTTTGGCCAATGTACATGGCAGAGGGGCATTGCTGGCACATGATGGCATATACCGCATTGGTAGATGTGCAGGTGAATGAGCCCCTGATCTGATTAGGTCTTATGATGGTGTCACTTGAATAGATATGTGGACAGAGTTGGCATCAGGCTTTGTTGCAAGGATAGGGTCCTGGGTTAGTGTGTGTGTTCTGTGGCATGTGATTGCTCGTGAGTATTTGCTTCAGGTTTTAATAATAATTGGAGATATACCAATCTCCTAGAACTGGAAGGGACCTTGAAAGGTCATCGAGTCCAGCCCCCTGCCCTCACTAGCAGGACCAATTTTTGCCCCCGTGTAATAGTCCGAGGTTGGGGCCGTGCCCTCTCAGGGGCCGTCGGGAGCCAGGCCGCCTTACTACACGGCTCAAATCAGTCTCTGGGTTCTGAAGGTCTTGGGGGTTCGGCCTCTCAAGCAGGGGCTGAACAGAAGGCACACGGTTAGTGCAGTGAGTCCCAGCCCTCTGTCAGGGCGGGGCAGCGAACCAGTTCTAAGCTCCGGTCCTGGCAGCCGGAGCTGAGCAATGGCAAAGTCAGTAAGCCCCCAAGCCCTAGCTCAGGGCGGGGCAGCACACAAGAGGCAGGGCTCAGACCCTCAGGCAGGGCTGAGCAGCAGTCTAAGTCAGTAAGCCCAAGCCCTAGCTCAGGGCGGGGCAGCACACAAGAGGCAGGGCTCAGACCCTCAGGCAGGGCTGAGCAGCAGTCTAAGTCTGTAAGCCCCAAGCCCTAGCTCAGGGCGGGGCAGCACACAAGAGGCAGGGCTCAGACCCTCAGGCAGGGGCTGAGCAGTAATAATAGTTCAGGGCTCAGGTCCTTAAAGCAGGAGCTGAGCAGTAATCAAGTCAAGAAGCCCAAGCCCTAGCTCAGGGCGGGGCACCAAACACAGCAGTTCTAGGCTCAGTTCCTCACAGCAGGGGCTGAGCACACAAAGTCACTAGTTTAAGCCCAAGCCCTCAGTCAGGGCGGGCAGCAAAACAGCAGTTCGATAAGCCCTGGCCCTCTGGGGCAGGGCAGGGCAACAACAGTTCAATAAGCCCTGGCCCTCTGGAGCAGGGCAGGGCAACAGCAGTTCAATAAGCCCTGGCCCTCTGGAGCAGGGCAGGGCAACAGCAGTTCAATAAGCCCTGGCCCTCTGGAGCAGGGCAGGGCAGGGCAACAGCAGTTCAATAAGCCCTGGCCCTCTGGGGCAGGGCAGGGCATCAGCCTCAGGAAGCTCAGGTAAGTGCCAGCTTCTCTGCCTGAGTGCTGGCAGGAGGGGGAGTCTGCCACCCGTGAGTGGGGTGGCAGGGGGGACACAGGCCCACCCACTCCACTGTGTCCCAGCCCGGGGCCCTAACAGCGGCGTGGATCCGCTACAGTCAGTGGGGATCCTGGCCGCAACACACTGACATGGGCACGTCCGTGCCCTCAGCCGGACAGGGTTCGGCTACCCCCGGGCTGCACTCCATCTCCCCCTCCTTGGGTACCTGCTCGTCGCTGGGCTCGGCAGCGGGGTCCCACACCATGGGTTCCTCGGCGTGGTGAAGGCGGTCTAGGTCGGGCTGCTCCTCCAGACTCGGGTCAGGGGGCCGCTCGGGCCGCTCCTCGGGGTACCGGGCTCGGGGCAGGCTCGGCCAGTCCACCTCGGGGTACCTGGCTCGAGGGAGGCTCGGTCGGTCCGCGTCAGGATACCTGGCTCGAGGGAGGCTTGGTCCATCCACGTCCGGGTACCTGGCTCGGGGCAGGCTCGGTCCAGCAGGAGCCCGATCAGGAGCGTCTGTCCTCTCCGGCTGCTGGGCTCCAACTGAGTGCTGAGGCCGGGCTTTTATACTTCCTGTCCCGCCCCTTGACTTCCGGGGGGCGGGAACAGGTGGCAGTGGCTCCGCCCACTGAGGTGGCTGTTCCGGTTCCTCCCTCTCAGGGGCCGTCGGGAGCCAGGCCGCCTCACTACACGCAGATTCCTAAGTGGCCCCCTCAAGGATTGAACTCACAACCCTGGGTTTAGCAGGCCAATGCTCAAACCACTGAGCTATTGGGCGGGGGGGGGGGGGGGGGGGGGGGTGTCTGTAAGCGAGGACAGGTCTGTCTCCCAAGATCTGTGAGAGTGAGGGATAGATTATAGATCCTTGATGCACTGGAGAGGTTTTATTTGGGGACTGACGGTGATAGCTAGTGGCCTAAGGGATTTCTTGTCTGTGTACAAATGCACCCATTAAATTAAAGTGTGATGCATATTTGTATGCTACAAATCAATATACAGACTGCAAATGTCTTCTTTCTATACAGTTGAGTTAGATCTTGAAGGGAAAGTACTCTATGGCTGAGAATAAAGATGGCAAGGTTAGAAAGCCTTAAAGGACAAATGTACTCTCCTTTCTCCAGTGTAATTACTCTAAAACTCTTGTTCTTGCTATACTTTAGCAGTATAGCAGTTCAGTGGTACCTTATGCTGCTGCCACACTTGAACTGTTTGTTCTACATTAGAACCTCAGAGTTATGAACTGACCAGTCAACCATATCCCTCATTTGGAACTGGTAGTACTCAATCAGGCAGCAGCAGAGAACCCCCCCACCCCAAAAAAGCAAATACAGTACTGTTAAACGCAAACTACTCCTTTTTAAAAAAAAAAAAAAAAAGGCATTTTTCTTCTGCATAGTAAAGTTTCAAGGCTGTATTGACTCTATGTTCACTTCTAAACTTTTGAAAGAACAACCATAACATTTTGTTCAAAGTTGCAAACATTTCAGAGTTACAAAAAACTTCCATTCCTGAGGTGTTCATAACTCTGAGGTTTGTTTGATGAAAAAGGTGTCTCTCTACTGTAGGCTGCTTTAACACAAATTAAAGTAAAACAGCAGGCTATGCAGTTATAACTCTCTGGCATCCCCCAAAAGACTGAAGTCCTCTACCCCATAAATATTAATCCCATCAAGCTTCACTTTTCCAAAAGTATACATAAACCGCCCTTTCAGGGTGCCCAAATACTCATGCTCTTTTGGAACCAGTGTAACACAATTGAGAGCCCCTCAGAGAGAAATCTGACCTCACACTCTTTCTTAAATCAAGGGTATCTGCTCCCTAATTGCCTCTCCCCATCTTCCCTTCCTGGCAGTCAGAAGTTTAGGGTTGCCATGGGCGTGGGGTTGCATCCCTGACCATCTTGGCTAATAGCCATTTATTCACTGAACCCAGTTATACTTTTGGCCATCAACATCCTATTGCAATGAGTTCCACAGTTTAACTTGCCATAGTGTGGCAAAAGTACTTCACTTGTTTGTATTAAACCTGATGCCTATTTTAAAACAAACAAACAAAAAAAACCAAACTGCCTCTCCTTTTTTTCCATACTGTTATTTTTGCTGTCTCTCAATAAGTAGCTACCTAGCCATGTAGGAGTTTATAGGCCAAAATCAGGAGTCTTCAGTTCTTTTTAAAAGAAAAATTAAAAAAAAAAGGGGGGGGGGAAAGTGAAGCCAGAAATCATAGCCAGGTGAGAGATTAATTATGAAGGAGGCTGCTGTGTTTTGTACCATCTTGTGTTTTCTGGGCAGACTTAGGTTGAAGACCCATGTAGAGCACACTGCAGTTATCATATCTGGAGATGATAAAGGTCTGGATCATAGTAGCAAGATCCTCATCTTAAAACCAGTTGCTTCCTCACCTAAAAGACAGGTGTGCTACTTCCTAACCACATGCAAAAAGTGTCCCTCATCACTGAATCTGTTGTCATCTCATAATAGCTGGGGATCCAGCAATACGTCTCAGCGTGGAAATTCTAGTATAAATGACTGAATGGGTTCTCAAGGTCCGTAGGGGTTATCTTTGCAATCCCCAACCCATCAGCTTCATATTATCTGGATTTGAGCTTGACTCAGATAGCTGTCAACTGTGCTCCAATCTGTCCCAAAGACTAGATCAAGCATTCAATAGCACTGGCAGGATTAGGTGAGAGCATGTTGTCTTCAGCCTACTGAAAGAACTGTAGTCCATGCCTCCTCACTAACCTTCCTAACAATCCCATGTGTGCAAGTTGGAACAAGAGGAAAGAGATAAAACCCCAATAACAGTGCCTTCAGGAAGGAAGAGCAACCACTCTATAACACCTTCCAGGAATGCAGTGAAGAAAGGACTAAGCCACCCAAGAACAGCACTATCCTGTCCTGCTGCAGGCAAGGCAATTGTATATAAAATAGCTGATAGAGCTTACAGTATTGGTATGGGTACCTTGTCTTCATCTCTGAAAGATGATCAGTCAGTGACATTAAGAATGCTGTTTGGAGAGTTGTTGTAGCTGTGTTGGTTCCAGGATTTAGAGAGTCTAGGAAGGTGAGGTATAACTTTTATTGGACAGACTTCTGTTGGTGAAAGGAGCAAGTTTTTGAGCTTCACAGCTTGTCTCTTCCAACAGAAGTTTGTCCAATAAGAGATACCTCAGTCACTTGTGTATAAGATCTCATGAAGAATGTTGTAAGTTCTTGCAAAAGATGCATGACTCCCTCTGGATTTCCTGATAAGACTTCAGGCTCTCTTTTATGCATTTATGTTGGGGTTGTTAACAACCTTGTTGTATAAAAATCTCTGGTGCTGACCTAGTTTGATCTTTGGTCTATTTTTGTATAATCCTGTTGATTTCTGTGTACATTAATTTCAATAAAGCATTCTCTAAAAGGCAGACTTTTTTTAGTATGAGTAAGTGACAAGCATCAGCTTTTAAATTGCTTATTTTATATATTAAATGACTCAATAGGAGCTACATTGTATCCATACTTGATCTCTCCACTTGGTAAATTTAAATATCTAATTTTGTTTGCAGTAGTTGTCCCTTCAAAGTCTAACATCTTGCTTGGTAGCATTAACATTATGTAAGTACCTCACATTAGTTAACACTATTTTAACCATGCAAACTGCCACTATTCTCAATTATAAAACTGAAGAAACAATCTGTTATCTTAACTGATCATTAGGAATGCTGATTATTTCCTCAAACTATTTTAATTTCTCTATAATAATTTTTAGTGTCAGGTTAATCAGCAAATATTCCTTGACCAGCGGGGTAGGGAGACTAGTAGGGTATATACCTTTCAAGTGTCCTGCATTGTGCAGGACACGCCGCATCTGGCCCTGATATTTAAAATTGTCCTGCTTTTCTGTTGCAAAGTCTCTGTTCAGTGCTCAGCAAGTGCAAGTCTTCCTGGTTGCGAGCTGCACATCTTTGTGCTTGACATCATGTCTCCCATTTGCAAGCAAGTTTAGTAGCACTGGCCACTTATGAAAGTATACAGCTATAGTTTTCTACATAAAGTATGATTTTAGGTATACAATCAGTGGTTAGTTTCATTATAAGAAGTTCCAGGCTATTTGCATGCTATTTTTAAAAATAAAACTGTTCAGTAAAGAAAATGTGGTGTCTGTCATTTTGAGGGTCACTGTTCTTCATTTCCAAATCTGAAGATTGAGAGAGATGGTAAATTTGTGTTCCTAATCCTGGTGTGGGTTGTCAGCCATGGATCTAGTAATTTTCTAGTGAAAGTACAACTTTTTTAGATTTCAACCTAATTTTGCTACTTAATGGCTTCCTCACAAAACTATCCCATCTCCAAAGAGTCTTTGGCCATATGTGTATATCTGTTTACTAAATAAATGACCATTGGGTTTTCTATCCTCTATACCTACTTCTTGAGGTAGCCAATTTGATATCTTGGGCTGGTTACTTCTGACAATATAAGGGGGTAAAAAGACAATCTGCTGCTAAGCTTTTTGTAGATTAAGTTCTCCCATCTCCTTCAGGAGAAGCATGGGATTGGATACCAAAGTCTGAATCCTGCTGATTACCTAAACATACTTCTACACTGAAAATGAAGATGTGATTGTAGTGCAGGTATTGCTGTAATCTAGCTAGTGCAGCCATAACTTCATTGTAGGTGAACCATCTCAGGAAGCTTGCCAGGGACTGTGAATATATACTTGGGTTGCTAACACCTGGTGAAGTGCAGGCTGCCATGGCTTTGCTGCAATTGTTAACCACAATAGCTAGATTAAAGCTAGGACAGACATGCCTACTTGCACTAGTCATACCATCGTTTGTAGTGTAAATATACTACCTGTGGTGAATCACATGCGACAGCAAAGGGGCTGCTTCTGAAATCTAATGACTTACAACTGTTTTAAGACGCTATCTATGTAATCACGTTCAATAGCAGATCTTGGTCCTAAACTACATCTAAATATCAAACTTTTGACTTATGAAAATGCAGTGCCCTTGTTCACAATAGCAGATATCAAATGACACTACTATGGTTTGTTACAGGTGAAAGAACTTTTTCATTCTATGGGAGTAGACTACTATGCTTTGGAACTTGATTTAACTGGTAAGTTAAAAATGATAGCTCGTGTTGCGATACATAGATATATATTTCATCCAACTTAATCCACTCTTTTCCTATAAACTGCCTTGTACTGATCAGAGACACTAGTTCTGTCTTGAATGATGCCTCATTTAGTGTAAAGTTACAACGGCATTTAAAATACATGCTAAACTCTTATATCACAAGGCACTTTTTTTTAAATAAAAATGTGATTTGTTTAATCAAATAGAAGTTTGATGGAGGTGTCAGGAAATTACCCACTGTTCTGTCTTGCAGGAAAAGTCAATCTTTTGCCTAAGTTACTTTTTTTGTGTTCCCAGATGAATTGTTAATATTTTACTTGAGTTAGAAGTGACCTTTGTGAAGTTCACTGAGTCATTGGTGGGGGAAAAAAAGACTAAATTCCATTGCTCAGGCTGTAGCCAGTGCCAGCTTTTATTAAAGCTAGGAGTTCTGAGGTTACATTAGTCTTATGTGAAAATTACCTGTTTTCTCAAGAATTAAAGTAAGGGGTTTTACTGGGCATTAATTGGTTGTAAAGATGGCTGTCTCATCCAGAATATATTTAAAACTTCAGTGGTCATAATATTTTGATCTTAAAATTTTGCTACTTATACTGTTTACCAATTTAATACTTCATAACCTTCCAAAAATAACATTGTGTTGAATAGTTTGAAAGACTGTACTAACTGACTTTCACTGAAGTTTCCCTTTTTGGTTTAGCATTCTTTCCATACTAGAGAGGTTCCTGCACAGTAAATGGATCCTAGTCTGACAAAGGGAACTGTAATATACATATGGATTTGCTGAGTCCATCTTCTGTTTTGGGATAGTGATTGTGTGTTAAGGCTCTTTTTAATAATTAAGACTGTGCTTAATTTGCAGCTTCTGAGATTATTGGCACTGTCTCTGAGTGGGGTTAAATAAAACTAAAGTGCATTTGAATATTTCCACAATTAATCCCACACATCTCCTGTACTGGCTAGACTATATTTAGGTTTCATAAAACCACCAAAGGGGTGAACAAGTTCCAAAGCCCAGGGGGGCCTAATGAAGAACACCCTGCCAGCAGTTTTGTATTGAGTTAGCTGAAATGCCTCCACTGATACTGACTGTGGCAATATACATAGGCAGGGAGGTAGTCTCTCTCAAATATGCAGGTCCAAGCAACGTATGGCTTAAATTTCTAAACACCACCTGCAAACGGTCTCACGTTTAGATTTGTGAAGCTTCAATTCATTCCATCTATCTAGACACATACTCTTGTGGGGAGTTACAACTTTTGAAAACTCTTCTTCTTTTTGTTTCAAAGCTTGTGCTTTTGAAGAATATCTACAAACGTGCCATGTCTGAAACAAATATGTTTTTTTATGGAGGGTTTGTGATGTGCAGTTTGTCGAAAAAACACTTCTGTTCTAGTTTTTAAAAAACCCATGCTTAAGTGCACTTTCAGTGAGGATTGTTTCAAACTCTCTCATAGTAATTTTTTTTAATATCCTTAGATGATGGACCCAATATTCAGCAAGTGGTGTTAGAAATGACTAGCCAGAGGACTGTGCCCAATGTGTTTGTGAATGGAACACACATAGGTGGATATGATAAAACTTTTCAGGTAATCTTGCATTTCTTGAGTTTGAAATGAGCTGTGGCTAGAAATGAACTGACTAGATAACTTATCTCTGTTTTTAAATGCAGTCTAATCACTTGATACCTCTGTTACAACCACTGGTTGCAACCTGTAACCAGTCTCTTGGAAGTAGCCCTTTAGTGTGCCACTGGTTGCAAAATATGCTTGTGAACTAACTTAATGCATTTACTTATTCCAGTCCCATAATGTCAAGAAGAAAACTAAATTTAAAAAAAACTGTATTAAAAGGAGAGAGAGAGTTGTTCCATCCTACTACAACCTTTTTTAATTCCTGCCTTCTTGATGTTATATACCAGGGGTCGGCAACCTTTCAGCAGTGGTGTGCCGAGTCTTCGTGTATACACTCTAATTTAAGGCTTTGCATGCCGGTAATACATTTTAATGGTTTTTAGAAGGTCTCTCTCGAAGTCTATAATATATAACCAAACTACTTTTATATGTAAAGTAAACAAGGTTTTCAAAATGTTTCAGAAGCTTTATTTAAAATTAAATTAAAATGCAGATCTTATTAGTTGAGTGTGATTCTTGCCCTTGCTTTTCCTTGCTGAGTTTTCCAATGTCTGGTGACACATATTTGGGTACTTTAAGCTGCACACAGGCTTCTGAGTGATCAGTTGATAACAGGCTGGCAGGAGGTCAGCGGCTGGAGCCCCAGACCTGCAGCTGAGGTGAGTGGAGCTGGCAGCTGGTAGGGCTGAGCAGGGCCGGAAGCCTGAACCCTGTCTGGCAGGGGGCCTGTGCTGGAACTTCAACCGGAAGCAAGGGGAGTGGGGCTGCGGCGGGGACCCCGGCTGGCAAGGGGCCAGCAGCCAGAACCCCAGAATGGCAGCAGGCTGAGCGGGTCAGCCCACCCCCGCTCTGGGGTTTCAGTCACTGGATCCTGCCAGCCGGGGTCTCAGCCCGCTGCCAGCTTTGGGTTCCTTCACCCAGGCCAACAGCGGGCGCTGAGTGGAACCGGTGGTGGGACCCCAGCTGGCAAGGGGCCAGCAGCGGGAACCCCAGAGTGGCGGTGGGCTCAGCCCGCCGTGCATTACATCAAAAATCAGTTCACATGCCACCTTTGGCATGTGTGCCATAGGTTGCCGACCCCTGTTATATACAATGGGTAGAATTACAAATGGAGTGAGCAATGGGTCATCAGTGATTTCTTGACTTGTTTTTTTGGTACGTAGCGTTTGCCATGTGACTTAAACATAACTTTAGAAGCAGAAAAGGAGAACATAGTCCTGTGAAAGGTTCTATAATTGTAAACTTTTAAGTATCATGTGAGGACTCCCTTCTAGCCCCCAGATTTGAAAAACTGTGTGCTAGTGATCCTCTTTAATAAGGAATCCAAAATTAGGGTTGGAGCATCAGACATGATGACGTAGGTCATGAAAAAGCTGTGTAATTCACACTTGAACATACATCTCTGTGAGTAATCCATATGTTTGTTACAGGCTTACAAGAGTGGCTCACTGCAGAATGTGCTAGGGAATAGCATAGATGATGCAGAAGTTTATGATTACGATCTTATTGTTGTTGGTGGTGGCTCTGGCGGACTTGCATGTTCCAAGGTATGCACTCAGGTTTGCACTTGTGTGCTGAATTTTGTCTCTATATCAACTATGCATATAAGATTTCCCCTGAAACTCTCTTGTTCTATGCACCTGTCATTCTAATGCAATATATTCTACATTTCAATGAGTCTTCCCATTCATTTGAGATTTAATGGGCTGAACACTGATGTAACTGTAATGTAAGATGCACTCCTTCATGAGCTCATAGTTCAGAACTTTGGGTCACATTCTTTCCCATAGTATAGTCACTTTTTTTGCATTAGTCTTTCAAATTTGTCGAATTGCTCCTGGACCAGCAAGAGTAAGGAACTTAGGGAAACAGCAGCCTTTGTCTCTGGTAGCTTCAGGGCCGCCCAGAGGGGGGGGCAAGAGGGGCAATTTGCCCCAGGCCCTGAGCCCCACAGGGGCCCCCACCAGAGTTTTTCGGGGCCCCTGGAGCGGGGTCCTTCACTTGCTCCGGGGGGCCCGGAAAACTCTTGCGGGGCCGGGCGCAGGAGCTTCTTCCGCTCCCGGTCTTCGCCAGCGGGGGGTCCTTCCGCTCCGGGGCGGAAGGACCCCCCGCCGCTGAATTACCGCCGAAGCGGGACCCGCCGCCGAAGTTCAGCTCGATCTTCGGCGGTACTTCGGCGGCGGGGGGCCCTTCCCGTTCCGGGACCCGCTGCCGAATTACCGCCGAAGACCGGGCTGCACTTTGGCGGCGGGGGGGGTCCCCACCACGGGTCTTCGGGGCACTTCGGCGGCGGGTCCCAGAACGGAAGCCCCCCCCCCCCCCCCCCCGCTGCCAAAGACCCCGGGCCCCCGGAATCCTCTGGGCGTCCCTGGGTAGCTTGTTCAGAAGGGTTGAAGGTTCAAAATATTGATAACTCTTTTGGCTGGGCAGTGGAGGACAAGGGGATGACAAACATATGCATGATATTCCCTTTAGATAATTACTGTTGATAGTGCAGGCTGTTGTATAGGTTTGCTTCTAGATAGTTCTTCTCCAGGTGTGATACACATCTTCAAAGAGTTGGAAGTGAAAATCAGGCTGCTCTGCTCTTCTGCAGCTTCTGATCAAGTTAGGTGTTGTCATAGATTCTCAGGGTCTGATCTATGCCGTAGCCTGTAACCAGTCTCTTGGAAGTAGCCCTTTAGTGTGCCAGACCCAAAGGATCCACATAGTTCCATGGGGAAAGGCCCACAGCCTCCATGATTCCAAAGCTGGTACCTGTAGGCCCAGTTATCTGTGGCTCCCTGCAGGAAGTCCAGCGAAGCCAGACCCCTATGGGAGACTTGTTCCTACCCCTTCAGAGCATAAAGTATCTGCAAAAAAGTAAGAAACCAATTTTAATAACCTGGAATACAGAATCTAAAAGTCTTTAGCGTGAGAGGCAAGCTTAGGATATGATTCCTGTTGGTGGGAGCGAGGGCTCTGCCAGGTCCTGCTCCCCTGAGCTTATCCTGACCCTCTGTCCCCTTTTGTTCTTAGAGCATGTCTACATGTTCTGCGGTGCAGCTGTGCCGATGCAGCCTCGCTGCTGCAGTGCAGTGAAGACACACTATACTGACAGGAGAGAGCTTTCCCATCGGCATAACACAACCACCTCCACGAAGGCCAGAAACTATGGCTCTCCCACCAACATAGTGTTGTGCATATGAGTGCTTATGTCACTGTCACTTACGTTGCTCAGAGGAGTGGTTTATTCACACCCCAAGCGACACAAATTATGCTGACACAAACTGTAGTGTAGACATACTGTTAGTCTCCAGGTTCCTCCTGTGTCTGTGTATCCTGCTCTGTCAGACATCTGACACCTTCACACTTAATTCTTCAGTTCAGGGCCTTTGCTGTGCTTACCTGCAGAGAGGTGGGGGGTGGGGTGGGAAAATCTCCTTCTCTTGGCTATAGGTTGCTAGGTGTGATTGTCCCAGCCATTGAGGTTTTCACTGTTTCTTCCAGATCCTCCCATTCACATGCGTAGGCTCTATTCAGTTCATTAATCATTCTGGTCTCCTACCAGGCAGCCACATGAGTCTAACACAGAGTCCCTTCCCTTTGCATAGTAGTACAAAGCACAGGGAAACCTGAGGTGTACATGAACATCCTAAAAGTATTACCAAAATTCCCAAACTTAGCACAAGTACTGATGGCATTACTGAGAGAAGGGTAAGTGGTACTGAGACTGTCATCAGAAATGCCTTCCGTCTGACAAGCACATTGGAGGACATGCTTAAATGAACAAGGAAAGCTTTTAGCATCAAAGTAATGGAGAAGTTCAGCAGTTCATATCTGACTTTTTTTTAATACAGGAAGCTGCTGCCTTAGGAAAAAAGGTCATGGTGCTAGACTATGTTGTACCAACACCTTCGGGTACTTCATGGGGTAAGGTTCTTTTTAATGGTCCTAGCCTCAAATCTGTGTGTGTGTATGCATAGATTAAAATGCTGGTGTCAAGCATTGCTTGAATTATTTAGTTTCAAGGTTTTTGCATTCCTATACTATGCTAGTTATATGGACATGAGGCTGGGATTCTCCAGCATAAATGATGGAGGAAATAAACCTCACTCAACCTGCCTGTTCTAGATGGATTTTTTCTACACAGCCTGCATTTCACTATTTACTTCAATTTCTTAACAACTCTTGGATTTCACATTCTCACTAAATTCTTTGCTACATAACCTTCCCTAATTAAATCTTAAACATTTTAATCCCTTATAGGGAAGCTGATGTTTGTAAAGCACATTTTGAACTCCTTAGATGAAAATGTTAGTTTGAATTGGCTTCACACGAGAGAGTGGCTGAATTAGAGACTCATCTTATTATTTTAGCTGAAGTACTTAGCACTGTGATACATTCAGTATTTCATAGGCCCAAAGGTAACACCTACTGCAGAAGTACGGTCCAAACACCTCAGAAATGGATGCTTTTCCTGTGGTCTCAGGAATTATTCACTTTCCCTCAACCTTGCTTTTTGCTGTTTTGACACTTTTGGTCCTGGTTCCTATAGAAGAGATCAATGCTCATCCTTTCCATAAGTAAACTATGTTGTGTAGAGAATCTTTGATCAGATAGCTGGGACAAAACCTGCCAACACAGCCCCTCGTTTTTGTCCTCCAGGAGCGCCAATACTATTACTCAGAAGTGTTATTCTCTTGTTCTGAAGAAAGCACAGTGAATTTTCTTACAATAATTCGTAAGAGGAATGTTTGCCTTCATTTCTTTTTCGAAATTTAGCTCTGTCTCTGACTCCATAGAATAGGCACGGTTAACATTACAGACTGGTCTCTTGCACTTCTTAGGTATCATGAAAGTGTCATTCTGTTCTATCTGACTACAGAATAAGTGGTGGTGAATTAGTCCAAAACTGCTTTATTTATATATAATATATATATGAATTTGTTGGGCCTATGCTTAAAGCTTTACTTATGTAGCTTTCTTGGTATTGGAGTTAAAGTTAAAATGTTAGTGCTTAAGTAAAAATTGTTACTTTGTCCAATTACATACTGCATCGTAAGGTATGTAGCTGTAAAGGAAGTTGTCCATCCATTGCTTGCATATGTACAGAAATTAATATTAATGAATGGCTAGACAGCAGAATACATAATATGTGGACTTCTGCCTTTTAGGACATGCTTTAAGTTAATGTTGGTGGTAACATTAAATAAACTTTCTTTCTTTCCATCACAGGACTCGGTGGCACTTGTGTAAATGTAGGTTGTATTCCTAAGAAACTCATGCATCAAGCTGCGCTTCTGGGACAGGCACTTCAAGATTCAAGGAAATTTGGCTGGGAGTATGATGAGCAAGGTCAATAACACTGAACACTGGTGGGGGAGGATGCAGATCAGAACTTTTGTTTGAGCTTACATAAGAATGCTTTTAGTATAGAAGTGACTAAATAGAATTCAGTTTGCCACTTGTACAACTTTTCCCTCCCTCTCCCCCAAAATCTTTTATGAAGGCACTTAAACCTGTTTGATGCTTCATTCCACCGTAACTTGCATAACCTAGCTTGTTTGGCTACTTGCAGGTGGTTTTATAAACCCAGATAACTTTGCAAGTATTGCTAAATGAGGCAAGCCATTTTTATGTCTGATAGATATGAAGTATCCCTGGAAAAACTTTAATATGAGACTTATTACATGAAATGTGTATTTGTATTGTACTTGGGCTTGCTGATTTAGTGAGGCATTGCTTAACTTGTTGTTTTGCCATTATTTGAGTTATGACAAATTAACAATTATTTACAATTTACTGTAAGCTTCTGTTGATGGTCATGAAGTTAGTGTTTATACTTAAGTTTCTTTTTTAACTGTAAAGCTTCTTGTTTCTCTTTTAGTTAAACACAACTGGGAGACCATGGTAGAAGCAATTCAGAACTACATAGGCTCTTTAAATTGGGGTTACAGGGTGTCCTTGAGAGAGAAGACTGTGACATATGTCAATGCCTATGCAGAATTTATTGAACCACACAAAATAAAGGTACCTGCTGTGTGTTTAGCTTTTTGGCTTATTTTCTCTGACCTGTTAAGAATTACTCACCATATGACCTAAATTGCTCTTTAGTTGAAACCTAGTATGTAAAAGGTTTCAGCTTAATGTGATACTTTACTTATCTCACTTAAAGAATTAAATTTACAGGAATTTACTGATTTAAGTAGACTTGTACTCCAGTAACCACTGTCATAATACTTGCATACTAATACCAGTTATGTAGAAATAATGTGGGGATCCGCAAATAGAGAATCTTGTGTAAGTAAAGAGGTAGAGCTTGAGTGTGTAACAAACTGTGTGACTTGATTCCAAAATTTTAAATGAAAAGCTATGAAACAAAACTATTAAATTGCCTTAATGTTTGTATATAATTGGTGTTAACTTAAATCTGTAGCAATTACGAATCAGAAGTTTACTTTGTCTTACATTCAAAATTCCTGGATAGTGTTGATTCAAGTTCAAACTTATTTTCTACTTGTAACTTGCCTCTTGCCTCATAACATCACTGAAAATTGGATCATAATCTCAATGAGTAACTATAAATAATACTGCATGCTGAGCTAAGAAAGCATTTAAAATTAGTTTGTAAAAGGAGTGTTATTTTTAGAAAAACAAATGATGGCCTACTGATCAAAAGCTTTTTTTTGTTAAAGCATGGAGGAGGATAGGGGAATTCTCTACATAAAGAGCCATATCCAAAACCTTGCTTGTTCCTCAAGTTCAGATCCCAACACTTACATGATGTAATGGAGTTGGAATAGTATTCTGTGTGTTGCCATAGGAATGAAGCCACAAGACAAGTATACACTTAATTTGTACTGCACAGCATGTATTATAGCTGACCATCAGATTGGACCAGGGTTTACCCAGGTAAGGGGTGCAACAGTGAACAAAATGTTATGTCCTGTAGGTTCACTGGGTACAGCTGCCTGATCCTGTTGTAGGTAGTCTGTTTTAGTCCAGCCTATACACTTTAAATCCCAATGGTTACACTGAATGAGGAGTAAAACTACTTGCCTTATTTTTTACCAATGTTATAGAAAAAATTCAGTTTCCAGCAGTTCATTTAATATAAGTTTGGTACTGAGCTGGGCCATCAATACAGGAAAGTAGAGCAGACATGGTTTTTAAGCTGCTATATGCAAGAGGACAAATCTGACATTCCTTCTCCCACAGGTTTGACTCATAGTTTCTCAAACCCCTTTCAAAAAGAGGCATTTTGCAATATGAAGTCCCAGAGACTGACTGCCTTTGAAGTTGAGGGAAACTTAAAATAAACCATCCTTTTTCTTCCCACCTGAGGTATCAGCCTGTCTTAAAGCACTTTTCTAGTCTACTCCTACACAAGCCTCAAAATTACTAATAGAGTGGATAACAATCTTTTGCCGCTAGCATCAACATTGAACTCTTATTTCAAGTTCTTTAAGAAAGTTTCTTTCTCCTTATTAAATAACTAATGTAAAACTTAATTGTAAAATCTAAGTTATTAGCTTAAACTGTCTGAGCCCTGCCCAAGTCAGCTAATCACTGTTGTTCAGTGCAACTAGTGTGGGGAGAAAGTAGTCTAGTGTATTTTCCCCATGTAAACCCATTAACAATGGATGTTACTCTTAAGAAATCCTTTTACTGAACTACATGGTACCTCTACAATAATATAATGGCTTTTCACTTGGATCCATCTGAAATCAAAACTCATTTCTAAATCCTAATGCATTTATCAGCTCCTCAATAAAGTTGAGGAGGTTTTTATTGTTGGCAGTAGGCCTTGTGACACAAGTTATTCCTGGCATTTTTTAATACAATAGTTCTGTAATTGTTTGGTTTTTTTTCCCCCTGTATCTCAGGCAACCAACAGGAAAGGACAGGAAACCTTTCACACAGCACAGACGTTTGTCCTAGCAACAGGGGAAAGGCCCCGATATTTGGGTATCCCTGGAGATAAAGAATACTGCATTACTAGGTGAGATGAGATGTTAGTCTCCGTTAATAAGACTTATTTTCTGTCTACTTTTGCACATGCAAGTTAATACAAAGCTGAATTGTAAAACAGTTAGTGTTTTCTGTGATTCTTTTCAGCGATGACCTCTTCTCCCTGTCTTACTGCCCTGGCAAAACTCTAATTGTGGGCGCCTCCTATGTGGCTCTGGAGTGTGCAGGATTTCTTGCTGGCATTGGTTTGGATGTCACCGTTATGGTGCGCTCCATCCTTCTTCGAGGCTTTGACCAAGAAATGGCAGAGAGAGCAGGTGCCTACATGGAAACTCATGGTGTTAAATTCATCAGGAAATTTGTACCTACTCAGGCAAGTACTTTCACTTGTTTCTCTTCTTTCTTGCTAAATAACCAGCCTGAAAGGAAAGGATTATGCAGAATACAAGTGTCTTGTGATAAAATGTCTTCTAGGAAAAGAGTTCAGCTCTGTAGCAGATTGGCCATACAGAATTTTCAGCTTATCTTGTATGTTAAAAGCATTTTATTGCTGAACATTCCGTGAGGTGTGTGTAATGTTAAGGTAACTTGACTAAGATTATGAATTCTTTCCTGCAGATTGAAAGGTTGGAAGAAGGCATGCCTGGAAGACTAAAAGTGGTAGCACAGTCTACTGAGGGACCAGAAATTGTCGAAGGAGAATATAATACTGTAAGCAATTTTGTACCACAAATATCCCTGTTATCAGGCACTAAATGATGCCCACAAATATATTTGTATCAAAGTACGATGTTGGTTGTTAATGATCATTAAAGCTCTTAAATCATTTATACTATTTGGGAAGAAAGAAAGGGAAGTACAGTAAGAAGTTAAATAATTTTTGGCAACCTGACAGACTTTTCAACGTTCCGTGGAAAAATAAGACTTCAGTATTCTGTCTTGTTGCGACCCTGTCCACAGAATTGCTGAAACTTTAACTGTGCTAGTAGGGGGTTGACTGTTTTTTGTAGATGGTGTCATATGTTATCAATTATGTACTCACTATTATTCTAGTGCCAAAGTAATCTCTCCGCTGCTATCGCCTTTTTAGAACTAATTAGGCTTACTACTGACACCTTCACATTTAAGCAACTTTAGGAAATGTTGCTTCAATTGTTCACTTTCAATTTTTCAATGAAAACGAAGCAACAGAATACTCAGAATAACATTGATAGAAAGGAGTTCTTGATAGCTTTTTTTTGGTTACTTTTTGTAGGTTTTGATAGCTATTGGTCGTGATGCCTGTACCAGAAACATTGGTTTAGATAAGATTGGTGTCAGAATCAATGAAAAGTGAGTATCTATTTTTGTCTGGCATGTTCACTTCAGGACTGGTCTCAGCTTCTTAACCCTACCAGTAACTGTTGATACTGCTTTTTTTTTTTTTTTAAATTCTTGCTTATGATACTTGTCAGTTGAGCATGGAGATTTTCAATATCTTTTGTCCCAAGAAAGGGAGCGTGAGTGTTAGAGTGTGTGTGTGTGTGTGAGAGAGCACCTGCAAAACTGGACTTTGAAGCACATATATTATGAGTTTTAAATGGTAGAACTACAAGCAACTACTTTTTTAGTTCAGTTACTCGGATGTCGTTAGTAATGCTTCTCCTTCACTACCTATGAGTAGGCTTGCGAAACTTGATGATTTTTATAATTTTGCCAGATAATGTGTGTTTGGTTTTTGAGCATTTTTTAATGTTTGAGGTTTTTTGATTTTATGGTGGGTTTTTTTTTTCTTTTTTTCAATTTTCAGCTGTGGGAAATAGGGGGTCAGACTGTGGGGAGTTCATTTAATGACGGAAGTTGAGATTTAAAAAATTTAGACTTAACAGTTTAAAAGATGTCAACATCACATGTTAAAACATACAGAGTAAACATTCATAAATCAGACTAAGTTCTCAGGCAGCTTTTCTTTCTTTGCCTGTCTGTAAACTTTGATCATTGGAAAAAAATATTTCTATTAACATCCTTTTGTGTGTGTACATTTGAATTGCTGTTTACTGACATTTACTGATAAAAATCTTAGCCTGCATATGAGTTATTTAGAAGGAATACCCATTAAACTGAGGCTTTACACTTGCGTTTCTTAGAAAGGGCCCTTACAATGTTAAATGGTTTAATAATCTGCTTGTTTAAGGCTGACTTGTGTTTCATTTTTTCTGATTGAACCTCATTGAGTTCAGTCTTCTGGTTTAACCAGATTAAGCTGGCATTATGAACAAAGTCAACAGTGCCCATTGACTAAATAGCTCTTAATACTTTGCTTTTCATCTGTGCTGATAGATTAGACTTTTGCTTAGGAGGGGGAGATGTATTATTTCAGCAAGCTATATAATATTCAAATAGAAGGACAGATCCTGATTTCTCTCAAATGTCAATGCTGTTCAGATTTACACTTGTGTGCAGAGGTGAAAATCTGGCCCATTAAGTACTGACTGTTTGTTTAGCATTATATGGAAGGGAAAGGCAGTAGTCTGTGACCCAAGGAGTTTACATTCCAACTAGAGAGGGCATAAATACTTTTTTTTTTTTTAAATGAGCAATGCCTGAAAGTATTCTAGTGTCTCTGTGTAGTAGAATAAGTCTCTAACCTTACTTTCTCAATTCAGTTAGAGTACTGATCTACACTATGTGGTGGTTTTGTTTTTTTATTTTCAAAAGGAATGGGAAAATACCTGTAACTGATGAGGAACAAACCAATGTGCCTCATGTCTATGCTATTGGAGATATCTTGGATGGAAAACTTGAACTTACCCCAGTTGCAATTCAGGCAGGCAGACTTCTAGCTCGCAGGCTTTTTGGGGGTAGCTTTATAAAGGTAAGACCATATTCTATGAAAATATGAACTTTAGTTTCTCCATGGTATTTACCTCCAGAGATTAGCAGGTGCTGGCTGAGAGTCTTGGGTCTTGTGCTACTATGACAATGAATGTTTGTAACCAAACAAGATTTGGTGGTGCAGCTTGTTTGGTTTTGTGTGTGGTGGGTTCTTTTGGTTTTTTAGGGAAGTTTTTAGGGAAGATCATATGAACATGTAAATATAAAGAAAACTGAATTCTTTTAATTTTAGTGTGACTATGTCAATGTGCCAACTACAGTGTTTACTCCTTTGGAGTATGGATGTTGTGGATTACCTGAAGAGAGAGCCATTGAAGGATATGGAAAGGAAAACATAGAGGTGAGAAGCTGAAGTCTTCATTTCAAAGCTTCCTGTTTAAATGTGCTATTGTATCTTCTCAAGAGGCTACTGGTCTAAATGAACATTGCAAGTATTGAGGCAATCCCTATTTAAACCCTGTGTAATCTTACAGCATTATTCAAGAAAAGAATCCTGTGGCACTTTATAGACTAACAGACGTTTTGCAGCATGAGCTTTCGTGGGTGAATACCCACTTAATCGGATTCACCCACGAAAGCTCATGCTGCAAAACGTCTGTTAGTCTATAAGGTGCCACAGGATTCTTTGCTGCTTTTACAGATCCAGACTAACACGGCTTCCCCTCTGATACTTAGCATTATTCAAGTATTTTCTCTGATGGCTGATTATTTCCAAAGCTTGTCTCTCACCTACAGAAGTTGGTCCAATTCAAAGATTTTTCTCATACGCCTGGTGTCTCAAAAATCCAGAAGCATTTGCCTTTAGGTATATAGTTCCATGTGGCTCTTGGGGTTCTGGGAAATCCAAATTGGATGAGGGAAGGTAATTTCACTTCACTGGAACAGTGACTGTATTGGTTCTTTGAACCAATGTTGTTCATCCCATTGTGTACCACAATCCTTTTGCATGCTCATTTTAGGCCTGGTCTACACTGTGTGGGGGTCGATGTAAGATACGCACCTTCAGCTACCAGAAGAGCGTAGCTGAAGTTGCTGTATCTTATTTCTACTTACCTCCCATCCTCACGGTGCGGGATCAATGGCCGCGACTCCCCCCGTCGACTCCGATTCCGCCTCTCACCCTGGTGGAGTTCCGGAGTCAACGGGGAGCATGTTCGAGGATCAACACATCTAGACAAAACATGATAAATCGATCCCCGATAGATCGCTATCCGGCAGGTAGTGTGGATGTACCCTAAGGTGATGAGGTCCTGAGACTTCCCCGTTTTCTGTTTTTGTTCTCTCTTATTTGCCCTGTTCCTTTGTGAACTGTTTCACTTCTCCCTGACCAATTCTTGTGCTGCTGGCATGGGCTGACACCTGCTTTAGACTCTGATTTCATCTTCATTCCAATTCCTTATGTCTCCCTCCTATTGCAAATACATTTGTGAAAACTTTGCCAGAAGAATTGTTTTTGTAGACTCAACTCTGCAATTTATGCTTGTAATGCCAAATGTTTCCCTCTGATGTATAGAATCTTAGAACAGGAAGGGACCTCAAGAGGTCTAGTCCAGTCCCCTGCACTCATGGCAGGACTAATTATCTAGACCATCCCTGATAGGTGTTTGTCTAACCCAGGGGTCGGCAACCGGTGGCTCCTGGCTCGCCAGGGTAAGCACCCTGGCGGGCCGGCCCGGTTTGTTTATCTGCCGCGTCGGCAAGTTCGGCCGATCGCGGCTCCCACTGGCCGCGGTTCGCGGTCCCAGGCCAATGCGGGAGGCAGGAAGCCGCGGCCAGAACATCCCTCGGCTCGCGCCGCTTCCTGCCTCCCGCATTGGCCTGGGACCACGAACCGCGGCCAGTGGGAGCCGCGATTGGCCGAACTTGCCGACGCGGCAGATAAACAAACCGGGCCGGCCCGCCAGGGTGCTTACCCTGGCGAGCCGGGAGCCACCGGTTGCCGACCCCTGGTCTAACCTCTTAAAAAATCTCCAATGATAGAGATTCCACTGCCTCCCGAGACAATTTATTCCAGTGCTTAACCACCCTGATAATTGGGAAGTTTTTTTTTCCTAATGTCCAACCTAAACCTCCCTTGCTCCAATTTAAGCCCATTGCTTCTTGTCCTGTCCTCCAGAGGTTGAGACAATTTTTCTTCCTCCTCCTTATAATAACCTTTTACATAATTGAAAACTGTTATGTCCCCTCTCAGTCTTCTTTTCCAGACTAAACAAACCCAATTTTTTCAATCTTCCCTCATAGGTCATGCTTTCTAGACTGTTAATCATTTTTTGTTGATCTTCCCTGGAGACTCTCCAGTTTGTCCACATCCTTCCTGAAATGTGGTACCCAGAACTGGACACACTACTCCAGTTGAGGCCTGAGTAGAGCAGCAGAATTACTTCTCGTGTCTTGCTTACAACACTCCTGCTAATACATCCCAGAATGATTTTTTGCAACACTGTTGACTCATTTAGCTTGTGGTCCACTATTATCCCCCAGGTCCCTTTCTACAGTACTCCTTCCTAGGCAGTCTTTTCTGATTTTGTATGTGTGCAACTGATGTTTCTTCCTAAATGGAGTACTTTGCATTTGTCCTTATGGAATTTCATCCTATTTACCGTTTCTCTAGTTTTGTTCATATCACTTTGAATTTTAATCCTATCCTCCAAAGCACTTGCAACCCCGCCCAGCTTGGTATCATCCACAAACTTTATAAGTAAAAAGAATAGGAGTACTTGTGGAACATGAAACAATGGATGTTACCATACACACTATAAGGAGAGTGATCAATTGCTGGAAATGGGCCATTTTCATTACCACTACAAATAGTTCTTTTTCTCTCTTGCTGATATCATCTCACCTTAACTGATCACTCTCCTTATAGTGTGTATGGTAACATCCATTGTTTCATGGGGGGTGGGTGTGTGTGTATGTATATGTATATGTAATCTTCCTACTGTATTTTCCATTACATGCATCCAATGAAGTGGGCTGTTGCCCACGAAAGCTTATGCTCAAATAAATGTTAGTCTCTAAGGTGCCACAAGTACTCCTGTTCTTTTTGTGGATACCAACTAACACAGCTGCTATTCTGAAACTTTATAACTGTACTGGGTATCTAAAGCACTGATGAAGATATTGAACAGAACCAGACTCAGAACTGATCTCTTCCAGACCCCACTCATTATGCCCTTCCAGCATTACCAAACCACTGATAACTACTCTCTGGTAGCGGTTTTCCAACCAGTTTTGCACCCGCCTTATAGTAGCTCCAAATAGAGGGTATGTGGTTCTCTCTCTTTTCACTAGTTTCTGTTTACAATTCAGCACTAACTTGGAAGTTACTATAACTTTAGTGCCAGCAGCTAAAATACTCTGGATGCTGCATATGCAATTCAAGGTGTGTGTTTATACACATGTACATAGGAAGGGGCCAAGCCCAAGATCTACTTGAAGGCTGTAAGGGCATACATGGCAATAAGACCAGGGAGGGATGGGACCCTCTTTATTCACAGTGATGGGAGTGCCCTCGCAACATACCAGTTTGTTACAGTTTTAAGATTGGGACTGATGAGGTTGTGGCTCCCAGCATATGAATTTGGTTCCCACTCACTCAGGATTTGGGCAGCAACAGCAGAAGCCCAGTTGGGTCTGGGGGCTAGCACAATTCAGGCAATGGTGCTTTGGCATTCTGAAGCATACAAAATATATCTGAGACCCCAGGTAGGGAATCAGTATTAATTTTCCATTGTTTCCACCCCCTTTCCTTTTCTCCCTTCTTCCCCCCCCCTCCCCCCCCCCCCCCAAAAAAAATACAAAGCTATTCAAGATACTTCAGTCCCAGGCAGTCTGTGAAGAGCTACAAAACAATCTCTCAAAACTGGGTGACTGGGAAACAAAATGGCAGATGAAATTCAGTGTTGATAGATGCAAAATAATGTACATTGGAAAACAAAATCCCAACTATACACAGAAAATGATGTGGTCTAAATTAGCTATTACCACTCAGGAAAGAGATCTTGGAATCCTTGTGGATAGTTCTCTGAAAACATCCACTCAGTGTGCAGCGGCAGTCAAAAAAGCTAACAATGTTGGGAATCATTAAGAAAGGGATAGATAATAAAACAGAAAATATCATATTGTCTCTCCTTATAAATCCATTGTACACCCACATTTTGAATACTGCATGTAGATGTGGTTGCCCCATCTCAAAAAAAAAATAATATATATATATATATATAATATAGGAAAAGATTCAGAAAAGGACGACAAATTATTTGGGGTGTGGAACAGCTTCCGTATTAGGAGAGATTAATAAGACTGGGACTCTTCAGCTTGGAAAAGAGACGATTAATGGGACGGGATATGATTGAGGGGATGACTGGTGTGGAGAAAGTAAATAAGGAAGTGCTATTTACTATCTCCTAACACAAGAATTAGGGATCACCAAATGAAATTAAAAGCAAACAAAAGGAAGTATGTATTCACGCAATGCACAGTCAACCTGTGGAACTCCTTGGCCTTCACAACATCCTCCGGCAAAACTATAACAGGGTTCAAAAAAGAACTAGATAAATTCATGGAGGATAGGTCCATGAATGGCTATAAGCCAGGATGGGCAGGGATGGTGTCCCTAGCCTGTTTGCCGGAAGCTGGAAATGAGTGACAGGGAATGAATCACTTGATTACCTGTTCTGTTCATTCCTTCTGGGGCACCTGTCATTGACCACTGTCAGAAGACAGGATACGGGGCCATTGGTCTGACTCAGTATGGCTGTTCTTAAGTAAAATATAGTATTTTAATTGCATATGCAGCAACCAGAGCATCTTAGGCAGCTGGCACCAAACAGAAACTAATGAAGATAAACTTACAAAACACCATAAAGTAAACTTATAACTGTTTTAATACAAATGCTAAACAAAGCATAGCGATGGCCAAGCTTATATTTTATATTGCTCATAACCTATGTTAAGAATATTAAGGTTTCACAGTCAAGTGTTCAAAAGTTAGGAACTGCCAGAATTAGTTACCTGTGCAACTGTAATTCAGATCTTTATCATGCATATGCAGTTTTGAAGTACATGATCATGTACTTCTTCCACACAATTCCAGTCTCCATTTAGTTCATAGTGTGGACATTTATGTGGAGCTGAACAAGGGTTATGTAGTGAAAGGCAAGTCTGTAGGATCCCTATCTCATTGGTGGCAACAGTTGGAACGTGTACCATGAGTGAGATGGGACTGCTGAAAGAAAGGATCATACCACTGATCTCACAGGCACGTTGTGAAAATAAACTCAATGGTGTGAGAAGCAGTCACTGTAGTGACGAGCACTGCAGAAAAACCTATGACGAAACTAAGTCTTCAGAATGAGGTTTGAATAGTGTGTAGTGAATGAGGTGTGGATATACATTGAACAATGAAGATCAATATTACATGGCTGCTCACTTAATGAGCAGTATCCATAAGCACACAGAATAAGTAGGAGTTCTGTAGAAAAATAGTCAAGACTATCATAATGCATATGCATAAGGGTAGTGAATATAAGGATACTCAGACAGCCTTATTCTGTTATTTCCTATACTTTTGAGAGCTTGACTTTGCAACTCTACTGTTCTTGTAAAGTAGTTATTTTGTATAATTTCCTATCCTTTTTAAAATGAGAAACTAAAAAACTGAAATCCCATCATGTGGCACGCAACCCACGTGGTTCAGCAGCAGGGTTGGAACCTATAGACCCCTGCCATTTGAGTTAACTGAGTAACTGATAGCAGTATTAGGTTGTAATCCTCTGTGGACCAGCACTACAGAGAGGTGGGACACTTTGCCAGTGGGTTTCATTATAGAGAAATAATGTGACTCTGGGATATTGGGTTCCATTTGAGACTGTGGAGGGCATTGTGCTCTAGCAGGCAGAGTCTTCTGCCCTGTCCCTTCCAATTTGTTCTAGTCTTCTCTTCCCCACCACTGGCTTCTGCTGTTAGTCTCCTTGCCCAGTAAGTCCTAGTCCTGCTGCTCCAAATTGCCTTGCCCAATTCTCCCACACTCCCTGATCTGTCATTGTGTCTTGCTCCCTTGGAGCCTCTGGTTGCCCACTCAAGTTTTCAGTCTCTACCTCTCCCAGTCCTAGTTTCCCTACACTCCCATTGGTGTCCTGTTCTGCCCATCTTTCCTCCCCAGCTCCCAGACCTTCCCTCCTTGCCCAGCCAGTTAGTCTCTCTGCCTCAGTCCTTCCCTCATAATGTCATAGGTCCAGTATTTGTGCCAGGTGACTCAGACAGAGGGGACTTCCACACAGCCAGGGTGTCAGCCAGAGGGGGAGGTCATTGAGAGCACATAAGAGACAGACTCCCTGCATCCCTGATGCACAGGCCATACTTGCTGTAAAGCATGGGGAACCACTAGTGCTTTCCACCTTTGTTCTCGGAAATGGCTGAACTGGTTTAACTGAAATTATCCCAAAAAATTCAGTCTGAGGCCAACACCCAGCATGGAAAACTCCTGCCCAAATGGTTGGTTATAAGCAACTGAGAAAACAGGATGTTTTGGGAAACGTTGGGCAAACTCAATAGGTAATGCTACCAGCCCTGCATATAAACTCTTTGATTTGGAAGATGGTGAGTGGGTGGAGCAGATCACTAAATCCAGTTAAAAATTGGAGAGTAATGCCATCAAATATTAGAAGTGGGTAGCTAGTAGGTTAGAGGTTTGGCTACAAACTAGGAAGTTTATAAACAGACTAGATTCAATTAAAATATTTTAATTTAGTCTTAACACTACTTCCTCTTGCTCCCTGCAGGTGTATCACACTTTGTTTTGGCCACTTGAATGGACAGTACCCGGCAGAGACAACAATACTTGCTATGCAAAGATAATCTGCAATAAACATGACAATGTATGTAATCTAAATTGGAATTTGTCTCCACTGTGAGCCTATGTTAACCTCAGAAGTACAATTTCTAGGCTACAGACTCAAGAACATATTTAGTGATTGACTTGAGGCCAGAGTCTCAGTTTATGGCCAATTCCAGACACTCGTTCTATTAATGCAGTATCCAAGTACATTTTATTAAAAACTTAAACTTTTTCTTTTGATCCACCAGGTAACATTTGGTTGTGTCTAGCAGATTGAGCAATTGATAGTTGATACCAGATTAATGCCTTATGAAACTTTGTGTGTCGATTTCATAACATTCATTTGCGGGTGGATTGGTATGGTTGTGTTCAGATTTTTCTCTAGAGTGAGTTTGGGGAGGTGGTTGTGCCTTATTTCTGGTACTTCAGAAATTCAGATCTTTCATTGGGTTCCAGTTAAGTGACCTTGTGTTGCATGCCTTTTTCATGGAGTTTAAACTTGCATATTCTTAAGTCTCTAACTTTCTTAAGGAAGTATACCCCTTTCTGTTCAGTTTCTATCTCTTTTTGAGGCTAGAAAACTCTGCGCTGTACATTGTTAATAGGAAAAACAGGATTTTGTTATATGCCCAATATGCTTTTAGCTGCAACAATACTTGGTACCTTCTAATACATAACAGACCCATCCCTGAAGAAGACCTAATTTGAGAAATATAAAATACCCTAGCTGGGAAGATAATTTGGCATAAAAATGATTGGTAGCTGTTTGTAAATACTATATTGTATCTAGCTATATGATTGAGAGGAAGTGAGCTTTTATTCATTTTCTTATCCACTTCCTGGATTTTTCAGTGACAGTCTAGTCTGTTTATAAGACTGATGTATCACTGAGCGTTAGAACTTCACTGTAGAAACTATATAAAAAAGAACACCTGGGGAAGAGGGGGTACTTAGTGTGAATTTCAGACCCCTCTCTTGAACAAGAGAGGCTGAAACACAGCGTAATTGGATGTTTGTGTATAAGTAATACTGTATTGTGAGATATTTAGTATCCTGCCTTAAGTACTGTAGCCAGACTCAGTGTGGAGCTAGCACTGACACTTCAAGGTGAATTTACACACGCACATTCTACTTTGAAAAAGTCCTGTTGCTGAGTCATTTATATTTAATAAAATGTACAAGAGAAATTAATACAAAATTTGTTGCTTAAAGACAACTGCCAATTTCCTCCATTGCCTACAAGTTATTCTTGTCTGCACCCTCACTTGCCACTGCGGCCAGCTGTGACTTCAGAAACCAATTAAGTTGATAAACTCAAACCTACAGTAGCCATATTACTTGTACCAGTAATGAGCGGGGAAGAGAAATAGCCAAAGTTCTCTAAATAGAACTTTTTGCAGGCATCATGAGTAGGTATTTAAATTCTGCCTTCATATAAAGAAACATTGTCGCTATCTGTGAAGTAATACTATTGGAATGTACTGTGTCCCCCTAAAATAAAGAGAGCCAGCTGGCATAGAACTAGGCTTTGTCTACACTGGCAAGTGAAAGACACCACTTTTGTCATTCAGAGGTGTTATGTCCCAAAAGACATAAATTTTGTGGACAAGTGCCAGTGTGACCAACACTAACGCCGCTCATCGAGGGTAGATGTTTTTTGTAGGTGGGAGAGCTCTCCTGCCTACAAATAGCAGCTACACTGTGCTCCTTTTAGCGGTGCAGCTGTAGCAACACAGCCATGGTGCTAAAAGCTGCATAGTGTAGACATAGCCTTAGTATGTTTATTTAATCTTGAGCTGTATTTCTGATTTATGGTGCTTGATGTAATTCTAAAATGCATTCTGTGTATTACTAATGAAATCCTCCTCCTCCTCCTGCAAAAATGTGGTTAATTTGACTGGAAGCGAACTTGAAGCTTTCATTTACTGACTTGACTGATGCTTATAGATGCCTCGGAGCATCTCGGCCTTATGGCTGAGGGGTGAAAACATTATCTAAAGTGGACTCCGTTCATTTCAAGACAAATCTTAAGTGAACTGGAAGTCTCTCTTCAAATGTGAATATGAAACTTTACCAATACAAAACCTATTTCGCTCTGACCTAATTTTTTTTCTTTAAAGAACCGTGTGATAGGATTTCATGTTCTTGGACCCAATGCTGGAGAAATTACCCAAGGTTTTGGTGCAGCAATAAAATGTGGTCTCACGAAAGAATTACTTGATGAAACAATAGGTATACATCCAACATGTGCAGAGGTAAGGGGGAAACATCAACTTTTTCAAACCAAGAGTTAGTTAATATTGAGGGAAGTTACATATGTGCAGGAAGAGAATAGACCCAGGGTGACTTAAATCTAAAATGTCATCACATTAAACATTTTATTTTGTATTTTGATGGAAGTTCATTGTTACTTTGGCTTTTTAATATACAAAATATGACATTTCTTGTAAATAACTTATTATGCAGTCTGCTCCTTGTCTTATCTTATTTCTACGTTTGTATACTATAAGGGGCAACCAACAGCCATTTAGACTACTGCACAAAGCATTAATAAACCCCAAAAGTCATTGTTTTTTGTTTTGTTTTTTTTTTTTTACAGGTGTTCACTACAATGGAAATTACAAAATCTTCTGGAAAAGATATCGCTCAGGCAGGCTGCTGAGGTTAAACCCTGCTGTTTTTATCTGTTTCTTGTCATGTACACTTATCTCTTTGGAAGGCTTAAGAAGTGTGAAATACACTTGAGTAAAATGAGAGCAGCAGTAGCATCAAATCTATTACAACTAGAAACAATGCATTTCTTAAGCTTCCTCAGTAGATAATGTTGGCAATGGAAAGAATACAACAGCAGGGAAAATGCGAACTATAAATCCTGACTTGCTTGGAAGTGGCACGTAAGTGCTTCTTTGAAGTTTTGGCTCAGAACCCCATTCTGAGGTGAGCTATGACTGATGACTTACCTTGCAAACTTAGGAAACCTCTTTATCCAGTCAGAAAACTGAGCTTCCTTCTGAAGGAGCTTTTGAGTTGCATAATTAATTTAAAATTAACTCATTAAGTTCCAGTGTGTGTGTTGTGTGTGTTTGTTTTTTGTTTTGTTTGGTATGAATGTTTTAGACATAAGGATGAATGTGTATAATTGTATTACTCTTGCCAGCAGCTCATTTTACAATTCATGTTGGGTCACCTGTGTTTGCAGTGACTAACATGGATTTTAATGCTGTTCTTGACTTAATTTCAAAAAATGGTCATAAATCAAATACAGATGCTAGGCATTGCAGCTAATGCACTCGCATTTAAGCTCTAAAGACCTGGCCCAAGTATCAAATTGGTTACAGGTGAGAGAATTTTGTGATCTTGTCTGTCTTACTAGTTGCTTTGCCACCATAACTAGTAATATCTTCCTGAGTCACAGGATTTTAATAGTAGGAATCTTTTGGGTCAGAGCTGAAGTACATTGAAAACGCTCCTAAAACTTGTTGATATTTGTCCTTGCAATCCATGAGCCTAATCAGTGCTGACAGTGTCAAGTTTTGTTTCCACATCAATGTGTAAAATACAACATCATGTAAAAGTAATCTAACCTACAGTTCTGGACTATATAATAAAATTGGAGTCTATATTACTGTCTTCTCTCCCCATGTTATCTGTTCCATTAATACATTAGCTAGAGAAATGGCTACACCATTAGGCACTAGAATCCACTTTATGGACTTTAATGAACAACTTACTATTTTAAATTGTATGTTGCAGCAGAGAACAATGACTCATGCTGTCATACCCTGTGCAGTTCCTGTATAGTCAGCAGCTTGAAACTGTTCCCCCTTGTTCTCATGTTATTTTGGGGAAGGTGTCCTTGAATTTGGTGCTTCAGTTTTGTCCAAAGATGTTTTGAAAGACTATTTTGAACACAGTCTTCTATAGTTTTTAACTATTTAGTCTATGGTGTATCATGACATTTAAAATTCAATAAATGAACAATTGCATATAATGTGTCTCATACTTTGATCAAGATGGCATCTGCCCTGGGTAGATGTGCATCTTAAGGCTGGTCTACACTGTGGGCGGGGAAATTGATCTCAGATAAACAACTTCAGCTATGCTATTCATGTAGCTGAAGTCAAAGTATCTTAGTTCGACTTACCTGGCTGTCCTCACGGTGGCAAGTCAACTGCCGTGGCTCCCCCATCAACTCCGCTTACTCCTCCTATTGAGGTAGAGTATGGGCGTCGATTCGGGGATCGGTGAGTAGTAAAGATGTGGCCTTAAACTGACTTAGGAGCCAGTTAACTAGATCTCAACACTTCTGGAAGATTTTTCTCAAGCAGTTACAATCATCATTTATTACTCAGTCTGTGTACATGGAAGGACCACTCTCTGCATACTAAATTTTAGTGGAGAAGAACAGGACATCAATTTTGGTACCAGGAACTATGTGCACTTCAGGAGGAAGAACTAAGTATAACTTTGGCAATTGAAAACTGCAGAAATCTTAGGTATATAAAACATATGCTTAAGGAATTTGACTAGATTGTTAGCATCATTTGTTGCAAAAGGTGCTAGAATACTAACAGTTTTGGTTTTCATATCGCTTGGGATTGACTGTGGGGGTGGGAAGCACACCACAGTGCCCACAAATGCCATAAAGTAGTAGCCATTAATTCAAAAATAGGATAGTCTACTGAATTTGACAGTACCATCTTCCTTCGGAACTCTGGCCTTTTTCATTTCTTCCATATCAATATTGCCCAAGTCCAACCCTGTTTAAGAGTTTAGATCATTACAATCATCACTTCAGCGAAGTATGTACTAGAAACATACTGAGCATGAGTCTTGTCTGGGCAGCCTTACACAGCAGATACCACACGTTCAGGAGTTATCCGTGCTTTGGATCACTCCATTGTAACAACTTAAAAGGAGACTAGTGAAATTATACATTGCTTTGTGTGGACCATGTGCTTGGATGAATTGAGTAGCACTATATACATTTTAATTTACAACTATGCAGAAGATCTAAGAATGGAAGAGCAAGCAGAACAAACACATTCCAGAAGTTACTACTCTTAAATATCATGATTTGATGAGCAATCTGTGCTATGTCATTTACTGCTTATGTCACATGTTACATTATGATTTTATTTATAGTTTATAAAAGGTTAATAAATTATTAATAGATGATGCATTGTCCTGGTGGACTCTAGTCAAAAGCAACTTACTGTTAAGATCTAACAAACAAGCATGCTGTTTATAAACTTACTCATGTCTGTAACATGCTTATATCAATCCACTTAAACAGTTTATAATGGAGCTTTAATAAACTATGGTCAATACTTGTATAGTGTTAGCCTCTACATATTAACTGAAGAGGCTGAAGTGTACAGTAAATAATTTGTACAAAGGGCAATGTTAAAAACGGTATCAGTCTGCTCACAAGGAGCATTCTGCTTGTAGCAATTCATCAGTGGCACTTCTCTGCTTTAAAGATATCAGAATGGCAGCAAGGTTTGTAAGCAGAAGATCGGGTTTGCATCAAATGTGATTATGTAAAAGAATTAGGAGTTGAGAAATAAAAACTTCAGTCATTCTGTTGAGCGTGGCTTGTTGGTCTTCAACCTAATTATCACCAGGATTGGTGTGCAATTCTCTGCAACAGCATTTTCCTCTAACAAGCTTTGCATTTTACTTTCCTGGAGTTTGGATGTTGCATGGCAGCTCCTGCTCCTTACAGGAGAGAAGCTATCAGACCTGCAGCAGCATAATATCCTTAGCAGGCCCTTCTTTCCAGCATAACGATCCTCATAACCAGGATCTCTCAGGCATGCTGTATGTCAGGAAGCATCATGAAAGACATGGCAAATGGGGATTGTGAGTCACTGTGGTATTGTCAAAATACTCTAGTGGCAGGTTTGGGAGCTTCACTTGTGCTCTGCTAGATTTAACTCATTCCTGGTGCAGTTCTGTAAAGGCTTTGATAAAGCCTGACTTCCTCAGGGAATTGAACTGTGTGCCTGCTAAATTCTCCCCTTTTGTTGACATGGCTGTAGCTCTTATTCCTCTCAAGTACTAGTATCCTACAACAGAATGCTGCACTTCATTGCTGAAGCATATCACAGATAAATTACAGACATGACTGCATTAATGTGAACAAGCAAATATTTCAGCATAGTCCAGGAATGTGGGTCAGATAGGCCTGTCTCTTCTCAGGCCAGGTAAATAGAGGATTCTAAGTACTAGGTACCTTCTCATCATATTCTCTGTAAGCACAGGAGCTAAAAGACTGTTTAAAGACAGTGGCAAGTCATTTTTTTATTTTATTTTTTGTTTTCGTTTTGTTTTTTGATGGCAGAAAAGCCTGTCCAGATGAGCCTCTATTCATGTTAGTCTTGAGTTTTCTTTGGCAAATTGATGTCTGCTTTTTAAAAAAGTATATGATAGTCTCAATGTAATAGCAAAAAAGTGAAATATTTTAATTGTTGAATGTACTAGGCACCTCAGCCTGAAACTTATGTTCCAGCTCAGTTGCAGGGTCAGCATTCATCCAACATATATAAGGCCATACTGTGTCAGACCAATGGTCCATCTAGCCCAGTATCCTGTGGTCTGATCAGGGGCCATACAGTGTGCTTTGGAGGACATGAAACACCAGCTAGGGCATCGAATCCTCTCTGGTGCTAAGCCCTGCTAAACATCCTCTGAAACATTTCAGTGACAATCAGAAAACTTAATTCCTGTAATGTGGATTTAAGCTTCCCTCTATGAGCTCATGATTGTCTCTACCCTAGTCACTGCAGCTACTGTCTCTTTGCTATAGCCTCTTAAAACTGCAGGTACAATGTAGTGGTTTTTTATATGGTAAATGGCTGAATGAACCTTGTTCTAGATTGTGATCTCACCATTATCAAAATAGAAATGACATTTTTAGGCCCATTCTGCAAAATAGATGGAGAGAGGAGATGAATTCTTCCCATTCCCTATTTGTAAAGAAAATACTAGCATTTAGCAGCTTATGCTGCTTAGTTTCTACAGTTAATGTCTACTGGGCCAAAACTCTTAACAGAGCAGTCTAGTAATTGAGGGGTTAAAGACCCTTAACAAGAAAAGTGAAATTTACAATCTTTACTTTTATCCCCTTTAGAAAATGTTCTGTAATTGGGGAAGTAGCATAGAATTCCAAGCCTCTTTTGGTAAACTGATCTGTTCGGGGCATTCAGTTTTAGACTTAAAAGTGGCCATTCTTCAACAGACTTCAGTGAGAAACTGCAGAACTGGAATTCATTTGCAAACTTGACACCATCAAATTAGGCCTGAATAAAGAGTGGGAATGGCTGGGTCACTATGAGAAGTAATCTACCATCAACTGTTGAGTATAGGCCATCCACCTTGATGGAATTGGCATTATTAGCACTACAAAATAATTTTTACTCTGACATTCACACCATTTTGTCAACTGTTTGTTTGGAATGGGACACATCCACCCTGACTGAATCATTGACACCCCCGATCACCACTTGGTAAGGCAACTCCCATCTTTTCTTCTGCTGTATATTTATGCCTACCTACTGTAATTTTCACTCCATACATCTGAAGAAGTGGGTCATAGCCCACACAAGCTCTAATAGATGTGTTTGTCTTTAAGGTGCCACAAGACTCCTCCTAGTTTTTGCTGAAACAGACTAACAAAGCTACCCCTCTGAAACTCATAATTGAGGTTGTCTATGTGCATCATCTCTCTTGAAGCAGTGAATAAATACCAAAGCTGCACATTTTACTAATAACTGGAAGAAATGTCTCCAAATGCAGGAATAGTAGTAATTATAGCTAATGTAAATATGACAATATTAAATTAGTTTGTGCTACATAGTTTTTGACTGACTAATTACAGCTTGAGTATTGTAATTGGTCATTAGTAACATCTGAACAGGTAGTTTCACAAGCTCAGCTGTGTTTGAGTCATGAGGAAAAGGCCAAAGTTTTTTCAAATGGATGAAATTTGAAGTATCTTAATGTGGCTTTAAAAGGACAACTGTTTAAAAAATATTGTCTGATATTTAAGTGGGGCTGGCTGAAAAATTTCAGACAAATTTTTAAATGGAAAACCTTTTGTTTTGACAAGTTGCAAGTTTATGGAAAGTCTAATTTCCGTGAACACTTAATTTTTATTTTTGTTTAAAAAAAAAACTTGACAACTGGAAAGGAATTTTTTCAATCAAAATTCTGTTTTCCTTTTTCTGAAAAACCCAAAAAAATTACAACAGAATTTTGATTAAAAACTGGATTTTTTTTATTTTATCAGTGTTCTACTTTGGGGAGGGGACGCTTCCCAACCAGATGTACTTTTTATTTAGTATTGCTACACATACAAGATAATCCAACTATGTGTAGAGAATAAAATTCTCAATATATCTTTGTGAATTGGATAACATTGTGGGTAGTTGGTTTTATGGTTGTGGGTCTTTTACACAGCAAGAGCGAAGATAAATGAGGTGAATTTCCAGTCGTTCTGTTCAAAACTGCAATGTCTAATGAACACTTAAGAGAAAATACAATAATCTGTACCCCTTCAAATAAAGCACGGGCATTTATAATTTACATATGACTAACTAGCAAGAACTCTTCCAGAAAAGCCATGGAGTCCAGATTTAAAGGAAAAAAGCACTTCTGAGAGGGGGAGAAAAAAATTTTAAGGTCACTTTTATACATGGCAAAGGACACAATTTCAGTTTCTAAAGAACCTTTACATGTCATCTTTTTTAAAAGGTACTTGAAAATGTCTTGTTTATAACAACTATGATTATGCTGAGAGTGGATGGGGAAAATATTGTTTGGGCATTTGATAGTGACAGTGCAAAATACTGTTGCGGGTCACTTGTACTTCCTGTTCATCAACTAGCATATCTCATGTAAATTCCTCATCAGACTCTCTCTCTGCTAGATATTGTTTTCCAACAGCCCTAAACTAAACATGAACAGGCACGAAGCAACCTTATGTAGAGGGGGAGGAAAGGAAGTTGAGAGGTGGGCCTGAGCCTTTTTATTAGTGGCCTGCCCAAAAGGTCCTTAAATGTTAGACGATTCAGAAGCCTTTCTTCTCTTTCACTTTCATAGGCTTTAGAAAAATTAAAAACGATCCAACAAATCACCCACAATATGTTACTTAAAAGGAATTCATTAGAAAATATTTTGTGTAAATTAGTCAATTAATGCTTCTATTTAAAAGAACACAAATAAAAGTAAGTAAAGCTGGCCCTAAATTTAGATTTTGTAAAGAAGACTTGTAAAAACGTTTCACAGAAAAAAATATCATTTAAAGCTACCACTTGAAACAGCAGATTTTTAAACAAACTCTCCACTGCAGGGTTTGCAGTCCAAACCTCATGGCCATGAGAACCTGGAAACCAACATCATTAATTCTGAATGTCCAGATGGGAAAAGTAAACAAGGAGCTAAGAAAAAAGGAACTAGATTTTTAAAGTTTACAGTTTTAATTAACTAGATTGCCAAACTGATTTATGGGCAATCTGATTAGATTGTCCATTTAACTAGAAACAATTACTGGGGGGGGGGGGAGTACCTAGTCAACTAAATTATTTGTCTATTAAGACTCAACCCTTTTGAAAAGTACTCCTACATATATTAATTTAAAAGGCTAAAATAGAAGAGTCATCTATACATATTTGTGACCCGATCCTTGGTAACTTACTTGTGATGGCTTCAGTTTAGGAATACTTTGTATTTTGCCACTATTATCTTCGTCTGCAATATTTTCTTATTTGGTATAATTTCCCTATGTTAAAAATATAAAACTAATGGACACTTTTTGGTGTGGCATTTGAAAACGTGTCTTTATATACATTGATCTGTTTTTAAATAATTTGAACACACTAAGGGTGAAGGAATTACTACATTGGAAAGATGCTGTAAGTTTTCCTTAATGTTGGGATAGATGATTTTTATTAAAATTAAGTTAAACTATATCTCCTTTGCCAGGTCAGGAGCAGTAACATTTTTCTTTGCTGCTTTATGGACAGGCAAGCAAAATTTGAGCTAGTGCTAGCACCTTTTCATAACAATACGCTATTGCAATGCTTCTGTACTTGCATGTATGTTAATCAGAGAAACAGGTGTTTGCGTAGAAATAGCAGCTGCTACAACCTGTTCGAGATTAATTTAGAAAAATCAGTTGCACAGTAGTTTTAAAAAAGGGGCAACAGTCACATGGAATTGGCAAGGAATTCTTTATGTAAACTAGAGGCTCTCATTGTTACAGCTTTCCTTATAAGCCACCAATGTCTGTATCTCTACTCTTTTGCCCTACTACAATCCCCCCCACACACACACACACACACGTGTGCATGTAGAGCACATTTAGAGCTGAAGCAGGTCAAGAATCATGTAAGTGACCTTTATTCACTTAAGTAGTTCTGCTAATTTCAAAGGGGATCTCAGGAATTAAGGTACTATATGCCTGTGTCTTGGCAGGATTGAGCTCTTAAAATACAAAGTTGGTGAGATGAAGAAGGATCCTGTGCTTGCTTTTAGGGTCCCTTGTTTAAAAAATAAAATGTTTAAAATATATTGAAACCCCTCCTTAAAAAAAAAAGTTTAAATAGGATTCTGAAAGTGGCATGTTGCCCTAGGGTCCTCAGGAGGAGAGAAGTCGCAGGAATGTTGTCTGGGTTGGGAGGAAATGGCTTTCAGCAGTGGTTTTCAGCCTTTTAAAAAAAAATTGTAGACCCCCTAAACATTTTCAAACGGAGGTGCATGCCCTTTCGGAAATCTTAAGACAGTCTGCAGACCCCCCAGGTGTCTGTGGACCATAGGTTGAAAACCACTGGCTTACAATGAGCATTCAGCAACTCATTGGCTGAGGAGTCCTAACTGCCATAGAAACAGCCTAATCAATCTGTTTGTTGCCGTGCGAAATTAGGCTCTGAAATTCACACACAGTGTGTGTCAGTATCACTCCCTGTGTAGGCCGGTGGGGTCTCTGAGGAGAGGAGGAATGAGGGGGTCTCATGATGTGAGGGATTGTGATGGGGAAGGTCTGGGGAGGGATCTGCTGGAGAGAGTAAGGGGAGATTTTGGGGGGAATCTATGCTGGAGGGGGTGGGGGAGGTTTTGGGGGATCTGCTGGAGAGGGTGTGGGGAGGTTTTGGGGGGATCTGTAATGGAGGAGGGGGGGAGATCTGGGCTGGTATCTGCTGGGGGAATAGTGGGAAGTTTGGGGGATCTGTGGAGGGGGTGGGAAGTTTGGGGGATCTGTGCTGAAGGGGAAGGGAATATCTGTGCTGGGGGAATGGGGGGAAGTTTGGGGGCTCAGTGCTGGTGGGGGAGGGTTCACCGTTAGGCTGTGGGAGGAAGAGGGATCTTGAGGGTCGCTGGGGAATGTCTCCCCCCCCCATCAGAAGTTGCCCCCCACCCCGCTGTGGGGCGGGGAGGCGCCCAGGGCCGCAGGCCGGCGTGGGCTCGTTGCCAGGTAACGCAGCTGCCCCTCCCGGGCCAGGCTGCCGCGGGGAGACCCGGTTCTTGGCGGACGCGGAGACCGGCGGCGCCGCTCGCACCCTGCTGCAGCAGCGTCCGCGGGCTCCCTCCAGGAGCAGGAGCAGCCCCTCTAATCATCCCCCCCAATACAGCGCGTCTCACCACCTGCCCGGACCAAAATTAGCGCCCCCTCCCCCGTAAGAGATCCCCAGCCTGGGCCTCCCACCTGGCTAACCCCCTCCACGCCCCGGCCGGAGCCTCCCCCCTACCTACCCCCATCCCCCTCCTGAGCCTATTGCCCTCCGGCCTCCCGCCTACCTACCCCCCCATCCCCCTCCAGCCTCCCCGCTACCTACCCCCATCCCCCTCCTGAGCCTATTGCCCTCCAGCCTCCCACCTACCTACCCCCATCCCCCTCCTGAGCCTATTGCCCTCCAGCCTCCCACCTACCTACCCCCATCCCCCTCCTGAGCCTATTGCCCCTCCAGCCTCCCACCTACCTCCCCCCATCCCCCTCCTGAGCCTATTGCCCTCCGGCCTCCCCCCTACCTACCCCCATCCCCCTCCTGAGCCTATTGCCCTCCCGCCTACCTACCCCCCATCCCCCTCTGGCCTCCCGCCTACCTACCCCCATCCCCCTCCTGAGCCTATTGCCCTCCGGCCCCCCCCCCCCCACCCCCCCATCCCCCTCCTGAGCCTATTGCCCTCCCGCCTACCTACACCCAACCCCCTCCGGCCTCCCGCCTACCTCCCCCCATCCCCCTCCTGAGCCTATTGCCCTCCGGCCTCCCCCCTACCTACCCCCCCCATCCCCCTCCTGAGCCTATTGCCCTCCCGCCTACCTACCCCCAACCCCCTCCGGCCTCCCGCCTACCTACCCCCATCCCCCTCCTGAGCCTATTGCCCCTCCAGCCTACCTACCCCTATCCCCCTCCTGAGCCTATTGCCCCTCCAGCCTCCCACCTACCTACCCCCATCCCCCTCCTGAGCCTATTGCCCTCCAGCCTCCCCGCTACCTACCCCCATCCCCCTCCTGAGCCTATTGCCCTCCAGCCTCCCGCCTAACTACCCCCCCATCCCCATCCCACTCCGTACTCCCCCCTACCTCCCCCCTTCCTACCCCCATCCCCCTCCTGAGCCTATTGCCCTCCGGCCTCCCCCCTACCTACCCCCCCATCCCCCTCCTGAGCCTATTGCCCTCCAGCCTCCCACCTACCTACCCCCATCCTCCTCCAGAGTCTATTGCCCCTCCAGCCTCCCAGCTATCTGCCCCCATCCATCTCCAGACTCCCACCTACTAACCCCCATCCTCCTCCAGATCCTATTGCCCCTACCTCGCTTCCCCCTCCGGAGCCCATTGCCCCTCCGGCCTCCCATCAACCTACCTCCCATCCTCCTCTGGAGCCTATGGCCCCTCCAGCCTCCCATCTACCTACCCCCCAACCCCGTCCAGCGCCTAGTGCCCCTCCAGCCTCCCATCTACTCACCCTCATCCCCCTCCAGAGCAAGAATGTCCCTGCTCTTCCAGTTCCAGCATCTCATCTACCTTCCCCCATTCCTCCAGAGCAATAGCCCGCAGCTTCTCTTCTCTCTGTCCCCCGTAAAGATCTGTCCATTTTAGCCAGGGCCGGCTTTAGCAAGTGCGGGGCCCAATTCAAACTGTTTCAATGGGGCCCCGGCAGGGATGACTATATATATAAAAAAAAATGTAAAAAACACATGGGGCTTGTACTCACCGGACAGTGCTCCGAGTCTTCGGCGGCGGGTCCTTCACTCGCTCCAAGTCTTTGGTGGCACTGAAGGACCAGCCGCCAAAGTGCCGCTGAAGACCCAGAGCAAGCGAAGGACCCACTGCCAAAGTGTCGCCGAAGACCCGGAGCGCTGCCAGGTGAATAAAAATTTAAAAGGTGCCTCTAGCCAAGGAAGAGATTCTCACTGGGTGCGGGGCCCTCTTAGGCGCGGGGCCCGATTCGGGGGAATTGGTGGAATTGGCCTAAAGCCGGCCCTGATTTTAGCAGTCCCCCAGGAAGAACAACCCTTCCTCCCATATACCTAATCCCTAATGGCAATACCAGAGCAAGCACCTCCCTCTTCTTCAAACACATCTCTGAATCTCTGTTTCCTTCCCACTTTTCCACTGCCACTTCCAGGCCTCTCATTACAGCCACCATTGCTCTATTATATTTTATCACTCTTTTAAAGTTTTTAATTTAATTGACAGTTGATGATCCCCCTCCCAGCTGGAAGGAGAAGGATTATGCAGGTCACTCCTTGATTGCTTAGAGTGGCAGCTTCTTTGCATTCCAGATCCCTGCTGGTCTGGGAGCTGGAGACTGGAAAATGAAAGTTGGATTGCAAAGTATTTACTATCAGGCTATCCTCTCTCCCCCACCTCACCCCCGATCTTTAGCAGAGGAGTTAAATGGTCAAGAGCAATATGCCTGGGATTTCTCTGTGCCTGAATTTGCCACTGATTGGCTGGGTGACTTTGCGGAAGTCATTTCACCTCTCTGGAGATAATGACACTTTCCTAACTCATAAGAGTGTTGAGATGATTATTTAATGTGTGCACAGCACTCCTAAGATATAAAATGGTGTATAAGTGTTAAGAGCCCTATGTAATTGAAAACAATTTCTTGGTGATAGCCAGAAACTAATCTACATTAGCATTATGTGAGATCCTGTTTAAAGGCTGTTGAGAAATTACAGTACCTTTTTCCTGGATTTTCTTTTAAGATGACAAAAGGAACTTAAAAGGAATGAAAGAATCTTAAACAGGGATGACTAAAGCGGCCTGCTAGCTGATCTTTGCAGAGTGGCCATTCAGGTCAAGAGAGTTCCACCTGGGCAGAGAGGTTGGCCCATGTGGTCAGACTGCAGGATGGGGAGTTGGGGAGAGGAGAATGGTTTGGTTAAGGCACAGGACTCAGGTCAGGATACCTTGGTTTTGTGTTTAGCTCTGGTACAGACTTCTTATATGAGATTGGGCAAGACTTGCAGTCTCACTTTTTAAATAGGCCATTGATTTTGAGTGCCTGAGACACCTTGGGCCTGATTTTTCAAAGGTGCTGAGCACCTCTAGCTGTCATGCACTTGCTACTGCAATACAAATAACATAACTTCTGAAAATTGGACTCAGGTTGAGCACCCACAACTATTTCATTCGGCAGAAAATCCTGTTTTCTCTATGTAAGCTAACATTTTTACTTTTAAATTTCAGATTAACCTTCTGTGGGTTAATGATAGAGAGAAAACTATCAGAAATCAGACAGAAACTTCCCAATTATCTGATTAGTTCCACATTTACTGGCTAACAACTTTCCCAGATGGAACTAGACAAATCAATCAATAGTGCTGTTACTAAAAAGCCTAATGAAGATGCTGCAGTGAGTTGCAGGAAAAGGTGAATTTGATCACTGGAATCAACATGCAAATTAAGAACATGGTAACATATTCCCATTGTCCTTTTTGGATTGCTATGAATTTACCTTGAACGAGTATGATTTAACAATGAATCTAATATATTTCTGAGACCCGTATAAAACTGCTAACTTTGTGTAACAATGAGTGAACATATTTTATCCTGATGATGATGATGATCTTTTAAATATAGTATTTAAATACAGTAATCACATAGATATGCAAACTGGCTGAAACAGAAACAGCTTAGTTTGTTGTCTTCATGCAACCTCAGTTTGATTCCTTTTTCTGGCCTTGGATTCTGCAGGGAAGCAGTGGTTGAGAGCACTGTAGAAGCTATTAAACCTCTAAAAGGAAGGAAGCGTATTTCTCTGTAATGACTCTTTTGGCTGCTTAAAGAGCAGCTTCAGCTCCTAATGATCTCCATCCAGCCCTCCTGGGTCAGAAGTGTTAGAGGACTGGGGTGATATAATAAATGTGGGCTTCTTATGGCAATCATTAACAATTAATAGAGCTGAAAAATTAATGACAAAAACCTAAGGTGAAAAATCCATTCACAGGGGGATTATTTGTCTCTGGAGTTCCTGGAGGGACTTTGGGTGTCAATAAATTGAAATGTATTACTGTATTTAAATTACCCATTGTTATAACCTAATTCTAATTTGTTTTTGTGAAGATTATCTTTTCTAGATGATATAAATGTATCAGAAGATGACCAGAAATTAAGAGAGACAGTGAAAGTGTACGTATGTATAGAGATGAGGGATGGGCTGGTCCAGTTCCCTGATGAGATACAGGCTTTTTTAGAGGACTTGAACATCCACTGTCTTCTGATGGAGCTTTGGGTACTAAATGCTTCTTAAAATTGGGCCGATAATGCTTTACTGGAACCAGAATGGAGTCTTCAGTCCAATGTTTGGCCTCTCCACAAGCCCGGAATGCTTCAAAGGCTCCACAGTGCCCTTGTGGCTAAGACAAACGAATTATGAGCTACAAAGTCCAGTCTCATCCTGCCCTGTGTAGAAGGATTGTGGGTTCCAGGATAGGAAGACTAAAGGGAGGGTGAAACAGAAGGCTTTTCAGGGCTCTAACTAAGTGCCAGAGAACATCTCCACCCAAAGAGAAATGAGAATGGATATTTGTAGATATAAGGCCAGAAGGGACCACTGTGGTCCTCTAATGTGACATCCTGCATAACACAGACCATAAAACTTTCCTAAATTAATTATTATTTGAACTAGCGGATATCTTTTAGAAAAACATCCAATCTTGGTTTTAAAATGGTCAGTGATAGAGAATCTACTACAACCCTTGGTTAAAATGTACTCCATTACTGACTGCCACATTTTGTTGCCATCTTTTCAGTTATCCTTTGATATCCTGTACAATTGTAAATAGTGAAATAATAATCATTCTTCCTATTGCAGAATTGCAGGAAAAGAAGTAACTGCAAAGGCCATTTGCTTTCTTACCTTTGGCCTCTGTTTGGTTAAAACCTTTACCCAGCAACGATTAGATATAGTAGGAGGTAAGAGGCAGCAAATTCTAGTCAAATAAAAGGGGATAGAGGAACATTTAAATAAAAAGGAAAACCTAAGTCTGACAATATGATGATGGAAAAATATACTGAAGCATTTGGTGTGGGGGGAGTGAATCCGACAGGAGGAAGAGGCCACAGAAATATGGAAAAGGGAGAATTTTACTCCTGTATTAACAAAGTGTTTTGCTGGTGTTTAGCCATGCAACTCCCTATAAATGCAGCATTGCTAGCACTTGGCATAACCTCTTGAAAATGGACCTATAGATATAATCCAAGTTTAAATTAAATCTCTATAACGTGCCCGTGCAAGATAAAAACAAGCCATCCACTGGTATCTAGTTTGAGGCCTTGGTTTAATACATGCCAATGAGAGCGTTTCTCTTTATAAGCATTATGTATAGTAGTAACGACAAAAATGCCATAAATTCAAAAGACTTTTTGGTTTTGCTTACCTTTAATTGCTGGTTTAAAGTAAACGCCAAGTTCAGTGAAACATTTTAAGGTATCAAACTGAGGTATATTAGTCCAACTCTTCTGAACATCTTAAAGATAAATTTGTTCTTCTATCTTACCTCAAATGCTACAGCTGTTCATAAATAATGTTAGGGGAAAGTTGTTAGTTCAGTAACACAATGGGTATGTTTTGCTCCAACATTCCTAGAACATTTAGCCACAGTCAAGCAGTGAAACTGTCCTCTTCACAATTCTGTTTAGTGACCTACAACAGCAAGACTAGAAGACTGATCCTCGTGGATGGCAAAGGGTTGTTCAGCTTGGATTTACTTGCTTCTAAGACTGTAGGTGAGAGAGATCTTTATCTGTCAGGCTCAAGAGGTCAGTCTGCCTTGAACGCCACAAAAGATTAAAGATGTAGCAAATGTCCAAACTCTGTTTTGTAGTCAGGACGTATTTTCCTGGTATGATCATCTTCCTATTCAGTTCATTTTGATTTACGCTCACTTGCCTCCATGTAAAAAGCCTTGGGCTGCACTATACTATTGTATATTCATTACCTACAAGCAGCATATATGAGTAGGCTTTGGTTCCTCTTGGTTTTGTTTGCACATCAGAATATCATAACTGTGGTTTTTTAAAAAAAAACAAAAAACATTTATTGAGGGGACTGGATGGGATCAGGAAATTAGATATAGGGTAACAGAATATTTTACTTATTAAGTTAACAGTTCAGCCCAGGTTGATAGCAAATGGCCTGAAATTGTTACTATCTGATGACTCTACATTGAAATGAATTGAGAGACTGAGTTCAGTTTGCAGGGGACAGGTGTCCATCTTTCACCAGCTACTTCAATTGTCATTAATTGGCTCTTTTGACAGTAATTTCAATAGAGACACCATAGATTGGATGGGCCAAAGACACTGAATTCTTCTGTTGCCCGTAGATGTTGTCCCTTTGTTGTTGAGGTGCATTATTGGGGCAGTGTGTAGAAAACTTCCATTGCTGTGTTGTTCATGTTGCACCTATTTTGTAGAAAGACGACTTCAGTCTCTAGGTTTTTTTAATCTATCACCTTCCATCAGCACTAAAAAAAAATTACAATGTAAAAAGCTTAATAAAAATGATTTTCAAAATAAATGTCATTAAAATTTCAATATAATTTCCACTGAAAAACAATTTAGTGTCCCTTGTGGCTCTTACAGTTATCCTTTATTATGATCAGGGGTGGCTCTAGACCCCAGCGCGCCAAGCAGGCGCGTGGGGCGGCCCTTTCCCGGGGGGGCGGCATTTGGCTCCGGTGGACCTGCCGCAGGCATGACTGCGGCGGGTCCCCTCTTCCCGCGGCTCCGGTTGAGCTCCCGCAGGCATGCCTGCGGCAGGTCCACCGGAGCCGCGGGACCACGGCACCCGCCGCAGTCATGCCTGCGGCAGGTCCGCTTGTCCCGGGCTCCGGTCGACCTGCCGCAGGCATGCCTGCGGGAGCTCAACCGGAGCCGCAGGACCGGGGAAGGGCGGCGCAGCGCACCGCGCTGCTTGGGGCAGCCTGATTTCTAGAGCCGCCCCTGATTATGATTATAGTAATAACTCTTAAAATATATCAATATTACAACATAAAACAGATTATTATAACCCTGAATTTGAAGAATTTCTTGCCTATTGGGGAAAGTGTTCAGTGATAGTTTACTACTACTTAGTATTATTATTTATTTATTTATTTGTATTGCAGTAGTGCCTAGATGGCCCCAGTTAGGATCAGGGTGCTATTATGCTTGATACTTTACAAACACAGAGTAATTTATGGTTTCTGCCCCAACCTTAAGTCATGCTTTTCATTTTCTGTTCTTTTTTTGGATGTGACTTCTTTCCTCCCAAGCTAAGTCCTCTTCCCCATGGATCCAACAATAAACTCACAGGGCAGAATTCTTTAATGCAGTCTACAACTCAGATATGCAATGTGACTCTTGACTGCATAGTCTTCGTTCATTCAGTGCATGGAACTTTCATTGGTGTTTATGGGAGCTTTGCCAATGTTAATTAGTGCAGAATAAGCAGGGGCAGCTCCAGGCACCAGCACGCCAAGCGCGTGCCTGGGGCGGCAAGCTGCGGGGGGTGCTCTGCCGGTTCCCACGAGGGCGGCAGGCAGGCTGCCTTCAGTGGCATGCCTGCGGAGGGTCCGCTGGTCCCGTGGTTTCAGTGGACCTCCTACAGGCATGCCACCAAATCCGTGGGACCGGCGACCTCCCGCAGGCAAGCCGCCGAAGGCAGCCTGCCTGCCGTGCTTGGGGCAGCAAAATACCTAGAGCTGCTCCTGAGAATAAGCAATCAAAACTATGGGAACTGCAGCATGGCTCAGAAAGAATTCAAGCCTTCATAAGAATTTATGTGGCAACAGTGGTTATCAGACTGTCCTGTTACAAGAGATTGTTACTTCACTGCAAGAACTTGCCACAGGATACTATTTGGGAGGAATAGTCTTATTCAAACCAAAAGATCCATGTTTTTAAATGTCCATGCTAACTGTGCCTGCGAAATGTATATGTTTTTTAGAAACACACATTTGCATGCACAGAAATGGGGATTGTATGTTCAAAGATTGAAATGCATGAGCAAACTTGTAATTTGCATGTGTTTTTTCAGTGGTCACCTTTAAACATCCTCAGTTCCAGGTTACCTTATAATGGTATCTGAGACACCATAGTTTCAATCAGACAGGGAGAACGTAGGGAGGTGGTTTTTTAGAAGTGTAGTCCAGTGTCTGAAAAACAGTAGGAGAAGCCTTGAAAAATACTGATGAAATGTAAATTACTTTTTTTGTTTGCTATTTTAAGTAAATTTGCTAAGATAAGTAGAAATATATATATATATATATATATATATATATATAAAATTTTAAAAAAAAGTAGGCAATTTTTCACCTGCACCAAAATGTTATACTTTATAAGATAGTCTGTGCTGAAAAAGAAAATGAGTGATTTCTTAGACATTGTTTCAGTTTGTGTTTTGATTTTGTATTTTTGGGTTTTGTTTTGTTTTTTCTAGTTAAAAGGGAAATGGGTTTTCACAAGTACCAATTCAACATAGTAAGAAGCATCATTTACTGTGAAAAATTCAATGTTTACTTTATACTGAGAAGAGACTATGCACTTAAGGTAAAAGCACCTACTATCTCCTGTGTTTATTTTTTTTCAGCTATTTTGATTTTGAGTTTATTGGTGAGCTCTGTTGGCAGTTTAAACTTATTCATGCATGAAGGAAGAGGTCTCAAATCCCTTATTTGGGACCATAGTATCCAGGATTCAGGCAGCAAGGGGATAGGGCAGAGTAATTACAGACCATTCAGGATACCCTCCTCTGACTGTCCAATAGTCCAACCGAAGCTGCTGTTGGAGTAATACAAATTCATTCTGCCCGCACTTTCTACATCTCATGAGCTGTTTATTTCTGCTCTGCAGTATTTGCACCTTTGCCATTTTAAAATCAAGAGCCTGTGGTCAAGGTGCCAACTCAGTTTATCTGTGCAGCAAAGCTCAGCATTATCACTGTGCCAACAGATTGACCCAGTTGTTTCTCTCATCATAGTTTATTAAACTAGTTCCATTGACGGTTAGTATGACATTACACATTGCAAGAAAACAACAGACTCTTAAAGGAGAAAGAATGGCTGATTTTTGCATCCACTATTGGCATGGAAAGCAGTACAAGTTTAGTAGAACTATGGTGAGAGAAATATGTTTTTCATCACTTTGTGTGATGAATCTATTTAGCTTAGATTAATCTGTCTATCTAATCTATTTTAAGTATTTTAGGATTTGTCCTCATAATAGCTGAAAACCAATGGAGGAGCTATATATTGATAGAAATACAGCCCAAATTACCCCATAAGTGCCTATCTCCATTAATTGTATGTCTCTAATTTTCTCCATCGCTACAGTAAAGTTTACAAAGGGTTAAAAATTCTAATTCCTGCCATTTATGAATTCACCGTGGGGGATGATGCGCATTTATTTGTTGTTTATAATTTAATTTTAAAAATTCAAATAAATAGTCTGTCAATGAGGACAAAGTTTCTGAAAAGTTTTGTACCATATCTTTTGGGGAATTATATCCTTGCTCTCAAAGGCCTAAGTCTAGAAAGAGACGACTTCAATGCTTTGCTGGATCAGGGCCTTAATTACCCACAGCCTTTTTGACATGCTTTGTGAACATCACTTTTCTTTTCATAAGGTGTATAATAAGGATTATGAAGAGATCTGCTCAGTAGAGAACGTGGAGTCACGTCTGTTGACACTTATGGTATTCAATCCTGTGAGTGATGAACTCATTACAGGAGGAATCAAAGGCATAAAGGTAAGGGAATACCTCAGATGAGGTTTGAGTTGTCTCGTGCAACATTTTGAAAGCACAGGCATGAATTTAATGTAGGGCAAAGGGAGACTGTATGCCTTGATCAGGGGAACTTTCACACTTAATTCACTGGTTTGAGCCCAACATTGGTCAATAGTGACTGAAGGATGTTACCATCTGATAACTGCTTGATTGTGCCAATTAATTCTCTAGTGGTCAGATATCCAGATCACAAAAACACTATCATAACTTAGTGGCAGTCTCAGCAGAGAGATCAAGGATCTGAATGCACTATGGTAACTAAACCTTTCTCACTCCACTAGAGTTGATTTCTTCCAGGATAAAGATCAATTAGATGACTGGGGCTGAAACTTGCATCGCCACCGCCCTAGTTATACTTGTTATGTGTATATATAAGTACAGGTCTATAGCCTTGTCAATTCTGCACCTTTCACCAACACTCTATTTACTTTGAAAAGAAAATGAGGAAAAAATATTGTAGATTGGCTGGTTTCTTTAGTTTCACTAATAGCTGGGTTGGCGTGATGAACAAAGAGAATAGTCAGTGCAGCTGAGAAGCATTTCTTAAGTGATGAAATTATCTCATGTGATCATAATTTAATTTTTTTCTGTCAAAACAAATTAAAAGTTTCATAAATGTTTTCTCATTAACACTGCTCTTACTTTAGGCTTATGTCTTTTGAAGCATTCAGGTCTGTCAGTATGGAAATAATGGGAGAGCTTAATGGCTTCTTGAAAAGCTTTTGATAGTTGACATTCAGATTTCCAGTTCTAGACTCAAGTACCAAATCAAGCTTGCAAAATTGTCTTTGTATGCTTTTTTTCTTTTAGTTCTGGAAGTTTAAAGAAACAGAGAGTACAGATTACTCTGATGCAGTTCACATGTCCAATTACAAGCTATTCCCCAGGTAAACAGATGTTAATTATTTGAGTTTAGAAAGTGACTATGTACATGGGTTCTCACAACAAATATTTTGGTGGTCTCAGACTGCGGCCACCAATTCTTGCTGGTAGCCCCACTGACGCTTTTTCCTAAAATGCTTAATTTCCTAAAGTACTTAGTTAACTTTAGGAAAAACAAATAAATATGCACATATACACATCAAAATCATTATAATTAATTTATGTCGGATTTTTTTGTGTATTTGGTTTTTTTTTTTTTTTGCTGACTCGATAATAAAAATAATGCTCTGAAAAGTGACATTTGTATGGTTATTAATATAATTTTTCACAGCAGACTTACTAGCTAGCTGGGAGGCTGTGAAAAGTGGTATTAACAAACATACAAGAATCACTTTTCACAGCCTCCCAGCTAGCTAGTAAGTCTGCTGTGAAAAGTGACACTTGCATGTGTGTTAATATCACTTTTCTCAGCAAGCCCCAGGACAAACTATTGTATATCTTTGTTGTGACAGCTTTTATAATGTTAATATAACTTCTTATGAATGGTTGTACATTGTGAATATTTATAGACACATACACTGCATATCTGGAAGTAATAGCTGTGTGATTTCTATTCAAAACCTTGTGCTAAGTGAGTTTATCATGCACCTTTGAATGCCTCACCTGCACTCTGCCCACTAATCCATCTCCCCTATATTTATTCCAACATTCTGAAACTCTAAGTAGCTTCATCCAGCAGGTTGCGTGTGGGTTTTTTTTGTTTTGTTTTGTTTTTTCCAAATTACCCTGACAGAAAAATATTTCCCCTTCTCCTCCCAAGTGTGAAATTCCTCAAACCCCCGCCTTGTGCTTCCAAAAATTATACTGGTCCGAGGCCCAGGACAAGTAAATTCTGTCCTAGGCCAGTGTCAGCTTTTCTATATAAATAAACATCTAATTTTACAATCCATTTACATATGGCATTGAGAACTAGAAACAGTAGCTTTATATCTTTGGAAAGTAAATATTCACAGGTTCTCGATGGGATCAAGGACTAGCTTCTAGCCCTGGGAAACTGAGATCTTGCACTTTCAATTTGTGTAATTTTTATGTAGAAGAAGGTATTTAGGATGGTTTCATGGCTCTTTCTGAACCCAGTAGACTTGGACTTATTATAAGTAAGGCTCTTGGCTTTACAGCAGTGGCGGACAACCTGCGTCCCGCGGGCCACACGCAGCCCATCAGGGCAAGCCGCTGGCAGGCCACCAGACCATTTGTTTACATTTTCATGGCTGCCCACAGCTCCTAATGGCCACGGCCAGGCCCGCACCGCTTCCTGCAGCTCCCATTGGCCAGGAACAGCGAACCATGGCCACTGGGAGCTGTGGGCAGCTGTGCAAATGTAAACAAACAGTCTGGCGGCCCACCAGCAGCTTGCCCTGATAGGCCGCAGGTTGGCCACCAGTGCTTTGCATGCAGAGTAATACAAAAATAACCCCTGTGATCTTTTTAAAATAGTTTTTATGTAAACATATTTAGCCTGGGATGGTATACCATAAAAGTTTTATTGGCATTTGTTTGGGATAATCAGATTTGCTTACCAGTAGTAAATCCATGAGTTAGTTATGTGCCATGCCAAACAAGTGTCAATAAAACCTTTAAAACACACCATTATATATTCCCAACATAGTGTGTGTGATGATTAGACAATTGTTTGAACACTGTAATCAGTTGAAACGTGCTCATTACCAGCTTCTAGGAAACCATGCTTTTTAAAAAAATAAAATATATCCAGCAGCTTTCATAAAATGAACTGTGTAATCTTGTAGTATGCAAAAAACTTCACAAACCAAATGACTATCATTTTATTTAAATGTGTACAGTTGTGTTGCCATAGTCTTAATCATGTTTTTCTTTTTTTAAATATAGTGCAGAATTCCCACACATGAGGCAAATCTGGTGTACAAATATGGAGTTTGATGTCAATATGCAAAGACTTTATTGCTTTTCTAATTGCGATCTCTTCTGCTATGATACCAAAGGGAATATACTGTTTCAGCTAACCAATGCCCACCAAAGTACCATTCTCTCCTGTGTCTATTCATCATACTCCAATGCTTTGCTTACCTCCTCCAGGGACTCTGAAAGTAAGGTGGCACACAGGAACAAAGCATCTGAGCCTATGATCACACTTCTTTGTTTCTTAGTACTTTACCATATGTTTTTAATGAGACAGCAATGCTAATATTTTAAAACAGCAGTAGTGCTTCAGTGTATAAATGACATTCTAATTCTAAACTTAACTACAGCAATTCTTGCTCCCACATTTGAAGTCATGAAGGAAATTTTCCGTAGGCCATATTGGCAGAGAATCTAGTAGTTATTGCCTCTCTGGGGAACACAAAGACTGGGCTACATGTTCTGTCACATAATCGATTTCTTGCAGTAACAGGTGCAGAAATTAATGGGCCTCACTCTTACCTATCATCATCTTCTGTGTTTCTCTGAATTTTCATAAATAGAAATGTTATCTGTTAACATTTGAACTCAAACATAAATCTCAACATATAAAGTGTGACTTCTTTATGAATGTAGATCTGCTAGACATTTCAAAATAGTTCAGCAGATGAATGGCTTATCCATTATTTATTAATATTTAATCTCCCAAAAATATCTTCCCATTATCCTCCACTGAATCCAGGAATCACTTTCTGGGATAATGGCAAGGTGCTGAGCACATCCTAAAAGATGCAAAATGCCTTCAGCTTCATGGTATGGAAGGACGTGGTCCTTTGAAGGATTGGGCCCAACTGTACGTCCTGTCAACCTAAATTTTGAAGTAGCAATTCCGCTAAGCAGTAGTGTTTTTCATTCATCATCTTACGAACTCTATAAGATATAGTTTTTTATTTGACTATTTTCTATCAGGAATCATTCTTTCTTTTGAAAATATATGGCCCTCAAGGGAATAACAGGCACATTCTGAATGGTAATTGATAACGTTACTTTCCAGACTTTATAGTCTTTTCCAAGTAAAGAAGCATCTGGCCTCCTTTTCAGTACCCTGGCTAAAGCATGAGAAAATGCCCAACCACTCTGTTTTGATTTTCTCATGATAATTATTAGGAAAATCAGGGCTGCTCATGATGAAAAGGACTAAAGTCATGGATGTTTTTTCAAAAACACTGAAATCATAGTGTTCGTTACTCCCATGAATTGACTTCCTTCGTTAACTAAGTGCATTTCTTCACAGTACAGTATGTCATTAGCACTTGGGAGAGAAAATACAGTATTAGATCAAAAGCAAAATTACAGTTTTAGTGGGGTTTTTTAAAGAATAATCAGGTTTTTGGTGTTGTCCTCAGTAAAATAACCAGAGAGAAAGAAGTGTAGTTTATTTTGGCTTCTTCATAATTTAATTCTCATTTATTTACTGATTGATGGTTATTGTTTTATTTTAACCAGTAAAATCTTGGAATGACCAGGGCTGTTTGTTGCATGTGTTTCATGGCCATACGAGGTCTGTCACACACATCCTCCTCCACCCAAACACTTTGTCTTTATTTATCTCTGGATCTTTGGATGGGACAGTGAAACTCTGGTCCCTGGATACAATGGAGCTGTTTTACAGGTACTTAAAAAGGCCATACAATTTATGTAAGTTTCACTGCTTACAAATAATGAAATATAATCAAGTTAAAACTAATTTCTAGCATTAGAATTTGCAGCATTTTATGGTATGTTGGATGAATTTCAAAGGATAAATAGTGACTCTTTAAGGAGTAAGATAACTATCTTTGTAGATTATATGCCTCTAAGGATATTGCCGTAGTTTGACTCTATTTTCCAATTCTTTTGGGGCTGAACCTGTGAGGAGTTGAGAGTACTCAACTTGCAAGAGGTGCTCACCATCTCATAGCAACAGGGCCCAGATCCTCAAAGGTATTTAAGCAGTTAACTCTAATGGATTTAATTTCAGTGGGAGTTAGGCACCTTAAATATCTTTGAGGATCTAAGCCCAGGTGCTCTGACCATAAGGCAAGAAACCCTGCTAAATAGAAAGTTATGTATCTCAGCTATTCTCATCTCATTAGATGGTGACGATTTCTTCAGCACAGCTTCTGTTTGGAGCTGTGCAAATAATGGATTTTTCAGTTCACTAGCAATTTGGGTGAAACCCAAACCAAAATGTTTTGTTTGGATTTCGAGCATTTAATACCTTTGAATTTTTTTAAATACAATTAATGGAAAATTCAAAACAAAAAGGCATTTGGGTGAGTAAAGTTAAACAGATGCATAAGTATTTGCAGCGCAGGGCCTTATTCATTAAAGGAACAGTTCACCTTTAATAGTGAGTTCTACTGTAATTCTATGAGTATTTATACCAGAGCTATGGTGGGCAAGAAGTGTTTAATTTATAAAGAAAAAATAAGATGTACAGTTCATGTGCTTGTATTTTGTTGTACGGTTATAAATAAATAAATCTTTACCTCTTAAAAAATGTTAGGAGTGTGGCTTTTCCCAAGGCATAAATAATTTATACAGCTCTGAGTCTGCTTTGAGGTACTGGCCCTGTAGTTGCATGGCTCCATACCATATAACTGATTTTTAAGGAGACCTTCACATCAATGACTTGAAGTCAGGGATCGGCAACCTTTGGCACACGGCCCATCAGGGAAATCTGCTGGCAGGCCAGGACGGTTTGTTTACCTGCAGCGTCCGCAAGTTTGGCTGATTGCAGCTCCCACTGGCCGCAATTCGCCTGTGGGAAGAGGTGGCCAGCACATCCCTCGGCCCGCGCCGCTTCCCGCAGCCCCCATTGGCCTGGAACGGTGAACCGCGGCCAGTGGGAGCTGCGGTTGGCCAAATCTGTGGACACGGGTGGTAAACAAACCATCCTGGCTTGCCAGGGGATTTCCCTGAAGGACCATGTGCCAAAGGTTGCTGATCCCTGTGGTAAGTGATTCAATAAAATACATCATTTTTACTAATTTCTAAAGGGCTATTATAAGATCCAGGGAATTGTCAGAATTTGAGTATGGTGTGAAGAATTCTTTTTAGCCGAACATGGTCAACATTGAAAAATGTCCCACGTAGTTTAACTTGGACTCTAATGTAATTGATGTAACTTGCTGCTGACTTACTTTAATTCATGATTTTCTTTGGCTTGTGGGGATTTTATCTTTCGTTTAGTTTATCATTGTTCACTGAAGGAATTGTTTGGATGGGCCTGACTGAGGATAAGTTGTTGTACTGCTCTTCTGCCCGCAATCTTCATGTGTATGACTTGAACTATTTTACCAAATTCTGGACTCATGTCAGCAGTCAGATTAAGGCTCTGTCCCTCTGTGGTGCCAATGGGAAATCCAGCAGGGTGGTAGCTATGGGCTCTGATAACAGGTATGTGTGACTACATGTGCTAATGAAAGTTTGAGGTGGTTCGGATCCGGGTTTTTGGTTGGATTGCATCTCCACTGGTAGTAATAAACTTGCAATAGAAAAACAGTAAAGTGTGTGTATTAATAAACACCATATTCAACCACATTCAACCGTCTGTTAAAACTGTAAAGTAACAAACTAATCAAATAGAGAAGACATCTGCTTGCTTGACTCAATATGGGTTACAAATTTTCAGTATTTGAGATTTATGTTATATTAGTCAAAATAAATACCTGTGTGACATTCTTAATGAAAATCGCACGCACACACAAAAAGTATCAGTGTCCTATTTAGACCTCCAAATTGTGCAAACTGAGCGGAACAGCGTACCTGCCCATGTTTATAACGTTCAAATGTTGGCATTACTGGAAAAAATAGCACCACAACTTTTAACAACATTGAAGTGCATTACCTTATGAGAGCTTTTAACATAGAGTGAGTGGAAAAATCATGGTATTTTTCACTTTAAAATAACAGGGCCCATACATTTAAAAGGGGATGTTTGCATGGAACATTAAAGTTACTGTGGGAGGATGAATTGAAGTGTCATCCCTGTGTCTTGATTAAACAACAACACTGCATTAACCTTTTCCCTTTACTACTTTCTTCTGTTTTTCTTTCCTAAGTTTACGAATTTTCTCTCTGCATAATGGGACAAAGTTATGTACCGTGCTGCCGCCTCCCTATCCTCCGCTCCAGTCAGTTCTCAGCTTTGCCTATAATCGAACCAATGGAACAATTTACTTCCTCCTGACTTCTTGGGATATATGGGTCTACACAGCGAGGTACTACATCCATTTTGCTAAGCATTTACTGCTTTCTAGCCTGTCTTCATTGCCTACTTTTCTCACGCTGTTGTATTTGGGTTTTTTGTTTGTTTTTCTTTTCATTACAATAGATGGGTAGGATGTTTTGGTATTAAGTGAAGACAAAGAGTGTATTCTTGAAAATGTTCAAAGTGTTTTACAAATCTTAATATTAATGGCTATTGGGTAGGTGGATTAGTATTATTACTGCTCGTTTTCCAGATTGCAAAAGTGAAGCCCAAAGAGGCGAAGTGACTAGACAGGTCAGAAAATCTGGCAGAGCTGCTTATAGATTTCCCAACTCCTCATGCATTAATCATAAAAATAGCCTTTCTTCATATTTGAAGCACTGTCCTTACAACAACTACTTAATCCTGACAGTCCCCTGTGAGATAGGTAACTAGAAACACCCCCACAGAGGAAGACACTGAGGCTACACCTACAGTTGGAGCTGGGGATGAGATTCCCAGCCTGTGTAGATGTACTTGCTCTAGAAATGTTCAAGATAGTGCACTAAAAATAGCAGTCTAGCTGGGGAAGCACAGGTAGCGGCAAGTGGCGGCGTGGTCTAGATGTAGCCTGCAATGGGGCATAATTGTCAGTGTTGGGATTGTAATACGGGAGTTCCTGGCTTCAAGTCTTGTCCACGCTGCTTCTTCCTCTCTGAAAAAGTTTGCAAGAATTCTCTTTTTCTCCCACAGCCCCATTTCCTTACCAGCAAAACCTGTTTCTGGTGAATTAGTATGAAAGCCTCAACTTCTTTAAATGTGTTGTAATTCCTGTTAGTGTGAACCTCATTTTACAGAGAAATTATTCTGTAAAAACCATGATTTCACTATAAAGGGGATGTACTGCACTATCCCTGTGTTTCCCTTCCTACCACTGCTTGAAAACCAAGGCATTTATGTGTAATATACGTTTTTCTCCTTTCTAATGATGCTGCTTCCCCTGCCTGCCTTGATTATAGCTTTTGTCAGCAAACTTTTTGTCAGTCAGGGTGTGAAAAAGCACCCCCTTGACTGACATAAGTTTCACTGACAAAACTCGTGTGAACAGCTCTGTGTTGGTGGGAGACACTCTCCTGGTGATATAGCTACCACCACTCGTAACGGGTGGTTTAATTATGCCATCAGGAGAGCTCTTTCCCGCCAGCATAGAACAGCTACATGGGAGACCTTACAGAGGTACAGTTGTGCCGCTGCAAGGTCCCTAGTGTAGATGTAGCCTTAACTGAAGGCAAGAGAAGCAGGAAAGGAGAAAGATTCAGCTAACGAAAAAGGAGTAGAAATGTACATTTTAATTTTAATAGGGCTTTTCTTACCAGTTGGAACTGTTTAAAGTTAAGGTTTTGTCAACACTGCACTGTCATCGTTAAAACTTTTGTCACTCAGAGGTATAAAAAACCCACCACCCTGAACAACAAAAATGTTAACGACAAAATTTGCTGGTGTAGTCAGTGCTTTGTCGACGGGAGCTGTGCTCCCGGTGACAAAGTTACTGTCCCTCATTGGAGGTGGTTTTACTTTGTCACCGGGAGAGCTCTCTCCCGGTTATAAAGAGCAACCGCACAGCACACCTTACAACGGCACGGCTGGCACAGCCACGCCGTTGTAAGGTTTGCAGTGTAGACATAGCCTTAGTGTGGTGCTTAGGAAGCTCATATGATAAATGGGCTGCATTTTCTGCAGTTGCCACATTTTCCTCCCAGTAATTCCACCTGCCAAGCGACACCCTACTGTCTGATTGGTGTTTGCACCTATGAGTGTGCAGTTTTATTACCTTATATTGCTGTAGGGCCGAGAGGCCCTGACGAGGGCATTGTACAGAGAGAGTTTATAATCAAGGATTGTGTCAAGATGCCATAGGCAAATAAACAGCAAAACAGATTTGGAGCCATGTGGGGGACCAGGGAACAGGAAAGAGAGATGCATTTGCATAACCAGCCTGACCAGGTGCAAATACTGGTGTGAGCATTTTTAAATATAAATTGTTTCAATTAATGTCTTGCAAAACCTGAAGCTGGCTTGAGGCAGGCTAAAAAGTTGGCTTGTTTGCTTTTGCCTCGCCATGTACCCCATTCTTACCTCTCTCAAAATTTGGTCTTTTCGTTACTAGTGACTATACCCCATTTTCATCATTTGAAGGGACACAACAGGCAGCATTACTATGGATTTCAATTAATAAATGTCTTCATAAATTTTGTTTCCTATATAATTTTAATTAATAAAGTGATTTTTTCTGCTACTTTTCACTTTGTTCCACGTTTGGAGCTGACTGAATAGCAGACCATAATAATCTGAGGCCAGGCAAACCCTGGAGACAGAGACAGACAAATCCATTGTCTACTTTAAATCTCCAATGAGCAAAACGTGGAAGAGACCACACTTAAGGCAGAAACTGTAGGCCTGATTTACTATCACAATATAGAATGGAGCTGTTGTTTGTGCTTTCTTTCCCCACCACATTAAGCCCCCGTTCCCCTTTCAGCTCTGAGGACTATTGTTGTGGCATCTTAACTCTGGCCAGGAAATCATTGCTTCCAACAATGTGCTCAGTGAGTTGCAAAATTTCAGTTAAAATATCAGCCAAGCGATTTATGGGTTTATCCGCCCTTAATGCCCAATGATCAGTTTGGATTAATACTTTGGAAATTTTTATCCCTGCCAATTGGGTGAGTTGAACAACTGGCATGCAGGCATTTTGAAGCATACAGAAGACCAGGTTTCTGATTTTGTGATGAAGTGGGGCGTTTTAAGGAATGGACCCTCTCAACTGAAAACAAATTTGCCGGTCTTCTACAAGATAAATTATAACAGTCTGACATTTCTATTGGGATCTTTGGGCATGAAAGATCCCAAGGGTTTTATAAGCTTAAAACACACACAAACATCATTTCATCTACCATCTAAGGCAGTGATTCTCAAACTTTTATACTGGTGACCCCTTTCACATAGCAAGCCTCTGAGTGCGACCCCCCCTTATAAATTAAAAACACTTTTAAATATATTTAATACCATTATAAATGCTGGAAGCAAAACGGGGTTTGGGGTGGAGCCTAACAGTTTGCAACCCCCCATGTAATAATCTTGTGACCCCTGAGGGGTCCCGATCCCCAGTTTGAGAACCCCTGATCTAAGGTAAAGAGCAGAACCATATAACCTCAAAAACAACATTGTGTGGTAATTTAGGGCAGGAAATGAAGAAGGACAATATATTCAGCTGAAATCCTGAAGGGAATTTAGGTCAGTAGAACCTTAGCCAGAATGTGGTTAGGATACCAAGGTTAACAATCCTATTCTTGAGAACAGTGCAATGTGATCTTTAATAACAATGACAGTCAGGACCAAAAGAAGCCTATGATGCTAAGTTTATTGTTGGTATCTTGTAATTACAATGTATATACAGTCTGGAGGTTTTTAACTATAAACATTGGGTGCATTATAAAAGAAGACGAATTAAACTTAAAAAAAAAAACAGTCACCAAGGTAATTTCCGGGCTAGCCAGAACCAGTTTAAGGAATTTGTCACAGTTGTAATTGGTGATTGAGGATACCCAGTAGCTGTCCTAAATACTTGTTAAGTAGGCTGCCCTTGACCGAGGGCATGGCTACACTTGCAGATGTAGAGCGCTTTGAGTTAAACCAGCCTTCATAGAGTGCAGTAGGGAAAGCGCTGCAATCTGTCCACACTGACAGCTTCAAGCGCATTGGCGTGTTCACATTTGCGACACTTGTAGCAGCTTTGGGAGTGGTGCATTATGGGCAGCTATCCCAGCATGCAAGTGACTGCAACATGCTTTTAAAATGGGAGGAGTGAGGTGGAGTGTGACAGGGAGTGTGTTGTGTGTATGTGGGGTGGGGGGGGAGAGCATGTCAGCATGCTGTCTTGTAAGTTCAGACAGCAGCAGACCTCCTCTCCCCCACCCACCTCTCTCTCTCACACACACACACACCGTTCCCAGTAATGGCTTGCATGCCGGCTGTCAGAAACGGAGCTTTGAAAGGGCATTTCCGCATTCCTACAGGAGTTCAAAACAATGACAAGAGTGGCCACTTGACTTAAGGGGATTATGGGACGTTTCCGGAGGTCAGTCAGAGTGCAGTAACGCAACACCTTGTTCACACTGGCGCTGCGGCACTCCAGCGGGGGTGCAGCAAATGTTATTCCTCTCACCAAGGTGGAGTACCAGCAGCGCTGTAGCCACAGAGTCAGAGCACTCTACGTGCCTTGCCAGTATGGATGGAGAGTGAGCTAGGGCGCCTGGGACTCCTTTATTGTGCTGTAACTTGCAAATGTAGCCAAGTCCTAATACTCTAATGAAAGACAGGCAGCCAGGGTCAAGTAATAATAACAAGAAAGTGATAAGGCCATGGGGGCTGAACTAATTTTGACAAAGTATTGTCCCTTTCTCACCTAGAAGTGAGAGTCTAATGTACATATTGGACAGTGGAGTGGAAAGTTAAGGATAAAATGAGGGGAAGAGTAAAAACAGCCATAGGAGGTAAGAAAAGAACAAAACAAGTGCTGATGCATTTGCCTCAAGACCAACGTGCTAGTGTATATCTGAAAGCTGGTAGAACTTGGTCCTTATTGTCTCTGATTGTTTTATGCTTGAGATCCTTAGATGAAATAAGAACAAAATATTCTGAAAGTGTGATTCTACTCTGGAAAGGGATTTTATAAATAATTGGGTACATGTTTAGTGTCTCTCATGGTATGTCTGTGCTGCAGTCAGAGGTGTGAGTGCAGCATGTGTAGACATACATGAGCTAGTTTTCAGGTACCAATAGCAGTGACGTTATGACAGCATGGACTTCAGTGCTAGCTAGCCACTCAAGTGATTACCCAGGTATAGCCTGTGACCCGGGGTGCCTGGGGCAGCCCTCCCTAGAAATGCCAAGGGTCAGGGCAGGCTGCAAAAGGGAGAGCAGATACTCCCAAGACTCGTGGGTAACACTGAAATTAAACCTCCCAAACAGTCACAAACTGTGCCTCTGTTATCAAGAAGCAAAAAAAGAAATCACACAGCCCCTTTATTGCATTCCAGTCTCTGGCTCCCAATCAGCACCTAGGTCCAGTACAGTTATTTTAAACTCTGCTCACGTATACAAAATGTTCTTCTGACCCCAAAGGGTCAGCCACATCACCAGGTCTGTATAGGTTTGGAACTTACCCAAAATACCACACTGCCAGCCAATCCTTTAGTGTCAAAAACTAAAGAAAGAAAGAAGAGAAATGTTAAGTGGTAACACAGTCACACACATACAAGAACTTCAAAGTCCACATATCTGGTTCCTAGCTGTACTGGTGGTTTGCTGGCGTGAAAGTCCCTCGGGAATACATCCACAGTTTGGATGGGTCACTCAGTCCTTTATTCAGAGCTTCGGTTTGTAGCAAAGTTCCTCCAGAGGTAAGAAGCAGGATTGAAGACAAAATGGAGAATATACAGCTGCCTTGTATAGTCTTTTGCCACACGACCTGTGCTTCCTTTGTTTCCCACACAAGCTGCCCAGCACATGGCTTGGAAGCCTTTTCTGTGTCCTCTGCCATCTCTCAATGCATCAGTTGTATAGCTGATGGTCCTTAATGGGCCATCAAGCAGGCTAGGCAGAGCTGATTCCAAACTGTTTGGGGGTGTCACCCAGAAGCATAGCATAAGTTTTGTAATATGGACATAGATACGTATCTATAACACAATATACCAATGTGATACAAACACATAAATGAGATTATCATATTTGGCAAACTATAACATTTTTGCAGATATCTTACATGGCATATCTGCCACAACTCATTGCAATTTTACAATATTAATATTCATAATATCCTCAAGTGTCCCCCGGAATCCATACAGCATCACACAGCCTACGCAGAAGCCCAGGCTGCTATGGCTTCACTGCTGTTGGTACCTGAGCTAATTATATTAAAGCTAGCTCAGGTATGCCTAAACATACTGCAGTCATACCCCATGACTGCAGAGTAGATGTACCCTCAGTGCCGCTATTTATCTGTTCAGTTTCCAAATAAAAAGTTGGGCCTGCAAGCGTGATCTTTGGTCTGAAAGTCTAGCTCAGTTCCTTAGGGCTTGTACTCATTGCCGGTAATAAAGATTGTGCAGGCAGAATATGGCCTTGCACTTGAAACACAGTTAATAATTCTATTGATGGTTCATGAGATATAGAATCCAGCTCATGGCTATGTTGTCTCCGCACTGCTGATTGGAGCAAAAGGTATTACTCACTTTAGTGACAAAAATAAGGTTTTATGTATAATATTGAATACAAACAAGGAACAGATCTTCTTTCAGAACTGCACTTAAAATGTACAATACAAACCTCTGCCTATAAATCATCCATGTAGCTGAAAGCATTTAAGTACTTTTCTTCTAACTAACAATGGTGGGACAGTGCTCCATGTGGGCAATAGATGAATTAGAGTTATTCTCCCTCCCTGCATTTCCAGTATCAGTGGGAGAGCTTTTATAATAATCCCTTTGCTGCTGGAGGTTATGAAATCCAGAGCCAATAAAGGAGTCCCATCATAGATTTATGTGGATAAATGACATGTTAATTTCGCAATTCATAGCACTGTATGTTCAGTAAGAACCGGCACATTATCCTGATTTAATAGATGAGCAGGGACAGAGATACAGACATTAATCATTGTTCCTTCATCGCAGACATTAATTTGCTTACGCATGAGATTCTAGCACACTTGGCCAAACCTGACTATTTTGCTTCTTTCTCTAACTTTGTGATTAGGTGAGTGGGAGATGGCTTGTTATTTTGCAGCTCTCCCCACAGCTCAGTGACTCGGTGTTGCGTACTACTGATTATAGAGATACAGGGTGTCCCGTTGTGCAATCAGTCTCTTTGCATTTTAAAAGCTGCATTTCCATAATATTTAAAACCAAGAACTACATACACAGAATAGGTCTGATACTTCTGGGCATCCATGACATTTCCCCTTCAGTAGCATTCAGTACAAGATACTTTTTCTTATTTATTGTTTGTATTACAGTGGCAGCTAGAGGCCCCAGTGGAGCTTAGCACCCCATTGTGCTAGGTTCTGTACGTATGTAGTTTGTCAGTCCATGCCCTGAAGAGTTTACAATCAAAATAGAGAAAACAGACAAAGGAGGGGGGTGGGAAGGAAGTTTAATATTGCCATTTTATAGATGGGGAACTGAGGCACAGAGAAATTAAGTTGGCTGAATCACTCAGGGAGGCTTCGGTTTCTAGAATGATTCCAGTAGAATGAAAACTCCTATAAGAGAGTTTGGGTTTTATTTTTGAATCAACGGGATCGCACACAAAACAGTGCAGATCTAGCCTTGTGTCCTGTTACGTAGCAGGTCGATGACTTTGTGCATCAATATATAATTTGTGTCATTTTTCTTTTCTGTGCTGGAATGAGTGTTCAAGGCATAGGACATGGATTCCATGTCGGCCGGGCATGGCAAGAGGCCATCACCTCCCTGAGAGTGGAGCTCAGGACAACACATCAGCCCAAATAGGGTTTGTGGGGTTTTACCCAACCTTTTATTTTTTTCTGTGCCTTTTTTTTTTTTGTTACTTCCTTGGTGTGCTGTTTTAAAACTGTGAGAATGCTGTGACCTGCAGCTCTCCTTACTCTGTTCCTATCCCCAACACACAAACAGCTCTGCTTAGTCCGCTGTCTGTCCATTTCAGTTGTGACCTATGTACTGCCACTCCATTCCTGAACCTATCTTGAGTGATACTCAAACTAGACTTGTGGTGGGAGGGGATTGTGCTGTGGGAAAACATCCACTATAGGATGAGATCATCAAACATATTTCTTTTGTGATTTACACCAGGATTTAACCTGTATCTCCAGAAATGAAAACAGTGCATTAACCTACAGCCTCCTCTTACACCTACTTCTCCTCCGGGTTTAGTCTAAATTTCCCCTGAAATGGCCCTTACAAAATACAATTTAAAATTTCAGGTGTTCTGTGGGGATGGAGAGCTTCATGTTGTTTCTTGTCATTTCTCATCTACCAGTAGGCTAGTAGTCATGTTGTAAAGCTTTGAAGATGCATAAATGCATAAAGTGTTTGGGGTGGGAGGAGATGCAGGTTCCCCAAAGCTCTGAAATAGAGAGGTGAGGAACTATATAGTCATGTGTGTTTGTACAGCACCTATCATTCGTGAGGGTTCTGATCCCGATTAGGGCATCTGAGCGCTACTGTAATGTACATATTAAATACTAGGGCTGTCAAGCAATTAAAAAAATTAATCGTGATTAATCGTACTGTTAAACAATAATAGAATACCATTTATTTAAATATTTTGATGTTTTCTACATTTTCAAATATATTGATTTCTATTACAACACAGAATACAAAGTGCATAGTGCTCACTTTATATTTATTTTTATTACAAATATTTGTACTGTAAAAAACAAAAGAAATAATATTTTTCAATTCACCCAATACAAGTACTGTAGTGCAATCTCTTTATCATGAAAGTCAAACTTACAAATGTAGAATTATGTACAAAAAAACTGCATTAAAAAATAAAGCAATGTAAAACTTTAGAGCCTATAAGTCCAATCAGGCCTACTTCTTGTTCAGCCAATTGCTCAGGCAAGCAAGTTTGTTTACATTTGCAGAAGATAATGCTGCCTGTTCTTGTTTCTAATGTCACCTGAAAGTGAGGACAGGCATTTGCATGGCATTGTTGTAGCCAGCATCACAAGATATTTACATGCCAGATGTGCTAAAGATTCATATGTCCCTTGATGCTTCAACCACCATTTCAGAGGATATGCATCCATGCTGATGATGGGTTCTGCTTGATAATGATCTAAAGCAGTGCAAACTGTCGCATGTTCATTTTGATCATCTGAGTCAGATGACACCAGCAGAAGGTGATTTTTTTTTTTTGTGGTGGTTTGGGTTCTGTAGTTTCCTCATGAGAGTGTTGCTCTTTTAAGACGTCTGAAAGCAGGCTCCATACCTCGTCCCTCTCAGATTTTGGAAGGCACTTCAGATTCTTAAGTCTTGGGTCGGGTGCTGTAGCTATCTTTAGAAATTTCACATTGAAACCTTCTTTGCATTTTGTCAAATTTGCAGTGAAAATGTTCTTTAAATGAACAACATGAGCTGGGTCATCATCCGAGACTGCTATAACATGAAATATATGGCAGAATGTGGGTAAAACAGAGCAGGAGACATACAATTCTCCCCCAAGGAGTTCAGTCACAAATTTAATTAATGCATTTTTTTTAACAAGCGTGAGTTAGCTATGATTAATCAACAACCCTATTAAATACTAATACTCAGAGATTGTTCCGGTGTAGCAATAGCTAATTTTCTTCCTGGGCTCTGAAAACACCACCTAATAATCTTCCCATTTGCAGATTACTTGAGCCGCCAGGGTCCGTTCTGGGATGGCTGACAAACCCAGGTGTAGTGCTTTGAAAATATAAAGAGCGATGTATGGGTTAGGTATTCTCACCATCCATGTTGTACTAGCCAAATCACATGATTTCCCAAACTATTAACAGTGATAAATGTTGACAATTGTAGTATACAAACACCAAGGAGGAACAGGAATTATTTAGGGTGGCATAAGCAGGGCCGGCTCCAGGCTTTTTGCCGCCCCAAGCGGTGGGGGGGAAAAAAAAAGCTGCAATCAGCAGTACTTCGTCGGCAGCTCCATCGCGCCGCTTTCTTCTTCAGCGGCAGGTCCTTCCCTCCGAGAGGGACCGAGGGACCCGCCGCCAAAGAGCCCGACATGCCACCTTCCCCTTGGCCACCCCAAGCACCTGCTTGCTGAGCTGGTGCCTGGAGCCGGCGCTGAGCATAAGGGAGGGGTCACTAGGAATAATAAAAGGAAATTAAGGAGGAGAAACTTCCTTGTAGCAGGGCCATTTACATTTTGAGATATTTGGGCAGAGTATTAAAGAATGTACTACAGGGGTGTAGACAACTTAGTATGGGGTGGAGGGGGGAAGGAAGAAGATGTAGCTACTGTTCCAGACTAAGTGTTTCTTTTATTAATGCAGTCCCTACATTGTGTGGGGGGTAAAGCCTCCAATTGTATTCACCCACATATAGGGAACAATCCTGCATTGACAAGAGGTGGATTAGATTAACTCTAGTACCAATTCAGGAAAGAATTTAAGATCCCATTTATGCATTGGAGTCATAGTCTCTAACTTCTGTGGACCAGATCCTCAGATCTTCCTCAGTAGAAATGGTGGGAAAATGGGAAATACCAATTTTTCATTGAAATTTCAACCTTTGTGATATTTTCTGACCAGATGTATTACTAACACAAAGCTTCCAAAGAGAGTTTTACGTCTGTACAAACTGAGAGAGGACTTCAATATTTATAACTAGGTTTGCTCTGGATTTCAGCCCAACTTTTTGGCACACAAGGCATATTCAAAGATTTATGGGAAACAAGAACATTACACTGGTTTCTCTCACTCACTCTCATCTTCTTCATTGCTCATTTACAATTCCAGAATACTGGCTTTTCAATCGTTTCACTGGAATAAAGATATGTTACTGTTGCAATTAACTCATGAGAGCATTCACACCCCAGATGTATTCTCCCATTAAAATTTTCACACCGGGGTATTTTTTATTTCAGAACTGATCCTGCATGTAGGGCAGCAGTGTGGACGATTGAAGAAATACACCGGCACTTAAACAGAAAACATCCCTTAGCCTCGTGAGTTTCCTTAATTTGCCGATGGGCTTCTGTTGCTTTAGCAGCAGAAAACGTTTTTTTCTGATTCATTCTTTATTTTCTAAACTAGTTGTTTATTAATGAATTTTTAAAAATTAGATAGCGTCACTAATTTACAAAGGTAGCTAATACATGCTTCCTGCCCCATACAGCTTACAGTCAAACTAAAATGACACACAGTTCAGAAGAAAATTAATAAGGCGACAAGAGGTGTTGTCTGGTGGATAAGAACAAGGAAAGAGAATGGAGTAGTCTGTAAGAAAGTACAAAAACAAGAATGGGGAAAAGAGAGCAGCTGAGGAATAAAGTGAAAAGATTGGGATGAGCATAGGAAGTGGGATGGAGCTAGGGAAAGTGAGAGCAGTAATAAAGGAGGGAGCAAGATGATAAGTAGGGCCTTCAAGGTAAGGCCAAGGAATTTGAATTTGTAGTGGTAAGAGATGGGAAGTCAGTGGAAGAATTGAGGGAGGGAGATGAAGTGGTCACAGTGGCAGGAGGGGAAGGTTGGTTTGACAGTGACATTTTGGACAGACTGGAGCCAATGAGAGACAGCGAAACCCAGAGAAGAGAAAGTTACAACAGTTAAGGCAGGAAATGATCAGGGCACTGACAAAGGTATTAGCCTTGGTTCAATAAGGAAACTGCACATCTTGGGATTATTAAAGAGAAAGAAGAGCCCGAATTTAACTTCAGCTTCATGTTAGTAGTTACATTAAAGGTTGCCTTGCATGGGACTCACCTAAACTAATGGCGGATATGTGCCATTAAGTAGCATTGACTATTATTATTCCTATTTTCTTTTCCTCAGTAAGTAAACTGCTACTTTAGTTAGAAATACTCTCAAGAGAGTCAGGTTGCTAATGCTGAATTTTTAAATTATTTCCAAAGGCTTTTTGCAATATGAGATATCAGTTATCACTAGAACTGGTTGAAAAATTTTCAGTGGAACAGTTTTCTGTCTGAAAATGGAATTTTGTTGAAATGGAAACTTTTTATGGGAATGTTGATTTTGGCCACATTTTTGATGGAAAAGTGTTTAAATGAATTGTTTGACAACATTTTTACCATATTTAAATGAATTGTTTCAGTTTTATTATTGATTTATATGTATATTTATATATATTTAATATATTATATATATTATATTTAATGTTTAATATTATTTTATACTTTATCAGAATGAAATCTTTCAATGTTTCCAAATACATTTTTGGGAGAATTTCAAATTTTTGTTCCAATTTGGAATGCAAACAAATTTCAAAAGATTAGAATTTCCCACAGGACAGAAATTCCACTTTTTGACCAGCTTTCATTGTAACACTGAAAGTAATAAAAAATTAATGTTGTCAAATGAGTCTGTCTTGAATACATCCCAAATCTAGAATGACAGTGAATCTAATAAATGGATCAGTGTCATATAATACAATTTCTGAATGACTTGAGCCAAATGTTCTGTAAATTATTTGTTTGACGGTACTAAGCAATGGCATTTTATTGTACTTTAATATACTTTCCTCATATTTCTAGATACAACATCTGACATAAAGCACAAATGAGCCTCTTCAACTATGGCATCAGTTTAAAAAAAACTGTGATCCCACATTTCAGCTGTTATTGTCTGAATTAGGCACCAGTGATAGAAAGCAAGAGTTTGTACAAGATGTTCACAGGTGGTCAGATCCACACTAATTGTTTATATTCATCACAGTGTTAGGAATATTAATTTTTAATAGCCTTCAATTTAGCATCAAATCACACCAACCCTAGATTTGTTTTTAGCTCAGAGATATGTAATCCATGCAATTCAGCAGCAGGAATCTCTTTCCATAATTAAATGTACATCCAGTACCTATGTAAACTGGGAAGGAAATGGGACTTTGACACAGGCCAATATAAAAGAGTTTTTATGTTTAGAACTGAAAGTTAACTTAATCAAATGGGCTATCGAATAGGAAAAAATAATTGTATTATTGTCACACTAGTGATATCACCCCACGATGGTGTGTTGGCTGACTAGAATTTTCATCTCTCTTTCAAAGGATAGAAGACCATTTCTAAAGAGAATACATACTACTATGATGTATGCCACTGAAATAACTTGAAATTTATGACTAAATAAAGGGCTACCACTTTGTATACATACACTCCTGCAACACTGAACTGAGAGCACCACTGAGCTGTGGAATAGCTAAAATACTTTTTCTGTCTTGCCATAGCTAATATTGCCATATATTGTAACTTCAGCTTAATGCCCACTTAGCAATGTCTGTCTAAGGTGTGGCTGAGTTTAACTACTAGCTAACTTTTACTAAATTGTTTTCCTGTGTCTTAATAATTTGCTAATAATTTTTTTAAAAATATGTGAACTTAAAAAATAAAATTTGCCTTTTATAAGATGGCCTGAAATGTATGTAGCAGGGATTGTTAAATTGGGGCTAATTGCTCTCAGCCCACCTCAGAGGGTAATGGATTCTGATTGCAGAGGAGATTGGTCAGGAGTGAATTAGCAGTTTCTGCACCAAGTCAAGAACAAAGGGAATTGAGACTCCTCGTACTGAATATTGCCACAAGGAAGCTGACAATGTCCATTGTGGACCTAGGAATGCCAAGTGACCTAAAGGGTGCTCGTCCTTGTTACATCATGCATAAACAGCAAATTAGATGCCCAGAATGCAGTAGCTGAGCATGCAGTCTCTAGAGCAGGGGTGGGCAACCCATGGCATGCATGCCAAAGGCAGCACGCAAGCGGATTTTCAGTGGCACTCACACTGCCCGGGTCCTGGCCACTGATCCGGGGGACTCTGCATTTTATTTTAACTTTAAATGAAGCTTCTTAAACATTTTAAAAAACCTTATTTACTTTATATACAACAATAGTTTAGTTATATATTATAGACTTATAGAAAGACACCACCTAAAAACGTTAAAATGTATTACTGGCAAGCAAAACCTTAAATTAGAGTGACTAAATGAAGACTCAGCACACCACTTCTGAAAGGTTGCCGACCCCTGCTCTAGAGCATGTGTATATATAAAGATTTCTAAAAATATTGCATGTCTCTATATTTAAAAGAAATAGGATTGGTATGATCTGCTGCTCAGTTAAAGGTCATTAAATAAATCATTAGTTATTGTTTAATGTGTGGGTCTGACCACCTGCAAACATCTTTTACAAACTCTCTTTGTGCTAATGCATTGTTTTCCTAGTTGTGTACAGAAGAATGAATATTTTCAACATACTCGAAAGGAGAGTGTAAGAGATCCAGTGAGATGCAAATGTCTCTGCAGCCTGTCCTCCCCAATATGCTACTGGATAGATGAAGGGCTGGTGTATGCAGATACCCAGGAATTTCTGGTTCTTGGTATGCAGGTAAAAAGCACAACAAGTATTTCTGATTAATCAGAGATATGCAGATATTAAAATTAACTGACTTGACAATTACCTGAAGATACAGAAGCAGCAAAGAATCCTGTGGCACCTTATAGACTAACAGATGTTTTGCAGCATGAGCTTTCATGGGTGAATACCCACTTCTTCGGACTTGCATCTGAAGAAGTGGGTATTCACCCACGAAAGCTCATGCTGCAAAACGTCTGTTAGTCTATAAGGTGCCACAGGATTCTTTGCTGCTTCTACAGAACCAGACTAACACGGCTACTCCTCTGATACTGAAGATACAGGTGTGCAAGCTATTCCATTAGGGATAGGTGCTCATTATGTAAAACCCACTAGGAACCTTTAGAGTTGACGTAAACATTGTGATTAAATTTGAGTGCCTAAAGGGAAGTACCTAAATTTGAGCCAGGTCAGCCCATGGCTTTACATGTGGATTATAGGCTTAATAAACTAACTACCTTGAAAATTTATATGAGAATACTCTGTTCTGACTGTTTCCATGCTTGAGGAATTTTCCTGAAGCTGAATGGCATATGAAAAAGCGGGTGTGAGTGTATAAATTAGAGGTTGTAATAAAGGCCCTCAGGAAACACTAGGTCATGCCATCCAAACCCAGAGTAATATGCCGAATAAAAGACCTTGCAATCAGTAGAATCTGCAGGTGATCTGAAAAACCGGTTCTTTGGCATTAAATATTTAAATATGGATTTAGAAGTCTATCATTAGGTACCCAAGTTTGAACATTTGGTCAGTGAGTGCTGAATACGCTTCCTACGAACTGATGGTCACCAAGGGCCAGATTTTCAAAGGTATTTAGGCATCTAAAGATGCAGATAGGCACCTAGAGACGTTTTCAAAACATCTGGGCACCTAACTCCATTGAAATAATGTGTTCAGCTTGAATTCATGGCAACCCTCCCAAAGATTAACATTAATAATCTTATATGAAATCTTGTTACTGTCTCCTGGTCATAAGTATAAAAAAATCAACTTGATCGTAAGGAAAAAACAGCAAAAATAATGAATTTATAGTAAAATGTCAAAGTCATGGGGCTTGTTATTTTTATCGCTGTCGCTTTCATTTTTCAACAAAAAATATTCTAATCCATTTAATAAAATATAATTAATAGTTTTAGGGCATTTAAAATTACTATCTTTGTGCCAGGTCAACTCCATAGTAAGTGTGCAGGCAAAGGCCAATACTGCTTTTTTGTCAGCTTTCAGCCTTGCCAAAGGCAACAGGAGCAGCAGCACTAACTTAAACCAGCTTTATTACTGTTTCTAAGGACTTGTCTACATCAGGAATTTGCTTCAATTCCAGCCACCGATGGCTTGAATTGAGGCAGATTCCCAGTGTAGTCAAAGACTAACAACCCAGGGAAATTACAGGATCTGTGTGCCCCATCAAATGACTTTGTGACAAACTCTTTCCTAATTAAGAGTTCCTGTTCTCTTTTAGCCTCCAGTGATGAATTTAACTTGGCAGCTTTCAAGGTTCCCAGTGAATGTGCTTTAATTTTCTAGTATCTCATCCACCTACCTGCATGCAAAATCCCCTATATCTCAGAAGTCAGAGATACCATCTTTTTAAAAAACAGTTAAAATTGTGGAATCAATAGCTCCTGACCAGAAGCATTCTTATATATATGAGCAATCTTCTACATCTTCCTCTAGATCTCTTTTCCTAAGTAAGGAAAAGGAACCTTGTGAAATGTACTTCCAAAAATGTGAATTGATTATAAATGGCATTGTGTTCTTACAAATATATTAAGCAAGGTGGCCAGTGGAAGCAGGGCAGGCACAACCCATTAGGCGACTTAGGCGGTCGCCTAGGGCGCTAACATTTGGGAGGCGGTGACCGCGGCGGTCGGATCTTCGGCCGCCGTGGTTGTTGACGGTATTTCGGGGGTGGGACCTTTCGTCACCTCTGTCGGGGGTGCCATTTTGGGGGCGGGACCTTCCGCTGCTTAGGGCGCCAAAAAAGCTGGCAACGCTCCTGAGTGGAAGGGGAATAGGTGGAATGTCTGCAACTGCAATTTAGATTCCGTGGACTGTTCTTTAGTAATGGAAGATCATTACATGCAGGTGTTACATCACTGATTGACAAGATGTGACCCACTGAAAAGCTGCTTTGTAAAAGATTGGTTATATTATATTAACAGTCATTAGGAAATGAGCATGCAAAATGAAGTGTTTTCTGTTCACTGTTTTTTCCAGTTGTTAGTTTTGCCAACATGGCTTTGGTCTACTTTTTCAGATTTACATGTGCAATGTGTTACTTTGATAGTATGGTCTGTTCTTTCATCTGTGCGAGTATAATGCAATTCTCTTTTAATAGGATGGAAGAATCCTGTTTCTGCACACATCAATACAAAATCTAGTATATTATGAGATGAAGGCCTATAAAGATCCTGTAAGTGTACTTTCAATTTACAGCCTTTCTTTTATTAAAAGAGTTTCATAACAAAACATACATAGCTGGATAAGGCTAGATATCAAAGTAAGAAACTATCTCTTCTCTTGTATTATGGTTGTCCTTAGTACCGAATGTACAAACCAATCGATTGTCTTGCTTCAGAAATGTAACTTACCACATACAGAGCCTTATGGAATAATTCTGGCTATTCTTGCACAGATAATTCGCCAGATTCTGACTCAGAAATACTGGTGTAAATGCAAAGTAGCTCCATTAACCTCAGTGAAGTAAGTGTGCTGAATTTGGTCCACTATTTCCAAAGGCAGAGCAACTTCACTCTCAAATACAAAGGAATTCAAGAGCGTTTCACAGTTTGGAATCTTCTCAAGGGAGCTACGTTACTTACATACACTTCAATATATCACTCACAAACTGAGTCATTATTACAAATTGTTGTCATTTCAGCTAGGATTTCTAGATGCGTCATTGAGTCCTGTACATAAATTCTATACTAATTCTTCCATCCCTCTGTTTTTACCTTGTCAAGAAGGGTTTAAGCAGATACCTTGTCCCCTGCTGGCATACTTAACTGGTAATTATAGCAGAGTAATGCTGTCGATGTGTCACCCCAACCTGGCCAACAGTGCCAGCATATGAAATGACAAACACTATATAAGGCACAGAAGAAAGGCCTTAGGAACTTACAGTGTAAGTAGATATGTATTGAATATATAGTGGGTAGGAGGAATTAGTGTTTGTAGCCTTTGTGGGAAAAGCAAGTTTTAAGGAGCAATTTAAAAAAAAAAAAAAAGAGGGAGGCTGGGCCTTTTGCATTAGGATAGGAAGAGACTTCCAGGAATAGGGGACTGTGAGGCAGAAATGAAGATGAGAGGGAGGATAGAAGGGGAGTAGTGAGGCAGGGTTCATTGGCAGAGTAAAGGGATGAGATGGGAAGTAGTAACAAATGCAAATTAACATTCCTTTACTTTATATGGTAATACGGTCTAGACTAGAGCCCTCTCCCACTCGCAAAAACCTTTGATCCGCAAATCCCAGAAGAGATACCGATTTCCCCTGTGCTACTAAAAAAACAAATGGTCCGTTGATATATATGTAGATGGAATTCAGACATAATTTATACCACTAAAAGAATAAAACAAATCTTGCTTAAAACATGTAAAAAATACTTTAACACCTGTTATAATAGACATCAAATCTCTTTCTATCTCTTGCTTACATGTACATATTAAAACCTTTATTTAAAAAAAAATTAGTATTTTCCTGCAAATTACCAGTCTGTTTTTCCTCCCCGCCATCCAATCCCACTTGCCACAAAGTAAATTTTACCCACTCCAGCTATTATGGCAGCCGTTCCTGAGGGACTCATGGGATCCCAGTCCTCCTTCAGGACTCTGGTCCAGACTTGTGTATTGATTGGTTTATCTATCAAGTATGTGTCTTCCGAGGAATAGCCCCTATTAAAGACCAACAATCACTGTTTTAGGTAATTGAATTAAAACATGATATCGATCACCATCAACTGATAAATATGTGCCAGGAATTGGAATACAAATTGGTGCAGATCTGGAGTTTACCTGCCCTGAAGTTGCTTCACCAGATCAATATCTCGAATGAAACCATGGTTTTCACGAGGATTGTGAGTATCAAGAATAACTGTTGATTATCAGCAGGTATAAATATACAGTCCATCATTGAGGGGATTGTTGTTATTATTTTATTATTTATTATTTAACTGCGTATTACTAGGTTTCTGGCACCTCCTTCGAGGCTTCTGGTACTGGCCACTGTTGATGATAGGCTATTGAGCTAGAGAGACTGTTGCTCTGATTCTGTATAACAAATCCCATGTCTCCTGTTTATTTCTACAAGGCCCGAAAGTGTGCCTAGGTGCTTTTCAAAGGTACAGGGGAGACCCCTGCCCCAATTAGGGAAGGATCTAAATGTAGATGTGATGTGATCAGTGGGGTTAGTGAACAGTAGGAAGGGAAGTAGAATGAGGAACTGCATATATTACAACAATAAGATATTTCAGCTTTGGTATGTGCATGTCTTGATGGTACATTAAAAAGGTTTCTCTGGTAATAATCACTGTTATGAACAATACTTTGGGGCATCATAGAAGAGGTGAGTCATAAAGAGAGTCTTGAAGGGTGGTATTTTGGTAGATCAGAATTGGTAGGGCATTGTATGTATCATAGGTAGCAGTCTTTTTAGGCCTCCAGAGTGGAAGATGGCACAAGAGTGGACCTGTACCATCTCAATTCCTGGTACAGCATGTGTCTTCAATCACCAAGCTGGAAGGCGGGAGGGACAGCTCAGTGGTTTGAGCATTGGCCTGCTAAATCTAGGGTTGTGAGTTCAATCCTTGAGGGGGCTACTTAGGGATCTGGGGCAAAAATCAGTACTTGGTCCTGCTAATGAAGGCAGAGGGCTGGACTCAATGACCTTTCAGGGTCTCTTCCAGTTCTATGAGATAGGTATATCTCTCTATATATATATTTATTTAAGAGTCAAAAACAAGCCCATTAGTAAATGAGGGCAGGGAACCTGTAAATGCCAACAATTAAAATAATTTTAGATTTTTGGAGTTTCAGAACAGTTCACTGTTCCTTGGCCTGCATTCTGGAGCTGTAAATGTCTTTGATGTTCATGTTGAAGAAGGCCCAGTGGATCTGTTGGAGAAAAATGAGAAAAAGCCAGGTAAGATTCATTAAAAAACAAAGGAATAATAGTTCTCTGTCATCACAGATTGGAAGTCGTGGGTGATGGTTTCATTGCTGATTAAAAGATATAAACATGAGATGGTATCTGATAGTATTATTCATAATGGGACTTGTACTACTTCTGTTATTAAGTGAATCACTATAAGTGAAGAGTCATATTCTAAAATACTTGCTTAATTTTTACTCAGTAGTTTTTTTGCTGTATTTATTCCTTAATAATATTTTCCTATTTATTTGGAGTATTTTTCCACCTGACAGAGTGAGTGGAATTAGGATTTTGCTATTCTCTTCTTTCAGAATTTGAGCCAAACTCTGAAGATCTTACTCAGACTTTAATAATCATAATCACACCTAACTATTAAATAGTGAGTTTAGTGGAAAATCTCCAGCAGCAGAACAAAGAAACCAGGTTTTGTTAGGGGAAACATATAAATGCAAGAGACTCTCAGAGAAAGAAACAGGAAGCTTTGGGCAGAAGAGAGGAGCTTGCTTTTGTTGCAGGGGTTTCCCTTTTAAGTGGGGGAATCAACCAAGGTCAGAGAAAGCTAGCTGACCTAGACAGAGAGAGAGGCTCCATGGTTCTGAAGAGAAACCACAAGCTGCAAGAGAAGGACCTGAGAACTCTGCCAAGCCCAAAGAACTCTCCAGAGAGGGATGAGGAACCTGAGGTGGGGAAATGCGTATGGTTGTGTTTTATTATTTTGTCAATCTGTGCTAAGTAAGAAGTAATTTTGTTTAGAATTCTGTGCAAAGTCAGCGTGTCTGTTGGCTTCACTATCACATCCCCCTGAAGAGTTAAATTGTAAACCCAGATCACCCACAAGGCTGCAATTCTAAGAGGGGATGTGTTTAAGCTATGGGAAGTCCGAGGGGTTGCATTAGTCCCAGCATCTAGGCCATTGGACTGAGGGGGCTCAGCTCTCAGGAGGGGATGCTAGACAGAGGATCTGCATCCCAAGAGTGCCTAGGGTAGCAGATATCTGGGAAGCTGCCTAGGATGGGTCAAGCTCTGTAAGATGGATAGGAACCCTTTTCAACTTTGGGGAAGTCAGTATTTGATTTTCACAGCTCAGAGCTATCTCTGTTTGTAATATCTTTTGTTTCCACAACGGTATTTTGCCACTATTCCATCATTTACTGGAGTAATGTTTACAACAAAATATCCAAATTGTATGTGATTTAGAAATGTAATGTAGAAAGCAAACTTTTTAGAGCTATTTAGTCTACACGGCAGGCTTAACAACAAGATCATTGCTGAGATATAGACCTAGGGAGTATTGTTTAGTAAAAAAAGTGAAGTGCTGATGCTTATCTTGTCAAAAGAAGAAACAGAACAACAACACTGAAACCTTCTTTAAGAAAGATGTAGGTAAGTGGTTCTCAGATCTGCCTCGAGCCCCCACTTCCATTGTATCCCTACCCGATGAGACAATCTGAAGAACTAGCTTGCTAAGAGATTTTCATTCAAGTATTAGTTGCTGTGGTAACAGCATGAAGAGAAGATCAAATGGAGGCCAAAACCAGACAGGTATCTATGAGAACTCCTGATATGTAAATAATTGATAGCAAGCTAATCCAAAAGGTTAACAAAACAGATTTTCATGGCAGCTGAGGTAGGGCTTATCTATACAGTGATTTAGTGAGAGGCAAGCTAGGGTGTAAATCTAGCGCTAGCCTGCCAGCACTGAGGCTATGTCCGCACTACAGAGTTTTGTTGACAAAAGTAATGCCGCTTTAATTAAAATGCGTTAATTAAATGGCTGTTGCATGTCCACACTGTTCTCCTTGTATCAGCAGAGTGCATCAACACAGAGAGCCGTGCACTGTGGGAAGGGTTTGCAATGCCTCATGGGGTAGGTACAGTGTCCCATTATGCAAGTTTCTCATGTGGGCCCGGCTACCGCAGTGGTGTAGTGGTACAAAAAAAAGTGGATAAACTAACTGTACTAACCTCCATACTCCCCAGACGAGAAGTGGGCAAACTCACTTTATACCAGTGTTTATCCCCAACTACACTACTGTGCTACTGCACATTAGAAGTTCTATAGTGTGCTTTGATCTACAGCTGCTTGAAACAGTATGTAGTAGCAAGGTCCCCATGGCCAGTTAGTGTATGGCAGGCAAGAGTGCCATAGATTTACACCCTAGCTTGACATGCACTAACTCTCTGTATAGACTAGCTCCTAATTTCACCTTCTCCAGGGGACCTGGACCTTGTTTACAATTCTCATGATGTCCTGGGAACTGTCAGTCCTGTGGTTTCATCAGAACTAAGCACATGCACTTTTCATAAAGTAAACATTGATAGTTTAATAAAAGAAGTTTCACATTCACATTTATATTGTCTTCTCACCGTCAAGGGTTGGGCTGAGCCTGGGGCTCTCTCGAAACATTGAGTAACATCCACATGATTGGCAAAATGGAGTTTCTTCCAGGTCTAACCTGATTTCTGCACATAAATGGCCTGCTGCCTACGTAAATGCCACTCCCACACACTTTGATTAGTAGAAGTCTTCCGTTTTTCTTACTGAATCACATCTGTATTATACATGAGATACAAAGTTAAATTTTATCTCATCTGTTTTTTTAATTGGCTCTAAAATTGATTGACCCTACCCATGCTGTAGTTGAAATCATGCTGTACTTAAAATCATGCAAGCAAAAAACACATTTAAACAGTTTATTGCTTACTAAGGTTCTAATAGTTTCCCTCACTGGTTTGTACCATTCTTTTTCTGAGGACTGTGTTTATTAGTCCTATTCAAAACCATGACAGAGTTTGTAGGGGAGTAGGGCCTTTCATCATTTCACTTACACCTGTATTGCGGGACCTGGTTAGAACCCTGCTCTTCCCTATCCTAATACAGCATAGTTATATTTTTAGTGTAGATGAGACTTAACTCTGTCCCTGAACCAAGCTTGGACATCTCCAAGGGCATCATTATATTGATATGTCCAAGGCTTCAGCATGTAACTGCTCCCCTGGACTGACTGTCATTGTAGTATTGGTGGTCCAGTAGTCTGTGGATCTACTGTTATTTGTATAACAGCATGCTAAATGCTTTATAGACATATAAGAAAGTAAAGGCCTTGCCTCAAAGAGCTTATCTAAATAAGCAGAAATGAAAGGCTGGGACATGGGAATAGGATATAAGAAAAAACAATGAGGTTGTACTATGCACACTGTTGGCCCACCCACACCCATCACACTGCCTGGAATCATAATTTTAACAGTGCATTCTGGGAAGGATGAGTAGCTCTTCCATACTGTTTCAGCTGCAGGTGCCAGGGGCAAAGGATTGTCTATTTTGAAGGTGTTATAAATAATACTATGCAAATTGAAGGCTGTGGGAGTAGAGTTGGCAATGGCCTCTGCATGTAATGGGATTATCCCTATTCAGTCTTCTTTTTATATTAATAATTTTATAAATATAATTTAGAGAATTTTATGATGGTGAAAGGTGCCAGATTGACAGCCGTATAATGACTGTTTTGATGTCCTCCTGTAGAAGGAAGTTGGAGTTATGTTAGGAGGATTGACAAACCTCGTTACACTGACGCAATTAGACAGTGCTCTTCACATAGCAGCAATACCATATTATAACTTGGCTACAGGTCAACAATTATGCTACAGCTCTGCTCATGAGTGAGGACAAAAAACAATTTACCTGCTCATTTTAGGAATCATGAATGATATTCTGGCCTGGTTGAAGTCAATGGGAGTTTTGCCATTGACTTTGATGGGGTCAGGATCTCACTCTATGTGTTAACCATCTGATAGTATGGAGTCAACCGTGTTACAATCTTGTTAAAATCTCAGTAAAAGTCTGTAATGTAGGTTGGATTAATAGCACAAATTTGCTAACATGGTTCTTGGATTGAGAAAAAACTCCATGATCACAATGGTCAGGAAAATTGCTAGAGCTGTACTAACAACATCTGTGTCTAAACAAGGTTGTATTTAGCACAGGAATATTGGCAGAACTCCCAATCCAAGGAGCAGGTCTGTACAGTGGAAATACCTTTGATTTCAAAAATTGAATTCTACTAATTGAGTTTAGTCTTTTACATTAATCAGGGCCGGTGCAACCCATTAGGGTGTTAACATTTGCGGGGCAGCGACCGCGGCGGCCAGGATGTTCAGCTGCCGTGGTCATCGGCGGTATTTTGGGGGCGGGACCTTCCGCCACCTAGGGTGCCAAAAAGGCTGCTGGCGCTCCTGACATTAATGCAATCTTAGCAAATGTTGTGTTTGCCTATACATTACCAGTATAGAGAGCATTAACTCCTCATGATGACATGGTTATAAGTGAAATCTGAGTCTCCATTGCAAATCTAGGGAAAACTACTTATCCAATGACATGTGAAGTGACCATAAATACAGTCAAGGAAGAGGAATTCAAAGTTAGGTATTGAGAATGTCCAAATTATACCTGTGCTTTCTCTGTCTCTAAGAGGGAAATGAAGAACCAGATATCACTCATGATTCTGAAAATGCTCACAAGGGCCCTGTGGTAGCAGTGGATGCCTGCAAGACCCTCTCTCTCTTTCTAAGCTGTGGGTAGGTGAAGCACTGAACATTGTCTCCTTATTTATATGGTAATCAGGATGTTTTGTGCAGGATGGAAGCTCAAGTACATGCATATGAAACATATAAAACCTATCATTTGGCTGATAACATGTTTCATACTCTTACAGCTGGTGCAATAGGTTTTCCACACAATAAACTGAAGCTTGGTAACATCACTTTGGTATTGGTACCACTGTAAGATTATGCACTATTAGAACCCTCCCAGGAGAGATGCTGGGAATACCACTTATGGACATAATGGACCAAATTCATCCCCACAACAATGTCGGGGTGGGATTTCAGAGATAATCAAAGCAGTCCAGGGAAGCATCCGAATAATTACATATACATTGTCAATGGAAATTCCATTTGCAAGCTAAGCTATGGTTTAAAGGAAATAAAATATAAAGAAATTGCACCAGTATTGATGGGTTTCAGTTCAGTTCCTATTGGCCAACATAAAACCTGCCTTCAAAATTAGCAATTAATTGGAATCTTTGTTGCCAATTTTAGAAGAGACATCAAAGGCTGACAATGAATATGGAGACTGAACACTCCTCTTTCTCTTAGAGGCAAATTCTTCAGAACAGGAATGAGGTTTACTAGATGGGGCATAGTTGGAGGAGTTTGCCTGGCAGCTGCCTGTGACACAGTAATTGTATGATTATACAGATGCCTTCAGTCTTCAGGACATTCAGTCTTCTGTAGTAAATTTTTCCTTTCAAAAAATCTATTGGAATTCTGGAGGAAGGGCTTATTTCCTCATTAATTTATTACATTGTCTTTGATGTTGTAGGTGCTATATTAGGTAAACTCTTTCACTGTGTGAAAGTTCCTATGATAAAATGCTCTTCCTTCCTGAACTCTAATGCCTTTGCTTTTGTAGTGTTAATTTGGTTATTATTGGTTAAAGAAATCTACTTGTTTGTGACTGGAATAAAATTATGAGGTAACCCAGATCAATCCCTCTCCTTATGGGTTCTCACTGATCCTACAGGGTAAAATTCTTCCCTGGGCAGAAATCCACATGTAATCTATACACCACTTATGTCCCACTTAAACCCTATTTTCATAATTTAGTGGGATTAAGTGATGCATAGAACTCATACTGGACCTCTGTACAAGGGAAAATTTCACCCACAGAGAATTACTAAAATCAATGTTAAGACTATTTCACAAGATAATTCTGATTCCTTTATTTTCCAGTGCGGACTACATGGTGAAACTCTGGGATATTCACAAGAATTTGCTGGCCGACATTTTTCTTGATAACACTCTCAGCTCTGCTTGTTTCCTGAATGGTTCTGGAGATATTTTAGTGGCTTTCAAAAATGATCTTTACATCTTGCCTCACAGTAAGGCACTGGGTATCTCAACGACAGATACAGATGTCTCTGGAATCTCAGCAACAGGTCTGACATCAGACAGTCTTATGTGGATACATTTATTCTCTTGTTAGGAATCAGATTTTTTTAACCATTTGCTATGATTTTCAGTGTTTGCAAAATATATTGCATCATATTAGCTGTGAACAGTGCTTTCACAAAAGGGATAGTCATAAATTGATGGTAATTTGGGTCACAGATTCAAATCTAACTTTGGTCACTTTACTGGGTGTTGCTTTCCTACATGAGCCCTTATTTCACAGTGACACACAGTATCTGCAAGTCAGAGTTGAATGCCTGACTTCTTTTAAAAAGAAAATTATAAAGAGCTTATTCTTCTAAAAGGCAAACAATCTTGGGTCATTTAGACCTAGATTTGACTTTTGTAAAAACAATAATTTTACAAATCTTAATATTATTTGAAATGTTTTCATGATTATTTTCCACATTTAAAGAAAACACCTTTTTTTCCCTTTAAACTTTTTCCTGCAAAATTTGCTGTCCAAATATAACAGCATTGTTCTAGTTGTGCACAGGATCCAGAAATGAATCCAGAAACAGTTCAGTCTATGTTCACTATTTGAGCTGAATGAACTCAAAGGATGAGTGAATGCAAAAGCAAAACAAAAACAACTCCCCCCCCCCCCAACACACCTACCATCAATTGTAAAAAGTACATCAAATTTGTAATTTTTTTCATTTTTAAGTTATCTAAGTGTAGTAACACAGATAAGGATATTATAATATTATATATATAACTTTTTGTCTTGGCAATGTCCCTTTTAAGTATATTTATACAAATACCACTCTTGTGATATTGTGATATCTTCACCAGAGTCCTTCATTTATGAAAACCAAGCTTTAAATTACCAAAAGGAAGGAAAAACTGATGTCTCCAACGTTACTGACATGGACTCTTATCTGGTATGTTCTAGTTGCTTGAACCCATACTGCTGTCAGATATACAAGGGGAAAACAATTCTAAATTAGCCATAGCACTCTCAGACACAACATAAACCAGCTCCAATGAAGACCATCTGATATTAGCAGCTAAGTCTGCCACCATGTGCTAGATACACTGAAGAACAATAATTCCTGCCCCAGTTCCAGGATTAAGGCAGATTCTTCTCTGACCTTCTGTAGTAGGAAGTGGGTGGTGGAAAAAATATTATGTAAAACTCAGAGCTGGGATATGGATTTCCTAATAAGAAAACCTGTTCAGTTAGCAGATTGATTGTCCCACTTTATTTTACTAATAAGCATTACCTCAAAAAGTAGAGATGGTTTTATACACCAGAAAAGTGAACTATTCCTATTACATGGGAAAGAAAATGTGTGTAAGTTAGACTGGGTGAATGAGTTAGCACTTGACTGTGATCTCTCTCCATTTGATGGAGTTTGTACTTCTGAACAGAACTCCCTTTATATATACCAGATTTAGTATCATTCACTAACTTGTTCACCTCTCCGCATTTATAGTTATTTATACTTTCAGCCAACCTACAAGCAGGACTGGCTCCAGGCCCCAGCTGAGCAAGCTGGTGCTTGGGGCGGCATATTCTAGGGGCGGCATTCCGCCCAAACCCAGAGCAGCACGGCCAGTTTTTTGTTTTTGTTTTTGTTTTTCCGCTCCGGCCACCCTGTAGGGGGCAGCAGTGCGGAGGAGGGGAGCGCCGTGCCCTGCAGCAAACTGGGCAGGGCAGCCGCTGTCCTTCCCTCTCCCCCGACTGGAGCGGCGCGGAGCCCTCCCAGCAGGCGGCGCAGTGGTCGGGACCGCGGGACAAGCGCCCTGCTGAAGCCCTGGCCGCCCCCCTGCTCTCTCTCCCCCCCGCTCCCTCCCCTTCCTCCCCGCTAGACTGGGTGCTCACTCCGCTGCACGTCAGCAGCACAGGGAGTCCCCCTGCACCCTGGCTCCGGCTGCCCGGCAGGGTTTTTTTTGTTGTTTTTTTCCCCTGCTTTGCCGCTCCAGCCATGCCCCAGGTGTTTTTGTTTTGTTTCCCTGCTTTGGCGCTCCGGCCGCGCTGCAGGTGCCTCCCCCCCGCTGCTCCGGCCGCGCCGCAGGTTTTTTCGTTTGGTTGTTTTTTCCCCTCCTGCTTTGCCGCTCCAGTCACGCCACAAGTTTTTTTGTTTTGTTTTCTTTGCCGCTCCAGCCGCGCTGCAGGTGTCCCCCCGACTTTGCTGCTCCGGCCGCGCCACAGGCTTTTTTGTTTTGTTTTTTTCCCTTCCTGCTTTGCCGCTCCGCCCCCTGCAATTTAACCAGGTAGCAAGCATTGAGTTTTTCCTCTACATTCTTAGTTAATACGTCATAGTTGGTGCCTCTTCCTAATACAAATGACATAAAGTATTCCTGGGGGAATTCTGCACCAAAAAAATTCAAAGTTCTGCACAGAATATTTTAAAATTCTGCAAAATTCTGCATATTTTATTTGTCAAAATAACACAATATAATCACACCAGTTTCAATTTTTTTGGTCATTTATTTCAAAATACATGTCAGCAAATAGGTCTGTAACAATACAGACAACAAAAAAGATTCAGGAAATGTATTTTTGACAAATAGATTCCTTACTAGACATATTAATATAGAACTCTGAGTAATAATTCATTTAAACTACAGTACAGAACTGTAATTTCCGCACCCCTCAGAAGCAGTGCAAAGGCTTGGGGGAGTCAGGGGTAATGGAGGAGCAGAGGGAGAGGGAAGTAAATTGCTGGGAAGGAGCCTAGGTGTGAACTTGGAGGGTTGTAGGGTATGAGTGGGAAAAGTATGGAACAGGTTTTTTGGGGTGTGTGTGGAGGGATTGTTAGGGAGCTTCCCCCATACAAATCCTGGCTGACCCCCTAGCATCTGCCATTCAGTCAGGCACATCTGTCCCTGTCCCTATGTGTTTCTGAACCCCTGTATGTCCTTGCACCCCCATCCATGTGTCCCTCCATCTTCACTTAGACACCCATTCCTCCCACCCCCATATGGCCCTGCTCCCCCTCCACCTGTCCCTATGTGGCTCGGTTCCCCCTCCCCCTATCCCCATGTGTGTCTGTGCCCCCACCCGCCACCCCCTGTCCTTATGTAGCTCGGCACCCCTTCCCCCCTGTGGCCCTGTGCCTCCACTCCCATTCAGCCCCTACCCCAGTCTGTCCTCCCCCACAAGCCCTTATGAGCCCCTGTCTGACCGCCCCAGCACCCCACACTGTCTGTTTCCCCATAGCCCCTGTCTCCTGACCTGGCCCACTGCAAAGAAGGAAGCTCTTTCTCTTCCCTCACTGGTGGGGAGCTGCTGCTTTGTTCTAGCGCCACAGTGCCCTCTGGTGGGCAAAAGGCAGAAGTGCAGCAATATTTCGACAAGCTTTTTTCTGTGCAAAAAAAATATGTGGGGCTCATTAACTATACACATGTTGCAGTAGTACAGAATTCCCTCAGGAGTAATAGAGACACAAACATCACTTTCCTGAGGGCATTTAGGTCTATGCCCCCACTTGAGCTTCGCTTAAACCCATGAGTGGCATATAGGTCTTGTGCCAATATTCTTCTCTGCATAGGGGTAAATTTCACCCACTGAGAATAAATTCTTCTTCTAATGATATTTTGCATCTATGGACCATATACAGTGTTTTTATGTGACACAGCTGATGACTTGATGGCTAGAAACCCATGCATATGAGTGGCACCAAAAAGAACGCCTCACCAAGTTGTGTGTTTGTGTGTAAGGGAAAAATTTTCCTCACAGATTTATGATTACTGGGCCTCAACCTTTTCTCATTTCTCTAGGTGCCTTACATGGGATTTAATTTCACCAGTAACTTCACAACAGAATTGCTGGACCGAGAAAAGGTTAGACTCAGTTGAATAGTTAAGTTTCTTTGAAATCTGAGAATGGTGTTGGAAGTAAAGACGTTTTGAACCATTTTGATCCCCTTAGGAAATGTAAGCATCTCTAAGGGCTTGTACACACTATTATGTTGGTATAACTTATGTTACTCAGGGGTGTGAATAAGCCATCTCCACAAGCGAGGTAAGTTACACCAACCTGAGTGCCACAGCACTATGTGGACAATGCTATGTCTCCCACCGACATAGCTACTGCTTCCTACGGAGGTGGTTTTATTATGCCGATGGGAGAGCTCTCTCCTGTCAGCATAGAGCATCTACATCAGATGTGCTACAGCAGTGCCACTGTAGTGTTTCTGATGTAGACTAGCCCTAAAGGTAGAGCATCTGTCATCCCAAAAGGGACACAATCAACCTAAGTAGAACCCAAAATGTAAAGGAAGGTGTTCTACTGAGTTGGTTGGGAAATTCATTAGTACAATGTGAATCTGCAAGTATTGTGTTCATTTAACATTTTATTACCTGTACATCAAAGAAACGTCACTATATGTGTATACGCCTCTATCATCCACCAGCTGTCCTGGAAGTTGCCGCTGGCCCCTTCCCGGATATATTGTTCTCCCAGTATCTCAGCGACTTCATTGAAGATATTTGACTTCTTGTTTCAACCTGGACCTCTCAGCATAGATGAGCGAGAAAAGACAGAACGTAAAGGATTCTTTCTACAATTCTACCTTTCATTTACTTCTGTTTATTCAAGAACTAATGTAAATCTGGTAGCATCCTAAATCTTGAACCAGATCCTTGGCTGGTATAAATTGGTGTAGTTCTGTTGACTTCAGTGGAGCTAAACTGATTTATACCAGCTGAGGGTCTGGCCCTATGGGCCAAATTTTCACAATTCCCTGCACACAAGGGGTCTGCTGTACACCCAAAACTCCAGTTGAAGTCAAAGGGAGCTGCAGATGCTCATCACCTCTGAAAATGATCCGGGGGGGAAATAAAACCCCACTGTCATCACCTCCTGAACATTTGCCTGTTATTAGACCCATGGCAAATTTTTCAAAAGCACGTAAGTGACTTAGTTCCTAAGTCCCATTTTCAACAGTGATTTAGGCACTTAAGAGCCCAAGTCCCATTGACTTTCACATACCCATAAATGGTAGTTAATGGGGGAGTGGGCTTTCTGACTGCCCTCTCCTCCTGTAAAGCACCAGATGGAGAGGAGTGGGCAGCAAGTCATCCCTTAAATAGGAATGTAGATGTTTGGAGACGGCTAAGAGCCTCCTCTCCTCTCCCCTCCCCATCCCTCCGCCCCCCAAATAGCTGCCACTGAGCTGTGTGTGTGGAGGGGAGGGGGGTGGCATGTGAAGCCCATTAAAAGGAAAAAAAAAGTTTGTGTGCGGACCAGGGGGGAAATGTGTGGAGAGCACCAGACGCTCTCAGGTGCATTTATTAAGCATCCTGTCTTTTGAAATACTGATTCTCAACATCCTGAGATCCCTTCTTACTCTAATAAGGCCTGTTTTCCAGCCTGTCAGAAAACTTCCCTATAACATTATCTTAACGTGTATAGGGTGCAGTAGCAAAAGGTATAACTAACACAGTTTTTGCTTTTTTCTCCCAGTCTCTGAAAGAATGATCCTGACTGATGATATGAAATACTTGCCTGGCCCCAGACCTGCAGGGGCTGTGGCTTTGGAAATACCTGAGTTTGGAATCTCCCCATGTTCTTCTCCACCCAGTGTATGTTTAGAGGCCCAGCCGGAGGAAGAGGTTTGTATGAAACCATTTCACACTGCTGTACAGAGTCCAACAGTATGTCATGTGTGACTTCCTTCAACACAACACCTGCCTTTATCACGGTGGAAAGCAGAAATGCTGATGACTCAAGTTATTTTGGCAACATCATTTTGAGGTCCCTTCTCAAATGCATTGATTAAACTCAGGCCTTGTGACACACAGCTAGCGTACTTAGAGTTCATAATAAATTCATCATAATTCTGTCTTGTTGTGGGGACACCTGCTGGAAGAACTCAGAGCACAAGTAAATTCTGTGCCTGGGAATTTAGCCTGACTTGCCTCTTATCAAGAATGCCTGTTACTGCCTTGTACATTTACTATCACAGAAAGTAACTTGGGAATGTTACTATTTTAATCCCTGGGATTACATTTCAAATGCAGGGTACAGTTTAATAATATAAATGTTTTTAGGGGTTTTTTCTTCACAGCACTGGAATGAAACCACAAATACTAACCCTTTCACTGAATAAAAGTCAGTGCAGTTGATACTGTTCAAAATTTGAACAAAAATTGGAAGAAATTTTGAAAGAGGAAGTAGTTAAGGACATAGAGGTGAATGGTAATTGGTATAAAATACAACATGGTTTTACAAAAGGTGGATCATGCCAGACAAACCTGATCTCCTTCTTTGAGAAAATAATTGAATTTTAGACAAGAAAATGCAGTAGATTGATCTAATGTACCTGGATTTCAGTAAGGCATTTGATACAGTTCCACATGGGAAATTATTAGTTAAATTGGAGAAGATGGGAGTTAATATGAGAATTGAATGGTGGATAAGAAATTGGTTAAAGGGGAGACTACAACGGGCCATACTGAAAGGTGAACTGTCAGGCTGGAGGGAGGTTATGGGTATAGTTCCTCAGGGATCAGTCTTGGGACCAATTTTATTATATTTCTGACCTTGGCAGAAAAAGTGGAAGTAAGCTAATAAAATTTGCAGATGGCACAAAATTGGGAAGTATTGCCAGTGCGGAGGAGAACTGGAATATCACACAAAAAGATCTGGATGGTCTTGTAAACTGGAGTAATAGAAATCAGATGAAATTAAATAGTGCAAAGTGCAAGGTCATGCATTTAGGGACTAACAAGAATTTTTGCTTTAAGCTGGGGACTTACCAGTTGGAAGTGACAGAGGAGAAAGACCTGGGTGTATTGGTTGATCACAGGATGACTATGAGCCATCAATGTGATGTGGCCATGAAAAACGCTAATGTAGAGCTAGGATGCAGGTGAGGTATTTCCAGTAGAGACAGGGAAGTGTTTGTACCATTATAGAAGGCACTGGTGAGACCTCATCCAGAATACTGTGTGCAGTTTTGGTCTCCCATGTTTAGGAAAGATGAATTCAAACTGCAACAGGTGCAGAAAAGGGCTATTAGGATGATCCGAGGAATGGAAAACCTACCTTTTGAGAGGAGACTCAAAGAGCTTGGCTTGTTTAGCCTAAACAAAAGAAGGCTGAGGGGAGATATGATTGCTCTTTATAAATACATCAGAGGCATAAACACCAGGGAGGGAGAGGAGTTACTTAAGTTAAGCACCAATGTGGACGCAAGAACAAATGGCTGTAAACTGGCCATCAACAAGTTTAAGCTCAAACTTAGGCAAAGGTTTCTAACCATCAGAGGAGTGAAGTTCTGGAACAGCCTGCCAAGGGGAACGGTGGGGAGGGAAAGGGGGGACAAAAAACCTAATCGGCTTTAAGACTGAGCTTGATAAGTTTATGGAGGAGATGGTATGATGAGACTGCCTGTGATGGCATGTGGCCCATCAGTGACTGCCAGTATCAAAAATCCCCGATGGCTGGAGATAGGAAGCTATATGGGAAGGGCTCTGAGTTATCCAGAGAATTTTTTCCCAGGTATCTGCCTGGTGGGTCTTGCCCACATGCTCAGGGTCTAACTGATCGCCATATTTGGGGTCAGGAAGGAATTTTTCCCTGGGTTAGATTGGCAGAGACCCTGGAGATGGGGGTGGGCTGCCTTCCTCTGCATCATGGGGCACGGGTCACTTGCAGGTTTAAACTAATGTAAATGGTGAATAATCTGTCATTAGAAGTCTTTAAACTATGATTTGAGGGTGTCAGTAACTCAGCCAGAGGTTCGGGGTCTATTATAGGAGTGGGTAGGTGAGGTTCTGTGGCCTGCAATGTGCAGGAGGTCAGACTAGATCATCACAATGGTCCCTTCTGACCTTAAAGGGCATGAGTCTATGATACAGCAGTGGGTTTTACAAGCAGCATTGCAGAGAATTATGGAAAGGCAGCCAAAGGCTATTTTAATGGAATATTGTTCTAATTGCCTGGATTTAGGGCAAATGTTTTTATTTCATCTCAATATAACAGATCTCAGTTTGCTTATTGGGCTTTTTTTATGCATAGAAACTCCTGACAGTGAGATCCACAGTGGTAGAGACCACAGAATACTGAAGGCAAGATCTGCAATGTGGTTCTCAGAGGAGGATTTTGCCCTTAATCAGTACTGACTGGATTTGCTATGTTGCAAGCTGATAGTTTCAAAAATAAGGGATATGGGGGCGGGGGTTGATTGGGCATTTTCCTCCCCCTAACAACCAACACTTGCCTGCTTTATTTTTGTTCAGGTTGCTGAAACTGAGAGTGAATCCCCCAATACAGAATCACTACATCAAATCCCAAGCACTGAACAGCAGCAAGTCAGTGAAGAAGCCGACAAGGAGAGAACAAATCTTCTAACAGAGGGAGATTTCTGTTTGGACAAAACTCAAACTTTACAGATGAAGAGAAAAACAGGTATTAAAAGTCTTCTTTTACTGTTGGCTTTTATTGTATATCATAGTTCTACAGATATTCTCCCCAGGCATGAGCCTACGCTCGTTGAAATCAGTGGCAAAACTTACATTGACTTTAATAGTGCAGAATCTGGGTCTTGAGCTCTACTCCTGGGTCTGCCACTGACTTTCCTGGTAGCCATGGCCAAGTCATTTAAACTGTCTGTGCCTCAACTTTTCTATCTATAAAATGGATACATAATGCTTACATGAAACATTATGAGGCTTAATTAATTCATGTTGGTAGTAAGCAACAAAAAGTCCTGTGGCACCTTATAGACTAACAGACGTATTGGAGCATAAGTTTTCGTGGGTGAGTACCCACATCGTCAGACTCATGTTGGTAGTGTTTTGAGATCTGATGGAAGATGCTACAAAAGGGAAAATTATTATTATACTAACATGTAATTACTTGATTAGAGATGGAGCATGAGTATTGTTCAAATTCTGCTTGCTTTACTCATGCAAGATCTGACTTCAGTGGGAGTACGTACATGAATAAGGAGCAGGATTTGCCCCATATTTGAAAAATGCCTTCTAGATCTATTATTCACTCAGCAGTGTTGTTGTAGCCTTGTTGGTGCCAGGATATAAGAGAGATAGGAGGGTGAGGTAATATCTTTTCTATTGGACCAACTTCTGTTGGTGAGAGAGAAACTTTCGAGCTTACACAGAGCGCTTCTTCAGCACTCAGTGCACAGTTCAGCTCTGCTCTCTCTTTCCTGATCCACGCACTCATGCCCACACAGACAGTCCTCACAGAAATGAGTCACATTACAGGTTCTTGTTGTCCCTGTTCTGAAGGTTCTGAAAAAAGGAAGAAAAAAGCTTCAAAGAGCGACAGATTTCCATGTGGCAAAGAAAAGGTATTCTCCATCACCATAAATGCTACAGCTGGTATTAGTGGGGCATTCGCAATGACTCATGTCATAAACATTGATTACTATTTCTGAAGGATTTTTGTTAAGTTCATACAACAGTCCTAAAATTGGTAGCTAAGATACATTAATGATAAGTGCTATAGAAAAGTCCAAGAGGAAAATAATAATTCTGTACTCAGAATAGGGTGTGAACAGTGTGCAATAAATAAGTCTTAGTGTCACTTTAAACATTAAGGAGAACATAAAATATTAAATAACTGCTCATCTTCATGAGCACCATCAATTCTGTGCACTGAATGAGGCAGGGGCCCTGTGGAAAAAATAGCATAGTATGTGATCATGCAATTAAAGACTGTATTAGAATGCAAATGTACAAGGAAGCCAGATTGGGTCACACAGACAACCTTAATTTTGGTATATTCTAACTTTGAGTGCTTGCCTTTGCAACCTTAGTGAACTTTTAACATAGTTGATTGTGTAATAGACTACAGATGGGCTCAACTCACAAAAGTCCAAATGCAGATCTGGATTTTGAGCATCTCCAAAAGTCAGGGGTTCAGATCTCAGGTTCTGATTGGGCCCATCTCTAATAAAAACCCATAGCAATTTAATATGATTTAAAAAATATATTCCTTGCTACTAAACAGGGTGTTTACCTACTCGTGGAGTTTGCTCTTATATAGTATGTTCTTAAACTTGTCTTATTTTAATTATGATTTAGAAGCTTGTGCCTGGAAAATTATCCAGTTCAGATGGTGCAGGTCTGAGAAAGACACATACACCAAAACATAAAAGATTTTCCTCAGAGACACAGGTACCTGTTGCAAACGTAGGTGCTCTCCCAAAAATGTTACCAATTTACCTCAACTGCTGTTGGATGGCAGGAGAGAGAGCTCGGTGATCCATTTAGATTCCAGTTTCACAGTGGAAGATTTTTATTCATTCAGAAAACTAATGAATATTAATAATATACAGAAGGCTCTTTTAAATCAGTGATTCTATAAGATAACTCAGAAAAGAATCAAGTTTTGCTTCTGAAGGACCTAAATACAAATCTTAACTCAGATTCATTAAACAAATGATTAATGTTTTCATGTGAATCAGGCTATCTCGCAGATTTTTCCAGAATTGCCCATGCCAACAGAATTGGGGGAGAGAAATTCTATAGCTAATATTAACAAACTTGGCAGATTAACAGTGCAATGTCCCTACATTCAAGATGGAGTATTACATGCATGGACCTGTAGTCTCCACAGATCTCATCTCCTCTGTATTAATTGCCAGACAACTACAATCTGCCCCATTTAATTCACATTAGTTACTGTGCTGAGGCTCTTGTGGCCTGCGCTGGGTAAAGTTTGGCCAACCTACTGTATTGTATCTCCCTGCTTGTTTATTAAAAAAAGAAAAATGTTGATTTCTTTTTTTTAAATCAGAATGTCACGATGGCTAGAGATCCCAAGACTGTCTCCCGGGCCCATTCGGCTATTCCTATAGGTGAGGTCGGATATTCCAACTCTATTACAAGTTTGCACTTGAAATGGTAGGCAGTAACATTCTCTTTTTCACAATGTCATCCCAATAGATATTTTCCAGTAATGAATCAAATAACTCGTGATGAACCTTACAGGAACTAAAATTCTTCTATAATTTAATAAATAGTATAAATGGTTGAATACCATCATACCTGATAAAACTGCAGGCCCAGAAATCTGGAGCCTTATACATCATGCAGCGATGTAATTTGGATGTTTGAACATACAGTGACTTATTTGCACACTTTCTCTTTTGCCGCCCTACCAAGTATCTACCCTCCTCCTGCTTTTCTTTGGTTCCCCAGGGTTTCCTCACTAACCTTTTCCCCTCCTTGATTTTCCTCATCTCCCCCACAATGTAATTCCTGACTGTAGCAAACATGCCTAAAGCATGGTCCTCAACTGCTGACAGTCATAGAAATATGGCTAGAGTGAATGCCTACATAGCTCCACTCTATATATCATATTGCCTAGCCACATATCTATAGTTTTGGATGAGCTGGAAAATATGCTGTAGACAGGATCTCTATAGTTAGACCCTTAGTAGGACTCCTAGGAGTCTCTCTGATTAAGTGTTTATCTACACATGAAAATTAATCTGGAATAAAATAGGGTGTGGATTAACTATTCTTGATTTACTACATATATGGATGCTCTTATTGCAGAATAAGAATGCCTTATTCTGAATTGGTTTAATCCATTTATGAATAAGGCACTCTTAATCCATTTTGGAATCTAATCTCACTCAGAATAAAATAGTCTGATTCCAGAATAAGAATGTCCAGACAAGGAGTTAACCTGGAATTCTTATTACAGAATAACTCCCCATATAGACAAGCCGTTCGAATCCTACTGCAATCCTTCAAGAACTCTAACTAGAGTGATGCAGCCAGCTTCTCCACATAGCTCCCCTGCTCTCCCCGTGAAAGCGAGAGATAGGAGCGGGTGCCCAATATCAGCAGCTTCCTGACAAATCTAGATGATTTAACAGCTCTCTATCCCAAGTCATTGCCACAATGGAATTAGAACTGTTCAGTGTTACAGTCAGACCCTATAGTGCTAACAGCTAAAGAAGGGTCTCTATGAGCTTTGGAGCAGGAAAATCTGTATTCTGTTATCTCCGCTGTTGTTGGGATGTTCTGAATGACCACAGTGTCATCTAGTGACAGCCATGAAGTAGATATGTGGCAACTATGAAATTCTAAAGGGCCTCAGATTTGTTGAAATATGATGTATTCTTTCTAAAATTCTCTTGGTTTACAATCTGTTGTCTCCAATGCAATTGCCTGGTGCATAAATTGGGCAGAATTTAATGACTAGTGTTTAGTAAATTTGCAATTCTGTTTTTGAACCAGGAATGGTCTGTTCCATTGACCGAGAATGATTAGTGTTTTAGAAGTTTCTAACAAATGCCTTTGCCCTCCCAAGAGCTGTACTAATTCTTCAGCCAAACATTTGTCAAAACATTATTGCCATGCAATGTCCTTCACTGACCTGAAGGTGGAGCACAGGCCCTGCTTGTTTTTAAACCTTGTTCTAAAGCACAAACCTTTCTATATTAACTGACCCCAGAGTTTCCCTGATGTTGAACACTGGCCACGAGGCCCATTAGATTCAGTGGGGATAAAGCAGAGTGTGATAGACCCAGGCCAGTTGGGTACAGCAGAATAGCAGAAGGCAGATATACTGGCCACTGGATTAACAGTTTTCTGTTCCCTGAGTGACCAGAGCAGGGGCTGCTCCAGGCTAATGAGAACACCTGACTCTAATTAATCTGTAAAGAGTCAGGTGAGGCCATTCAGTTAATGTGACCATCTGACTCTAATTAAGGCCCTGCTGATACTATAAAAAGGGCTCACTCCAGTCAGGCAGGGGAGTCAGGGAGAGGAAGTGTGGCTGAAGGGCTGGTTACTGAAGACACCCTAAAACCATCGTTAAAGGAGCCCTAAGGTAAGGGTGAAGAAGGGAGAAGCAGGAGAGCTGTGGGGAAGTGGCCCAGGGAAATGTAGCGACTCTGGCAGTAAAAGGTTGGCTGCCAACAACTGTTACTATTAGGGTCCCTGGGCCGGAACCCGGAGTAGAGGGCGGGCCCGGGTTCCCCCCAACCCACCACTACAGGAACATCTCCTGGAAGGGGAAGTCAGGCCCCTGTCAGGACTGGAGGCTGAACAGAGACTGTGGGAGTTCTCTCACCAACCTCCTTGCAGCCTGTGATGAAAAGGGCTCAGTAGACTGTAACCCTGGCCCTAGAGAGAGAAGGGCTACGTGGAGGGTCACAGTGAGCCACTGAGGCTAGCATAAACCGCCTAGAAGCGCAGGACCCACAGGAGCAAGGTCAGAGCTCTGCCACAAGAGGCAGACTGGAGATTGCATATACAAATATTTATATTACAGAAAAATACAGTTATTTGGCAACAGTCTATTGCACATTCAGAAATGAAGCTTGGAGCAGGGGATCCTTCACTCTTTGTGCTTTCATGACTACTCCTATTGGCTAAGGCCCAGGCCATTGTATTCCACAAGGGTTGGAATTAGAGGGGAAATAGAAGGCTAAAGGGGAATATAATTGAACAGAGGCAACGCATCCCATTCAGCTCTGTTTGCCTTTGTTCCTGAGATTGGGGTGCGGGAAAGTAGTCAGGTCATGAAATTCAAACCTCCCAGCTGAATAGGCCCCATCATAAAAGGCCTTATTTTTCTCTGTTACCAGTAAGAGCCTGGCAGCAGCAAGCAAGAGAACTGGGTTTGATGTGAGGTGAAATAAAGAGCTTATTAACAGTGTACATTCAGAGTAGCTCCGTAGATTTGAGCTTAATAGAGTTACTCTGGATTTACTCAGCTATACCTGAGATCAGAGTCTGGCCATCAGTCTCTTCTTAGGGTGAGCTGCAAAAGTAGCAGTCTAATCTTCCAGAGCGGATGTGGAAAGCGTGACGGTGCTCAGCAACTGCTGGTCCAGCTGGAGTGAGATTAATGGAGCTGCAAAGAAAGCTCTGATTCTGCTAGGCCAATATACTGAGAGTTATCATATTATAGAGAAAAATAAGGCCTTTATGAAGAGGACCTGTGTCCCTATGCCCCAGTGGTTTTGGTGCTTCCTAAAGTTAGTTTTCTGGCTTCAAAGTAGTGGTATACATTTCTGTTGATCTATTATCTAGAAGTATGGGATAACGGTGGCATTCAGATTTTCAGAAAGTTCCATGACAGCATAGAAATTTCTTTTCATAGAATCATAGGACTGGAAGGGACCTCGAGAGGTCATCTAGTCCAGTCCCCTGCACTCATGGCAGGACTAAGTATTATCTAGACCATCCCTGACAGGTGTTTGTTTAACCTGCTCTTAAAAATCTCCAATGATGGAGATTCCACAACCTCTCTAGGCAATTTATTCTAGTGCTTAACCACACTGACAGGAAGTTTTTCCTAATGCCCAACCTAAATTTCCCTTGCTGCAGTTTAAGCCCATTGCTTCTTGTCCTAACCTCAGAGGATAAGAAGAACAATTTTTCTCCCTCCTCCTTTTAACAACCTTTTATGTACTTGAAAACTGCTATCATGTCCCCTCTCAGTCTTCTCCTCTCCAGACTAAACAAACCCAATGTTTTCAATCTTCCTTCATAGGTCATGTTTTCTAGACCTTTCATCATTTTTGTCGCTCTTCTCTGGACTTTCTCCAATTTGTCCACATCTTTCCTGAAATGTGGTGTCCAGAACTGGACACAATACTCCAGTTGAGGCCTAATCAGCACGGAGTAGAGCAGAAGAATTACTTCTCGTGTCTTACTTACAACACTCCTGCTAATACATCCCAGAATGATGTTCATTTTTTTTGCATGAATGCCATCACTGTCAAAATTCAGTGCAAATGCTGTTGGAACTAACAGCCTTTATCCACCCCAAATAACTAGTTATTATTTTACAGTTTATAAAACACACCTCTTGGTGTGTGCACAAAAGTATCAAATCACATACATCAGGATCTAAAATGACGGAAGGAAGCCAGTCTTAGTCCCACTGATGTCATTGGGAATGTTACCATTGACTTCCATGGGGGGCAGGATTGGGTGCAAAATGAAAACTGAAAAGAAAATTATCCCCCCAAATACTACAGAGACTCAGCCCTTCCCATCTCACCCCTTCTGACAAAGGTTTGGGTAACAGACTTAACAGCATGCCCTTGATATCAGCCAACTCAGGCTCTGTCAGGCCAATGAGGAAAACAAACTCCGGAGTCAAAAGCCTGTTACTGAGAACCCTGTGGCACCAGCTCCCAGACCTTTTAATCTAGGCTTTTCTAGCTGATGCACCCTTGCTGACCTCAACCATTGGGATAAAACATGATGAAAAAGACAGTGGCTAAGGTAGCCAGGATCCAAATTGCATAGCGCTTTGTAGATTGGAGATGTTGTACAAAGGCATTTCCTTTTGTATTTTGAACAGGGGGTGTGAAATACTTAGTCTTATTCTGATAATTTACACCTCCATGTAAACTCTGACATATGTCATGGACTGTCTACTTCTCAGAGTTAGGCAGTACTCTGTTCCTTTGTATTGCTGACATTCTATAAAGCAGCACAAACATCTCCCCAAAATTAGCACTCTGAGAAGAGAAACAACATCTTGGCATCAGTTACTGATAGTATGATGCCAATTCTGACATTTTTGCCAACGATGTAAAAGCAGGTCAGTTCCCCCAGGTTTGACAGCCTAGCCTTTAGGTACTGTGTAAAGTACTCATCAGGAAAGGTCCTTCATCCTCCAGCCTACTTTTAATTACAATTGCTGTCATCCTCATTTCTTTTGTGAAAGGTGCAAATCCAGTTGGGATTCTGGCAAGCTGATCTCTGACAATATCAAATGTTCTAAGAACTCTCAATCGAAGGGAGCTCATGAAAGCACCCCAGGGAACACTTTATTCTCTGTGTTTAAAAGGACATGAAAGTACAATAGCTCTCTTTATACTGGTATAAAGCAGCCGATTGATCTTGTCAGTTTAATAAATAATACAATTGCTTCCATCAGACACTGTTAATAGACTCCTGCCTGGACTAATGTTGTATTGAGTTGTTCAATTGCTTAAATGTTGTCTACCTGTGTCTTCTCTGGGTTAATCCCCTTTTATCTCCTGAAAGTAGAGCTTCCAGTAATAGCCCCCAAAGGGCATGAAGTTCCCCACTCTTCATCCCCCGCCCCATTTTTGTGTGTACTGTTGCAAGCAGCAAACTACTTATTTTCCTGGATAGGCCAGTTGGCTGGCTAGCATCTCATGTTTGGAGAGATTCAAATGCACTTGTACATGTAGAATCACTGACATTTTGTATTAGAGGCGGTCAGAGTAGAGGTGGTCCCAAGATGAAAAACTTGGATCAGGATTTTCAAGCACACCAAAGTTCAGGGGTGTTTCATTCCAGATGTTTATTTCAGTCCATTATAAAAATATGGACCAGCTGCAAAATTAATCTCTATGTTTGGATTTCAATTCTAAATTGAGGTTTTTTGGGCCCATCCCTATTTTTGTGATAACATGAGCAAAAATGCCATTTGTTTTATATGGAGAGTAACACACTCAGTGCTTTATGTTTCTAAAAAGTCAGGCCAGTGTTTATGCACTATTGTGAATGATATGCTGGGGAACGAGACAGGGCAGAAATGCTAAGGCAGAAGAAACGTGCAAGTAACATTAGTAGCTGGAGATTATAAAATCTTTTGTCCTGTTGGCTCCTACTTATTTTTCTATTTTTTTCCCCTCTCTGTGCCAGGAGAGAAAATGATTCCTACTCCTCCACCTGAGGTATGTGATAAACAAGGAGGGCGGGGTGCATTTATCACTAGGAATATGTTCCAAGGGCTTTTATGACCAGAATTTCATGCTTTGGAAATATGACTCATGGTATTGCTGTTATGCATGTTCAGATTTTTTAAGAACCCCAGAGTGTTTCCTGTTTGACTCCCTGAAGATTGTGTTTCTCCAGTTTAAAACCCAGTTCCCTTAGACAAGGATCCATGCAATGCCACCCTGGTCCTTGCTGACATGGATTGGACAGATTCACTTTGGAGTCCACCAGAGCTCCAGCTTCACTGGTTATAGAGGTTGCTGTTGAGGTGGTATAAATTGGCTTGGCACCTATTTGCAAGATCATTCTGATTGTAGTGGATGTTTACTGGTCCTGGAGTCAGTAATTCATTTGATTAATAGCACTCTTGCTGTTTATCTGTAATAATCTATCTGGGCATGTTTACCGGAAACATGCAAGAACTGGGGAGCCAATATCAATCAAAGAGAAATTGATTCAACCTCAACATGAGTTGATAAAAATAACAAATGTACTTATGTGGGAGTGATGGAGTAGTGGTTAGGGTTCTAACCTAGCACTCAAGAAAACAGGGTTTAATTCTTTGCTGTGCCACAAACTATCTGTGTCAGAGTGGTAGCCATGTTAGTCTGTATCAGCAAAAACAATGAGGAGTCCTTGCGGCACCTTAGAGACTAACAAATTTATTTGGGCATAAGCTTTCGTGCGCTATAACCCACTTCATCAGATGTATGGAGTGGAAAAGAGCATATTGCCACAGAGACCAGGAAGCTCAAGTGTTCTTAGCAGCAATGAGGAGCAGTGTAATCCTTGGCAAGTTACTTAGTACTTAATATGTCTGTGCTTCAGTTCCTCACCTATAAGACAGAGATAATATAGCCCTGCCCTACCCAGGGGCAGCTCTAGGGATTTTGCCGCCCCAAGCACGGCAGGCAGGCTTCCTCCGGCACGCCTGCGGGAGGTCCACCGAAGCTGTGGGACCAGCGGACCCTCCGCAGGTAAACCGCTGGAGGCAGCCTGACTGCTGCCCTCGCGGCGCCAGCAGAGCGCCCCCCGCAGCTTGCCGCCCCAAGCATGCGCTTGGCGTGCTGGGGCCTGGAGCCGCCCCTGGCCCTACCTCACAAGGTTGTTGTGAGAAGAAATACATGAAAGAGATGAGGTGTTTAGATGCTGCAGTAATGGGTACCAGGTAACTACTTTAGAGAGATAGTCTGCTCAAATAAAGGGGATTTACATTGTGTGGAGAGGATCAACAGATTTGGGTTCTTTCAGACCAAGAGGGGAAAGTGTTTCCAGAACTAAAGCCCCTTTTCCCAGACTCCTATGTATTCAAGTCCAGCGGCTGTAGCCTGTTAGGAAGAGGACCTCTTTTGGTTTCAGCAGTGCTTGCAGAAAGAGGCTTTTCTGCAGCCCTTCCACATTGTAATTTAAAGTTGAACTTAAATGCTTTTCATTTTAAATATCAACATGATTTGAGATCCAAAATCCTGGGCTGGAGGCACGTTTGGGCTTCAAAATGATACATAACATTCATTTAAAAAACAAAATATTCTTGTTGAAAACTGATAGCTCTGAGTTCAGGATTCTGCATGTGTGGAGTTAGAACTGACAACGTTACCAAAACCTAAATGAATGTCAGAAAGGCAGCTCGTTGCTCTGCATTGAGTGCTATTGATTCCTTCATGATTCCTGTGTGAAAGACACAGAACGCTGATCTCAGGTCTAGCTAAGTCATTCAGTTCATTTTCAGAACCATGCTGCTGTGCAGCTTTGCATTCTTTTTTTTTTTTTTTAATGTTTGTAAAGGTTGGGATTATTTCTGTTCTCTGCAGCTTCTGAGCAATTGCTGCTTCTGTCAGTAAATGGACAGGTTTCTTCCTGTGCCCAGTGTGCAAGGACTGTTAATGATATCTGCAATAAACACCTGAGTACTAGGCATACTCTGCACGTTTTGCATCTGGCTGACATGTCAGGGAACTAAGCCCTCCTTGATAGTCTGTTGCCTTTAAACACCATCTAAGGGTTGAATGTAGGAGCTTGGGAATGAGATACAGAGCCTTTCCCTTTTAGAACACCAGATTGCTGGTTGAGGCACATTAGCTAGGGGTATTGTATGAGAAGTTTGTCCTGCTGCTTCTTATGTTGTACTTACCCTTTGCAGAGATGATAAGGTTCCCAGTGTTGTCAAACTGGCATCTTTCATGAGCTGATGCTCATGTGGATATTCCCGGCTGGATTTAAATAAGTGATTATTTCTTTTCATTAGCAATTGAGGTCATTTGGTTAAAATGGCTGCCAAAACATAATGGCATAGAGCAGAAGAATTAGGAAGCTGGGATTTGTAGCCACATGTTCCATTTGCTAGTTCCCCATTCATGCAATAACATAGCATTGTAAACATGGATGTGTCATGTGTGCTAAAGAGCATATTGCCACAGAGACCAGGAAGCTCAAGTGTTCTTAGCAGCAATGAGGTTAAAGGATATAATAAACTTTTTCTCTTGGTATAAGCCTGCCTGGGCCCTGGTTGCATCTCAGCTGTGCTCTACCACTAAAGTTAGCAAGGGAAAGGATCTGGCATTGCAGATGGGAGCATACCAGGTATTCCAAGCAGGAAAAATTGTAGCACTGTGTGTTAACCGCACCTGATGAACTGCCTGCTGTTAATCAAAGCACCGTGTTGTGGGTTGTCACTGACTAGCAGGCTGTGAGTGGAGAAAGGGGAATTAGTCTTTAATTTATTTATGATTTGTACGGTGCAAACAGCGCATTCTGTGTTTTACAGAAGGGTTTGAAGACCAGGTCCCTTCCTGGAAGATCTCATAAACTAGGTGGGCACTATACAGACAAGTGATGGGGGATGGGCCCCAGCCAAGGCAAAGTGAGTGAACAGTGGCTTGTTAGTCATTTTGCCCATGGGTCTTTTTGCATGTTGTGGATCTTTGGGGGAGGGAAGCTACATAAGAAGATAACGATTTTTAGACATCTAGCCTGGGATCAGTTCGGAGGAGAGGGCTCCCTTTAAACCCAATCTTGCTAAATACTGAGCACCTCCTGGGAAGTGCTGAGCACCCGCACCTCCCAGAGAAGTCAATAAAATTGAGGATGTTCAGCCCCATGCAGGGTTGGACCCATTGACTCCAGTCTCCTTAGCTAGACATCATGTTGTTTTATCTAATGCTTGTCTCTGTCTGTTTCAGGCTCTGGCACCAGCTGAGAAAAGGTATGCATAATGGAATGATTAAATCATGCGTTTCCAAATAATCAAAGGCAAGCTGTTTCTGCTAGGCAAGAATGTGGTTTCTTTTATGAGACATCTAGCCAGATTCAGGATTTCTTTGGGATTTTAAATTTCTTAGAAGGACACTGAAGGAAAACTGAATCCGGTTAAGGCTGTTTCTTCTCTCTTATATACCCAGGGCCAGATGTAATCTCATTCATATTCTTTTCATGTTTCAGCAGACAGATAATAACTTTGCAATCTGATTTCATTCCCTAGAGAAAATTGTTCTTATTGTGACAGTGTTTCAAAGCATTTCAACCAACATCCCTCTTCTGTGTATGTTTCTGGCTATGCCTGCAGCGCAGGAAAGACACTTCAGTGAAACAGGTGGGGAGGGAGACAGATCATTCATTGTTACTATTTATTATTTGTATTATCATAGTGCCCAGGAGGCTCAGTCATAGACCAGGGCCCCAGTGCACCAGGCAATGTAGAAACACAGAAGAGAAAGACAGTCTTGCCCCAAAGAGTGTATTCATTTTTTTGTTCAAAACCATTCTCTTCCCTCTTCACCGTGTAATGAATTCCTCCAGCTTGGGGTGTCTCCCCTTCATTTCACTGTACTCTTACAAACATTGAAGCCAATGGGACTATTTGTGTGCTTAAAGTTAGGCCGGTGCTTAAATACCTTGCTGAATTTAGGGCCAAATGGTGCCATTTAGGGACTGGCCCATGTTTGGATCAAGCAGAGCTACATCATCTGGGGGGAACTCCAGGAGACCACATACCTCCTATATTTGCACTCCCAGTAGTGTAGGAAACAGTGGACACCCTTCCCCAAACAGAAGGGCTGTGATTGGGCCTGGCTCTTACACTGCCCTGTTGGGCTAGACACAGCCTGGTCCTTATGGGGCATGTTCTCCCCTCTTTCTGTGAACATACTAGCTTTATCTTGGTTCATGGGCACGCATGTGCTGGTTGCGATCCCTGCTTTTAGGCTTCGTTCTTATGAGCCAGCACTGTATTGAAATGCACGGGAATCCTATTCTTGAGGATGTCTACTTTTCCTTGTCGGGTCATTTAAATGACACAGAGATAGTGAGTTAATTGAGGCTAGTGTGCTCCTTGTGACAAAAAGGAGGTATTTGTAGAGAGGGGATGGAATAGCAAATTTGGACAGCAGCACCACAGCATGGTCTTCTAGACATGATTTTGCAGCTCCAAGATACAGCCTCAGGGGAAAGAATGATGAACAACAACAGCCTTCCCTGAGAGCATCATGCTTATAAAACTGGGGAACAATGTTGCCCTTAGTAGCCAACCTACTTGTGAGAATTTCTTGTGAGTATTGAAAGGTCAAATACTGTCTTTCAAACAGAGGGATTGTACTTTTAACCGTAGCATGGTGCTTAACTTTGGTCAAAGGAGTCATAGGGGCACACCTGATTTGCTGTAAAGGAACCAGTCACAATCAGCCTAATTTTTCATATGGAGGGGTAGCTCAGAGACTGCCATAGTCATAGGCCAGAGAGTGAGATTGACTCTCTGGCCTGGTTGCTAGGGAACTCATTAGAAAGTAGGAGGCCCAAGTTTAAAACCCTGTGCCACAGGCACCAACTTCTAGTTTTCCCTGGGGGTGCTCTGCCCTGAGGCCTGTGCCCCTCTGCCACTGCTCTTTGCCCTCCTCCAAACACCTCCCTGATCTGTTTGGCAGCAGCTGCCAATTAGCTGTTTGGTGGCATGGCCAAACAGCTGTTTGGTGGGGTGACCATCCACAATTTTTTTTCCAGAGTCAGCATCTATGCCCTGTGCCAGTGACTAATCATTTATGTGCAGTGGAACAGCTTCAGCAGAAGAGCTTGAGAGTGCTCCACCCCTGAATACCTCATAACCCAGTGGCTAGGATATTGTCCTGTAGAATTTGCAGTCTTACTGTAATTCTCTTTTTTGATATTGAATGTGGCCATAAGGAATGGGATGTAATGATGCTATGAGAAAACCCTACTAAACAAAACATCTAGGGGGTCATTCTACACTGAAGGCTCATGACTTTCCATGTGAGATTTATGCTACAATCTTTTTCATCCCCTCACATACAAGAGAGACAGCATCATGTGGGAGTCTCCCTCCCCACCAGAACCCAGCAGCTGATCTTTTATGTTTGAAGTGCACCATTTGCCGGGTTGGAATTTATCCTTGTGGAGCCATACAATCTCACTTTGGATTGTGTGGCCCGTATTTAAACATAGTGTTTTTTATCAGTAGCCAAAGAAACAAGAAAAACAGTGTATGGATTAAAGTCAAGTGTGCTCTATTTGAGAAATGTTTCTGTTAGAACTAGAAGCTATAAAACTGTTAGCATTAAAAACTAAAATGACTTTGTGTAAATAACAAATTTTATGCTGTTCTGTATTGACTCCCTCTCTCAGTGACTCCTGGATCAAATGTGTTCCTTTTGCAAATCAAAAGGTGATTTTTCTAACAGCTATTACTCCAAACCCTGAGGATCTGAAAACCAAGCTTTTATCTGCCTCTTATATCATCTCTTGGTATAAAAATCTTGCCATCAACATATAGCTGATCATTTAGCAGATAATCTGTAAAGCAAGATAAAAACTAGCTTCCCTAGCTCCATAGGCTCTATACCGCTAAAAGGAGCACTCACACTTTAAAGAACCAGTTCTGTTTAGTGCCATTTACTCTGTTACCTTCTGCTCCAAAATGCTCTTACTGAATATGCTTATCTCCTTACAAACCTGAACAGTTTCCTGAGAGACAAGGTCTTCACACCTCATTCCCTCTGCTTGAATCAAATGGTAACAGTGGTGACTATGTGTATACAAAGTTGACAAATAATACAGGGCGGCTCTACCCTGCCTTTGAGTGCAGGGGAGCTGGACATGAAAACGGCTTCTGTTGAACCTTTGTAAAGGTTTGATCTGCCAGCTCGGCCTTTGAATTGCTGTTTGTACAAGCTACTGTGCCACCTTTAAACAAGACCTTGTTAGATGATCAGATTTTATTTTAATTACTCGAACACCCAATTTTCATTCTCAAAACCTGTCAGGCGCACACTGTCTCTGCTGAGCTATTAATGGTTTGAGAGCCCCTGGTAAGGTCAAACATCAATGATGATTCAGGTCAGATTGGGGGAGCAGGGTTGTAAAGACACCTAGAATGGCCTGTCCATGTCATGAGCTTATAGTAGTATTGCCTCAAGTGACATTGTGCAACCAGGAAGAAGAAGCAACTCTGGAAATTAACAAAGTAAAAAGGTGAGTGAGTGGCTATGGGGTTTTTATAAAACATCATATGCTGTCTTTTTCACTAACTTAATAAGGCTGCCATTCCAAAATGAACATAGATAAAGAGAGAGGGATCCTTATGAGAGAGAGAAAATTAGTTTTTTTTTATTTGAGAAGTAGAAAAATAAAAACTTCTTAAAAAGAACATTTCTCTTAGTGCATCCTGATTCTGTCAATTTCTTAAACAAACAAAACGACTCAAAATATACTCTCTACATTTCTATATTAAAAATATTTGTTGGTGCCTTGATTATAACTCTCAGTGGAGTCATGCTGAATTTTTCTCCCTAGGACCTTTCTGAGTAAGAAAACTTATCAACAGAAAGATGGTAACAATGTGACCTGGAGTGATAAAGCCCTAGTAAGGTGCAGTATTTTGAACCTTAAGCCATGTTACAATATCTAATGCTGCTTCTGTTGTTTTTTTTGTTGTAATACCCAGAATGTGCTAGGTGCTGTACAAACACATAACAAAACATATAGTCCCTACCTCAGAGAGCTTCTGCCTAAAGTTAATGCTAAGAGGAACAGGTTTTTGCTGAATACTGTAGAACCCTGAGACAAGTAGTGATGTTTAGTAAAATAATTTGTCCCTTTATGACCAAATTTATTTTCATAGCTACCAAAGTTCATCCTTTTCAGGATAGTGGGCCAGTCACTAAACAGAATCCTCCAGGGGGAAAATACCTTGTTTTACTCTAGCATCTGTGGCTCTCAAACCATACCATTGACATTGCAGCACCCCTGTGAGATAGGCCAGCATTATTTTCGCTGTTTGGGGATCTGAGGTAGTACGGATGAGTTTAGGTCTCTCATTTTCAAAAGTGACCTTTAATCTTGGGTGCCCAACTTTAGCCGTCTGGGGCCAGACTTTCAGAGATGCTGAGCACCCACAACTTCAGCTGAAGTCAATGAGGGCTGCAGTTGTCTTGCTTGGAACAAATTAGACTCTGCTTTTGAAAATTGCGCCCTATGTGATTTGCCAAGATCGCATAGAGAGTCAGTGGCAGAGATGGAAATAGACCCCATCTCTTCTAACTTCTAGTCCTGTACTCGAACAACAAGACCCATTCTTCCTGACCATAGCCCGTAGACAGAGGAACATCCAGATTCTAACACCTCATTTGTGATGTAGGTGTAGCAGAAGCAGAAAGGGCAATGGCTCTCTCAGCACATGGTCCTGTCATAGTGTCTGTAAGGAGACTGAATTTCACTAATCTAATCCTAGCCCCTTGTTATTATGAACAGGCTGGGAGAATTGAGAAGATAAGATCAGGTGTACAAGCATCGTAGCTGAAAATACCACGTGTCTCTGTCTTATCTCCAGATTGGAGACTTGGAGAAGAAAAGAAAATGAAAGGACTGAGCATGCAAAGAAGAAGCGAGCAATACTGGAGCTCCAGAAACTGCAGCATCTCCACTTTCCAACAAGCCACTGGTTCTGTACTCGACCAGCCACTTCCCAGCAATGTAAGGCCTTTATTCCCAATAACATGTAATATTTACACATGGGACAAATGTAGGTAGGGAAAGAACTTGTTAATAAGGAGAAATCAGCACCCAAAATATGCCTATTTTCATAGGTATGTCTCTAATTGAAACTGATAGTGTTAGGCATCATATTTATGGCTTGATGCAAATGATGGGTGACATTTTTCTAAGCCTGCACTAACTTTTTGAAAATCTTCATTTCAAGTGTGGAGCAAAGCAGACCCCTGGAATTTGTAAAACGACTGCCTGGAACTAGCACCAAGTTCTCCATAAGGCTGACGTCCCCAGAGTTACTGTACACAGCCAGCCCTACATTCACTTTTCTGACAATCATTTGGATGAGTGGGAAGGTTTGAAATGTAGGAGGGAAGTCCATTCCGCGGCACTTGTTGCTAAGGAGCATATAAAGGGGGCTTGATAGGAAAGGATAGTGTTGGGGTGCTTTATTGTGGTGGTAGATACTCACATGTAACCTCCCACAATGCTTCTCCAGATCTCGTTTTTTTCTAGTCTACCAGCTTTTCCCTTTCTCCACCATTGACCTTCTCCCTTCCACTCTGAAAATTATCAGAATCCACTTCCTACTTTAAAGAAGAACTTGAAACCCAACAGTCTCTGTGCTAGGCCCAAGCACAGCTCTTCTCTAGTGTACAGCCCATGCACTGGTGTGCAGTGGAGTCTGGGAGCCGTTTATTTGATTCTTGGGTGATTTGAAGCAACCCAACAATCTCCACTGAACATCTAAGAATATAAATTTTAACAGGGAAAGATATCATGTAGGCCACATACAGAGGCAAGAGAGCCCTGAGTTCCTTTTTTATGGAAGGACAACAGTGCAAGAGAAGGGGGTTGCTTTGGAGACTCAGGTAGCAGACAGGCTGCATTGTGAATTCAAATGAAACAATGGTTTCAATAGGCCTGGACATCAGGATGCCCCTGTAAAAGTGGGATGTTCATTCCCCATATTATTAGAGATGGAGCAGAGTCATCTGATCCAAATCCAAACTTCCTCACAATTCAGAGAAAAGCCCAAGTTGCAACATTCATCTCTGATTCTCCAACTTCCCCAAAGTTTGGATGGTGCCTTGGATCAGAAGTTCCTGTCTGAACCCATCTCTGCTATTTACACTGTGCCCTTCAGGCTCAGAAATCATGCTGAATCTTTTCTAGAAAGACATGAAGATAAATTCCTTCTACAAAAAAAGTTTCTATTTTTTTTTCTGTGTGCATTGTCTCATCTTACTTCTTTCATGCGGCATCTGATTCTCCCACCATTCTCATGATCACCTACAGGCACAGATATAAAGCTGTAGTCATTCTGAGTTGCTACTGGAATGTAGGTCCACCCAGTTAATTTCTTTCCCATTGTACTGGGTGAGGCAGTGATAGTTACACTTAGACACACACCCTTTCCTTTTTTGTAGTATTTTAGTTATTTTTACTACTGTCCAGGCTAACAACACAGCTTGTTACTAAGGAAAATAAGTAGTTTCTCTCCTTTTGTGGTGAACATTAAGTTCTAAAATAATTTTTTTGGGAACTTCTGATTCAGACATTCTGTGCAGCAACTCCTGCCTTGTCCAGCTGATTTATTGTCTATACTGCTCTAAAACATGCTATTTAAACCAGCACTGTAGTAGCAAATAATTGGCACAAACTTCCCTACCATAAAGATACCTTAAAAATAAAAATATACACTTCTGACTCTGTAAATGATTTAAGTTGTCCTGAAACGAAGACAACAATGTACAATTGCCAGTCCAGAGTACTGGATTCCTTATCCCAGGTATTTTGCATTTACTGGGTCCCTTGTCACAGGCACATAGCATTATCCTTCCACTCTGCTTTGTTATTAGGCTCAATCAGTGTATTGAAACATACAAAAGAATTCTGCTCTGTCAAGTGCTCCAAGGACAGGACTGTTGAGTACTGTATTTTAATAATCTACCTATCCATATGAAGACATCCAGCAGCAGGCAGAGCAGAGAGCAATGTGTTGGCCAACCAAAACACAACTTGTATGGCTCATTTGAAGCCTACCAGCCTTTGTGCTGCCACTTTAAAGGATAAGCTAAATCTTCTGTATGCAAGGCTCATGTCACCTTGTTCCAGAACAGTTTCACTAATTCTCTCCCTTCTCTTCATCCCATGTGGTTTTGGCATGGAAATAGTACTAGTAGAAATATAATAAATCTTCCCAAATGACATGGAAAACCGCATTAAACTTGCCTGGTTCTGTTGCCTGCTCAAAATTCAGGCCAGCATCATGGGATGGGGGGGTGGGGTGGGGGGGAGGTTTAATTTAGAATTCACAAACCTTGTGAACAAACCTGGGTTGATTTATGGTTTGACATCAAAACTAGGTGAAATTTGCAATTTTGCCTGGTTTCCATATGGGAATAGGTGAAACTGAGCTTTACTGTCAGCTTTTGGCTTTCTTTGAACCCCAAACTCAGCTCTAAATCTGGGGAGTAGGAGCATTTGTTAACCCACATGGATTAAAACCCAAGAAAATGTTGAGTGAGTTTTTGCAGAATGAAACAGTCGAGTTTTACTGGCTCTGCTCTTTGTGCTCCTTTCTGTTACCTAATCTGTGCTGTATAAAAGCCAAATCATGGAGTCAGAAGTAAATATCCACTACTGCCCAAAAACTCGTTGCCTTGGTTTATTTGGTAAGGGCGTCTCTTCCAAGGGTAGCCTTAAGTATGTGGGTTATGCATAAGTTCTGCTTTTAGAATGGAGCAAATCCTGGCAGAGCTGAGGATCTATCTCTAGTTCTGTAATTACTAGACAAAGCTAAGGTTTGGATCTTTTATTGCTTGCGTGTCACAGCACTTTTCAAGTTACCACTGGTGGATGAATCAGTAGAATAAATTTCCTAGATTAACTCCTGGGGAATGGGAAAAACCTTGGTTTGTTACTTTATATATACAATCATCTGTTATTTCTACAGTATTGCTCTTTTATAATTATGTTTTAGTTCTGCCATAGCTGTGCATGGTGCTTTACAGTTAAACGAAGCAGCGCCCTGCTCCAAGTAGTTTACAATCTAAGAGCCACATCCTGCAAACCCTTTCCTATTTGAGTAGTTCCATAGGAGTGCATAGGGCTATTCGCATAGGCCCAGGTTTTTAAAGGCATTTAAAGACACGTCGGCATTGCTGTGATCAATGCCTTACTCGTTTTCAAAAGAGATTTAGACACTTAGGAACCATTCAATTGGATTTAGGCTCTGAAGTGCCTAAAATCCCTTTTGAAAATAAGACTTAGGCTCCTAAATCACTTAGGCACTGCAACACTGAGTGCAGCGATGCCTGAATACCTTTGAAAAATCTGGGTCATAAGGACTACTAACCTGAGTGAGGCTTTTGTAGGATCAAAGACTATAAATTATGGATTTTAAAAATCAACAAAACATTGACTGACTCACCTTTAATAACGTAATTAGCTGTCTGATGCATGTTCAAAAATAATCCAAATAAGATTATATAACAATAAAAAGTTTTTATTCCCAAAGAGAAAGAACAGTCAGACTTTCAACAGCACAGATATTTTGGCCCAGAGACACCCTTTGTGCTGTGTCAGAATGTAATATAATTAAAGGGACCTGGTCAACCTAAAACTCACTTATTTGAATTCCTTTCTTGTGTTAAATAGCAACATCTTAGATTCTTCTTCGAGTGATTGCTCCTATGCATTCCATTTAGGTGTGCGCGCTGTGCGTGCACGGCTCTCCGGAACATTTTTCCCCTAGCAACTCCGGCGGGCCGGCTGGGCGCCCCCTGGAGTGGCGCCGGTATGGCGCTGGATATATACCCCAGCCGGCCCGTCCGCTCCTCAGTTCCTTCTTCCCGCCCGTGACGGCCAGTAGGAACAGTGGAGTGCTCTCTTACCTCCACAGCCCTAGCGTTCTCCATAGCTTTAGTGTATATAGTTGTTAGTAGTTAGTTAAGTTAGTAATTGTAGTTGTAAATATAGTTGTATAGTGTAGTATAGTAGGGAATTAGAGGGGTTAGCCCTCTTCTCCCGCTCCCGGTGCGGGCTTATGCCCGGGGCACCGGGATTCAAGCCCTGTGCGGCTTCCCAGCAGCACATGCCGGTGAGTGACCCGCACGACTCCTGCCTCCGCTGCCTCGGGGAGTCGCACAGGACTGACAAGTGCCCGATCTGCGTGGCCTTCAAACCCCGAACGAGGAAGGAGCGGGACTCTCGCCTCAAACAGCTGCTGATGGAGGCTTCGCTCCAGCCTCTGGCGCCAACTCCACCGGCGCCGAAACCTTCCTCGGCTAGCAGCGCACCGGCAGCACCGAGCCGCTCCGGTGCCGCGGAGGCCCCTCGACACCCGGCACCGAAGTCCTGGCACCGCTCCCTCTCCCCAGGAAGGAAGCATAAGGCGCCGAAGACGGCCTCTGCAAAGCAGCCGCAGAGACCGTTGGCCCAGCCGCCTCCGACAAAAACGGTTCAGGCTGAGGCAGTGCACAGACAGTGCACCGTGCCGTCGACTCCGGCGCCGCAAGGGCCGTCGAGTCCGGCACCCCCCAGCTCCCCGGTACCCACCAAGGAGGAGCTGCGGATCCCGTCCACGCCTGAGGCGTTTGCGACGGCGAGGGAGCTGATTGAGCTCGCGGAAGCTCCGAGCCTCTGGCCCCCGGCACCGCCGGTGCGGGCGCTTAAGTCAATGAGCAAACCACTGATGATGCGGCCTCCTTCCCCGGACGAGCGAGATGGTCGGCGCTCCAGGATTCGGTCTCGATCCCGGTCCCACTCTCGGAGACGGTCGCCGCCGCGCCGGTCCCGATCCGGAAGACGGTCAACATCGCGACGCCGCTCCCTGTCTCGGCACCGGTCGCACTCCCGGCACCGCTCTCAATCGCGGTACCGGTCGCACTCCCGGCAACGGTCCCGCTCCCGGTCACCGAGTCACCGGCACCGCAGGAGGTCCGGTTCCAAGGATCGCTTTCGGCACCGAGACTCCCGGAGCCACTCGCGCCGCCGCCGCTCGCGCTCGAGGTCAAGCTCCCGGCACCGCCGGTCGACCTCCCGGCGCCGTCGGTCGACCTCCCGGTACCACGCGCAGGTCCCGCTCCCCGATTAGGTCACGCGATGACCGGCACCGACCTTCGGCACCGGCAGGACACTTGACGCCGGCATCGGTCGTCCGCTCGGGAATCGCCACAGCTCCCCCCTGGCCTTCTCGTGAGCCCTCCATTGCTTCCCCTGAGGGCAGTGCAGTAGACTTCAGGGCAGAGTCTCTTGGACAGTTCCATGGACCCCGACGGTGGGGATTTTGGGTTCCCTGGGCCCAACACGAGCAAGGGCCTCCCCTTCCACCGAGGCAGGCGGGTACGGAGCGTTCGGTGCCGGAGGCCACAGTCAGCAGGCCCCCCCCCGTCTCCAACGGGAAAGACCACCTCGCCTCACGGCCCGGCATTGGGGCAGGAGGCAGTGGCAGCTGATCGCCCAAGAGCAGAGCAGACGTCGGACGAGGTACTGCCAGGACACTCCTCTTCCTCCTCACCTGACGAGGCGGTGGCAGGGGCATCACCATCCAAACCCCCGCCTATTGACCTGAAAGCACACCAGGACCTTCTCTGACGGGTAGCGAAGGCCATTAACCTGCCCATTGAGGAGGTCCAAGAGGTCGATGACCCAGTCACCGATGTCGTGGGAGCGGAAGCCCCCGTGAGAGTAGCACTGCCATTTATCCGCACAATACAGCGGAATAATGCTACCATCTGGCAGTCGCCCTCCTCAGTCCCCCCCACGGCACGAGGGGTGGAGAGGAAATATTCCGTACCGCCCAAAGGGTACGAATATCTCTACGTGCACCCAACTCCGGACTCTCTCGTGGTCCAATCGGTGAACGACCGGGAGAGGCATGGGCAGCCGGCCGCTGCGCCAAAATCTAAGGAGTCGCGGCGCATGGACCTCTTGGGGCGAAAAATCTATTCAGCGGGTGGCCTTCAGCTCCGCATAGCGAACCAAATGGCGCTCCTTTCCCGGTACACCTTTAACATCTTGGGGTGCCTGGGAAAATTTTCGGAGCTGACCCCACAGGACTCCCGCCAGGAATTCTCGGCGCTCCTGGACGAGGGCAAGACAGCCTCCCGGACCCTAATTCGGGCAGCCGTGGACTCCGCTGACTCAGGAGCCAGAACTATGGCTTCCGGAATAACCATGCGGCTCATTGCGTGGCTGCAATCCTCCACCTTGCCGCCGGAGGTCCAATACACCCTCCAGGACCTCCCATTCGATACACAGGGTCTCTTCTCAGAAAAGACGGACTCGAGAATTCAGACCCTGAAGGATGGGAGGATTGCTATCCGGACTCTGGGCATGCACACGCTGGCCACCCAGAGACGGCCTTTCCGGCAGCAGCCCTACCGGCCTTTCGCCCAGGCCAGGTCTAGGCCATTTAACAATCGCCGGACGGCCCCCTACCGCCGCAAGCCGTCGGGGGGTAGGTGTAACCAGAACCAATGCCCCTCCAAGGCCCCTCCAGGCCCGAAACCGGCCTTTTGATGGGACGCCCGAGGACGACCCACCACTCTCCCCCCAGGATCCATCCCTATTATTTTCAAATCGCCTTTCCCACTTCCTCCAGGCGTGGTGCTCCATAACATCCGACAGCTGGGTCCTCAACACCGTCCAGCACGGCTACCGCCTGCAGTTTGTTTCGCCTCCTCCCTCCCACCCACCTTCCCCGTCCCTCTTCAGGGACCCCTCTCACGAGCAAGTCCTCTTACAGGAGGTCGAGACTCTGTTGAGCGTGGGTGCTGTAGAGGAGGTGCCTCGCAGCAGGCGGGGCAGGGGATTCTATTCCAGATACTTTCTCATCCCCAAGGCGAAAGGAGGCCTTCGTCCCATCTTAGACCTCCGGGAGCTCAACAGACACCTGTGCAAGCTCAGGTTTCGTATGGTGACCTTGGGGACCATTATTCCTTCCTTGGATCCGGGAGACTGGTTTGCCGCCCTCGACATGAAGGATGCATACTTTCATGTGACAATTTACCCCCCCCCCCCAGACGCTACCTGCGCTTCGTGATCAACGAAGCTCACTACCAGTTTGCGGTACTACCCTTCGGACTCTCCACCGCACCGAGAGTGTTCACCAAGTGTATGGCGGTCGTGGCCGCAGCCCTCCGCCGTCGTCGAATTCATGTGTACCCGTATCTCGACGACTGGCTGATTCGTGGTCGCTCCCAAGAGCTGGTAGCGGCTCAGGTGACCGAGATTCTGCATCTGTTCCGGTCTCTAGGCCTGCTTATCAATGCCGAGAAGTCCAGCTTAATTCCAGCACAAAGGGTGGAGTTCATAGGAGCGGTCCTCGACTCCAATTTGGCCAGAGCCTGCCTACCTCGTCCTCGGCACGAGACGATGGTCTCATTCATACGGACACTGCAGGCCTTCCCTACAACAACGGTGCGATCCTGCCTGCGCCTGCTGGGTCACATGGCAGCGTGCACGTTTGTGACCGCGCACGCAAGACTGCGACTTCGCCCGTTCCAAATGTGGCTGGCATCGGTGTACCGCCCCCATCGCGACCCCATAGACATGGTGGTGACGGTGGCAAAGCCCACTCTCCAGACGCTCACCTGGTGGCTGGATCCGGAGATGGTCTGCGCAGGGGTCCCATGCCGCCCTCCTCGCCCGTCTGTCACCCTGACCACAGACGCCTCGGCGCTGGGATGGGGTGCTCACATAGGAGACCTACACACCCAGGGTCTCTGGTCAGCCCAGGAGCTCTCCCTCCACATCAACGTCCGGGAGCTGAGAGCGATCCGTTTGGCGTGTCTCGCCTTTCTGGCCCACCTGCAGGGCTGCTGTGTAGCGGTGTACACAGACAACACCACAGCAATGTTTTATGTGAACAAGCAGGGCAGAGCCCGATCCTCCCCGCTTTGCAAGGAAGCGATGCTCCTATGGGATCTTTGCGTGACCCACTTGATTCGCCTAGAAGCGTTTTTTCTGCCAGGGGTGCAGAACACGTTGGCCGACGATCTGAGCAGGTCCTTCGCCTCCCACGAGTGGTCCCTTCGCCCAGATGTGGCTTATACAATCTTCCAGAGGTGGGGGTTTCCCCAGATAGACCTGTTTGCCTCCAGGGCCAACAGGAAGTGTCACAGGTTCTGCTCGTACCAGGGTCAAGCTCCGGGCTCCCTCTCAGATGCGTTCCTCCTACCATGGACGGATCCCCTCCTCTACGCGTTCCCCCCGTTTCCGCTCGTACACCGGATGTTACTCAAGCTTTGGAGGGACAGGGCCCGCATAATACTCGTCGCTCCGGCCTGGCCGAGACAGCACTGGTACACCCTGCTGCTCGAGCTGTCAGTTCGGGATCCCATTCCCCTTCCGTTATGGCCAGACCTCATCACTCAGGACCTCGGCAGGCTTTGTCACCCGAACCTGCAGTCGCTGCATCTTACAGCTTGGTTCCTGAGTGGTTAACCAACGCAGAAAGGGGTTGTTCGTTGCCGGTGCAACAAGTACTGCTCGAAAGCAGAAAGCCTTCGATGCGCTCTACCTACCTCGCGAAGTGGAAACGCTTCGCACTCTGGTGCGACCAGCGAGGTCTTAACCCATTCTTGGTCCCCATCCCGACCATCCTCGACTACCTCTGGTACCTGAAAGGTCAAGGTCTCGCGATCTCTTCCCTGAAGGTGCACCTGGCGGCTCTGGCGGCCTTTCGGCCCGCCATAGGAGGCCGGTCCGTCTTCTCTAACCCAATGGTTGCCCACTTCCTTAAAGGTCTAGACCATCTGTACCCGCCGGTACGTCATCCTACTCCAACTTGGGATTTAAACCTGGTCCTCGCTCAGATGATGAGACCACCCTTCGAGCCTCTGGCCACGTGCTCTCTGCTCTATCTCACCTGGAAGACGGCCTTCCTCGTGGCAATCACATCCGCCAGACGAGTCTCGGAACTCCGCGCCCTGACGGCAGGTCCCCCGTATACCGTCTTCCATGGGGATAAGGTGCAGCTTCGACCGCACCCGGCCTTCCTCCCCAAGGTGGTGTCGGCCTTCCACCTCAATCAAGAGATCTTCCTCCCGGTCTTCTTCCCGAAGCCGCACGCCTCACCTCGTGAGCAGCAGCTCCACACCCTGGACGTCCGCAGGGCCCTCGCTTTCTACATCGACCGGACGAAGCCCTTCCGGCATTCGACCCAGCTGTTTGTAGCGATTGCCGATCGCATGAAAGGCGAGCCGGTCTCCTCGCAGCGGATTTCCTCCTGGGTGACGTCATGTATACGAACGTGCTACGAGCTTGCTCGCGTCCCCCCATGCCGACTCACCGCACATTCGACGAGGGCGCACGCCTCGTCGGCCGCCTTCCTGGCCCATGTCCCCATTCAGGACATCTGTCGAGCGGCCACCTGGTCTTCGGTACACACCTTCGCTTCCCACTACGCGTTGGTGCAGCAGTCTCGAGACGATGCAGCCTTCGGCTCAGCAGTCCTACACTCGGCCACGTCTCACTCCGACCCCACCGCCTAGGTAAGGCTTGGGAATCACCTAAATGGAATGCATAGGAGCAATCACTCGAAGAAGAAAAGACGGTTACTCACCGTAGTAACTGTTGTTCTTCGAGATGTGTTGCTCCTATCCATTCCAGACCCGCCCTCCTTCCCCACTGTCGGAGTAGCCGGCAAGAAGGAACTGAGGAGCGGACGGGCCGGCTGGGGTATATATCCAGCGCCATACCGGCGCCACTCCAGGGGGCGCCCAGCCGGCCCGCCGGAGTTGCTAGAGGAAAAATGTTCTGGAGAGCCGTGCACGCGCGGCGCGCACACCTAAATGGAATGGATAGGAGCAACACATCTCGAAGAACAACAGTTACTACGGTGAGTAACCGTCTTTTATTAAAATGGAAGGAATTTTAAAACTCAAATTTGCTTTGCACCGTTTATGCTGTTTACTTCTTTGCATTCAGTTCAGTTTAAAACTAGGTTGGTCTGTTTCATTCTCATTTCTAATCAGTCTCATTTTCTGGTTCTCAAGCAGTCGCACTGTGCTTTTGTTTTCTGTGTATATGCTCAGACTTTTAAAAAAATTCACTTTACCTTTGCTTTTACCTCTGCCCTTTTTGTCTTTGCTTTCCATTAACCCTGTATTAACAGGGGTGTCATATGTAAGACATGGGTAATTGTCCCACTCTACTCAGGACTAGTAAGGCCTCAGATGGAGTACTGTGTCCAGTTCTGGGCGCCATATTTCAGCAAAAATGTCGACAAACTGGAGAGTCCAGAGAAGAGCAACAAAAATGATAATGATAAAACGTTTAGAAAACCTGACCTGTGAGGAAAGGTTAAAAAACCTGAGGATGCTTAGTCTTGAGAAAAGAAGACTGAAGGGGGGACCTGATAAGTCTTCAAATATTGTAAGGACTGTTATAAAGGATAGTGATCAATTGTTCTTCATGCCCAGTGAAGGTATGACAAAAAGTTATGGGCTTAATCTGAAGCAAAGGCGATATAAGTAGATATTAGGAAACACTTTTTAACTATATGGGTAGTTAGGATCTGGAATAGACTTCCAAAGGAGGTTGTGGAATCCTCATCATTGACGGTTTTTAAAAACAGATTGGACAAACACCTGTAAAGGATGGTCTAGATTTACTTAGTCTCGCTGCAACGCAAGCAGCTGGACTTGATGATTTCTCAAGATCCCTCCAGCCCTACAATTCTGTGATTCTGTGAGCACACACACGATTGAGTATTATTTGTATGAATATTCAAAGAAAGTGAATTTCACACTAAAATAATTGCAGATTGTTTTAAACTGGCAAAACCCTTCACCATAGCCCTGATGCAGAGATAATTAAAAGATCTGACTTCACCCTTTGCAAGTAGTGCAGTGCAAGCATCTGCAGTTAGTCTGGGTAAACAACTGTGGTGAAAATTACAAATCAATACATGCAATATGCCTAGTATATTTTATTTTGGATGTCTTACTGTTTGACACAACAGTTAATATTCCCCAAACTCATGGCCAGATTCCTGGCACATGAGCCATACTTTCAGCTAACCGCCTCCTTCACAGCTAGAATCACAGACTCAATGACTTTGTGTGAATGTGATAAGAAAAAAAAATTATGTCACTTCAGAAGCCATCCAATAAATTTTACAGTAGCCTGTTTTTTCTGGGAATGATGCCTTGGGCAAGGTCTGGCTGATCCGGAAGGGAAAGGTTTAATGTTTCAAAAAATTCCCTGATCCTATTTATCTACTCCAAAGCTCCAGTGGCTTCCTCACTCTTTCTTTTGCATATAGGAGTTATAACCAAGGAACAGAAACAAAGCAATGGGACATCTGTGACTATGGGACTTTTGTGACCAATTACGGCTCAGTGGAATATTGAGTAGCCAATACTTGCAGCGAACTTTTTTGATCAGTCCATAGAGAAAAAACAAACAAACGTTGTGCAGTAAATTTAAGTTAAAAACAAATCTGAGGGAATCATGGTCTGCTTGTAAATTGTTCTCAAGCAGAAAAAGAAGTTACATATATCAAGTAAATTATTCCCAAGGAATCATTCACTCAGTTCTAGCCACAGCACCACAGAGGATATATTTAATCAGAAAAATTAAAAGTATATTTACTGAGATTTTACAAAAATCCATCTTTAAATACATACCACTAATATTAGATTCTAATAATCCCTTCTTGGGTCTAAAGCCAGCTGAGAGTAATCCTTAATAACCAATCTGAACAGTTCTATATCGAAAGACTGTTGAAAGCAGGCCAACTAATCAGCAGCCTAATGACATCAAGAGAAAAAATATACCCTGCACTGATGATTTAATTCTGATTGTGACCTCAAGTATCTATCTTCTGATGTCATTTCTCAGGCTCTTGACTGATTGGCTGCCATGTATTGAATAGGCCCTTTAGATGGATTAGCTGTAACCATTACTTTGCTCCATCAGTGTGGGAAGGCCCTTTGGCCAAACCATCAGTGCTGTGGGGGTGGCAGCTCTTTCACGTGGGCAAATAAAAGCTTGGCTGAAGCAGTGTAGGTTTGTTTGGATTTGGGGGCACATTTTAGACTTCGTTTGTAGCTCTTTAGGTTGTTGGTTTTACCTCTCATATTCAGTGACTATTGGCAAAGAGAAAAGCACATTCTTTCAGTGCAAAATAATATTTTCCTTAACCTAAACTAATGTAAAGTGCTCATGGCAGCATCTCTGCTAGAAATGTCCTTCCTGACTATTCCCAAGGGGCAGTGCTCTGGACAAGGTAACAGGACACTGATAAAAACACCTGAGTCAGCCTGCATGAGATCTTGTCTATTTGTGCTAGCACCTTTTGGGAATAATGGGTACATAGATGCTGGAACTATGGATGCTGGGGGTGCTGCCGCACGCCCTCGCTTGAAGTGGTTTCCATGTATATCCATTACAGTTTGATTCAATGACTCTCAGCATCCCCACTATAAAAATTGTTCCAGCAGCCCTGAACGGGTAACAGCATTTCTACTGCAGGCAAGACCTGTGTGAGAGAGAACTCAATGTGTCTTTCACTGTAAGATCCTCCACTTTAAATTCTCTCTTAGCCTAACAGGCAGGTAAGTGGACTTATTTCATAGAAGACAGAATACCACTGTCCCACAATTTCCTTTAGCTCAGCCTATTGCTGTTTGCAAATTTAAAGGAAATAGTTTCAATCTACAAATAATTCAGTTTATAAATGCCAGAAAAAGATTATTTATCAAACAAGCTTCACACTCTTTCTTAATTAAGATAGTATTAAAGTATGGAGAACAGAGCCGTCAAGGCAGGTGTTTAGGTTAGGGATGTGTGTTTGAATACAAGAATACACTGCCAAAATCATGTAATCCATACTCTCATAGATACTGTGTTGCTGCAGTGATTCCCCAAAAAGAGTAGGCCAAATTCAGAGGTGCTGTGTAAGATTTATCCTTTACTCTGGAAGGGAGCTCAGATACCTGGTGATGTGCTTTGCCTGAGAATCTATATGGAACAGACTAGAAAGAGACTAGAATAGGTAGTTTAGGTTACATATAGGGTGACCAAACAGCAAATGAGAAAAATCGGGATGGGGGTAGGGGGTAATAGGAGCCTATATAAGAAAAAGACCCAAAAATCGGGACTGTCCCTATAAAATCAGGACATCTGGTCACCCTAGTTACATATCAGGAAGTGAGTACAAAGGAGTCTAAATTGGCTTAATGTAAATAGCAAGGAGCCAGAAGAAGCTGTAAGTTAAAATACAGGATAGTTTATTTTAATTCTCTACTTTATTACACCCTCTAGAAGATGCTTCTCCTAGTACACTCCTGTCTTCCTGCCCCTTGGAATGTGACACCAACTTGAGCTTCCTTAAATTCAATTAAACCTTTTTCCTGACATGTAATGTATGTTCCTTTATGCATCACCTCAGAATCTGGCCCTCTATGTAAAACACTGCATGTAAGCAGTATTTTTTAATAAATGCAATGAGCCTTTCTATACATAAGGGTATAGAGTGCTACAGAGGGGCTTAATAAACTAAATAAAAAAGGTGTTAAGTGAAAAGAATGCAATAAAATGCTGAGTGATTTAAAGTTTCCCCAAATGCTTGGAGTTTAGTGTCTCTCTCACTCCCAGGCATACAGACCCATGCAAGTGAGATGCGGTAGTTTAGATATCTGTCTGAGTTCATTTCTGTATATAAAAATACATTAAGAGCCTTCTATCTTTCTCTTCCCATTCTCTAGATCAGAATTTGCAGATTTCTGAAAACCTCTTTGAAATAGAGTTTGCTGCTTGGATGCAGCCTCACAAGAAGTCCCATGTCCTTTCCCATCCGTGCGCTGTGATGCAGGAGGGCCCCATCAACTTTTCCAGGGAGTTTCCTTACAGGTAAACAGAACATTCAGTACACGCTGAGAAATCCGGGTTCTGAGCCAGCTCACTCTTCCTTTGCAAGTGAACTACTCAGTGGGAAACATTAATGCTTCACAGGCTGAATGTTAAAAGTAAAAGCCTTTTCTGAGTCTCATTAGCTTTGTAGTAGATTGATTTGAACATGTGGGGAGCAGCAGCACTATCCTCTCAGCAGTCAGTGATGTTTTGTTTTTCAGAAGACCAATGAGATGAGTTCTGGATGCAAGCCAAGGGTTTGAATGGGACAGTGCAAGCACTGGAGGACTGTTTTTTTTCCCCTGTCTGCATTTCCCTCTTCCAGTAAAGTCTCTGTTTTTATGAGTGATTCCTTTAAACCCTCTCCCCACACTCAAGCCTCCAACAGGCAGCCTCCCCGCTGAGGGGACGTGGGCAGGAATCCCTTTAGAACTGAGCAACATTGCACTTTGATCAAGAAAGGAGTAACCACGGTGCATCATGAAACACTCTTTCCCAACACTGTGCAAGAGCCGAGCTTGCTGCCTCTGCAGCACATTTCACTTCTTGCTGGTTGTAGGAGATATTGCCAAGTTTGACAAGTGATCCAGGAGCTCTTGCAGAGAACTCCCTCTTATGGCACAAAAGTTTCACTGGGAGTTTTGTTTTGTTTTTTTTCTATAGGAAGGGGAAGGAACATGGGCTAGCTGCTAAAGAGGGGACTGGGAATCAGGATGCCTGGTTCTGTTCCTTGGTCTACCAGCGACTCACCATGCGGTCATGGGCAAGTCACTTCACCCCTGTGCATCAGCTGCTCCGTGTGCAAATTAGCGGCAATGTTTACATTCCTCTCTGTCAAAGCAGGAAGATGTCCGTTCATAGCCATTTTTCTTCCTCTCCTGCCTCCCCTTGCACTCCCTGAGATCAAGGACAATATTCCAATGCACAGAGGGTTATGCCGGTGGAGGAGGGGATTCCAGAATCCTGAACTCAAGTGTATATCTGGATTGAGGATTAAAATCCAGTCCTCATGTAACATGAGACTGTGAGGACTGTTTCATATTGCAGTTTCTTACCTGTGTCTGATGCCACACCTTGGTTAAATCAAATGATCATGTTTTTCACCCTTGCAGACAGAAGCACTGAACAATATGTGTAGCCCTATGACCAAAAGAGGTTCTGTTCCAGGAAACTCATGGAAACTACAAGGAATTTTCAGTTTGGGGGCAGGAGGGAGCTACCCGATCTCACTCAGATATTTGCATTGATTCCGAATGTTGTGTTCCAGCCCTGGGCTGGAAGCAGAGGCTGCAAGCAGAGGCTGCCTCTTCCAATGGCACTTCCAGGCCAGAGCAGTGTCACTGCACAATATCAAGCAGCCACTGACTCTGATTTTGGGAAAAGTTTAAATCCTAAGCCAACAGTTTTCCATTAGAGATCGGATTCTTAGGGGATCGTTGGCCTCCCCTGAACTGAGATTTCCAGCTGGACCCTGTATTTTTTGGTTCTTAAGTATGCTTCATAACTCGTGTTTTCCTCTTGTTTTTTAATCTTCTTTTACCCCCATTATTTTAAATTAATCTAATGTGATATTATAGACTAGCCTGGGGACCTGTGACCACTCATGACTTGGAGGCAAAACTGTGTTACCCAAGGACGATGCTGGACTTGTTTAAAGAAGGCAAAGCAAGCAGCCTCCTTGTAGAGAGAAATCTGCAACCTACAAGATCAATCCCTAGCAAAGGGTAAGTAGAGAAGCCCTCTGTGTCTGCCAACCCATGATGAATAATCACTCTTGTTTCCCCAGGCTTTTCCTAATCCCATCATGCTTCACTCACTGGCTACCGTCTGATCCCATCATTCCCTCGGTAAAGATGTGTACAGCAGTCTCACTGCTGGCAAAAATCCAGGAAAGGCAAATATTGCATTTCATAAATGTGTAAAATAGTAAAACAGTTCTCATGGTCACCCTGAATTTTATTTTATTTTATTTTATTTCAAAAGTAAGAGTCAGATTTCTCAGTGGAAAAAAAAGGAATTTGTTTGGGGCAAATTCACAATTTTATCTAAGGTGTAATAACAGCAGCACAGAAAGCTGTACTTCCTAGCGGAAATGACAGGTGTTTACAAAGCAATCCAGGGAATTATCTGCCAAGTTACCAGGTGTCATGAAGTGAGAATAGGTCATTTCAGTCAGCACTATACATATAATAGAATCATAGAATCACAGAATATCAAGGTTGGAAGGAACCTCAGGAGGTCATCTAGTCCAACCCTCTGCTCAAAGCAGGACCAATCCTGGAGCAGAGACATTCAGAGCCCAAGTCTGGAAATCCCACCCCTTTGAACACTGACTCTCAGAGCAGAGAACAGGCCTTTAGGGTAAGTAGACAGCAGCCCAGACTGTTGGATGTGCAGGTGGTAGCTGCCTGCACTTATGAATGATGCAGTGGGCACAGAACAAAGGTGGCTGAGAAGTGCCCAACAAAGACGACTCTGATCAAGATATTTTCAGAATGTGTGTGTTGTATAGACACCAGGTTGGTGTCTCCTCCTGCCCAACACTTTGTTGTGGCTGTTTGTAAAGCAGAGATGCAGAAGGTTGCCTAAAAGGAGAGAGTCTGCTTTGTGGCTGGATCCTCCAGAGATATTTGAGAAGCTCACTCTGGTGTAGTAAAGGAAGCGGTTGTTTGATAACCATGTCAAGCTATTAGTATAATTCTGATACGACTGCCTGGCTTATTCAAGAGCCCTTGAAGAGCATGCAGAATGTCATGGTTACCAGGGCCGGCTCCAAGCACCAGCTCAGCAAACAGGTGCTTGGGACGGCCAAGGGGAAGGGGCAGCATGTCGGGCTCTTCAGTGGTAGGTCCCTCAGTCCCTCTCGGAGGGAAGGACCTGCCGCTGAAGTGCCGCTGAAGAAGAAAGCGGAGGTGGAGCTACCGCCAAATTGCCGCCAATCGCGATCATAGCTTTTATTTTCTCCCGCCGCTTGGGGCGGCAAAAACCCTGGAGCCAGCCCTGATAGTTACAGGGCTAGCTACATCTCTCTGGATGCACCTCCACAAGTTCCCACCAGATGAGCCTCAAGCTGTCAGCTTTTGTGGGGTGAAACCCCGTGATTCTCCCTTTCTTACACCAGGACCTCAGTTGCAGACCTCTGTGTGCTAACCATGATTACCCTCACAGGCCAGAGTTAGTTTCAGTATCTGCAGTTCTGTGAGCAGTGGCATCCTATGACCAGTCAGCCTCTTCAAAATAAAGTATTTATTCTTAACAGTAGGAAAACCACATAGCATAGGAGAACAGGGCAACCTATGTATCTAATGCTTACTTTCCCCTGTGATATGAGCCAGGTAGGCCTACCTTCTTCCGACTTCCTCTACAGAGCCTCTCTTTGTGTCAGCCTCTTTCTCTGACAACTGGTCCCCCTTTCTCTTCAAAGAGGAACTTTTTAACTGTTTTGTCTCCTTCTGGCCTTAGTCTGCCAGCCCTAGGAGGCGGGCCCTTCCTAATTAACAGCCCAGTCATTGTTTTCTTAATGATCCTTGAGGCATTTTCCTCAGAGGTATCTTACCTCTAGTCATTATCTCATTTCCTGCTTGCGTTTCCTAACAGCCCCTTTTGACTTAGCTCCATATAGTTGACAACAACTGCCCTTTCCACAACTGGATGATCATAGCGCATGAATAAATGAATACAGAGTGCCCACCTCCTCCAAGCATAGTACCTACAGTATTAGCATTTAGGAAGATTGAAGTGTACCTTTACCTTAATATCAATCACTTGGAGATGACTCTGTCTTCTGTTTTTCTTTTAAGGAGGTACATCTTGGTGAATGCTGAGACTCCTTCAATATCCTCAACCCCGCCTGTAAGCAGCCCACTGGAAGACAGGTTACTGAGTGTCCGATTCCCCAAACAAAAAGAAAGGATGCGTCAAACTCTGCCCCACAGTGTGCACAAGCAGTCTCAGCCTCCTGCAGCAATGCGACACCCTCTTGCCTTATGAAGGCATTTCCAGGAGTGGCTAACACCATAACAAGACCACTTGTTTAGTCCTGCAGATCACATTTTGTAATGTGATATTTTTTTCAAGCTATATTGTTATCTGTTTTCTCTCTGTAATCTTGTATTAATACTCCATAGTTGATACTCGTTAGTGCCAAAGTGAATATTCAATGAGCAATAATAGCCAAAGGAGATAGCATTTCCTAGGTAGGCTGAGAACCAGGGAGTAGGGTCGTGGAAAACTTTTATGCCAAAATCCAACTTTTCTGGTTTCATTACCAGAGCTGCGCTCTCACTATAGTGTGCACTGACTTCAAGACCATTTTATGTGAACCTGGGACTGGGTTGGGCCTCCCAACAAACTTCATACCACTCTCCCTTAACCTGTAGCCATCTTTATGAGGGAGTGGGCCTTTATTCCCCCAACAAATGTCTTTGAGGAGGAGCTAGATGGTCCTCTCTTCCCACCAGCTGTCATCCGAGGAGCTTGCAAGCAGGCTTGCTGTGCTTCCCAATACCAAAAAGGCTTCTGAAGGATGCCAGGTAGCCCTACACTACCCACCATCCGAGACCTGAGGTGACTCAGTTGGCCCAGAACTACTTGACAGGGTTTGCCTCCATCTAAAGACCTTGGGAAGGGGAGAGTGGCCCAGAACTCACCATGTGGAGACTCTAGAAGGCTGGTAATGTCCACTAGCTTTTGCCCCCTCCTTGAAGACGTCTGAAGTAAAATTTCAGTGTGGAGAGCCAGGGTGAACCCAACATTGAGGGCTGCAAAACAGATTAACTGAAATTCACCCCCAACCCCAAATTGTTTTTTGTTCATTGAAGCCAACAGGTTTTATGTAGTTCTGCCCGAGAACTCAAGCCCTCAGTGCAACCATCCATTAATTGCCAGAAACTACCCAAGTCAGTAAACTGTGTAAAAGTAATAAATGAAGGGAATAGAAAATATCAAACATTTCACCCTGGTTTTGTCTTTCATTTTCACACTCAGCTTTTATTTCTTTACAATATCATACCAGCTAATTATGCTACAATAGTGAACAGACAAGCAGGATTGGTTCTCATCATTAGGCTAAGCCAGAGGTAGGTAACCTATGGCACGGGTGCCGAAGGCGGCACGCAAGCTGATTTTCAGTGGCTCTCACACTGCCCAGGTCCTGGCCACCGGTCCGGGGGGCTCTGCATTTTAATTTAATTTTAAATGAAGCTTCTTAAACATTTAAAAGCCTTATTTACTTTACATACAACAATAGTTTTGTTATATATTACAGACTTATAGAAAGAGACCTTCTAAAAATGTTAACATGTATGACTGGCACGCGAAACCTTAAATTAGAGTGAATAAATGAAGACTCGGCACACCACTTGTGAAAGGTTGCCGACCCCTGGGCTAAGCTAACCATGTTATGTCTGTTACTCTCCAAGAGTCCTGCTAAATCAGGGCTCCTGCAAAAGGGAATTACAAGTTCAATTATTTCCACCAGTTCCCATGTATTCTACTATGTTGTGGATCCCAATTACAACACCGTGATCCCTGACAGAGTTAAAACATGGTTTGATCTTGCAGAGTAGCCAGGATCAAACTGTTTTACTTGTGTGCCCAAGTCATGCTGTAGCACTGGACTTTAGCAGGGCTGTAGCACAGTTCAGAAACATGTTTAAAACATGGTTTGGTACTGTATACTCTACAAGCCAGTACAGTGCCCCGTGTCACGGAACAAACAAATGAATTGCTATCGGATAGGACCATAGATTAGTCCATTTAGTAGGTGTCAGAGATCCACAGGATCAGTGCTATGTCCCCAACTTTGGACAGTGTCTTGGAGGAACCCCTTCGATTTTCCAGACCCCCAAGGGGTCTCACTTTCCCTTCAGCATAAACCACACCGCCTCCCAAGATTGAACCTCTGGGGCTTCAGAACTCTTGCTTCACACCTGAGCTCTGTTCAGCGAGTCCAACTGAGATAGACTGGTGGAGACCTGTACACTATTCAGGGATTAATGCTCTTCACACAGTATTTGCAGGGACACTCAAACAGTGTTTCCAGAATAGTAGGTAGGGATTGTTAGTCAACTGGAACACAGAATAGGAAGTCCTTAAGTAAACATAGGCCTGGTCTACACTACGGGGGGGGGGGTGTCGAACTAAGGTATGCGACTTCAGCTACGCGAATAGCGTAGCTGAAATCGAACTACCTTAGTTCGACTGACTTACCCGTCCAGACGCCGCGGGGTCGAACTCCGCGGCTCCAAGGTCGACTCCGCCACCGCTGTTCGCGGTGGTGGAGTTCTGGAGTCGACCGGAGCGCGTGGGGAGTTCGAACTATCGCGTCTTGATTAGACGCGATAGTTCGAACTCCGAGAAGTCGAACTCTCCGCGTCGACCCGCACGGTAAGTATAGACCTACCCATAGAGACATGGAGGGTAAAGCACAGGCCATTCTGGTCATTCCAGAGCAAGCCACCTGCAAGCTGTAGTGAACTCCTTTTTCTGGCACTCTGTCTTTCTCTTTGACTTGCTTCCTTAGTCGGTTCCCAGGTGAGAGAGTCCCAAGCTTTCTTCCAGAAGCCAGCTCTTATCCCTCCACCTCAGACCTCAGTCCTTCATTCTCCAGCTGGAGGTATCTGCTCAGCTTCCCTGCTGAGAGGCAGGGACATCCTCCACCCTCAGGGTTGTTGTTTGCAAGGTGTCAATGTCCTGGTGCTTGGGTTTGCCATTGTTTTCTTTGATTTTCCATTGATATAAGTCAGCCAAGGCTGGTCCTTTTTAATGACCCATTCAGATTACTGAGACAGCTAGGCAATGTGCACACAACTGTCTCTTAGACCTGATCTGCCTTACAAATGTACATTGGTATAACTGCATTGCTCAAGGCTGTGAAAAATCCACACCTCTGAGCAATACAGTCATACCGACCTGACCCCCAGTGCAGACAGCCCTGAGTCCATGAGAGGGCTTCTTCCTTCAACACCTTGACTGCAGCGCTGCAGAGGTGCAGTTGCACCAGTGCAGCTGGGACGCTGCTGTGAGTGTTGCCAAGCCCTCAGCCTGCCCTGAGACCAAACTTAGTCCTTTCCCCAACTGGGTAACCGTGCAAAGTATAGAGAAAACTGAGGCACACATAGGATTCAGAAAAAATCTTGCCAAAAATGCTCACTTCATCACAGTAGGTAAGGTATAATGTGATTTTCCAATATGGTTATAGGATGCTTCTCAGAAGAAAATCTATCTAGAACCCAGCTATGTTTACATACAGTTGCTTCTACAACAGATTCAGCAGTGGTGTGGACAGGGCCTTGGTGTTTGAAGGAAGGTGATCAGAATGTGGTTTAATGAGGCTATGAGCCAAGGTTACGATAACTAGCCCTATGATAGAGGGTTTTTGAAAGAGAGACTTATTCTAAGCAAGGAACCAGGGCTGGCTCCAGGTACCAGCAAAGGAAGCGGGTGCTTGGGGCGGCTAATGGAAAGGGGCACGTCCGGGTCTTTGGCGGCAATTCGGAAGCAGGTCCCTCGGTCCCTCTCGGAGGGAAGGACTGTCTGCTGAGTTGCCGCCGAAGAATGAAGTGGTGCAGTAGAGCTGCCGCCGAAGTGCCGCTGATCACAGCTTTATCTTTTTTTTTTTTTTCCTTCGCCATTTGGGGCGGCAAAAAAGCTGGAGCTGGCTGTGCAAGGAACTATAGTGAAAATTAATCCATAGCTACCAGCAGGGCATTGAGTGGCAGGTTCTCACAGCTCTCAAGATTCACTACATACTTGGCTGCACCTGTCTTGCCATAACAAGCCATAAACTTTCAGTCTCTATGGTATTAGGTTGCCTGGCAACAGTGCCTCTTCTCTGAATCCAGTTTTCTTATACTGAGTCATTAAAACCTTTTTGGTTTTTATCTATGCAGCATCAAGTATTCCCTTTACTAAGCATAATGACAATTGCCACTGCAGGCCCTTTTCTCTGTTTGGATTGCCTCATCTCTCTGCTAATGCTCAGAGTTGGCTGCAGGAAGTTCTGCTGCCTGTCTGATCAGAGCTCCATTTTCATGTCTGGTTTTCTTTTGCTTTCACTGACAATGTGCAGAATGTGAAAATGGGTCCCTGAGCCTGATAAAGGCATGTGGATTTCTGAATAGCCATTGCTTTGGTAAAGCACTTCCTTTGGGGCAGTTGTTTTGCATGTGGAGGTGCTTGGCTGGCAGTTCAAGACCATGACCCTTCAGGACAGCAGAACCATTTAACCCAGAGAGCAGTTGGAAATTCTCATGGCTTAATTTATTTTAGATTTTATATTGTGAGTGTATTTATTGCTCATAAAACTGAAGGCCCAAGACTATGGCTAAAGCCAGCTGCAGTGTGGCAGGGTGTGTACCCCTATGCAGCTATTGTGATGCACCATATTCTTGACTTGCTCCACCTCCTGATTTTCCAATTGCAAGCTGCTGCACAGCTCTGCCAGTGAACTGGAGACCGCAGCATGCCTTCATATTCATTTTTGGGCACCACCATCTCTGCTGTGTTTCCCAATCCCTATCTGTGCATTACCTTCGGTTCCAGCCCCAGGCCCTAAACAGCTCTACCAATCCACCTCAGCATCCCTACTACTCCATTCCTGTGCCCTCTGCCCAGGGGCGGCTCTAGGCATTTTGCCGCCCCAAGCATGGCAGGCAGGCTGCCTTCGGCGGCTTGCCTGCAGAGGGTCCACTGGTCCTGCGGCTTCGGCGGGAGGTCCCCCGAAGCCGCGAGACCGGCGGACCCTCCGCAGGCAAGCCGCCGAAGGCAACCTGCCTGCCGCCCTCACAGTGACTGGCAGAGCGCCCCCCGTGCTTGCCGCCCCAAGCACGCACTTGGCGGGGGGAGGGATAGCTCAGTGGTTTGAGCATTGGCCTGCTAAACCCAGGGTTGTGAGTTCAATCCTTGAGGGGGCGGGGCCACTTAGGAATCTGGGGCAAAAATTGGTCCTGCTAGTGAAGGCAGGGGGCTGGACTTGATGACCTTTCAAGGTCCCTTCCAGTTCTAGGAGATTGGTATATCTCCAATTATTACCTTACCTTATTACCTCTGCCTCCACACACAAAGCTCCTCTCTTCTGAACCTACGAGCCCCCTGCTATTCCAGTCCTGCTGACTTTGCTGAGACTGAGTATCAGGACACCATTCATTTAACCTTTATTATGCATTATGAAATGCTTTAAAATTATACTCTCTCTATCTGAGGGGGCCTCGCAGAATGCATGTGTATAGCTAAAAATCACAGAGTAAAAGCTATCAGAAGGGTTAAAACTTCAGTTCAGAGATCTATGTTTATGCAAGAGAGGATGAGATCACTAACATCTAAATCCATAGGCGGCGATGCATTTCCTGAGTTTCATACACTGCTTTGCATGTTAGTAACGTCTGTCTGGCTGCCTTTCTACCGTGCCCACCAGAGTGCCTCGGCATCATGCGTATTCTAGGTGGCACAGGTAGCTCTAGCTACAGGTGAAGTTTTCCAGCACTTCCCATTATAAGAATCCATCTTTAGTTGCTTATAACTCTGCCAAACTTTAATCATTTTGGCTGATTAAATGTCTACCTCAGGCTGAAATTTTTGGAAAATTTCAGCAAAAACGGTTCTGCCATTTCTGAGAACAAGTTTAGGGGGAAATATGTTGCTTTGCCCATGTTAATGAATTGGTTGTAAGAAATTGTTTTAGAAGCTCTAGTGCCTCCAGGCTTTGGATCAGGGACTTAAAACATGGCAGGGGTGGGGGTCTTCCTGGTGTTAGGGTTGCGCCTTTTGGTGTTCCCATGAAAAAGTGCCCAAATTTGGCCTCTGAAAAATCACAGTTTGCACATGCTCAGTAGAGACTTATTAGAGTTTGGCAGCCAAATTAAATTAAGGTTCCATATACACTGGCATCTTCCATCCCGGAGCTGCAACGGCCGCGCAGGACTTTCCCTGCAATTGCTGCTGTCAGCTGCTGTGATGCTGGGCAACAGAACTGAGAGTAGGGAGTCTCCTGTGCTGTCAGTGATCTCCCTTTTACAAGCTCTATCGCCAGCTTCACCTATAATTAAGAATATCACTATAGCATCTCTCTCCATCTAGGGTATTTCTATGGCACCAATCACCAGAGCATCAGAATGACATCTTTGTGTGTGGAGAAAGTTCAGACTCTCTTTCTTTCTTTGCTTGAAGCTGCTTTCCAGGGGATGGTCACTCTGGGTGGTTTTCTTCCAGTGAAAAGTTGTTGAGCCATTTTGCAGCTGGCAACGTTGTGGGCAGTCTGTGCAAGAGTTTCGCCCATTGAGTGGGAACCCAAAGCTCTGGTGGGTAAGTAAAGGAGGAAATGATTTTTTTCCCCAAATATTTTGTTTAATGTAATTTTAAAATCATCAGTGTGAGGCCTGATCCTGGGGAACGTGGGAATTCAAACCTGTTATGGGAGCCAATGGGAGCTTTCCCTGCCAGCAGTCTGCAAGCTTAGCTGCATTTTTCTTTTATTGATATGGGATCTCCAACAGGTGTGTTGTTTTTAAAGCATTTCAGGTCTCCAGCACGAGTCCCCTATCTATCTGCTTTCTACCGTACTAATTGTCTCTGCAGCTGGAGTGGACAGAAAGCTTTTCTAGCCAGGCCTGAGTGCAGCCCGATCCACTGAACTGCAGGAAAATGAAAACATTTTGCAAAGTGCCATGCTTCCTTTGCAGCCTGATTTGTACCCAAATATTACTGATTTTCCTATTAATTTCATTTGGTGACCCCTAATTCTTGTGTTATGAGAAGGAGTATATAACACTTCCTTATTTACTTTCTCCATACCAGTCATGATTTTATAGACCTCTATCATATTGTATATCATATCATATCATATTAGTTAGTCATTTCTTTTCCAAGCTGAAAAGTCCCAGTCTTATTAATCTCTTCTCATATGGCAGCCATTCCATACCCGTAATCATTTTTGTTGCTCTTCTCTGTACCTTTCCCCCCAGTTTTGAGATGGGGTGACCAGAACTTCACACAGTATTCAAGATCTGGGCGTACCATGGATGTATATAGTGGCATTAAGATATTTCTGCCTTATTTTCTATCCCTTTCCTAATGGTTCCTAACATTCTGTTCACTCTTTTGACTGCCATTGGACACTGATCAGATGTTTTCAGAACTAGCCATGATGGCTCCAAGATCTTTCTCTTGAGTAGTAACAGCTAATTTAAACCTCATCATTTTGTATGCATAGCTGGGATTATGTTTTCCAAGATGCATTACTTTGCATTTATCAACACTGAATTTCATCTGCCATTTTGTCGCCCAGTTATCCAGTTTTGTGAGATCCCTTTGTAACTCTTCGTGGTCTACTTTGGACTTACCTAACTTGAGTAATTTTGTATCCTCTGCAACCTTTGCCACCTCACTGTTTACCCCTTTTCCCAGATCCTATTAATATGTTGAACAGCACTGGCCCCAGTTCAGATCCTTGGAGGACCCCGCTATTTACCTCTCTTCACTGTGAAAACTGACCATTTATTCCTTCCCTTTGTTTCCTATCTTTTAACCAGTTCCTGATCCATGAGGGGACCTTCCCTTTTACCTAACTTGGTTTGCTTAGTGTTAGATAAGGGAACTTGTCAAAGGCTTGGTTTGCTTAGTGTTAGATAAGGGAACTTGTCAAAGGCTTTCTGAAAGTCCAAGTACACTATATCCACTGGATCACCCTTGTTCACATGCTTGTTGACACCCTCAAAGAATTCTAATTGATTTCCCTTTACAGAAGCCATGTTGACTCTTCCCCAACATATCATGTTCATCTCGATGGCTGATAACCCTGTTCCTTGCTATAGTTTCAATCAATTTGCCGGGTACTGTAGTTAGGTTTATCAGCCTGTACCCAGGATTGCCTCTTGGGCCTTAATCTAAACCAACGATTCTCAAACTTCATTACACCACGACCCCCTTCTGGCAACAAAAATTACTACATGACCCCAGGAGAGGGGGACTGAAGCTTGAGCTTGCCTGACGCCCTGAGCTGGGGGGGCCAAAGCCCAACCCACACCGCCCCAGACGGGGGGGAGAGGGGACAAGCCAAAGGGCTTCAGCCGCAGGCAGGGGCCTGTAACCTGAGGAGCTTCGGCTTCAGCCCCGGGCGGTGGGACACGGGCTTCAGCTTTGGCCCCGGGCCCAGCATATCTAATGCCATTCCTGGCGACCCTATTAAAATCCAAGCAATAGGTGACATACCACAGTTAGTAGTTCTGTGATTTCAGCTATGAGTTCCACCAGAACTCTTGAGTGAATCCCATCTGGTCCTGGGGACTTATTACTGTTAAATGTATCAGTTTGTTCCAAAACCTCCTCTACTGACACCTCAATCTGGGCCAGTTCACCAGATGTGTCACCAAAAAGAATGGCTCAGTTGTGGGACTCTCTCTCACGTCCTCTGCACTGAAGACAGATGCAAAGAATCCACTTAGCTTCTCTGCAATGGCCTTATCTTCCGTGAGTGCTCCTTTAGCACCTGGGTCATTCAGTGGCTTCATGTACCATTGCAATCTCCATATTTAAAGGACGGGTTTGTTACACTGCCAGTGGCTTGGCATGCTAAGGAGACAAGGCGCTCACAGGCACTTAAACGACATGGGGCAGCACCTTGAATTGTTCTGTAGTTGACCCACAGGCAAGGGAGATATGCTGTGGAAGATGGGTCAGTCTGCTGGTAGCTTTGAGGAGCAGGGGTGGCTCTAGACATTTTGCCGCCCCAAGCACGGAGGGTCCGCTGGTCCCACGGCTTCAGCGGACCTCCCGCAGGCGTGTCTGCAGGAGGTCCGCTGAAGCCGCAGGACCAGTGGACCCTCCGCAGGCAAGCCACCGAAGGCACCCTGCAGCGACCAGCAGAGCACACCCCCCCCCCCCGCGGCTTGCCGCCCCAGGCACGCGCTTGGAGCGCTGGTGCCTGGAGCCGCCCCCCTTGAGGAGTAGAATATGGGGCAATGGGGGAGGATTCACCCTCTCCCACAAAAGTACTGGGTAGGTTCTATGAATGTGTTTTCCATTCCCATAAAAAGCCCAACCTAAGTCTCTGTGGCTAGGGGTCAGTGGCCATGACAGTGGAGCAAAGATCATTCTGGATCTTTACCCTGATTAAGAGAGGGCTCTGGATCTGCTGACTCACCCCTGTCTCGCTGCACTCATACTACGGTCAGTGGGATTTCCACAGCACTCCTCTACTTATCCACTTAATGCAGGGAGGGCGGGGGGCGGAGACGACTTGAGCAGCCATTCTCAGGGTCAGACGGTTTCGGTGGGGCTTTCATCTGTTAAATCGGTTGTTTCTGTCTCTCCCTTTTGTATCCAGAATCACTGAAGATGGATACACACATGACAGGGAAGAGAGCTGCAGGGAATAGAGCAGTTGGGAAAACACAATACACTGGTAGACTTAGTCATGATCAACCTAATCAGTTACTATCTCTTTACACCTATTTTACATATCACAACCCCCCCCACACACACGCACACAGAGACATGTGTACATCCCGTCAAGGGGTAATTTTCCCTTGGTCATTGCTAGAATGCTGTGGGATTAAATCCCTGACAGGACCTGAGATCCAGAACCTCATACCTATTCCCAACACTGCAGTTCTAAACAGCTGAATCCAGGGCTGCCCAGAGACGGGGGCAAGTGGGGCAATTTGCCCCGGGCCCCATAGGGGCCCCCACGAGAGTTTTTCGGGGCCCCTGGAGCAGGGTCCTTCACTCGCTCTGGGGGGGGCAGAAAATTCTCATAGGGCCCAGGCCCCCGGAGCTTCTTCTGCTCCTGGTCTTCAGCGGCGGGAGGTCCTTCCGCTCCGGGACCCACCGCCAAAGTGCCCCGAAGACCAGCAGCGGGGGGGTCCTTCCACCCTGGGACTCGCCACCAAAGTGCCGGGTCTTCGGCGGCAATTCGGCGGCGGGGAAGACCCCAGGCCCTCTGAATTCTCTGGGCGGCCCTGGCTGAATCATGAGAAGCGCTGTCCTCTGGCTGAGCTGTTCCAACTCCGCATCTCTGGTGGAAGTTAAAGAGCACAATGACAATTTTTGCTAAGAGCTGGGCCAGCATGCCTTCTCTAGATAAAACGCTTTCTAATGTCCAAGCCTTTATAGGAGCTAGAGCTGATGGAATCTATCCGGTCATGCTACCTGAAGCCAGCACCTAATTTCATGCTATTACCAGGCTATTCTAGCTGGCAATGAGCAGTCAGTGCCAGTCCTCCATTGCGCCTGGCCATGGTGGGCCTTGAGATCAGTGTGTAATCACCCAGAATAGCCACTGAGATACCCTCTCCTGGTGAAGGAAAGGACTTTGTAGTTAACTCCTCTCCCGACCCACATTCCAGCTAGACAAATATCTGAGGTGCGAGTTAACTCCTCCTTAGCAGTCTCAAAAGGGTTGTAGACACAATCTCCAGGCAGTGATACAAACCAGCAAAACATCAGAGACAGTCAAAGTTGTCTGAATGTCTTTCTTAGCTCTCCATATTGTTCTTGAATATTACAGCCTACTGTGTGTGTGTGTGTGTGCGCGCACGTGTGTGTAATTGTATACAAAATTGACATTAAAAGGTTGCAAAGTCAAACACTCAGAAGTCAGGGAATGCCAGAATTAAGGTTGCTTGAGCAAGCTTAATTCATCACCTTTGTGCATATGTATTAGAGGTCTTTAATTACATGATTGCATGCTTTAAAAAAAAATTGGATGGTTTCTCATGGATACAGCAAAAGATGAATCCCTAACACACAGACCACTTCCCTGCCAGTTTTCAAGATCTTGCTCCAAAGCATGGAGACACTAGAACTTCTCATTGAAATTGTTGTAAAAACTTTTTAATATGGGCAAAACAATTTCCTCCCCCCCGCTTTTGTTTTCAGAAACATGAAACATTTTAGCTGAAACTTTTCAGGGGGTGGGGGGGGGAAAGCCTGAGGCAAACACCTGGCTTGGAAAATTTCAGCCTAGATTATTACAGTTTGGCAAAGTTATAAATAACTGAAAACAGGGTTGGAAAGGTTTGGTCAACCTTAACTATATGTGGTTCTACCAGCTCCTCCTAAGAGATACTAGGCTCTTCTTTATTGCACTGTAAATGTACAAAGAAATAAAATACATTTTAGGATGCTGCTGGGTTTCTGTGAGGAGAACTCCCTTAAGACATGTTATTAACAGATTTCCTTTTCAGCAAATGTGTGTGTGTATATATAGATAGATTTCCCTGGCCAGACTCTCAGCTGTGTAAATGGGCGTAGTCATGCAGCAATTTACACCAGCTGACCATCTGGGTCTTAAATTGTATGTTCTAAACTAACAATTCTGAGCTTGCACATGAATGAATGAAGGAGTCCCACTTTTGGGGGCAAATGCTCTCTCTCTTTTAGTCATATCCAGCTGGAGCTAAATCATTTCAAAGAACTGTGCTTAAGTCATGTATCATTTAGACAAAGCTTACGGTTTCACCTCAGAGGCCTCTCTCCCTTTTATGGAATCTTTTAACTCAAACAACTATTCTGGGCTTGAAAGAGAGAATTCCCTTGTCCAAACATGCTGAAATCCTGTTAGCTGTGTCAGCACTGGCAAAGCAGCTGTGCAGATGTTACCTGCTAGCATTGGGCAGGACCAAAATGTATCAACTCCCTTTCTGTGCTGTCCCTATATTCGGATCCTGCAAGATGCCAACTGCCTTCTTCTGATTCAGGCAGCCATATGAATACAAAACTAGGGTTACCAGATGTCCCGATTTTATAGGGACAGTCCCAATATTTGGAGCTTTGTCTTATATAGATGCCTATTGCCCCCCACCCCTTGTCCTGATTTTTCACACTTGCTGTCTGGTCACACTAAGCTAGACTGGAAACCTTGGAGATTTAAATGTATCTGTATAATAGGTTCAGAAGAAGCAGCAGACACCCCCACACCAGTGTGCTTTGGTTGTGGTCTCTTCAGAGCTGTCATTGTTGCCCCCTAGGGGGTTGCTGGGGTGCTGTAGCACACACCAGCCATTGTTCTGGCAAAGTGCAGTAGATCACTTGTTTGCTCCGCAGGACCTGGCTTTGCACCACATAATCCATATTTCTGCACTGTCCTGTGATCGCCACAGCATGCCTGTGGCTGTGGTCAAGGAAAAGAGGCAAGTAGCTGTCACATCAGATGATCATTAGTGAAGGAGACCTCAGATGTGCTTAGGGATAGCAAAATGTTCCCAGGATGTTGGGAATCTGTGTATGGACCTAACAGCAGCTCTAGCAATTTCAAGATCAGGACCTGCAGATGAAGTCTCAGTAATTCCCACAGAGGAGTCCCAGCAAAGAGGCATTAATTCACAAAATGTGTTACTATTAATGATACTCTCCAGGATCCAGTCACTGCCCATCAGGTAGGTGATGAAAGTTTGTTGTCAGTGACCCTGAATTCAGATGCAATCATACCTTTATGCTGTTTGCTACAGTAGCATTCCACTCCTCATGGTAATGGACTTGCTTATTAAGTGTAATTCCTGGTTGACAGGTGCTAAAGGAGGAAGGATGCTCTTGTGTTTAATGTACTGATGTGGTCGCAGGAGATCTGTGTTCAAGTAATAGGCTCTGCCACAGATTTCCTGTGTAATCTCTTTGTAGCTCAGTTCCCTGAAAATGGGGTATAACATGTCTGTACATTCATTATTTGTGAAGTGCTCTGATAGGAGATAATAGGTTAAATGGCCGTAGGTCACAGTGACTATTTCTAAAATAATTATGGTCCAAACCCTGAAAACCTTTGTCAGACAAAACTCCTATCGAAAGGACAAGGACAGCAAGGACTGAATATAAATGGAGCAAAGACTTCAGGATCTGGACCTAAGAAAGATCACCAAGGGAAGACTCTTGCTGCCAGCAGAGAACAGGGTGAGGAGGCATTGGATCCTTCCTTGGATAGACTCCTGCTGATGAAAAGAGGGTGCTAGGCTAGAGGAGGAATTCCCAGGGCAAAGGTAGGGAGGCAGGTAGCGAGCTTCAACTGGTTGGGCCTAGGCCCCTCACAAAGAGTGCCTAAGCTTCAGATAGGCACCCGAACCAGCTCAAACCTCTGGCCCGGTTTGATTTCCGTCTTTTAGGAGCTTTCTCAGGGTCTGGCCCAAGACTATGGGGGAATGAATTCCTCCAGGAACTAGGGACCATGACAAACCTCACCACCTTCCTCTCCATGTACAAGATGCCTTTTTTTGACATGGACCTCAAATGAGACACTCTACTGCCCACATTTCTTCCCCTGGGGAGAAGATGAGAGAACTAACACGTGACTGATTTAGTCACGTTACTTAATGCATCACTGGAAGGAGCTGAGTAACTATGGTGCTAAGTGCAATGTAAAAACCTAAATAGAATAGAATAAAACCCCTTTCCTGGGGTTCTTAAAGATACATGTCAAGATGACACACGTTGGCTGCTTCTGCCCTGCCTGTGCCTTGGCTTTTGTACCTGGGGACATCTTGTCTGTTATGCTATTTTGCAGAAAACAAAGATCTATCTGTGCATGTGCTGATTTCCTAGAAGCTAACAGTGTATCCCAGAGGCAGGCTGCCTTTTGTTTACACTACTGCTATCCAATACTCACATCACTAGAATACCCCATACTAAAGCACACATGGCATCTCTACTTCCTGAGCCAGCTGGATTCTGTTGGGGAAAAATTGCTTTGACAGTGTAACTTATTAAATCACACGCTTACAGTTAAGGATGTCTCTGCTGTCGTGTTGCCAGTAGAGAGGCTTATTCAAAAGCAATTTGAGACATGATCTTTGTGGGAGGCAGGGAGCTGTGACCTGGAATGTAATACAGGAACACGAGGAACTGGGAATGCCACTGAAAATGGAAGCATGGGGGGTGGGGCACTGTCATTGATGGACACTGTCTGAGAGGTTAGATGGAATAGAACAGGAATGGCATTTTAACGCAGTTCTAGTGTCAAACCCATCCTGATCTGAGTAAGCATGTGTGTGGAGGTGTGTGTTTTGTATCGCATAGGACACACATACATGTTCCTGGCTGTGCGTGTGTAATGTGTTTTTTCCTCTTCTGTTTTGACAAATGCTTGCCCGCACATTGTGTTTTGTCTGTTTGTGCATTTCTCAACATAATGTGTTCCTCAGTTTGCAACGAAACAAAGTTTAGCTTCCACGATGTTACGGACATACTTACGTGACCAGTGGAACAGCCACTTGAATGGCTCTCTGGAACATGCTGGCTTCCACATGGTCAGAGACAACAGTGGAGCTCTGCTCCAGCAGTTAAGGGAGCATGTGTAGGGAGGAGCTCCAGACCCCTCCTTCTTGGTTATAGATGAGCATGGTCAGTTCGTTCACCAATATCCACATGTGTCCTTATGGATGCAGTCTGTGGTATCCGGACAGGGCCCACCACTTCCTGCTTCCAGTTCCACCAAAGCAACTAGATACAAGTACACCATTTGCATTACAAAAAGTACAGCTAGTCTGATACACAAAGGGTTGGCCTCATGCTACGTGTGCTGTGGCCCAGTTGGATAGCATCAGATACCACAGTGATGGGCACAGTGTAAGAACCTAGATAATCTGGAGCTGGCCGGCACGGAGGCTGACAGGCCTGCTGTGGCCATGGTGGGTACCATGGTGCTGGATGTGCTATTGCCTGTGTGGTTGTCATGGTGACATGCATTCTGGTCTTGGTGTGTGTTACAGTGATGAGTGTACTGGGGCCCTGGGTGTTGAGATGGGGAGATGGCTGTTTTTCTTTGGAAAATGGAGACAATTATTTTAACCCCAAACCCATGCTGATGGGCTTCCCAATGGAGAGCAGTGATATCCTTCTCTTTGGGGGATCACTGAGGATCAGGAGCATTAAGGGGAGAAGGACAGTCTCCCCCAGGTCCTACAAAGACAAGAAGGACCCCCTCCTCCCTCTTCCAGGGCTGCCAAACCTTTTAAAATTTGTCCCATATCCTGAATTATCACATTGTGACTCTAGCTTTGCAATGCTGCTTCAGTGTGTGGTGACGGAACTGGCTCTGCACTGCATTGTGAGATGATGTTGCAAAGCTCCAAATAAATTCAGGTCATTTTATTTGTCCTACAATTTACAGATCTGGCCCTTTAATATTCCTCCTGCCATGAAGTGTAGAGGTGTGTGGATTGGAGTGTATGCATATAGATGTACCAACCCCCACTCACGTAGGAACTCTGTGTTGGTCATTGGAATTTGCACTGCAACAGCCAGCCATGGCGCAGCTGCAACAGAGTGAAACTACCAGTTAGACACTTGCTACAGAGGTCAGGCGTTTTACTTGCTCTGAGTGAGTTTTCATGACATAGTGGTAAAGCTCCTGAGCGCTGTCTCACAAGGGTTTACCCCCATGTGGGTATCACATCAAGCCATTTAATATCTATTTATAAGATTCCCTCATCTTGACAGGCACAAAATGCACTGATGCTTGGATTTCAGCAGGTGGCGCTGTTGCCAGTGCATAGTGAAAGCCGTTTACATTGCCCTAGCTGAGCAAGAATCAAGCAACGTGGTGTGAAATCAAAATATGGTCCTGAAAGGTTGCTTTCCATGACAGCAGGGGGACGGGGCCCTGAGGGACATTATGGACGCATCATTGCAGATCCCTAACCAATTTCAAATAAAATGAATGATTATTTAATCTGCAGTCAGCTCATCCTTGAACCCAGTGTTTAGGCTTCATTTCACTCTGTGATAAGGGACTGGAGGAGCAATTAGCCTTTTCAAAGGAGCACCCAGAGGAAGGGTTAGTGATGAGTTTCTATAATTCAGATGAAGCATCTCCAACAGGCAATGGACTGCAGGCACTGTATTTTCGGCAGACATGAGGACCTGCTTGCTCAGCCATAGGACAGACCCAAACCAGGCACGGAGCGGAACAAGCTTCCTTCTGCACTGCCTGGCCACTGGGCCTCAGCCCTGAACTAGAGTGATCACCTGGCCATATTCAGTGTTCGGTGCCTCTGATGAGCCTGGCAACAATGAATTAGTGCCTAATGCAGTGGTGGGTTTTGTGGTGCAGACATACATCCATTAAGAGCTGGGCTGAGACCAGTAAACTCATTTCACATAGGCCACTGAACAGCCATCAGATAGATTTTGTTTTAATATGTAATATATGTATGTAGGTTAGGGGTTGGCAACCTTTCAGAAGTGGTGTGCCGAGTTTTCATTTATTCACTCTGATTTAAGGTTCCGCGTGCCAGTAATACATTTTAATGTTTTCGAAGGTCTCTTTCTATAAGTCTATAATATGTAACTAAACTATTGTTGTATGTAAAATAAATAAGGTTTTTTAAATGTTTAAGCAGCTTCATTTAAAATTAAATTAAAATGCAGATCCCCCTGGACCAGTGGCCAGGACCCAGGCAGTGTGAGTGCCACTGAAAATCAGCTTACCCGTGCCATAGGTTGCCTACCCCTGATATAGATCATAGGTCAGTAATTCCCTGTCCTTTCCACACAGGGGCAAATCTAGCTGGGACTTCCAATCCCATTTGGAAAAGGAGGGATGGCTCAGTGGTTATGGTGGTAACTTAGGGCTTGAAAAACCCAGATTCAGTTTCTTATTCTGCTACAGACTTCCCGTGTGACCTTGGGCAAGTCACTTAGCCTCTCTGCACATCAGTTCCCCATTGGTACAATGGGGATTATAGCACCTCCCTCCATCACAGGAGTATTCATATATTAAAGATTGTGAGGTGCTCAGATATTGTGGCAATGGGAGCTGTAGACAGAAGATTGATAGAAACATGGAGACAGCAAGGTACTGACACCTGTGTGAGACCCCATGTTATACATTTATTATCCTTCCTTGGAGCACACTTTCCCTTTCAAGGGGTGCTGAGCATGCACACTTCCCTGGATCAGTGGAAGACTGAGCATTTTTCAGGATTAAGGCACTCAGGAAGTGGCAAACATGCTCCAAGGGCAGACGGACTGAATGACTTTACAGTGGGTGCAGAGTTCGTTTACAATTGAATCTAAGTACCTAGGATATCACATATTAACAGCTTTCTGACCCTTATCTCATCCAACCCTTAGGCTCTTAACAGCATATTGACCTTAAGACATGTAAAGTGCAATCATAAATACATGATATGACCACAAATATTCCAGTGCTCAACCCTTTTGGCATGAAATATAAATAAGAGACAACATGAGCCAACAGATCCTTGCCTGATTTTTACCTTTGCAACTTTTTAAAAATCTAGTAAGTGCTAAGGGTTTGATTGTTTCATTAACTCCTGTGAGCTTTGGGCTAGATTTTCAAAGGTATTTAGGCACTTGAAGATTTCCACTGTGCAAATAACTGATTTTTCTAGTACAGTGGCTGAACCAAAAAATCAAAAAGAAAACAAATTCATTTCAGGTCACCTCAACCAGATTTTTTTTCCAAACTGATTTTTTAAAAAAAAAAAGTTGTGGGTTGAGCAAAACATTTTGTTTAATTATTGTAGGTTTTTAAATCTTCTTAAAATTGAAATAAAATCTAAGAAAAATAATTTTGAATCTGAAAATTAAAACATTTTCTTTCAAAAATGTCTAAAGCAAAACATTTTGGGGTGGGTGGTTTTGGTGGGTTGGTTTTTGTTTTTTTTGTGGAGGCTGTATTGGGGTTACCAAAACAACACAGCAAATTAGACACGAATCCACAAAATGTTTCAGTTAACCAGAATTTTAATTTTTCAGCAACAAAAAAGTTGAGGCCAAAACACTTTGCTTATCACTACTCAAGATGCAAGTAGGTGCCTCATGGCATTTTCAAAAGTCTAAGCTACTTCTGAAAATTCCATGAGACAGCCTAAACAGCTTTGAAAAGCTGGTCCTTTGTACTTAAAACTAGGGCTCAGGTTAAAAATGTTGGATATGGACTGAATTTTCAAACCCCACCTCTTTTCCCTTGCAAAGTTTAAGGATCTTGAGGAGTTTGGTTTGGTTGCTTCAAATGTTCATTGTTCTGTAAGTGACTAACTAACTGCCTTTTAATAACTAATAAATGTCCTTAGCCTCTCCCCACCTGGGGAACCTTAAGATGGTGGAAAGACTCTGCAGAAACAAAAACAGTGCAGTAAGCAAGGGGTTTTCCTAAAGGGGGAATGTTTAGAAACAGAAATCACAACACATTAACATAAGCCCCCAAACCCGTCCCCAAACAATTCCTATTGGCCTGGGATGGTGCCTCTAACTTTTCCTCAGCCACTCTCCCCAGTTAGCTGGTTAATAGTCCTTCCCGGGAGCTCCTGTGCCAGGAGAGTGGAGCCTTGAGCCCCTCCTAGAGCTGATGATTATTTGTATTGTTGTAGTGCTCAGTCATGGACCAGGACCCAATTGTGCTAGGCACTGTACAAACAATGAACAAAGAGATGGTCCCTGCCCCAAGGGAGCTGCAGTCTAAGTATAAGATAGGACAAAAAATGGATACAGACTGATGGGGGAATACAAGGACACAGTCAGACAATATTGGTAGACATTGATCTCAGGACACCAGAACCCTAACCTATTAGGTTCGCTGTTAAGATTCGCTGAGGTTAATGCCTTGTTCACTGGGGACAAGACAGTACCACTGAACACAGTGAAAGCACATCAGGGTCACAATCGTATTATTTGCATTGTGCCTCTCTCGCCTGCCTGACACTAGCACTGAAAAGTGCTAGCACAAGTCACCCTGCAACTAGTTCAGTTCTGGAGCCAGATTCTGCTCTGCTTTACCCCAGTTTTGTGCCAATATAAACCCCATTTACTTAGTGATGTTACTCCTGAATTATGGTGGTATAAGTGAAAGCAGAATCAGGCCCACTGCGTACACATATCAGTTTACAACACAGCATTAGTTTGACAGATGTTATAGCTGTACCTTAGATTTTAATAGTAAGTATTTAATAACCAGAGACACAAGAAAGGATTTATATTCTTGCAGGGGAGCAGGAAAATAATCTTAAGACAAAATGTGTGTTTAACACTTTCTTTCAGTCTATCTAGCTGGTCATTCATATTGCAATGACATATTTCAAAGGAATGCCCCAAAATGAACTAGCAGAGTTTAAAAATAAACCACTCGTGACATTTGATTGATGATGGTATTGGAGCTTTGAACACTGATAATCGACCAAATCCTGCTCTGTTTACTCACATGAGTAATCCCATTGATCCCAATGAGTGCAGTCACGCGAAAAGAGTGAACAAGGTTTGGCCCACTGACTCCAGGGTGTATAATGGGGCTTTTCAATTAGAACCTAGAATTTCAGTCTGTCATAGGTAAGTGTTCTTCAGGTAAGAAATCAAGATCAGCTGTTTAGTAATTTTCTCTCTTGCCCTGATTCCACAGACTCTGCATCATCCTTCAGCTCAAGAACTGGACAAGTCTCCCATTCAGAGCTTGTCGGTACATCTCTTTAATGAAATGGAGAGGTAAGGTTGCTGTTTGGTTGCTTTAAAGAATGCTCAACCCTTTTCCCAGATCATTTATGAATATGATGAATAGGACTGGTCCCAGTACAGACCCCTGGGGAACACCACTATTTACCTCTCTCCATTCTGAAAACTGACCATTTATTCCTACCCTTTGTTTCCTATCTTTTAGCCTGTTACCAATCCATGAGAGGACCTTCCCTTTTATCCCATGACAGCTTACTTTGCTTAAGAGCCTTTGGTGAGGGACCTTGTCAAAGTCTTTCTGAAAATCTAAGTACACTATATGCACTGTATCCCCTTTGTCCGCATGCTTGTTGACCCCCTCAAAGAATTCTAGTAGATTGGTGAGGCATGATTTCCCTCTACTAAAACCATGTTGACTCTTCCCCAACAAATAATGTTCATCTACGTGTCTGACAATTTTGTTCTTTACTATAGTTTCAACCAGTTTGCCTGGTACCGAAATCACCTATTATTACTCCTAACAAATGCCTGCTCAACTGCTGTTTTTCATGCTTGCAACAGAAAAATAAATTATTCTAAGCCTTTCACTCTTTAATTTGTTCTCATTTGCCCCCTGTTTGGAAAGAAAAATCCTGCATTTTATTTCGGTATCCATGTTTAGAGAGACAGTATGGGTGAGGTAATATCTTTTATTGGACCAACTTCTGTTGGTGAGAGAGACAAGCTTTTGAGCTCTGTGTAAGCTCAAAAGGTTATCTCTCTCACCAGCAGAAGTTGGTCCAATAAAAGATATTACCTCACTCACCTTGTCTCTCTAATATCCTGGTAGTGACAAGGCTACAACATCCCTGCATATAGCCGTGTTTGTAATATTACTTTGATCAGAAATCTTAAGGAAAGGGAGAAAGGAAAAAGTTCTCTGTGTATTTCCCCTCTTATTTAATACAGATGAAAGCAATAGATTATTATAGACATTTTTCTAAAAACTTACAGAATTTAATAGAGAATTATGTCTTTTCTATAGAACTCCATAGGTTGATTTAGTGACTCCACAGAAAAGGGTCTCATTCTGTGTTAAATTCTGCAGGATATTTCCATAAGGCCAGCCTTAAACTAGAAAATATGAAGACACAAAATCTGAAAGCCAGGTATTGCTTGTGGGCAACAGGGGATGGATCACCTGAGGATTACCTGTTCTGTTCATTCCCTCTGGGGTGCCTGGCATTGGCCACTATCAAAAGACAGGATACTGGGCTAGAGGGACCTTTGGTCTGATGCAGTATGTCCCTTCTTATGGGTATTTCACAAGTTGAGGAATGCAATTAGAAAACTTTTAAGTCGCTGGAATTATTCATAGCTCTTTGATTGCTCCCGGTTATTTTAGGCCCATATATAGGGGCGGGGGGAATGGTTTAAATGTGTAATGTTATTGGAAACAATTGTGATTTAATGACAATAGCAATTTGGGGTGGGGGATCAGGACTTTCCTCCGCATCGGTTTGCAGCTCAGAAACTACAGCCTTGTTTCCACTCCCAGGTGACTAGTAGGTAACACTGACCAGCCTTCAATTGTCTGATTGTTATGTGTGTTACAATGGCACTTTTAGGCGCCAACTGAGATTCGGGGCCCATTGCACTGGGTGCTATAGGCAAGCACAGGCGGCGTTTGGCCGGGCTGCTGGAGTTGTATAACGCAGTGAGACAAGCCCGGCAACAGGGTGAGATTTCTGAGCTGAATGAATCGCTGAACCGCCTCCAAAAGCGGACAGCGAGCTGAGGTCTGCGCCAGGACCCCGCGCTGGGAGCTGCAAACGGATCTTTCTGAACAAAACACACGTGGGGCCAGATCCCCCCCCGGCCGGGGCGATCACTGCACAGAGTCGGGGGGGGGGGGGTCGGGTCCCGTCCCTTCCACGTGCCGCTTCCCCCGCAGAGCCTCCAGCTGGAGCGCGGCCAGTCCCAACCCCGCAACTTCGGGACCCAGGCGCGAGAGCGGGCGGGTCCGTAACTCAGCCGGACGGGTCCATGCAGCGCGCTGGGGGGGGGGCGCTGCCAGCGGTCCCCCTAACCGAGCCGGGCGAGCGCGCCTCGCGGGCTGGGAAACCCCCGGCGGCGGGCCGGGCCTTTGCCGAACGCGGCTGGCGGGAAGGGAGCGGGGCGGGGGCTTGCAGGAGCGGGGCTTTCCCAGGTGTGCGCGGGCCCTCCCCCCGCTGCGGGCGGGTTAGTAGAGCCCGGGGTGTGTGTGGGGAGCGAGGTTTCCCTTTGCCCCGGGGCAGCAGCGGCGGCCGCGGCGGAGAGGCGGGCGGGGCGCGGGTTCCAGCGCACCCCGGGCCGGGCCATGCCCTGCTGCAGCCGCGGCAGCCAGAGCAGCTCGCTGCCCGCCCGCTGCCCCGAGGGGACCCCCCGCGCGGGCTTTGCCCGGCGCCAGCATGAGGAAAAGCCGGGTGCAGCGCATGGTCCTGGCCACTTGTCTGGGCTCTTTCCTCCTGGTCATTTTCTACTTCCAGAGCAGCCTGAACCCAGGTGAGTGACCGGGCGCCGACCCCAGCCTGCCCGCTCTCCCGGCACTGCCGCTCCTGCCGGCGGGCGGGCCCGGCTTTCCCCCGCCCGGGGGACGATCGGACCCGCGCCCGGCAAAGCTGCGGGCGCGGGGCTGAGTTTGCCCAAGTTTCAGCTGCTCTGTTGCCAGGAGCCATCGGCGTGTTAAAGGGAGCAAAGTGCCCGGCTCCGAGACCGCGGGGGCCACAGGCAGCTGTGGGGGTTACCGCCGTAAACGGGCTGATCCGACTCTCGCTGAAATCAATGGAGAGACTCCCCCGACTTCAAGGAGAGCGGGACCCTAAATCCGGAGCAACTCCCTCGAGATGAGCGAACCTCCTGGCTGGCTCTGAAATCGGAACCGAGCCCTTTGGTTCAGGCGTTCAGCTGGGTGCAGTTAGGTTCATGCACTTCGTTGTGTGCTGAGGGGCAGACGTACAGAGACGGTACGTGCAGTTAGCAAACGCCAGCTTAGCAGAAAGTCCTGCTTATGCCGAATCAATGAAAACTCCCTGGCGAATACACTTGGCGTTTATGTATTTTTCAGCTGAAATCATTTACCTTCACTTTGTATCTTGTTTGTAAGGGGAAGTAAAATGCAATGAGCGTTGTTATATATGAATTTCACATATTCAAATGTCCATTTCAAAAAACAAACAAACTTTTTTTGGATCTGTCCCCAGATGGTTGCCTGTAGTAGAGTAGATTTGATGAAGTCAAGGAACACACCAATCTAAAGACATTTTAATTCAAATACCGAGTGCAGATTTTAATGCTGTGATACAGACTAACAAAGGTGAAATAATGGAACAGGTCTCAGACAGGTGTCATATATCACACCTAGACCCATTGAAGTGCATCAAAAAACCCAGTTAAATTGTGTCCCACTATGGAAAGGAATATCTTTAATGTCTGCTGTCAGTAATACCTTGTGCTTGGGGAGAAGATTCTATACTAGCAGAACTAGAAAATAAACAGTGTTATACTAAAAGGATGAGAAGTTTCACTGCCTGCTTTCTGCTCTTTTCTTGAAAAAGGAATTGCTTCCTATTTCCAGAGGGATGATATTAGGTAATTCCCATAGTTTAACAATGCACGGATGTCTTCTGATAACAGCGGAGATTAATCAAGGGTGCTTTTAAAGTTATAGCCTCAAATTCAAAATACTTATTGAAAAGAAGTTGTTAGATTTTTACCACTCTGGACTAAATGAGATGTAATTTCCATTTTATAGTAGTTATTCCATCACTTTAATACTCTTTTTTTTTCTTGAAAATAAAAATACAGAACTTGTTAGCCAAATGTCTGCTTTGAAAATGTATTAGATTTGTGTGTTTGTTATGCTTATTTTAGAAGTTTACTAAATGAGCTGTGCAGTCCTGGAAAACTGCATTCAGTTTTCTATTAATGTATATTTTAAAACTAATATCTGCGGTATGTTTTTGATATTTGGAACATTCAGTAGAAAAATGCTGCAATGGATCCGTTAAGTATCTATTCATCCAACAGAGAGAGGGCCAAATTTCATATTAATTTCACTGGAATTGAACTGGTGTAATTGAGAGGAGAATCTGGTCTGTTACATGATTTTACTGTAGTTTTAAAATAGGAGGATGCCTTCATGGGCCCTGATCCTGAAGACATTTATGCACATGCTTAACTTTAATCCTATGAGTAGTCCCAGTATTGATCTGAACGGGATTGCTCACAGGGTTAAAGTTAAACATCAGCAAAAGCATTTGCTGGTTCAGGCAATCAACCTCAGTGACAGAATCACTACAACTGCATTGGAATGAGATAATTAAATTACATATCTGGAACCCATGCCGGTGAGGTGCTGAGTGCCTCCTGTTGAGTTTGTTGGAAATTAAGTACCCTCAGTGCAAGGAACATGCCCTTAATTCAGAAAAAGTATCATTTTTGAGAGGCCTCCTAGATGAGCATATTTCATATAAAATGAGATTTCTTTGCAGGTAAAGATTTAGGGGCAAATCCTCAGCTGGTATAAATGGTCATCGCTCCTGACTATTGAATGAATCACAGGGACACATGCGTCATCTGAAATCATGAGATTTAAGGGTAGTTTCCAGTATTACAGCTGCCCCTCCTTGTCCTTCCTCAGTTCTTGTGGTTTTGCAGCTCCCTTTCCCTATGTAGAGTGAGTGCTGTCAAATGGAGAAAGCAAACAAGCTGAAAAATACCGTTTTCTCTTAGTTGAGATAAAATTGAGATTTATCACCTAGATTTTAGGTGTTATTTGTAGCAATAGTAAGTAAAGAATTTCAGACAGAAGTGTGAGTGTTTTTTTTGTTTTGTTTTTTTTAATGGCTCTTTAAGTTGTGTTTCTAGTATTACAAAAAAGCATTGCAGAGCAAGAAGTAGACCCACAAATCCCCTTGGAGCAATCAACTGCTTTTTCCATTGTTGCGAAGCTAGGTTCTTCAGATTGTATTTCACATGAAAGCTAAAGTGTGTAAATTGTAACTGATCGATCAGTGCTAAAGGCACATATTGATTCTCCCATCATTTGAGCCGGAATCAAGTCTTAAACTTGTGAGAGACTGAGGGAGACAAACGATCATCTTGTTAGATGTAGACAAGCCCTTAAAGGGCTTGATCTGCATGGAAGAGAAATAACTAAATCAGTAAAATTCCCACCTTTAAATATGCCTCTGTGTGGAGCAGCTTGCTCTGAAATAACAAGTCATATTGAAATAGGGCCCTCTTATTTCAAAGTCAGAGTTGACGAACAGACTTATACTAACATATATAGAACCTCAGAGTTGCCAACACCTCGGGAATAGAGGTTGTTCGTAACTCTGAAATGTTCCTAACTCTGAACAAAACATTATGGTTCTTTCAAAAGTTTTACAACTGAACATTGAATTACCACAGCTTTGAAACTTTACTATGCAGAAGAAAAATGCTGCTTTCCCTTTTATTTTTTTCATAGCTTACGTTTAACACAGTACTATACTGTATTTGCTTTTTTTTGTCTGTCCTGCTGCATTACCATTGATTTGATTATTTCATTTCCAGTTTCCATGTAAACAAGGCCTTTGACCACTATCCATCCCCCTTGCTAGTGCAGGATACAGGGATCAAACTTGTTTCTGTCGAAGTCAAATGCAAAATCCCTGTTATCCTCAGTGGAAGCAGAATCAGGCTTGTATGGCTGAATCCTACTTGCAGTTACATCAGTGTAAAGCCAGCATAACTCACTGACTTCAGCGGAGCCACTCCAGATTTACATGTGTCTGACTGAGAGCAGGATCTGGACCTTAGTCTTTGTCATGGGGAGAGGATGCATCCGATATTAAACTTGGTAACACATTTGTCATTAGCCAGAATTACAAAACTGCAGACGTAACTCTTTGTAAAACATCTTTAAATAAACGTTTAGTGTGGGAATCTATCGCACTTTCTGAGCTAGATTCTGATCTTAGTTACGTTGGTGTCTGTCCAGTGAGGTCTTGGATTGACCCTGGTATAACAACATCAGAATCTGATCCTCTATTTTTCTCCTCCAGCTTTTGCTGAGCTTGTGCCTCATTGGCTGTGTCCCCATGAGCTTTGTCCACCCAACATTTCCCATCAGAGCCAACCCTACTGCAGCTTCCCCGGTGATCGCAACAGTGGGAGTGCTAGTGTGGAGTAGGCTCCAGCGGGTGCTTGGGTTTTTACCATTGTGCTATTTAACTCCAGCACTGTGTCCTTTAGACTTGCTCTGAGTGAACGGCTGGTGGCTGCAGGCACCTTGTGTACACTGAACCTCCAGCCATTGCTACCACCAGTGGGAAATTTGGGGACATGGGAGGAGGGGAATACTAGGCTATACCGGGCCATTTAATGCAGTACAGAGAGCTGGGGCTGCTTGAACAGAGGAAGAAACAGGGAGTGCACGGTGCATTGTGGTGGCCTCTGTCTCTGTGAGGACTGAAACTTCAGTAAAACCAGGGGAGGCGTGAGACCAGCTGATCAAACAGTCCTGCAGAGGAATCTATGGGTTTGCAATTTGCATTAACCTTCACTGTGTTGGCATTTTCCACACTGAGGAATGTTTTAGGTTTTGTGTGACATCCGCAGTCTCCAAAGTGGTTAAACAAATGGCCGCTCCATCCCACATGAATTTGAATATTTCCTATGTAAAAGAGACAGGTCTCTGAAGAAAGCTTTGTAAGGGACACATGACTTTGCGGGGCCTGATTCTCCCCCAACTGTTGTAAATCAGGAATAGCTCCATTCAAGCCAATGGGGTTACACTGGTATAAGTGAGTGGAGAAACCAGCAGGCCCCTTGTGCATAAGGCATTTCCATTTCTGCCTTTGGTGTCTGTCGAGTGGTGAAGGCCCACTGGGCTATGGAGTCCTAGTGAAATGCATATGTAGCTACTACCAACCCCCTCTGGCTGCAAAACGGTCAGGATTTTCCTCTGTGCATTTGACTCCTGCACGCGTGTTTACTAGACTCCAGTGGTGGTTCAGGGTGCTTGGTGCCTTGCAGGATTGGGGTTTGGTTCAGCTAATGTATTCAAAGTGCTGTATTCATACAGTCATGGCATTTAATGCCAGAAGGGAGTGTTAGCATCTATTCCGAGCTCCTGTATATCACAGGCCACTAAACTTCAGCCACATTCCCTCATATTGAGACCAATACCTTTGTCTGATGAAACCATTCTTCTAGAAAGGCAGCCAATCTTGATCTGAAGATATCCAGAGGTAGAGAATCCACCACTTCCCTTGGGAGTTTGTTCCCGTGGTTAATCTCCCTTGCTGTTGCAAAATTGGGGCCTTATTTATAATTTGAATTTGCCATTGGTTCTTGTTATGTCTTTCTCTCCTAGATCAGCCCTTTAGTACCCAAAGCTGCAGAGGATCCTGCATTTTCTAGCATTCTTTTCAGTCCAGCTGTTAGTGTGAGTTGTTGAACGCCCAAAGATGCCTTTGAAGGCCAACACCAGGGCCTTATACCACCCTTGATCCATGTGCACAGGTCCTGCTGCCCTTACTAGGACTTCTGCTGCCCATGCACACCAGCATATAGCTCATGACTTTTTTTGGCACCCAGCAAGCTCAGGGAAAGCTATTTCTTTCCACTAGAATAGCAACTAAGTTCTATGTCTGGTGTCCTAGGTCCTGCATCTCCTATAAAGCCTTGAATTGCATTCACAATTACATCTCCTAATGACCTGAATGTTAATGAAAGGAATGGCAGAAGGGGCCGTGATGTCGCACACACTCTGACACTGTATAGGCCATAAACATTTACAGCTGGTTGGGAAATAATGCCTAAGAAAAGAAAGGGAAAGTGCAACTTGCAGGGTAGCTGACATTCCTTTAAAGCTTCTGTTCTGAAACGTGCCCATGAAAAAGGGCCCTGTCTTGCTCCCTGCATTCACCTGGCCCCAGCTGTTGACATTGCAGCCATTAAAACGGTGTGGGGTTTTTTGCTACTTTTTACTCATGTTAGACCTGCAGAAGCAGTCCCGGTGTGGTAGAGTTGATCACGATCCCCACTCCAGCTCAGTGTCAGGGAGATGCAACCACTTTTCCCTTCCTATATTACCAACTGAAAGGGGCATCCTAGCTTGATGGGAAGCAGATTTTGTGGGAAAAGAGGCTGGAGAGGAATTCCATAGGATTTCAATATTTTCCAGAATGGAACAGCCATTCGTTTGAGTGATTCATCAAGACACAGGAGCTATAAGATGAACCTATTTCCTGCTCATACCTGTTGTGTTTTCATCACAGAAGAGCTCAGTTTTTGTTTTCTGCTTTCAAGGCATGGGAGGTGTGTGACTTTAGAACTAATTCCCAGTGCTGTTCACACCAGCTGTGACTCCTTGTGAGTGTGGCGTTTATACTGTGTGAGATATCAGCCCAAGCCACCAAATTTGGATCTCGATGTGGAGGATCCCAAAATTCAGGAGAGTTTGGATCCGGGGGAGATTTGGTCCAGGCCCACCCCTACCTTGTACATAGTTAATAAACCCACAATCTCCTTTGAGCAAAGTGGCTCTAAAGGACAGTACACTCGCTAGGTCACTCAAGCCCAGATTTTCAGCGGTGACTAGTGATGTTGGGGGCAGCTATTTTTGGGTCCCCAACTTGAGGTGCCTTAAAGGGGGCTACTTTTTAAAGAGTACTGAGCAGCTGCCCTCTGAAAACCAGGCCATTTTAAGGTGTCTCAAGTTAGGCACCCAATTTTGGGTGCCTAACTTTTGAAAATCTTGACCAGAGTGAGCTGTCATAGTCAACTCTGGATTTGTCCCCAGTGGGAAAATGCCCAGCAGTTTAGCTGTACTAGTGGTAGCACCAGTGGGAATTTCCCCCCTAAAATTCCCTACTGCAGGCCTGGCCACTAAGACTGCGGGAGTGGGGAAACATGTTTTAATTAATATTTTTTAAAATGTCTCGATGACAAATTAATACTGTGCTCTTCCCCAGTGCTTTTCAGGTGAGGTGCTCAAAGTGCTTCATGATGATTATTTACATAATATTTTACATCATCCCTGTGACATAAGTAAATATTATTACACCAGTCTTGCAACTGGGGGGAAATTGAGGCACAGAGCTGTTAAGTGACTTGCCCAAGACCACACAGAGTTGGGCCCAAAATCTGCAGCTACACCTGGATTAGGTTTAGATGGGGCTATTTGTACTTAAAGTTAAGCATGTGTGTAAAGTATTTGCAGGAGTGGGGCCTTAGCGGCGCTAAGAATAGGATTTATGGGTCCCACTCCCAATCCCCTCCCCTTCCCCGTCTGCTCAAACCACTAGACTAGGGTTGCCAATGTTGTATTTCAAAAATAAAGGACTGTTTTCTTAGGACCCCGCCTCACCCCTCCTCCCGATATTATTTATTTTATTAATAATGAGCAGTACTCACCTACATTCGCCAGGGGTATTTCTTATTGCTTTTTGCAGAACTCAGCAACTCCTGATCTTATTGTACAGAGATGAAGAAACAAGAGATGTCCCTGCTAATTTTTTTTTTTAAAGTTTATTTTTCATTCCAAGATTTAGGGTAAAATCCTGATGCTGTTGAAATAATGGTAAAACTCCCATTGCCTTCAATAAGATCTGAGTTTCTGTCCTAGTTTTTAATTATAATTCAGGGAAATGAATACATCATAACGACCCAATACTTCTCAAACCATTGTGTTGTAGTTACCCCAAATGTCCACTCGGGGTTGCATCATTGTTTTCTGTTTTAAAAAAATGCAGTGCTGAACTTTTCTTGTCTTTGCTATCCACTAGCAAATGAATGCAAGTAAAATCCCAAGTAGCATCAAAAGATGCATGCTGTGCCTTCTCTTCCCTGGTTGGCTACTCACCTGTGTATTGAACCTGGTCCTGCAAACTCTCTGTGCTTGGAAGTCCCATTGGAGCCAATTGTGCACAGAGGGCTTGCTTGATCAGAGCTTGTTAGCAGCTGATGGACCCAATTCCAAATCTGCCAGATAAGTGCTCCCTGACTTCCCTCTGGTTTGTGCAACATGACAGGCACCGGTGTGAAAATATAAGGGACCCTCCAGGGCTTTTATCCATTTGCTTTTGTTACAGATGAGCTGTGTGAGTTTTTTCAGCTCATGTTCTGGTTTTCTGCTGTACAAAATCCGAGAGGCACTAACCGATCTGTAAGAGGCAATATACTAGTGAACTATTAAAACAGTAGTTCAGTATGTCAGCAGAGGCATTAGACAGCACTGTCTGGAATGCCAATTCCCACACACCGCTTGCGTTTGCTTGTGTTGAAAGGAAGGCATGTAACGTAGAATCTGTGACCTACTCTTGTGGACTCACTGGCTGGCTCTGCACTTGAACATGGATCCGTAATGAAGTCCATATGTTCTCGAGGGCCAGTCCTTTCATGTGGAATGCTTTCTAGTCCCTCCTGGGTTTGTGCAGTTTCCTGACAGTCTCTGATAATTGCAAGAGATTTGAGAGAGGACAAGAGTGAGACTTCGCTTGTCTGGAAGTTTATTCTGAATCTGCAGAAAAGAAACCGAAGATGGTGATCCTGAGGACTTTGCCATATTGGTCCAGGCCTTTTTCATCCCAGGGTTTGGTTCATTCAGTGCACCCTGCGTGGGGCTACGTCCCATGAATGATGTCTGCTAGCTAGTTCACTCTTTTTACTCAGGTTGGGCCCCTGGGTCTCTCTGAAACAGCCTCATCCCTCACGTATGCATTTTATTACTGCATTTGTGGAGATCCAGCAAGCTAGCAGCCTTCATGTCTAATGGTGAGGGGGGCTGGAGGCAGGGCATTCCCAGCGTGGGGCCTGTGACTGTTTCACTTCTGGTATTGATTGGCCAGAGCCCAAATTTACTGACCTGCAAGTCACACAGTACCTTCTCCCAGCTGTTTTCTGATGAGGGCAAGGGTTAGAGAAAGGGAGAGTGAGGAGAGCACAAATTTCCATCCCCGGCTAAAAGCAGAGGGAACTCTGTTCTCCCTCCTCCTTGAAAAGCACTGTTCTAATCTACCTTAACCCCTGGGTGGAGCTGAGGAAGTGGTTGGGGAGAGAGCTCTCTATTCGGGACAGCAAAGTAGGAGAGTCCTATTTTGGATGGTGTGGTCATGTGTGTGATAATGCAACTCTGCTAGCTGGGACATGTGCCCAGATCACAAGGATTGAAGTAGCCTTTGGGCTAAATGGTACGAGTTGTAGTGAGGAGAGCCATGCCTGGCAATCGATATACCTACCACCCGGGCATCAGTCATCATTTGGCCACTCCATGGAGCCAGTATGGAAAATTTGTCACCGTGTGTCTTTAATCTGATGATGTTCCCCAAGGCTGTGCAGATGAGCGAGGTACATTAAACAAACAGAAAGGCAGAACCCTCCCTGGCATACCACCTCCAGCCTTCACTTCTAACACAAGTGAAACTTTGCCGGAGGCCAGACTAAGTGATCATAAATGGTCCCTGATGACCTTTAAATCTGTGGAGTTTCACATAGTTGAGGAGTCTTGAGAAAATGGCTGTCCTACCAGCCACACAGCAGGAAGCTCAACCAGAGAAAAGGAACCCTCTTGGTGGACAGATCTGGGCACTGATTCTGTAATTCCTGCTTATGTCTTGGTAGCAGGATGGGGTCAATCCCACCCATGAAGTCAGTGGGAGTTTTTAGCATGCAAGGTAGACGATAGGCCCTAATAGCAGAGCTGCTTGGAAAATGGAGTTCTGTTAGTGGAAACTTTTTCAACGTCAGCATTTTTTTGATTTTTTTTTTTTAAATTCAAAAGAAAGGGGAAAAAATCATTTTTGTGACATAAGAAAGAGAACCCCCCAAACGGAAGAGTTTTTTTTTATTTTCGGTTTTTCGATGAAAAGTCAACATTTTCCGCAGCAGGCAGAGACTCTAGTGAAAAGTTTCATTTAGTAAAACAACCAGTTTTCTGTCAAAAACCAGGTGTGATGGAAAATTTTCAAGCCACCCTCCCTGCAGAGAAAGCTGAGCTTCATGCGCCCCCTCCCTCCGCATCACTTTAATATGACAAAGACCAGACTCTGAAATACACCCCAAGCAGGGGCAGCGCTGAACACCGCTTTTGGAAGAGCTTCTGAATAATCCAGTGAGGACAACAGGCTGGGCCAGTTCAGGCAGAACCATGCACCTGTCCAGAACACAGTCCTGCCAGCCAGTCTGAAGCTGGCAACTGAATACTCTCTTGATGGACAAATCATCTGTCTCTCTCATTTGTAAAACCAAATTACTAAAACCACTTTTCCATCAGCTGCTGCTTGGAGAATTCCCCTGAAGGAAGTCCCAGAACCTGTTATGGGAGCTGGAATTTATCATGTGATTGAATGGTCTTACCTGGCTGCTATTTGTCATGAATATTTTAAGCATTACAACTCTTGTTTTAATCCCACTGCAAGCACAACGCTCCCCAGAACTTATCAAACTGTTTATAATGGTGGCTTTTATTTGCTTGACTCTGTTTATTAAACACATCTGGACAGATGCTCATATTCCTCTCACTAAAATGCACTTACAGACCATCAGCCAATCCGATGGTAGGTCTCACTGAACATCTGCAGTTAGAGATCGTCCCAAATCAGCTGTGAACCACCACCAGATATGGGTCCTTGTGAAGCACGGTCAGAGATATGCTGTTTAGATGTGCTGCAGCAGTGTAGGACCGGGCTTGCACCAACATACTTACCCAAATGCAGGGGTAAGTCACTGGTGCAGTGTCTATATTTGGGATTTGCACCAGTGTATCTATAGCAATGCAGTTACATCAGTGCAAATTTCTGTTCTATATACCGTACGTTCTTATACTGTGCCCGTCACTGTAGTATCTGAGGTTCTGTCTACACTGCAATAAAAGACCCACGACAGGAGTCTGGGGCAACTGTCGCAGGCTCACACGGGGCTTGTGCTACAGGGCAAAAAATAGCAGTGTAGCTGTTTCAGGCTTGGGCTGGAGCCTGGGCTCTGTAACTTGGTGAGGGGGGAGGTTCTTGGAGCCCAGGTTCCAGCCCAAGCAGTTACTTAGGCTTTCAGCCCGAGCAGTTACCCAGGCTCTCAGCCTTGCTGCTGTGGGTTTTTTATTGCAGCGTAGGCATATTCCGAGTGCCTTCCGGTACTGTATTGAGCAACAGGGCTACACATCTGTCGCGTGTTATTTGCTCCTTAGTCTAGACAAGCTCAGAGCTGAAATTCAGATCTGCATCCACAGCCTGATTCGCCCGTGCTATGCACCCTGTGTAAGCGTATTCACCGGTGGAAAGTGGGTGAGAAATTCTTACAGATCAGAATGGCAGGGTTAGCCTCTCATTTTGCCCAGGTGTAGATGACTACATACCAAGCAAGGCAGGAAAAACTGGGCCCTTGAGCTTTGTCTGGGGTCCAACTCTTCCATTCATAGCATGCAAAAGATGCCGCATGTTGTGAACGACAATAGCTGTCTTTAGTTGTCCCCTGACAGCCATCAGCTTGTGCATTTTAAACACACACCAAGGCAGGGCTGACATTTTTTTTGCTGTTGGAATTTTTAAAAAATTAAAATAAAATATTAGACCAGATTTTCAGATACTATAGGCGAACAGTTATTGGTGTGATTTGTGCATGCAGTTGCCATGGTTTGCACATAGAAAGGGCTGATACACAAAATTGGTTTGGGTTGTGTGCACAATAATAGTCATGGCACACGAATGGGAGAGATTTTGTGTGTACCCAACCCTGGATGCACGTGTGAATTGAGATTTGCAGCCCCAGCCTGCACACGTGTATCAACAGTTGTGTGTGCAAATTGGGGGTGCGCACACTTGTAGATGTGAAAAAATTCTCTTTAAAAGGGGGGAGGGATAGCTCAGTGGTTTGAGCATTGGCCTGCTAAACCCAGGGTTGTGAGTTCAATCCTTGAGGGGGCCATTTGGGGAACTGGGGCAAAAAATCTATCTGGGGATTGGTCCTGCTTTGAGCAGCAGGTTGGACTAGATGACCTCCTGAGGTCCCTTCCAAACCTAATATTCTATGAAAATGCAGTTTAGTGCCAGATTCATTTTATTACTTCTGCTGCTCCTTCCTGTGTTTGCAAAGTGATATGCACACTCTGTGATGTGGTCCCTCTCCTAAGGATCTTACAGTCTACTCTGGATGGGTACAATACTCACATTTAACCCAGGAGGCATGAGAATTGGCACAGACAGGGCTGTAGGAGATTGGCAATAAATTGGGCAAATCCCTCCATGCCTTGTGGAGATACTTCCCTATCTGCAGGGTCATTGTAACAATTAACATTGGCATCATTCCTCCATCAAAAGGCCCTGTCCAAAATAAGTTGCACTTGGCAGTGCAAAGGTTGGCAACACAGAGCACAGGTAATGTGCTCTTGTGCATGGAAAGGGAGAGTCTATAACTTCTTATTTGATACATCACAGCTTAATAATACATTTATATGGTGCGTGGAGGGTCCCTTAACCAGTGTCTCTCATTTGCAGCTCACCCTGGAGAGGTGAACCTTGGTTTCAGTTTGCTGTACTATGTCACAGAACCAGAAACTATTCAGTAATAATAATTTAACTTATTTTGGACAGGGCCTTTTGATGGAGGAATGATGCCAATGTTAATTGTTACAATGACCCTGCAGATAGGGAAGTATTATCTCCACAAGGCATGGAGGGATTTTCCCAATTTATTTCCCACTGACTTCCTTAGGAGTTGAGGGCATTCAACACTTTGCAGAATCAAGGCCAAGTCCACTTGCATTGAAATCATTGCCATTGACTTCAGTGGGTACAGGAGAGGGTTTGGAGTCAGCTGGAAATAAAACCCAGGGTTCTTGACTCCCAAACCTCTGATCTAGCCTCTAGCATGTGATCCCACCCTGGAAAGGGAGGCTGACTGTGGGCATCATAATCTGTTATCTTTAGCGAGTATATTGCTATGAAACTCAGGTCCAGATACCTGTCTGGATCAGAGGCTTTGGTTTGATCCCATGTTTAGTTAGGATAACTTGATACTGATGTATTTTCCCCTCCATTCTGCAATGTTTCCTCCCCCCCATTTCCAAGTTCCCGTGTATAAGTACAGCTAACTCTTTGACAGTAAATCTCCCCGCTGCCTCTTGGGAGAGAGCATCTTGGGAAAATTGCAGGGCTTTAAACTGTTTACTTCTCTCACCTCCATTCTTTATATTGGCTGGTTTGTGCATGCCCTGTCGGCTCTGCTTGTGGAACACTCTGTAGAACTCTCGCTAGGCTGGAGACGATCCCACGGTGAGCCTGTTGAGGGTTCTTGTTGTTTCTTCACCTCCTCCTAAATACCTGCTTTCACCGAAGTCCTTGGGGGTACGCCACGTAGGTGCCTAAAATGGACCACATTTGCTTCTTGCCTGCCCAGTTTTCTCTGTGCCATTTGAAAGAGCAAATACCCATCAAATCTGTTTCTAATGGGGAGAATAGCCTATGTTGTGCTCTAGGGGAAGAAAGGCCAGTGGTGGAAATCAAGACATCTAGCATTGTCTCCTTTATGGCCTGCCTGGATTCTCTGTCTTCTGTCTAATATCACTTTCTTGGTAGTGATCCTGTAGCCTCCAATGAAAGCCCCTCCATGCAGCCAAAACATCAGTCTTGGCCTAAAGCCTGAGGTTAGGCAGGTATGCGAGAGAGCTGAGAGCCTGTCTGTTGGGAGCTATTGGAAGTCCTGGGTGGCCATTGGTCAGCTGAGCTCATCTTCCCTGTGATTTATTGAAAATCTACCAGGCTGTGGAATAATGTTGATGCATTGCTCTAAAATAATTAACAACAACCTAGGGAACAAAGCTAATGCAACCTTTATATGATTTTGGGAAGACGGCCGAATGCTATGAGGAGGTTGTCTAGCACGTCTGAGAAGAGTCAGGGCCACATCTAAAGGTGTTTGATGAAAGAAGGACTCTGTGCAGAAACCCCTGAATCAAAACTTCAGTTCATTGGTGTCATAGATGACATGTGCTGAATCTCCTGTTCCTTGGAGACCACTATTAAGAGTTGGTATGAATATGATCATAACTTAATGAGTGAAGCGGCCCCTTTTGCAAGCATTGAGGTATTTACAGACTTTACATAAAGCAGCTCAACTCGTATAATCTACCCCTGGAATGCAGCCACTTCTGGGCTAGGGAGCAGCAGCCATTAGAACAGTTCCTTCTTCCCTACAGAGCAGTTGAGGAGAGGAAGTGCTAAAGAATACTGCATGCCGGCAGTGGGAGTTCTGACTGACAGTATGTGATTATCCAAAGTGGAGTTTAGTCAAGACGCTGAGGTTGACACCTCTACCCCAGAGTGACCACAAACGAGAGGGGCCTCTGTTTTGCACTCCTCTGCAGACTGGAAGCTCCAGAAGCACAGCACCATCTAGCAGTGTGCTGGAGCACCGTCGCTCTGTTGAATCACCAGCAACTTGCCTTTTTCTCAGAGGGTTCCAGTCTACATACTTCAGCAGCCCAGCTCTCCAAGGCTAGTGCAGACTGACAGAACCACAGCCTGAGATACAGGGTATGTCTTTGTACTTGCTGACTAGTAGGTTGACCAGAGTGAACCCTCAGCTTTATGTCACAGTTTCTTTCTTAGCGTTGCAAATATTGTAGTTTTTCACTCCACCAGTGCTCTTGCCACAGTTTCTGTTGGCCGTGGCTTTTAGACCTGTGCTTTGGTGTAGGGTTTGGGGGAGATTAAGGCTTTTCTGTGCTCACCCTGCCCTGGCACTCATTTACAACTTGGGCATTTTGAAGGCTTGCTGGCCAACTGACACTTGGAATAAGTCTAAGATCTGCCAAATTCCGAACTTGGTTCTATGCGCTGAAGAGCTGCCTTGCTTACCCTCCGTTGACTAGAATGCCGGCCCTGCTCACGTTATGCAGCTCTGTTGCCCTCTAGTTACTGGGATTTCACTGAGGATAAAAAACCCTTAATGGTTACTATAAGGAACAGAGATTTGTCTTAGCTCAAAGGATGAAGGCCTGTGTATGTGGAGCCTAAAGAACTGATGTCGGAGACTCGTTGGTGTCTCCTGTTTGTGGCCCACAGGCTTGTTACAGGAGGCCCTAGAATGTGTACATGAAACCTTTGGGATTTTTGTTTATGTAGGAAAACCACTGAGCCATAAAGGCAGTTCCTGAAGTGTGGTATTGACTGCCCGTCATTGGCCTAGAAGCCACTTGTATAGCAGGGATCGGCAACCTTTGGCATGTGGCCTGCCAGGGTAAGCACCCTGGTGGGCCAGGCCAGTTTGTTTACCTGCTGCGTGCGCAGGTTCGGTCGATCGCGGCTCCCACTGGCCGCGGTTCGCCGCTCCAGGTCAGTGGGGGCTGCGGGAAGTGGTGTGGGCCGAGGGCCAAAGGTTGCCGATCCCTGTCCTATAGCTCTCCAGTGCTTTGGCATTTGATATGGTTAATTTGTCTTGAACAAGAAGACAGGTTCTTTTCTGATGGCTTTTACCACTGCATTTATTGCTGACCTGGGATATGCTACTGCCGCCACCTTATCCGTGCAAAAAAGCATGACCACAACACCCACATCTTGACATAGCTACAGTGGTTCCCCGGCTCAGGTCAAATCTAAGATTAAAAAAGTGTCTTCTTCCTGCATATTTTTTAAAACCGTTCTAGTTTCCAGCTGTCTGCTCCCTTGTGTGTGTCTCTCTTTCCGCTCCCCTACTGCTCCCACCCCTCCCCTAATACCAGCCTTTTCAGACAGTGTCGCCTCTCAGTGCAAGAACTTTGCTGTCTTCTGCTCTGATGATCTGGACTAGCCCCTCTCTTTCTTACTAGCTGATCCATCTCTGTTGTATCTCTTTGACTCATCAGTTTGACAGATCCCCACTGAAGACGTAGCGCTCCGCCTTTTAATCACTCCCCTGTGCTGCTATTTTTTAGTTTCACTGCACCTGTTTCATTTAGCTTTGCGCAAGGCCTTTTGGCATGTCCTGGAGATGCTTTTCTGTACCTAGCAACGCTGTGCTGTAGCACACAATGAGCTTGGAGATCGCTCGCTATGTTAGCTGTTTTGTGCTTCGCGTAGCTGCTTCCTCAAGCTACCTTTGAAACCACCGAAAACCACGCTGCCAACAACAGGTTCCGGTGTTGTGCTCACATGCATAAATGATGATATGCTGAGAGATACTGGAGACTGCATCCATCACAGACCTCTCTGAGATTCAGAGGGGTAGCCGTGTTAGCTTGTATCCACAAAAACAACGAGGAGTCCGGTGCCACCTTAAAGACTAACAGATTTATTTGGGCATAAACTTTTGTGGGTAAAAAACCCACTTCTTCAGATGCATGGAGTGAAAATTACAGATGCAGGCATAAATGTACTGACACATGAAGAGAAGGGAGTTACCTGATTGAATTGGCCTTGTCAACATTGGTTCTCCACTTGTAAGGAAACTCCCTTCTCTTCGTATGTAGTATATTTATGCCTGTATCTGTAATTTTCACTCCAGGCATCTGAAGAAGTGTTTTTTACCCACAAAAGCTTATGCCCAAATAAATCTGTAAATAAAGAAGGCTTCATCAAAGATGATACCAGACTCCATCTCCATCATCAGTTTTTTACTCCCAACTGGGACATCCCCAGGGTGCTGAATTTTGATAAGCTGCTCTGGTTAAAAAGGGGCAACATTAGTTACTCTATGTTCTGACTGTGCTTGGAAATGCAAATTGTGTTCAACGGTTTGGGGCTGATATGACATATTAAAATGGTTGGTACACTCATACTGATGGGACCTGATATTCACAGACTCCTTACAATCTGTGTATTCTTAGCCAGGATCTTAGTCCTGTATCCATCCCAATCATACACACATTCCACACTAAGGTGCTTTCACACATTCCTTGTTCTTTTATGCCAGAATTCTTTTCCCTGGACAGACCAGGATAAATAGTTTGGTAGAATTAAAAATCTAAAGATCCTCCTCCTCCTCTGATGGTCTGAATCTCCATTGTCCTGTCCCTTGTGTTGTCACCTGCTCCAGGGCAAAGTGAGTGCAAAGCCCGTGTGAAATGTTACTGGTTTGATGTGGTAGCATTTTACAGGCCCTTTGCACTAGTGTAAATGACCGTAGAAATAACTGCAAAGTGACAGAGATGCAGGCGCTGGCTGTTGTGGTTTGTTCCTCACTTTGTGAATGGTGCCACCTGACAAATTTGCTTGCATCTTCTGGATGCTTCCTGGGCTCTTTCCTAATTCTGCTCTTGCAGAGGGACTTGGGCTCATCGGGTCTGAAAGGGATTGCTGTGTTCCCTTGTCTCCGTGCCTGTCCCTTGCAGGCAGCTCCAAGTGAGTTCTCTCTCTCTCGACACTCTGCAAACTGCCTGGATTTGCAGCCCCACTACAAGTATGAAACATGATCCTGCTCTGGTCTCTGACCAGATGATACTTGGCTTCCCTGTTTGATGATTGCCGGGTGACACTGACATTAGGATCAAAGATGATATTTATTTGGAACTGTTCATGGTGGGTGTTTCTTTGTCTAGGCCCTGTGTCAAGATGGACTTCCTGCGAGGCAGGGATTCAGGAAATTAGCTTGAACTAATTAGTGCTCAGCAGATTTTAAATAACACCCCTTTCCCCCATGCTCATTGTCCTTTCTTCTAAATCAGCAGCTGAAGTGCATGAAATTGTGAACCCCTCTTCATGGGTAGCAGTGGCACCTGCATAGTATGCCCCGGTGCAGATGAGAAAACAGAGGCACAAAAAGATTAAGGATCCAGTCTTGCACATACCTGCTCCCAAGCTTAGTACTTGCTAGGTGGAGTCCTATAGAAGCTAATGGGTTTATTTATGGTAGTAAGCAACTATGCATGGTAGTAAGCAACTATGCATGGTAGTAGCATCTTTGAAGACTAGGGCCTGATGCAGGGCCGGCTCCAGACCCCAGCGCGCCAAGCGCGTGCTTGGGGCGGCATGCCACGGGGGGCGCTCTGCCTGTCGCCGGGAGGGCAGCGGGCGGCTCCGGTGGACCTCCCGCAGGCATATCTGCAGGAGGTCCACTGGACCCGTGGGACCGGCGATCGCCAGAGCGCCCCTCCTGCGGCGTGCCGCCCTGCTTGGGGCGGCGCAATTCCTAGGGCCGTCCCTGGCCTGATGTATTTTGCCTACGATCACTCCTGGCTTTGGGAGGTACTGAACATACTTATCTCCCTTGGACTTCAGGGAGGTTGAAGGGTGTGACAATTTGGGGGATCTGACTGAACTATTTAGGGACTATGGTTGATGTTATGAAAATTCAGCAAAGGGTCCTGTGGCACCTTATAGACTAACAGACGTTTTGCAGCATGAGCTTTCGTGGGTGAATACCCACTTCGTCGGATGCAACTAGTGGAAATTTCCAGGGGCAGGTATATATATGCAAGCAAGAAGCAAGCTAGAGATAACGAGGTTAGTTCAATCAGGGAGGATGAGGCCCTGTTCTAGCAGTAGAGGTGTGAAAACCAAGGGAGGAGAAACTGGTTCTGTAGTTGGCAAGCCATTCACAGTCTTTGTTTAATCCTGAGGTGATGCTGTCAAATTTGCAGATGAACTGAAGCTCAGCAGTTTCTCTTTGAAGTCTGGTCCTGAAGTTTTTTTGCTGTAGGATGGCCACCTTAAGATCTGCTATTGTGTGGCCAGGGAGGTTGAAGTGTTCTCCTACAGGTTTTTGTATATTGCCATTCCTAATATCTGATTTGTGTCCATTTATCCTTTTCCTTAGAGACTGTCCAGTTTGGCCGATGTACATAGCAGAGGGGCATTGCTGGCATATGATGGCGTATATTACATTGGTGGACGTGCAGGTGAATGAACCAGTGATGGTGTGGCTGATCTGGTTAGGTCCTGTGATGGTGTCGCTGGTGTAGATATGTGGGCAGAGTTGGCATCGAGGTTTGTTGCATGGATTGGTTCCTGAGCTAGAGTTACTATGGTGCGGTGTGCAGTTACTGGTGAGAATATGCTTCAGGTTGGCAGGTTGTCTGTGGGCGAGGACTGGCCTGCCACCCAAGGCCTGTGAAAGTGTGGGATCATTGTCCAGGATGGGTTGTAGATCCCTGATGATGCGTTGGAGGGGTTTTAGCTGGGGACTGTATGTGATGGCCAGTGGAATCCTGTTGGTTTCTTTCTTGGGTTTGTCTTGCAGTAGGAGGCAGTGGGAACACGTCTTGCTCTGTTGATCTGTTTCCTTATTTCCTCGTGCGGGTACTGTAGTTTTGAGAATGCTTGGTGGAGATTTTGTAGATGTTGGTCTCTGTCTGAGGGGTTAGAGCAGATGTGGTTGTACCTCAGTGCTTGGCTGTAGACAATGGATCTTGTGGTGTGCCCGGGATGGAAGCTGGAGGCATGAAGGTAGGCATAGCGGTCGGTAGGTTTTTGGTATAGGGTGGTGGTAATGTGACCATCATTTATTTGCACCGTGGTGTCTAGAAAGTGGACCTCCCGTGTAGATTGGTCCAGGCTGAAGTTGATGGTGGGGTGGAAGCTGTTGAAATCTTGGTGGAATTTTTCCAGAGTCTCCTTCCCATGGGTCCAGATGATGAAGATGTCATCAATGTAGCATAGGTAGAGAAGGGGCGTGAGTGGACGGGAGCTGAGGAAGCGTTGTTCCAGGTCGGCCATAAAAATATTGGCATATTGTGGGGCCATGCGGGTGCCCATAGCGATGCCACTGATCTGGAGATATATATTGTCATCAAATTTGAAATAGTTGTGTGTGAGGATAAAGGCACAGAGCTCAGCAACCAGTTGTACTGTGGCATCATCAGGGATACTGTTCCTGACAGCTTGTATTCCATCTGTGTGAGGGGTGTTTGTGTAGAGAGCTTCTACATCCATGGTGGCTAGGATGGTGTTTTCTGGAAGGTCACCAATGCATTGTAGTTTCCTCAGGAAATCAGTGGTGTCACGGAGATAGCTGGGAGTGCTGGTGGCATAGGGTCTGAGTAGAGAGTCCACATATCCAGACAGTCCTTCAGTGAGAGTGTCAATGCCCGAGATGATGGGGCGTCCAGGATTTCCGGGTTTGTGGATCTTGGGTAGTAGATAGAATAACCCTGGTCGGGGCTCTAAGGGTATGTTGATTTGTTCCGGTGTCAGCGTAGGAAGTGTCCTGAGTAGATGATGCAGTTTCTTAGTGTATTCCTCAGTGGGATCTGAGGGAAGTGGCCTGTAGAATCTGGTATTTGAGAGTTGTCTGGCGGCCTCCTTTTGGTAGTCAGACCTGTTCATGATGACTACAGCACCTCCTTTATCAGCCTCTTTGATTATAATGTCAGGATGGTTTCTGAGGCTTTGGATGGCATTGCGTTCTGCACGACTTAGGTTATGAGGCAAGCGATGTTGTTTTTCCACAATTTCTGCCTGTGCACGTCGGCGGAAGCATAAATTGTTACCTCATGGAATGCATCTAGGTGATGTGATCTCCACCATTTGCTGTCAAGGCTGTAAGTAGTTTCTCCCCGACCAAATGCAATGGAGAGTTGCTAACTCTGGTCCAGAGCACAGTCATTAAACAATTGGTATGCTAAGGAGGTTGGCTAGAGCTGGAAGAAGCTCCATCCTGTCGCTTGTCTGTGGGATGCTGATGAAGTAAAAGTAGAAAAGCAGCAGCAGCAGAACAAAGGAACCCGGTTCTGGCAGGGGGACATTTAAACTGAGAGTCTCATGGAGACAGGACAGGAAGCTTGGGGCAGGAGAAGGGAAGAAATGGGCATGCTTTCGCAGCAGGGGGCCCTATTTAAATGCAGGCCAGTTAAAGTCAGAGAAAACTAGCAGAGCTGGAAAGACTCCATGATTTGGGAGAGAAGTCATGAGCTGTAGAGGAAGGATCCTAGATGCCCCAGAGGGCTCTGCCCAATCCCAAAGAACTCTCCGGAGTGGTGAGGAACCTGAGACAGGGAAATGCATATAGGTGTGTTTAGGGTTAGGGTTTAGGGTGTTGGCTTTCACTGTCACATACCCCCGAAGAGGTGAACTGTAAACCAGAAGGTGCACACCTTCAGTCGGATTCTGGGGAACGTGCAAGCACTGCTGGGAGGCTTGTGGGGAGACAGCTTTAGTTTCAGGGCCTAGACAAATGGACTCTGGAGTTCCCTGTGCCATGAAGGGTGTCAGACAAGAGGCCCACGCCTGGATTGAGTGCCTAGAGACTCAAAGCCAGGAACAGGGCCTAAATTCTGCCTCGCCCCATCAGGCGGAGGGCACATGGGATTCAGTATTTGGATCTCCTCACAGCACTCTGGTAAATAGAGTTGGGAGTGCGGAGTTTGACTAGATCTGTGACAGAACACTTGGAAATCAGTAGGAGTCTTGCCAACGACTTCAGCAGGTGCAGGTCTAGATACTCAGAGTCAGCTGGGAAGAGACTCCATGGTTCCTGCCTCCCAGGCCCCTGAACTAGCCATTAACCTGCTCTCCCTCCCTGCAAAAGGAAACTGACCTTTTGTAGCACCTCCTGTAGCGCAAGTGTCCCAGAGAGCTAAACAGGACAGTGTGCTTAATGCTGATAGTGCAGTAGGTGTGGAGGCAAATATTGCAGCTGTTCAGACGGCCAAGTGGAACTGATACGTACATCCACGGTGTCTCAGTGATAGGCACCTTGGAAACGCTTGAACTCTGCCCAGACCCATGCTCCGATACTCCGAGGAAATGCTGGCTGGGAAGTCTGGGATAGCTGTGCTGCTTCATAAGTGAAGTGGGAACTTGCTCATACTGGATCAGACCAGTGCTCCATCTTGCCTGGTACCTTGTCTCAGACAGCATCTCGTGCCACCAGCTTCAGAGGAAGGCACATGAAACTCCATGATGGATAATTATGCAATAACATTCTCACGAGGGGGAATTCCTACTTTCACCAGGCAGTTCATGATTGGTTTATGCCCTAATAGTCTTAAATTTTTATCCCAGCTAATACAACTCTGGCTATTCATATAAATCTTCAATCCTTTTTTAAATCTAAGCTCTTTAACTCTGTGTCTAGTGGCAATGGGTTCCACAGGTTAACTACATCGTAGGTTAAAAGGAAATAATCTAATCAGAGATCTGAACTGGGCCTCTAGCTGATGAAGCACTGAGAATACCAGAGATGAACAAAGGGAAAGCAGGAGTAATCACTAGTAAACTGGTGCTAGCAAAGGATTTGCTGAGTCTACCTTTTCCATGATCTGGTTCCTATATCCTGCGTTGTGACTTTATCAGTCCCAGATGTGGAGCTGGCCCGGCTGCTAGAAACATACCAGCCAGGCATATACATCCCTCTGAGAGAGGTTGGGTCTGTGAGCAATACATCATCTGGGATGTTTCTTTCTTGCTTGCATTTTTTGTGCGTTAATGTGGTGTTCCTGAAAACGATTGACCAAAAGCACTGCTCTGAGCCAAATCTAAGTACAAGCAGGCACTGTGCAAGCTCCCTGGCCAGCGTTCCGCAAGAATGCCCAATCCCAACTCTCAGCACCCTCCACTATCCTGGGCTCCCACACAGCAATCCCAAGGTTAGGGCTTGGAGCACAGTGGAACAGGACGCAGCGGCCACTGGCTGGTACAGCTGGGCTCTTAATTGGACAGGTTGGCGCAGTTGCCTGAAAAGTCTGGGCCCAAGGGCTTAGTGCAGCTGTGTGCCTGCATACACAAGCCCCATTGATTGCGAGTCCATATGATTATGGATCGCCTAAACATTCTGCATGTGCACAGAAGAATCTTGGCCTGTGAGTGGGATGCCAGCCTCCTCATTTGAAAATCTGCTCTCTGGCATCCAGGCTGGGTGCTGCTAGACAGATCTCGCTGTGCCAGCCTGTCTCACCGTCAGCATTGACAGGCTGAGCGCTGCCAGTACAGTTCCAGGGCACTGCTTTGCAGGAAAGGGTTTATTGACAGTGAATGGGAACGCTCGTCGTTTAGACTTGCATCACAGTGCTCATCCATATGCCGCTGCGGCGATCCAGGGCCAGGAGAATGACTGACTGGGGTGGTAGTGTTGGGGACACCACTCTTGGAAGGCCTCTTTCTGGGTTTGCAGGAGAAATTAACCATTTGGCAAGTGTGGTATTCTCAGGGTAATCTGTGTCCTGTTAACCTAGTCAAATCCGTGTGACAGAGAATGGGGGTGGGGTGAGGACCCTAATGAAGCACAGCTCCCCCAGATGCTCCTCCCTTTTCCGCCCTCTTCAACACGACACTAAGAGATCCAAGCTTCTGACGCTGCATTGAAGACGTCCAGGTAGGTATTGGGTAGGTGAAAGAGCCAGCCAGCATTTGCCTCTGTTCAGATCAGTCTCCATTAGCTGTGGTTCCTGTCTTCAGCCACAGGAATGACCCTGGGCTGTTGGCAGATAGGATCCAGCTTCCCTGACAAGGACCCATTCTCCTTCTTTGCACAAGTTATGGTGAGCTAAAGCTCAAGCTGTGGCCCTTTTAGGCCACTTGGCTGGAGATTCTTTGGCTGATTCTTGAATTGGTTTGAGGAAAATGGAGGAAAAAAAATGTTCTCGCTTTAAGAACCCTGACTCAGCACTGCTCATCCGTAGGAAGGGAGAGGGCCAGGAAACTGGGGCCAGGTGCACTAGATCTCAGCACCTGGTGCATACAGCACTGAGATGGTGCGAGAGTTGACGAGTTGGAATCTAAATATAAGTTACCAGTAGGAAAATAAACCCAAGCTATGGTTTGCAAACAGGTAGGAGTTAAGGTGGGATAAACCTTTCTTGAGAAAGTTTTAGAACAGGGTTTCTCAAACAGGGGTCGCCGCTTGTGTAGGGAAAGCCCCTGGCGGGCCGGGCGGGTGTGTTTACCTGCCCCGTCCGCAGGTCCGGCCGATCGCAGCTCCCACTGGCTGCGGATCGCTGCTCCGGGCCAATGGGAGCTGGTGGAAGTGGCGCGGGCTGAGGGACCTACTGGCCGCCTCTTCCAGCAGCTCCCATTGGCCTGAAGCAGCAAATTGCAGCCACTGGGAGCTGCGATTGGCCGGACCTGCGGACGGGGCAGGTAAACACACCCGCCCGGCCCGCCAGGGGCTTTCCCTACACAAGCGGCGACCCCTGTTTGAGAAACCCTGTTTTATAGAACGTGGAAGTTCTTGGTTCCTGGCTTTAATCTCCTCTTCTCCTTGTTAATGGAAAGGCTAAAAAAGACCACTTGCTCTCCAGCAGCGTAGAATTTCAATGCTGTTATGTAATGTCTTCTGGCAGCCAGATCTTAAGTCACAGCTCCTTCTGGGGCTAGCGGCTGCTAGTAGCTGGACTGACTCAGGGGGTCCTTATTGCTTAACCCTTAGAAATCTGGTTAAAGCCTGGAAACTGGCTGGTTTGATTGGGGCTCTCAGAGGTCCGCTCTGTCAGAGGTTGGGCAGGAGGGAAGGCTGAGGAGTGAAATTGACAAATACAAAAGTAAGGCCAATTTCATTGCCCAAGGTGAATGACCTGCAAACAAGCAGCAGAAATAAACAAGCATATTTTAAAGGTACAAACCTCATTCAGTATCAAGAGTCTAAAGGTGTATATTAGTAACACCACATTTTGAAAAAATCTTAATGGCAGCCCTTAAAACTCACAGCAGTTCAAGTTAGTGGAGCCTTAGCAGGCAGTCTGAGGGTTAGTGATTGTATGTGGTATGTGTGGGAAAGAATTGGCTGCAAAACTATCAGCGATAGTGTCCCAGCTTTGAGAATAGCATTTGCTCCAGTATTAACTATTAGCTGCCAAGCCAGCAGAGAATGCACAAGGAGCTGCAAGCCAGATGTTTATATCAGTTTGGTGGGCAAAATGCGCACACAAATACCTGATTTGCACACACAGTTATTACAACTGCACATCTGGTAATGGCATGGTCAGATGGCTCATGGTGATCACCATGTGAGCAGCTGCACAACTAACTTGTCTAAAAAACATGGTCTGTATTTCTGGCTCTGTGACGGGGCTTAACCCCCAGCACCTGCAAGGCAAGGGAATGAACCCCAGTTAATCATGCTCCACAGCTGGGGGTGATTAACTGGCAAAGCTGGAGCTAAGTAGATTGAGGGAGCTCAGTTGGAGAGAAACTGCAGTGGAGCCCTGAGATAGGGCTAGCCAGGGATGGGCAGTGAAGCCTGAGGCGGGGAAGGGCTGTTAGTTTGAAAATTTGTTTCTACTTTTATTTGGACTTGTTCGTGCTACCCTGGAAGCTTCTGGCTGGTTGGCTGGAGGGCCAAGCCACAGAACACTCACGAGGGGAGTCGGGAGAAGATGCAGGCTGAGAAAAGCCTTTGCAGGCCAGGGAGAGCCTCGCAGGGGGGCGCTAGAGAAAAGAACCCTGTGCAATGCTGTGACTAGAGACCAGGAGGCGCTCATGAGATGATGACCTGCTACCACAGGTTCCCACTAAAAGGTGCAAGCAAAAGGCAGGAACTTGGGTTGGTGAGGCACCTCTTCCTCTATTGTATGATGCCTAAGGCCTGTCGGCTGAAACGATGCCTAGTTTTCAGCCGTGTGTGTGTTTTTGGAACAAGGCCATCTCTGGTCGAGACAGACTTTCCCCTAGTTTGTTAGTGTTTTGATTTGGAATAAAAACTCAAATAACTCTGAAGGTTGGGACTCTCTTCTGGTGGAGTCATTTTCTCCCTTCCCACCCTCCAGAACTTTACTTGAAGTAGAGTTTTCACTGTAAGGAGAATTAGGAGCAGCCTGACCAATTCCGACTAGTGTTCCAGCTACTCCAGCATGCTGTCTCAAACAGTGGCCTGCACTGCAGCACATGCCTCAGTGGAAAATCCAGGAAATCCCAAGAGGACAGTGTCATGGAGTTTGAGGGGTGCAATCCAGACCAATAAAGGGTTGTGTCACTGCTTGCCCTGCAACCCTGGGTGCCTCTCAGTGCTTTGCTACTGTAGCTCCCAGCCTGGGATGCTCTCAATCAGCAACAAGCATGCAAGTCACACCCTGAGTATCTGTGTGATATGCAGCCAGCCCTGGTTCAGCAGCTCTGACCCCAGCAGCCTCTCTACCCTACTCTGGCTTCCACCAGCCTTGGTTACAACCAGCAGGGTCACCCCAACACACTCCCAGTTCCCAATTTTCCCCAAACCATGTGCCCTGAAGTGTCCAGCCCTCTGGACACTTCAGAGAAAGAATAAAGTTCATTTATTCATTTAAAGAGACAAAAGCACCACACAGTTATTAACTTAACTGGGGTAAACACACCTTTCCGTGAAAACACAGCACTGAGATGGTTTATAGTATAAATAAAACACATTTCTCAGCAGGACATAGGGTAAGTGATGCCAAGTTAAGGGATAAAATTAGGAAGGTTTACAAGCAAACAAAAGGCAAAAAGCTCCTTTAGAAGTCTAAAACTTTATCTAGCAAGATACAGGCTTTGTTCAAGATGGTTTACCTTCTCGGTCATTCTTCTTTCCAGCCGTGGCTGACTTTTCCTCATTCAGGACCTTCCACAGAAGGACAAGGTGCTGGTGTCCCTTGTCTTCCTAGGTGAAATATCTTTGCTTCAGCAGGTTTTTCACCTATGTTCAGTTTCCAGAGACTTCAGCCCCTCCTTAGTTGAAAGACCCATCTTTCTCAGCTTGTAAGAGCTCTGGTCCCTTGCACATCTCTAGAGATGGATAACTTAGGCTTTCTCTGCCCTTCCCTTTATAGTCCAGTGAACCTTTGAAAAACATATCTCAGAGTTCATTGACCTCGCTTCAAGAAGCAGGAAGGCTTCATGGGATCTCCTCTCCAACCCCCATCGAGATTAAGTGGTCCTCTTTCCACACTTGCTCTCCTGGTGGCTTTGTTTACCTTGCGTGTAAATGTCCTTTTCTTTGTCTTTGCCTGACAACCAGGCAGGCCAGACAAGCAAATACACAGTCCTTGACATCTGGAAATGCTAGCTCCCCTTGGGAGCTTTGATGGTTCTGTTTACTACATATGTAAATTGCAATCCCGTTGACACTGGTCATCCCTACTTATTTGTATTCAAGATCTGGGCAGACCTGTTTTCTACTTTGCTCAAATACAGACTTTAAAACATAATATCAAAGAACCTCCATAATGCCACATATAGCATTAATACATGCTCCTCACAATGATATTAGTATCCAGTGTGTCATTGGAAAACTAATGAGCTATTAATGACACCTTTTACATGCAGATCATGACATCATTTAATTGGGGTACAGGTCTGAACTGGTTAGGCCAGCTGAAACTCATTACCTCAGACCAGTGAGCCCCTTGCTCTTAGGGTCATGCCCTGAAGCATGAAAGATTTTTTTTTTTATTATTATTATTTTTATTGCAACTCTGGCTGTATTCTTTATCTATATAAATATCCAGTTGTGTTTTGATTCCCACCAAGCTCTTGGTGTTGCTGGTATCCTCTGGCCATTGCACTACTGTAGAACAATTCGGAGCTCTCACTCTAATTCACTATGAAAGGAGGGTGGCCAGCCCAGAGTTGGCAATAGCAGTTCATTAGCCCCACCCAGCACGTATACACTGCTATCTCATTATTTCAGTATTACTAGATTTATTTATATCAGCAACTAGTAGAGGCCCCAGTCAGTGGGGACCTCCATGGCACAGACACAGAATAAATGTGCTCCAAAGATCTTGCAGTCTAATTAAGACAAGATGCTGCAAAGTGAACGTAACAAACAATCGGGAGGAGGGGAAAGAGAGGCCGTGTTCTTGCATAGGCCAGAGAAATATTAGACAATCCCTAGCAGCGATCTTCATCGCTGTTGTCGGTCGGCACCACTGTGGTAGAGATGAGCCCGGAGGAGGGATGTGAAGAAAGACAGGGCAGTGACTTCATTTGGGAGACATGAGAGGCAGCATGGAAAGGAAGCCTGGAAGCGCTCGTGGAAGAAGCAGGCAAACGGGGGTTAGAGGCTGGCCTTGGGGGTGGAGGGAAGGGGACAGAGGCGATGTGATCAGATACAACGGCACACAGGGAAGTTGTGATGAGCCTGAAAGGTGAGGCTCAGGAGTCTGAACCTGACGAGGCAGGGAGAGGCTAGTACAGGAGGCAGTGACAGGCATCTTAGTCGCAGCATTTGGAGCGGAGCTGCGGGGGTGAGGTGGGCGTCAGGAAGATCGGAGAGGAGGCAGTTGTAGTGGACACAATGTGAGATAATGAGGGTGAAGGATCTGAAGTGACCTCCAGCTGAAGCGTTCTGCCTATGGGAGTAGTGGGAGAGAGAGGAGAGGCCTGTCCAAAGTGTCAGGTGGCTCCGGGGGTGGGGAGGCGGGAAGGGCCCACAGGCCCTGCATTCACAGCGGCATCCTCCGTTAGCCTTTCGCATCTGTGCTGTTCAGCAGGCTCCTGTCACTGTGTCCTGGCTGGGCAGGGCTGCTGTCCCTCCCTCACAAAGGTTGCCACAGCATCTGGGCACCTGGGAAAGGCATTTTCCTGTTCAAGTCTATCTGTTTGTATTGAGCCGACTCCAGGCAGAGAAACCCAGAGCTGGTGGCTGTGAATGTTGGAGTGAATGCACCTTGTCTGCAGTTTTATTGTGTCTGGCATTAGCCGGAAAATTCTCAGTCTGAGTGACAAGGGTATTAACCAGGGTGAAGGGGAGGGGAACCTTCAGATCAAGTATCAAGCTTAAAGGGCCGTGCTTCCCAGACAGGCCATGGGCTGCGTGCTTTTAAGATTGCTCTCTTAAACTCTGGGGCATTTACTTGGTGCCTAAATGCAAACTGTGTTCAGGAGGGGCCTGATCCAGACAGGAGCGGCAGTTTTTATTGTTACCAATGAGAGTTGCAGATCCTCAGTGCCCTCTCCTTAGGCCCCAAATACCAGTCCATTCCCCACTTCACTCAGGGAGAAATGAGCGCACTGTCTCTGCAAGGGACACCCTGAAACTAACCGTTCCCAGAGCACTGCCAGATGCACAGCAGGCTTGATCCAATGCCCATTGAAGTCAATGGGGGGCTTTGAAGGGTGTTGGATCTGGCCCAGAGTAAACTAACTGGAAAATACAGAGGCAAACACCTTTGTAATCCTTTGGTGTCTCTCTCCATTCTCCTCCTCCTTTGGTGATATTTTTTAACATAGATGGGCATTAACCTTCAGACAACAGTGATGTTTTTAAAATTGGAGGTGCCCCTGTAAAATAGAATAGAGGCAGGTTCCAAAAATGCACCCAGATGGGAAAGAAATTCACAGGCAAGGGCAGGCGCTTTGTGGTGCAACCTGCCTCATCCACTCTGTTTTCTCTTCCTTATAGCAGAGCAAGAGAAGGATGGAGCCAGCTTCCTTAACTGGCTTGGGTTTATGTTTTGGTTTTTTTCCACTTTAACCCACAACCCTGAGATGACGTAACTGTGGGCTTGGGTATTTAATGTCCTTCTGTCTCAATGTCTGACTTCTGACTTTATAGCTCAGAGCAGTTCCCTGGCGTGAACCTTGCATATGCGCCAGCCTGCAAAGCGTACAGTGCCATGATGATGTCCAGATCCACAAAAGTGGGTGGTGCTGCCTTGGAATGGGGTATAGCCAGAGTCTCTGAGAGATGTGCTGATTTAGCAGATTCCCCTTGCAAATGCCTTTTGGAGCCCAAACTCAGTTAAAAGCTGGCAATCCCCCACCTTCCTCCCATCCCAAGGAAGCACAGTGGAGCACATACACTCCCTGGCCTCCCAACTGTGAATCTTCCCTAAAGCTCAGCCGTCCCCTCTCGGGATTCAGGGGTAAATCGAGACCACCGTATGTGTAGAGTTCGTTTGTTCACTGCTGGAATGCAGCTATCTCTTGGGTGGAAAGTGGGAGCTGTGTAGCTATGTGCACCAGGGATTTGGGGGAGAGGAAGTGAAGACTATCTTCTCCCACCACATCTGCAGGGGAAGTTAAGTTAAACAGACATAACAACTCCTACAGGAATTTGGCCCGAACTCTGGATCTTTCAAACAATGCGTCGGGACCATTAACTGGCAAGTCAAGTCTTTGGTAACTTTTACATTCCATCCAAAGAGCTGGTTGAAGTCATGGGTTCAGCATCCTAGGTGCAGGCAGATCTGCTGGTATTTTGGGGTAGATAATTTCAATCTCCAAAAGTTTTGCACTTCCCTCCCTGGATGTTTGCTGGTAATGTTGTTGCTGATTCTGGCAGAATCTGCTGCCTATCTGGCTGGAACCCAGCCTGTACCAGGATGTGCGCTATAGTGACCAGATGTCCTGATTTTATAGGGACAGTCCTGATATTCGGGGCTTTGTCTTATATAGATGCCTGTTACACCCCCACCCCCGTCCTGATTTTTCACACTTGCTGTCAAGTCACCCTAATGTGCATGCACCCATGCAGGCAGCTGTTCCCATCAGTGTTTTCTAGATAAGCCCGTAGGAGGTTGGAGATTAGCCTGTCCTATGCATATTCCCTTTTCTCCCCGTCCTCCTAGGCAGCCCTGCTCTCCTAGAACTGCTGCTTTCTCCTCTTCCAGCCAAAAATGCACATCCCTGGAGGAGTTAGTACTTTTTCCTGATTAACTCAGTGCAATTGGTTGGATAATCCCATGTAAAACAATGACTCATCCAACCCTTTAAAGTGTGCTTTTTGGCTAGAAAGACTTTCATTATCCGCAGGGGAACCCAGGCACCTCACATTACTCTAGAGCTGTTCACGCAGCCCTGGAACTCAAGAGAAGCTTGGTGTGGTAATTAGTATTTGGGAGATACGCCGAGGCGAGTGCTGCTGCTTTAGCAGGGTGTGTGCATAACTGTGCCCCTTAATATGACTTAAAGGGAAAGAAAACTATTGCAAACTACCACAATCCTCTTTCTGCTCTCTGGCCCCAGAACATGAGTGTGGTGGGTTGGATCACAGAAACCCCTTTGGGGACTGCCAACTGATGTGCCAGGACTACTGCTGCCTCTGAATATTTTTTCCCTGCCAGTTTGGGATTTTAGCACCCCGTTTTGTTGAGCCAGACAGGCCAGTCTGCTTCAGCACAGACCCAGGGTCTGAACCACGTGCCCCAAAGCTGCAGACTTAACTGAACGCAACTTAGGAAGTGTTTTTGTTTTTAACACTTAGATGCCCAATTCCCAATGGGGTCCAAATGCCAAATAAATCCATTTTACCCTGGATAAAGCTTATACAGGGTGAACTTATAAATTGTTTGCCCTCTATAACACTGATAGAGATGCACAGCTGTTCTTCCCCCCCCCCCCCCCCCGCCCAGGTTTAATGCATACTTTGGGTTAATTAATACGTAAAAAGTAACTAACTTTATTAAATACAAAAAGTAAAATTAAAGTGGTTTCAAGTAGTAACAAAACAAAGTAAATTACCAAATAAAATAAAATAAAACATTCCAGTTTAAGCCTAATACGGTAATAAAACTAAACACAGATAAAATCTTACTCTTAAAAATGTTTTAATAAGTTTTTTTTTTTCCAGATTAAACGCGTTTCTAGTCTGGCACACTCCTTTCCCCTGGCACAGCTTGTTTTAGTTTAGGTGGTAGCTAGGGAATTGTTTATAATGGCTGCTTTCTTTGTTTTGTTTTACCCACTTATATATTTTTTGCATAAGGCAAAAATTTGTTGTCCCTCTCTGGGTTCCCACCCCCTCCTTCTCAGTAAAAAAGCACTAGGTTAAAAATAAATTTTAGTTTAGGTAACATAATCACGTCACTGTAAAACTTCATTACCCACTTGCCAGCACACACATCTACAAAAAAAACTTAACCGTAGATGGCTTTGTTTTACTTGTAATTGTTCTGGTTAATCAGTCGTCAGAATTTTAAACCACCATTAATGGCCCACACTTTGCATAATTACGATAGGCCCTTAAAGTTATATTTTATATTTTTAGTTTTTAATACAAAAGTAATATATTTATACAAATAAAATAACCACACTTAGTAAATTATAAGCTTTGTAATACCTTACAAAACCCCTTTTGCAGAAAGCATATTTGAGTTGCATTATATTTACACTTATTAGCATATTTTTATAAAACTATATAAAGTGCAATGTCACAACGTGTTTCCAGGCAGCTGTCTTATTTTATTGTGGGTTCCAGGGGGTAGCCAAGCTGGAGTTTGCTTTGGCTTTAAAATCAAACATTATCCGATGTTTCAAGTGCCCTTTATGCCTTGGTGCAGTAAATAAGGATCTTGTAAAAACTGCTGGGAGCAACTTTCAGCTGAGAACTGCTAGGGTCAGTTCTCAGAGGGGGGAGGCTCTCTGGCCTCTCTCACCTGAGAGAGACGCTGCTGTTGGGACACAAGATAGCGTGCAAATGGCAGACACGCAAGATCCAATCAGTTGTGAACCTCTTGTGCAATCAAGTCATGGTGGGAAGACTCGAAGTCTGATGTGAAATCCCCTGCTTGGTTTCTAGTGCAGTGGAAAATCCTGCGCAATGCAGGCAGACGGACTAGGTGGCTGGAGAGGCCCCTTCTAGAAACCCATAGGGAAATTGTTCTGCTGTCCTCCCCTCTGCAATGATCCGGGGCGTTCAGGGTGGAATGGCAACTCCCTAGTCGCCCTAAAGTTCATCTCGTGGGCCCTGCCCAGGATTCTAAGGCAGGTCCTATCTGTAGTGGAGCAGTCAAGGTGGCCATTGCAGCTACAGTGTCTTAAGAATTGTTTAAGCTTAGAGGAGTGAACTTTTGTTACACAGGCCCAGCCCAAAATACTACAGATGGGCCTGTCCCGGGGGGAAGTCAGCAATTGTATGTGGTGGGAGGGATCAGAAAATTGCTCCCTTTCCTTTCTTCCAGGGGGAAGCAGGTTCACTGGAGGGGTAAAACTATAAACCAGTTCCCATGGCAATTCTTCTGACAAGCCCATGTTAATGAGTGAGGAAAGATCTTCTGAGATGCCTCTTGGTGAGAGGTCCAGGGTAGAAGCAGCTGAATGTGGGTGGCAGTGTGAGTATTGCTGGAATTCCAGGCAGGGGCGCTGGAACAGTTTGTACAGCTGGGAGCCATTGAACAAAACTGTAAGCCCTGGATATGATGGAAACCACTTCAAGCCAGGGGGTGCAGGAGCCAGCACCCCTAGTTCCAGTACCTATGGTTCCAGGGCTTAGAGAGTTCTCCTCTGAAAAGCATCTCCAATGTCATTGGCCACCTGGTGACTAAAAAAAACTTCCTGAGGGTCTTTTGTAGAAGAAGGGGGGGGGGGGAGGAGGGGGAGACAGAATCATATGCTGTGATTGTGGCGAAAGATGTTTTAAATGCTCTTTTAGACAGCACTGTGTATCTGGGCAGTGGCGGATTAGCCACTGGGCCAATGGGGCCCATGCCCAGGTGCCCTGGAAAAATGGGCGCCCCCGTACCCTGACCCACTCCCTCTGCCCACGCCCTGACCCCTCTCCCTGACAGGAGCGCTGGGCAGAGTGGGCAGGCCCCCATGCCCTGACCCCATTTCCCTGGCAAGAGCACTGTGGGGACTGCAGGTGGAAGGGGTGGGGAGGGGCCCCCATTTGCCTGGGGCCCCACAAAACCTTAGTCTGCCTCTGTATCTTGGGCTGCCTGCTCTGGTGTCACAGGGGTGCAGAGATTGGGAAAGAGTAGAAGCTTAGTCAGGAAACAGATGTTTAAAAACCACCAATGTCTCTGATGTTAAAGTGTGTGTGTGTGTGTCCATCCCTGTCTGTATCTAGGAGGTTTTACACCATTGTGGCTAGACTGTGCCCGTTAGAGATGTGCTGCGACAGTGTAGTACAGAGCTCACACAGGTGCAGTGTGCCTTACTGGCATAGATCACTCGAGCGGAAGCCCCGTTGTGCACCGTTCTGTTATCCTCCAAGCTTGGGTCTGATCGCACAGGCTGCCTTATCTTCACTTGTGTGGGCGACTTCCTTGAAATTGCGTTTCTTTTGTCAACTGAACGGTGTGTAAGTGCTGAGAAGGGGTGTTGTCGTTGTGCTTGGCCTTTTCAATTGGGCTAGGGAAAGGCGCTGGGTTATGTAGCCGTGGAAAATGTACCAGATCTAGCCCTTCCAGCACCCATGTGCTATTGGCTGTGTCTGACTCTGCCAAGTCCAAGTCACTCTGTTGGTTTAATTTCTGCATTTATTTTATTTTAACCACACAGAACAACTTTAGGAACACGTAGGGTGACCAGACGTCCTGATACTAAGTTCTTTGTCCTGCGTCCCGACTGGACGGCCAGGACGTCATTTGTCCCGATATTTTGGTGCCTGCCCCTCTGTGTACTGGTTCGCGCATACCTGGGGTCACGGGCTGGCGGTGCATATGTGGGGCAGCTCCAACCAGGGAAGCAGCCGGCAGGAGCCTGCGGCCCCTAGGCACAGAGGCGGCGAGGGGGATCTCCGCATGCTGCACCTGCCATGCGCGCTCCATCGTGGCCAATGGGAGCTGCAGGGGCGGGGCTTGCAGGTGTGGGCTGCGTGCAGAGAGCTTCTGCGCCTCCCTTCCCGCCCCCCCCAACCCTGGAGCCACAGGGAACTGCTGGATGCTTCCTGGGAGCACCACCGGGACCCCCACTTCCATCCCTGGCAGGTCCCTCTGGCTCTTAGGGTTGTGCGGGGAGGGAGGGGCAGAAGGCTCTGCATGCTGCTCCCACCTGCAAGCTCTGCTCCGGCAGCTCCCATAGGCGCTTTTCCCAACCAATGGGAGCCACGGACCTCGCGCTTGTGGCGGGCGCAGCATGTGGAGAGTCTGGAGACTCCCCTCGCCGCTCTCACCCTAGGAGCCAGAGACCTCCCAGTAGAGCCAGTGAGTGCGGCCAGGGAAGGGGGCAGGGCGTGATGGAGTGTCTTGGAGGTCTGTGGTGGGCACTGGGCAGCGGGAGAGGTTTGTGTGATCCGCGGTGCTAGGCAGTGGGGGAGATCTGTGTCGGGGCAGCAGGGGTCTGTGTGGGGCATTGTGTAGTTGTGGGGAGGGGGGGCTGTGGGGAAGGGCACCGGTAGAGAGGGAGGAAAAATCTGTCTGTATTGGGAAACTAGCGAGTGGGGGGTTCTGTGTGGGGTGCTAGGCAGCGGTGGTGGGGCTGTGGGCAGGGGGGCGCTGGGCAGAGGTGGTGGTGTGCACAACACTGTGCGTTTTGTGGTGGAACGGTTGTGGGGGGGTTCTGAGCATAGCGGATCCAGGGGGCGCTGGGCAAGGGAGCTGTGTGGCGCAGCCTGGGCTCACCCCCAAAAGGAAGGGGCCTGCTGGTAGCACAGGGCCAGGCGGACCAGTGTGCCTCTGGCCAGGCCAGGCCATGCCTCATTACCCCTGCCCGGCCCCACCCAGCCCGTTGCTCACCTCCTCACCTGAGGGCTGGGGTGGGGGGGGTACAGGGGTGGGTCCCGGCGACGCTTCCCTTGGGTGGCTCTCGGGAAGCGGCCGGCAGGTCCCTGAGGTGAGTGTCAGCTGGGCTGAGCCAGCAGTGTGGCCCGGGGCAGGGAATCACTCTTGGGAGCAGCGTGATCGGCCAGGCCAGGCCTGCCCCTGCCTGGCTTCTTCAGGACCCACTTGCCTGGAGGGGCCCAGCCAAGCTCCCCCACACACTCACCTCCCCCCACTGGCTGAGAGGGGCCCCACTTCTGCATCGGTTCCAGGCGGCTCAGCTCTGAGGAGACAGGCGGGGCCCTAGAGGTGGCGGGCACGAGACTGTCCAGAGCTGGAGCTGCACTGGGATCCGGCCAGGGCAGGGGGCAGAGAGGAGCCAAACAAAACCACCGCGCGCTGCGTGCCACGCAGGAGGCAGGTTGTTCTGTATGGATCCGGATTCACCACCTCTCTCGGGGGGACACACAGCGACCACCACGCCTGACTGACTCTCACGCACGCCCTGACGTGCTGGGACAGATGGACAGCTCCGGGAAGGAGCCCCAGCCCACTCCGCTGGCCTCACAATGACACCGGCCGATGTCCAAGGGAAGAAATAGGTGGGGAGGAATAAAGCTGAGGGAGGCGGGGCGGGGCGGGGAGGGAGCTCCAAGAGGGGACAGTGTGAAAAGCACAGACCTCCTGAACCGGGGTGGGGATTCCCAAGCGAGGAATGGGACTCAGGAAGGGAGGAGCCCTGGGAGGGGACGGCTGGAGCCCATGAATGTAGGGAGCTGCAGCCTGTGAAAACGTGGGGCCTACAGCGAGCAGTGCCTGGGGAGATGGGACCCATTGGTGTGGGGGTCACTGGAGCCCATGAAGCAGGGGACAGAGCCCATGTGGGTGCAGGGTTCGAGGGGCACTGGCTGTGTGAGGCAGCTGGGGAGAGGGACAGCCCTCCCCCCCACCATGGACTGCTGCTGGGTGCAAAGTTTCCAGGCTCATGCCACTGCCAGGGCCGGCTCCAGACCCCAGCGCGCCAAGCGCGCACTTGGGGCGGCATTTTGCCAGGAGGGCGGCAGGCGGCTCCGGCGGACCTTCCACAGTCATGCCTGCGGGAGGCCCACCGGAGCCGCGGGACCAGCAGACCCTCCGCAGGCACGTCTGCAAGAGGTCCCCTGGAGATGTGGGACCGGCCACCGGCAGCGCGCCCCCTGCGGCATGCCGCCGTGCTTGGGGTGGCCAAATTCCTAGAGCTGCCCCTGGCCACTGCTGCCTGTCTCAATTGCTCCAGGAGGGGGGAGGCTGCCTGCTGTGTGCACATTTGAACCTTGTCCCATCCTCGGTGCTCGCCCCCACACTGCCAGCAGGGGCCTCATTCCAGCACCTGGGAGCGCGCACTGAGAATGTAGTGGAGCATGCTCAAGCTGCTGCTGCTGCAGGGACAGGAGTGGACTCTGCACTCAGTGTCCTGGCCCCTGCTCATCAAGCAGAGGGGAGAGGGGGCGGAGAGGAGCCTGCGGGCTTGGTGGTGCCTAGGGGGGCAGCAGAAGCAGAGCGGATGCAAGTTGGATGAAAGCTCATGCTCCCAAACGTCGGTTAGTCTATAAGGTGCCACAGGATTCTTTGCTGCTTTTACAGATCCAGACTAACACGGCTACCCCTCTGATACTGAAAACGTGCTAGCAATACGCTGCAAGGTGACATTGAGACTCTGGTGATTAAGACATTGTCATTTCAGCCGTTCTGCTAAGAGAGTAGTAGCACCAAAGGATACATTGAACTTTGTGAATATGGAGTATGCCACTTTACTGGGCCACGTTCCGACCCACTGGTTGTAAATATGTGGCAGGCTGTTAAGTGCTATTTTGTTTCTCTGGGCAGCGATGAGTGCCCAGAATCTCTATGGATGCTGTTCTCGGACATGGAAAATGGTGAACAAGGTGAGGGGTTTAGCAAAATTTGAGGTTCACCTGTTTTTCCTCTAGAATGTCCTGAAAATCTTCAATGATACTGTGCTTTGTTTGGAAAATGAGTGTGACAGCATGCGAAGTGTATGCCATAACGAATACTCTGAGAATTAAACTTCAGCAACGGAAGAATGACACATTCTTTGGCTCCAAAGTTGAAAATGCATTAACTGAGATGCTGCTTGTCACTGCTGCATGTCTCCAAAAAGACTTCATGAAATTTTACGATGTGTCAATCCTATATTTGGAGAAATGGTTTTTCAACAACTGGCAATTGTTCAATATCCAGTGCTTGAACATCAAAGTTAATAGGGCATTCGAATACAAGGATCTGTCTGCGACCGTGACAACTGTAAACCTGCAGAAAATCAGCTTTATGATGAGTACTGTATCATCAAAGACATCGACTCCAAGTTGCAGCCTGGAAAATACTCAGTTGGGGAACTCTGGTCTCAAGTGCAGAGAAACAAGGATGGTAGCACTGAATTCCTGAACGTGGTGTCATGTGCTCAGTATACCAGTAAGCAGCACATACACAGATCATGTATTTTCAATCATGAAAGGTGCATGGACTGATGTCCGGAATCGAAGCAGCACAGACTTGGTGCGGTGTGAAACCCTTGTCAAAATGAATTTCCGGATGAGTTGCAAGGACCTCTACAGCTTTGTGATTGCCCAGAAGCAAGTCATGACTACGGCAAAGTCATCCAAGAAGTATTTGACTTCTAGCACGTCTGAGAGGTCTGCAAATTGTGAGGTTGATTTATTGACTGAATAAAAAACCCTGCCCTTTACCCTTGTTTTACTGTACAAATAAATCTGTTTGTTTAAATATGGATTACAACTAAGTTTATAATTTAGTCAGGAGGGCCGTGACACTCATTAATTTCAGACCTCTGTGACTTAATTTGCTTCAGCTGTCAGTGGCTGAAGCTGGGGCTGAAGGCAGGACTGGGGGCTTCCCCTTTGTGACTGCAGCTGGGGCTGGAGCCAGGGCTAGAACTGGGACCCTTCGCTCCTCTGTCCTGCAACTGGGTCTGACTTTGCAACCAGGATCCTGTGCCTCTGTCCTGCAGCTTCTGCTGGGGGCTGGAGCTGGAGCCCTGTGCCCCTGGCCCTGTGGCTTCTGCTGGGGGCTGGAGCTGGGGCCCCGAGTCCTTGCTCCGTGGCGTGGGCCGCAGCAGGGGCCGTACACCCCTCTTGCAGCTTCTTAGGGCTGTGCACCTCCCTCTCTCAAGGCTCTAGTCAGGGCTGTGCGCCTGGGGCTGCCTCCTCACCCACTGTCCCCAATGTGTCCTCATATTTCACTCTTGCGATCTGGTCACCCTAGGAACACACAAGCCTCTGGCTGGATCATTATCAACATTTCCCCTTTGGTGACGATTGAGGCCTGTGTGATTGAGGCCTGGTCTACAGACAGATGGTTGTACGAGTAGAACTGTGTCAGATAGGGGGATGATTTTCTTTTCCCAACATAATTATACCAGTACAACCCCTACTGTGGACGCAGTGTGTCCGTATAAAAGTGCCTTGTACCATGCTTATTCCCCTTCCCCTGTGGAAATAGTGATACTAGGCTATGTCTCTGCTAGGAGCACTTTACCAGTGTAGCAACACTAGTGTTCGATACTGACAAATGTACTACACTAGTGCGGACCCAGCTGGACTTGCGAAGCTGCACTCTCGTAAAGCCACCCACCACAAATGAAACAAGCCAGTCTGGTAAAAGCACAGTTTTGATGGTATCTAGGGTGACCAGACAGCAAATGTGAAAAATCAGGATATGGGGTGGGGGGTAATAGGAGCCTATATAAGAAAAAGACCCAAAAACCGGGACTGTCCCTATAAAATCGGGACATCTGGTCACCCTACTGGTATTGTTGTCTACACTAGGGGCCTTTGTCAGCACAGCTCTCAGTCAAGGATCACACCTCTTCACAGCCCTAACCAACATAGCGATACTGGAAAGGGGAATAAGCTAGGCCAGTATACGCAGTTACAACCTCCTCATGTGGTTGCCGTTATAGGGGTATAAAAGTGCTTCATACCAGAATAGATTATTCCCTTTATACGGGTATAACTGTGTCCACATTAGGGTGTTGTACTGCTTCAACTACACCTGTCTAATGAAACCAGTACACCTTGAGTGTGCAGACAAGGCTTCACTAGTAAGTAGATTCCGGAGTGAAGGCTGCAGTTTAATAGATGGTTTTAGCACACTGGAGTACATGGCAGATAACCAAAGCCCAGGGGATATTTCAGTTTTCATCAAAAACATTTCAAAGTGGATTGATGTGCTTTTTAAAAAAATAATGTTTTGCAGTTATACAGAGCTTTCATCCTTAAATCTCCAGTGGGTGGGTGAAGACCAGGATCTCTGGTTTTTAGAAGTGAGCAAACTAACTCCTAGAGAAGGGAAGTGACTTGTCTGAGGTCTCCCAGGGAGTCAGCAGCAGAGCAGGGAATAAACCCCAGATCTCCTAACCCCCCACTTTCCTTTCTAGCCAGTGGACCACAGAACAATAATAGCTTGATTTTTCTGAGATGCTGCGCAGCCTAGACTGCCAGGCCCAAGGCATCTCCCAGAAAGGTGATGAGAGGGGGCTGGATTCAGACCTCACTAGTTTGATGCCATGGTTACGCTCCTGGTCCATGGAGTCACTCCAGACTCACACTAGGCTGAGGGAGGGAAATGGAGCCCAGGGCTGAGGTGAGGTGGCTCAGCCTATGGATTAACGGGGCGGGGAAGTGTTCAGACAAGACATGCTGTCAGACGGGGACGCTGGCTCCTTTATTTTTTTTTTTTTCAGAAGAGTGTTTGTGTCCACGGTGGTGGTAGGTGCCAGCTCTGTTCCCTAGCCAGGGTTGGCAGGGGCTTCGTCTGAAGCGTTGCTGGAAGCTGCTACTTAGAAAGCTGCTGTATCAGGGCGGAGCTCAGTGCTTTGGATGACAAGGCCACTTTGACTCTTGCTCACATTTTCCTGTGGCAGAGGCAAGATGGTGAGAATTAGACAAGGCTGCTGGACCCCCCCGGTGTGATCTGGGGCAGGAGGCGTGAATGGCATGTGTCTAATTCATTGGTACTCTAAAGGGCCGGTTAAGGGGGGGGGCTGGGGAGGGGCAGTGGGGCCTTTCAGCTCCCAATCTGGTTTACAGCAGGGAATGGGATTAGTGGGTTTTTCAGTCTAGTGCCCATGTGTGTCCACCACCATCTGAAACGCCTAAATGTCTCTTGCTTTGTCTTGGACTCCTCTGCTCAGCACCCTCCAGTCTCCTTGGCACTGTTTTGCTGCCTCTGGTGAGGCCCCTGGTCCTGTGCCCGAGAACTCTGCTATCCTCTCTGGGCAGCCTGGATGCCCTTCAAGCCTCTAGTGGTGAATGGCCAGGCTGCTTCTGCTCCATCTTGTGGTGAATACTTTGTGCAGAGAGGTACCTCTGGATACTGGTTGCAAGACTGCCTGTTATCAGCTAATGTAAATTACTACCTTGGCTTTCCCACTGTGCCCCCTTTTTGTAAGGCTATAAATGATCAGGTTATATTATTTTTTAGAGGATGCTTTAAAAAATCCTCTAATTTCTGATTCCTGCAGGGCTTCAAAGAACATGACTACATACATAGATAGACAACTTCAGCAGTTCTGCAGAAAAGGACCTGGGGATTACAGTGGACAAGAAGCTGGATTTGAGTCAGCAGTGGGCCCTTGTTGCTAAGAAGGCTAATGGTATAGTGGGCTGCATTAGTAGGAGCATTGCCAGCAGTTTGAGGGAAGTGATTATTCTCTGTTCAGCACTGGTGAGGCCACATCTGGAGTGCTGCATCCGGTTTTGGGCCCCCCACTACAGAAAGGATGTGGACAAATTGGAGAGAGTCCAGCAGAGGGCAACAAAAATGATCAGGGGGCTGGGGCACATGACTTATGAGGAGCGGCTGAGAGAACTGGGCTTGTTTAGTCTGCAGAAGAGAAGAGTGAGGGGGGATTTGATAGCAGCCTTCAACTACCTGATGGTCCAAAGAGGATGGAGCTCGGCTGTTCTCCGTGGTGGCAGATGACAGAATAAGGAGCAATGGTCTCAAGTTGCAGTTGGGGGAGGTCTAGGTTGGATATTAGGAAAAACTATTTTACTGAATTGGGTTACCTCGGGAGGGGTGGAATTTCCATCCTTTAGAGGTTTTTAAGGCCGAGCTTGACAAAGCCCTGGCTGGGATGATTCAGTTGGTGTTGGTCCTGCTTTGAGCAGGGGGTTGGACTAGATGACCTCCTGAGGTTTCTTCCAACCCTAATCTTCTATGATTCTATGAACTTCTCTTTCTAAGCTGTATCTTGATTTTCCGCTGCCCAACCCTGAGCCTTCTTCAGTCTGCCTAACCCTCCTGCCACACCCTAGCAACAGACACCATCCCTTACTGACTTCCTAGCCTTCCTGCTACGCAGGACAAGCATTCTGGGATTGGAATGAGTGGCAGAGCTGGGGCTCAAGGGGTAGACTTGGGATAGCAGGGCTTGCTGCAGGTCAGTATTGAGATGCACCAGCAGAGCTGGTAAGGAGATCCAGGACAAGGGAGGAGATGAGGGGAGGACTTTAGGCCAGAATTGAGCTGCACTGCTATTGCTACAGGTGGGAAACTCATCTAGTGCCTGACTCGGCAGCACTGCCTTGCCTAATCAGAGAGAAATCTGAAAGCCAAACTCACCTGAAAACACTTGACAAAGTCAAACCAATAGATTCCCTACTGCCCGTGCCCTGTTCACAGAACTAAAGCACTGTCTTGCAGTATCATTGTTTTTTTCCCTTGTCAATGCAGCTGGCAGGGCCCCTGGGGAAAGTTGTGCCAGATGCAGGCTCGTGCCAGCTGGCAGGCTCCCCCATTCCAGACTCTCCTCAGAACAGAGCGCCTGTTCCATGCTTTGTCAGGCCGCAAACATGCAGGGCCGTCTAGTGCGCTAGCAGCAAAGAAAACAGCCTGTGGTAGAAGGAGAGAAATACATCTGGAGGAAGGGAACAGTAGAGATTAAGAAGAAAGATTTTATTCAAGGGTGATGTAGGTCAGTGCCTGGCTGGCTGGGGAGTTGCTGGATTTCCTGTGCTTTAAGCAGCAGAAACCAGAGGTCTGCTGGCCTCAAATGGCCCAAACACCTGGGAATTTGGGAGTGTTTACAAAGCAAATCTGAATTTTGCAAATTGCTTTTTCTCCCCATCGTGCTGAACCAGGTCCCCCATATCCAAGCGTTGAATGGGCTCTGGATGTGTTTAAAACCCACTCGGAATTTTGTGGCATGAACCCATGTTTATTAGAAAGGAGTTTGATGCAGAGAGAGAATGAGATGGGGCAGGGGGCGGACTCCATGCACCTAGGACACTGAACAAGATGAAGGTCAGGTCTGAGGGTTTTAAGTCCCCATGCCAAAACCTGGGACTCATGGCTCAGCTGGTCACTTTGTGGGGGTCCATTAAAATCATTATTTTTATATATCTGGAGAGGTGGTCCTACTGTCTATGTCCACCCACTCTGAGCTTCAATTTGAGAGTTAGGTTCACACAGCAAATGTCAGTCACAATGAATGCGCTTTCACCTGGATTTGCATCAAAGCCATCAGTGGACCTCAGAGCACCCCAAAGTAGAGAGGGAAACCAGCCCCAGAATTTGGAGGGGTGCTTTGGGGGTCGTGGGAGAGGAGTTGCATACAGAGTTTTACATCTGATCCATTGTGGAGATAAGGCCAGCTGCAGAATTTGGATCCATAGCTGGGTTCAGATTCCAAACCATTCTGTTCCCCCTTCCCTCAGTTAAGAGTGCACTGGTCCATGCCTCTAGCTGGGTTTGTCTCTATACAGATGGCTCATGTAACCAAGACTGGGACGAAATCCAAGCCCTGAAATGCTTCCTGTGGCTCTGGGTTTCATAGCCTCAGTTGTGCCCCGTCTATCCCGTGGTGCATGTCTGTAGCAATGCAATTCTGGCATCTTACTCTGTTGGGCTGGCTTATTATAATGTGCGATATGCTGGAGGGATATTTCATTCCTTTGGAAGCCTCTGCACAGGTTAGCCTGGTAACCTAGGACCAAACTCTGCCCTGGAGTAAGCAGGAGCAACTTGCATTAAAGTCGATGGGAAATGCATCTGTTTGCACCAGGGCTGCATTTGGCTCCACGTCGCTCTCTGGTTTGTCCCTTCACATTCATTGCAGGAAATGGCAGGATTGCCAGTCAGGCTCATGACGAACAGAGGGTTCTTTGAGTGCTTGCTCATGTGTATTCCACAGTAGGTGTGCGTGCTCGCCACGTGCACCAGTGCCGGAAGTTTTTCCCTTAGCAGTACCTGTAGGGGGAGCGCTGCTGTGACCCTTGGAGTGGTGCCTCTATAGCACGCTATAAGGGGAGCCGCACGGTCCCGCTCCCCCTCAGTTCCTTCTTGCCGCCAGTGAAGGTGCATCGGAACTACTTGCTCCAGCTTCGCTGCAGCTCGTCCCAGAACTTGTTTCATTGTTAGTAGTACCTGTGTGTGTGTTAGTTCAATAAGTTTTCAGTTTAGTCTCTGTCTTCAGGTCGGAGCATGCCCTGGGCCCCAGGGTTTAAATCGTGAGAGTCTTGCAGGTATTTGATGCCCAGAAGTGACCCGCACGCTGACTGCCTCAGCTGCTTGGGTGAATCCCACATCAGTGACCGCTGTAAGATCTGCAGGTCCTTTAAACCTAGAACTAAAAAAAAGAGAGACATTAGACTTCAGGCCCTTCTTATGGAGTCAGCACTGGCCCCAACCCCGGTGTGCTGAGCAGATCTGGCACCAGGCACTTTGTCTTTGGCACACAGTGATCTCCTGGCACCTTCCAGTGGCCGGCACTGCTCCCTGTCTAACAAGCAGAGAAAGGCCTTGTCTTCTCAGAGACATCAAGACAAAGCAGGGGGTGAGGCTAGACCTGTGTTGGGCAGCCCCAATCCCCTCCTCCCCCTCGGGCTCTAGAGCTCTGACTCAGGTAGAGCGGAGCAGCCTGGTTGCGTCGACTCAGGCCTCTCTGGATGCCTTCGATGCCGGAGGCCCTGCAGGCAGCCTGAGACATTATGACTCTGCAGGTACCCGGGGCACCGCCGGCACCTGGACCCCACTCTAGGGGCAAGCTGCCGCTGGGCTCTTGACAGTCACCGCCGACCCGATGTAGATCCCAGTCAGGGGATCGCTCTTGGGCCCGCTCGCCGCTCAGTGTCCTGTCAGGACACAGTCTCTGGCCTCCACTTTCGTCACCCACCAGATTGTCTGGTTGGGTGCCGTCGGAGCGGAGTTCCAGGCACCACTCCACGCCGAGCAAAGAGTATTGTCAGGATAGGCACAGGCACCGGCACCGTGGATGCTCCCCTTCTCATCAGAGCTCCTGTAGCCACTCCCAACATGAGCACCGTCGCTGTTCACACTCCAGCTCTCTCGCCTCGAGGCACCGTGCCCACGACTCCCGGCAGGGATCGCCAGCTCCGCATTGTCGTGGACCCAGGCGTCACAGCGTCTCGAGCAGTAGTAGCTCGAGGCGGCACCCTTCCTCATTGTCGGAGTCCCGGTACCATGGTAGATGTTGTTCTCAGTACCATCGATCGTACCGCTCCCTGAGCTGGGCTTCATCAGCTGTTAGGCCTTAGCCTTGGCTCCCCTACAGGTGCAACCTGTAGGTCGATCAGCCTGTTTTAACCTATTCAGGCCTTTGTGTGGGGCTCATCACACTCAGGTCTTGCCTTGAGTCTCTGTGATAGGGCTTTGATGCTCCAATGAACTGATTCCATTTGGGACAGATTGATCCAGCCAGAGTTTGGGAAAACACTGTACGGGGGGGGATGCTGGGAGAAGAGGGCGGGGAGTTCCATTAGCAGTTAAAACACTGGCATTTCCGGATTGCCAGCTATAGCCATGGAGGATGAGAGTTTGTAGCAACTTACACACACACTGTAAATATTAGAGATGTGTCAGAGCCAGAGTTTGTACTTTGTTCCCAGCTCCCCTAACGTTTGGGGGGGTTTGGATCTGGCATTTTGGCATAGGCCATTATTGAGATGGGGACCAGCTGGAAAGTTTGGGTCCAGATCCGTGCTTCTCCTGTGTTGAGGAACGTCTGGATCTGGGGTTTTGCTGTATCGTGAGTCTTTGTGCTGAGCTCTAGAAAGAGGAAAATCAGGCTGATATTGCACTGGGTCTTTTCCCCAATTGGTGTGTGGGGATTTATCTGTACAAAGTCCATTCACAGTCATGCATATCCCATCTGCAGCAATGTCCAGTCTCCCTTCAGTAGCACACCTGACTGGCTGGGCCGTGCTCTCCTTGGAGGCTCCCTGTGGGTGTTAGGTTATACCCTGAAGACTGAGGGTTGATTACTCTTACCTTAGCATGTGCAAGTACAAATGTTGATGTGTCATTGGCCATAAAATGATCCCTCTGTATGTAAAATCCAGCTGCAACGTATGACTCTTATCTCAAGTGCATCTGTTGTCATGAGGCTACTTAGTGACACCAGGCATGTTGATGGCAAGGGATAAACTGTTCTGGTTCTGAGGTAAACTAAGTTTGAAAACTCTCATCAGCATTCTGACATCTGGGTGGAGAGCTACAGCTGTGAGGAGCTTCTATGCATTTTGTCCCAAGCCCTTGCTTGGCAAACAGAGAATCCTGTTTGGAAGGATGCAAATCAGGATTTTGCAAGAAGGAAGAGTGGCTAATTTCAGACTGTCGCACATGAGCACTTGCATGTCAGTGACATCCTGCAGTTTAATGTGGGGAAAAATGCATTTCCTATTACAGGAAAACCTTCAATGAAAGCTAGTCAACTTCACTTCCTGGGTCTCCTGCACCAGGGGAAGACTGTTGCATTTGTGTTTACAAAGTTGCAAGGAATGTGTGAATTTAACAACCCAAGCACATGATACAGTGGATTTACGGAAAATTTTAATTTAATAAGCTAATGCCTTTTATATTATGGGCTCTACAGAATCACTAAATTATCAACCTGAAGTTTAATAGCAGGAGTCAAAGTGGGCCAGCACATCAGTTTTCAGGAGGTGGCTATCTTGTGTTCCAAAATCTAAATTTTCATTTAAAAATAAAAATGCAGCTGAGGTGCTAAGCAGCTGCATCTCCCATTGACTATAGCTGCGAATGAGGGTGCTCAGCACTTCTGAGAATCAGGGCCCAGATCTCTAGTCCTTGTGGTTGTGGAGATAATCTTCCAAAGAGTGAACCCAATATGAACCTCTGCAGTGAAGTGTGCCCAAGTTTGCAGACAGCCTGGAACAAGATCTCTGTGAACTGCTTTTATTAATCCCAATGAGGCCTAAACTCTGAAGACTAATGATGGTAATTTAAATGCCAGAAATGTTGCTCTTTTTCGCTGCTGATCAAAGCACACAAGAAAGGAAAGGGTCAATTATGACTGATGTCTTGCTTTGGTGCATTGAGTGGGGAGGAGCTTGTATTGTAGGTGGAGCTTCAGTGAGTGCCACTCTTCCACTTCCCCAATTTATCTGCTGCTTAAGAGTATCTCTAAACAAACAAAAAGACTTTGGGTGTAGATAGATATACAGCTACCGATTAGAGCACAAAGCTGGGCCAGAACCTCTGAAGCTTTTAGTCCTGGCTCTGTGTAATGTTTTCCCTGGATGACCTGTTTTGTCTATTTAAATTACACCCCACCCTCACCCCAGTGCCTATGCTTCACCCCTCTAGGCAGATCATGGCTGTACATAATATCCATTATGCATGCATGGACCGTCACCCTGGGAGGATGCTGTTGCTGCCATGCTCTTTCCACATATAGCGTGTCAGCTTCCAGACATCAACTGGAACATGTACTCTAGCCATCATTCAAAAACCGAGACGGAAAACTGAGCTTAAACTGCAAAACGTCTGGATTTTTCACTCTGCTGTGCAGAAATATTTTTCCAGTTTTAATTCCTTTTGGATTTTAGAATAGAAAATGGGACAATCACTAAGCAACAGCTGCAGATCTTTTCCCTCCCTCCCCCCATTGAATAATATGGTCTCTGTCTCCTTTCTTAAATTGGATCACAGGTTCTATGTTTCCATTTTATTGGTGCAGTTACTTTAACAAGGAAGTTGCGTTGGCTACCCCTCTGATACAGGGCACTGTGTTAGTCTGGATCTGTAAAAGCAGCAGAGAGTCCTGGGGCACCTTATAGACTAACAGACGTTTTGGAGCATGAGCTTTCGTGGGTGAATACCACGATTCACCCACGAAAGTTCATGCTCCAAAACGTTTATTAGTCTATAAGGTGCCCCAGGACTCTTTGCTCCTTTTAGTGCCCTGGTGCTTTTATTCTTGTAATCGGGGTGGATTCTATTTGGAAGTTACCTATCCACCAAAACCACGCCCCCCCCCCCCCCGCTACTTGCTTATATTTCAGGGAAGGGAGGGGGGGAGTAGCAAAATTTGGAGAAACAAATCAGTGTGGTCCAATGGCCATCAAGGATGACCGGTCTAGGTTCTAGTCCCACTTGTGCCCCTGACTTGCTGTGTGATTTAAGGCAAGTCAATCCTTGTGCCTCGGTTTTCCTGTCTGAAAAACGAAGTGAAAATGCTCGCTCACCTTGATAACACACATTGAGATCTGTGCATGGAAAGTGCTAAGAATTTTTGTATATTTCACAAAATTTGAGGGCTGCTTTGGAAACAGCTGTGTCACGTTGCAGTTCCTGTCCAGTGCAGCTCTGCTGATGCACCTCAATCCTGACCTTCAGACCCCTCCTGTTCCAGTCTTGGACCAACACTGATCACTCTAGGCAGTAGCTTTTATTTGCATGTTAGGGCCAGGCACCGAGCAGTAAATTCATTTGGCACCCAAACATGCTTTGGAATGCAGGTCTCCAGAATGAAGGCTGGCCTGCTGTGGCTTTTCTTCAGTGGTTTTTCCTTTCTCTCTTTTTTGGATCTTGTTCAAAATGTTGATGAAGAAAAGAGAGAAGCTGTCCCTAGGAAGGGTGACTTGAGGCTTGCCATAAAAGTGGTGCCTTCCTACAGTACAAGCAGTTCCTCCCAATCACCTTTCAGACTCTCCGCCTCCAGGAGTCATAGACCATAATTAATGCCCAAGGCCATAATTTCTGACTTCCAGGAAGAGCTATCATTTCTTCTCCTTTTGGGTCTTGCATAGACACAACAGGAAATGAGGGATAAAGGGAGTGTGTATTAGGCGGCAATATGGAGATCAGTGCTTCTACCAGGATTAACCCGAGAGAGAGAGAGAGCGCGAGCCCATTTTCTAAGCACTGAAGGCATTGGTTCCTGTGGCAGAACACTTGGCACTGTTCAGACATTAACCAGTCTGCACACCCTTGGATGGGAAGTAAATATCATTTATTCCCATTTTACTAATGGGGAAACTGAGGCAAACAGACATTGAAGGTCTTGGTATTCAGAGGTGCTGAGGGCTCACAAGTTCTATGGGGACAATAGGTGCTCAGCACCTTTGAGAATCAGGCCTTCAGTGACCTGCCCAGAGATATACGGCATGTCAGTGGCAGTGCTGGGAACAGAACCCAGCTTTCCAGATTCTTACTCCTGTGCATAATAATAATTAATACCCCCTAGGTCTGATATCGTGCTTTTCGCCTGTAGGCCGTTAAGTGCTCTTCAAAGGAGGCAAGTTTACAGATGGGAAACTGGGGCATGGAAGGGGGAAGTGACTTGTCCCAAGGTCACCCGGCAAGCCAGGGTCAGAGCCATGAATAGAACCCAGGTCTCCTGGGTCCTAGGCAGGTTTGCTAGCCTCTGAGTCACACTTCCCCTCTGTTAACCACCAGCCTATATCTCCTCCCCTGGGAGCCAAACTGAAACCTTTAATCTGAATGTTGGCTGCTGAGATAAAACAGAATCTGGGTCTGAATCACCACTGGTGTTGGTTCTGCGCAACCCATATCAGCCTTGTCTGCCAACGTCTAGCTTTATATAGGTCCGATTCCAATCTAGGTTTCCAAAAACACCATCTGCATCTTCAGAACTCTGGCTGCCCTCTATTTTGCGGTGCGGCTTAGTCCTGGGTTTGCTGTGGAAAAAGTCTTCAGTGTTTTCTGTCCTGTGTCTTTTCCTACCTTCTCAGTGGCCTGGCACTGTAGGTGTGCAGAGGGGTTAGTGAATTGCTGTAGCAGACCAAGGGGAGGTAAATTAAGTTGGGTTGGGTGCGAGCAGAAGTAGGTCAATTCCCTGGCCTTTTCGTGCTGTTAAATAGACTGGGACTTCAGTAGACTGAAGAGGAAAGGGTAGGAAATGGGTGTCTGAGACTGGCAGAGATGTTAACAATGTTATAGAAAAGGCAGATGAATAGGAGACCAGTAGGTTGTGTGGATAGGTATTGAAGATACAGTCACCAGAAAGCTAGGTGTCTTGTTCCTCTTCTTCAGTTAATAAAATGGCCCCATGTGGACTGTGCTGGTTACAATATTCTTTACTCAAACTTCACCATAGACAACAGACTCATAGAAGCAAGTATGAGAATTCAGCTGGTTCTACCAGAGGTACCATGTACACCCATAACTTGGGTACCACCTGGACATGGTCTTGCTGCCTCAGGCAAGTGCTCTGTCTAGCCCACTGTCCTGTCTTTAATAGAGGTCAGTGCCCAATGCTTCAGAGAGAGATGCAAGAAACCCCATGGTGGACAATGGTGCCTCCCTCCTATTGGTTTCCTCTTAACCCCCATCAATGAATGGCTCTTGCCCTGAAGTATGAAGATTTACATCCCTTGTGTTTTTATCCTCACTAGTACAACTGCATGTTGTCATTACCCATGTAAATGGCCAGTCTTTATTCTGAATTGTACTAAGCTCTTGTTCCCATTGATGATATGGATAGTACCTAGGGAGTTCTGAGCAGTTCTGATTCTGTCCTGTACAGGGTAGTGGGTCACCAGCCAATTCATTACGATAATACTTATCTAGCCCTTCCTCTGCCAAGTTCTAGCTAGCAAATGCTCACAGTGCCCCCATTAGATATTATTACTCCCATTCCCATGGACCCATAAAATCTGTCTCCCTGATGCCAGTACTGGCTTGTCACTGCAGTGCAGGGAAAGCCTGTTGCTGCCGATGGCCATGATGTAATCTGCTGCTGCTCAGTGGTCTTGGCCTGGGATTCTGGAGAATCATCAACCTCTTTCCCTCTCCTTGGATTGCTTCCCTGGAGCACATGGACTCGCTCTGTAAAACAGATGCTGGGAGCAGGGGGAAACTGCACCATTGGAAGGCTGCTTGCCATGCCTTTGTTTCAGCACTGAAAGCTTCTAGCTCCTCCTTCAGCTGAACAGTAGGCCCTGGCTGCAGGCCCTCAATCAACGCATGGAGCAGCTTTTCCCTGCTCACTATGTGTCGGCTGCCCATTGGCATCAGACAGAGGGTGCAAATGTTCTTCTCTTGCCTGTGGTCCAGTATTTCCTGTGGGTGCCCCCTGGCCTACCCTGAGCAGTAGGGAATTCCAGCTCCTACATGGGGGACAGCTGCCTAAATCCCCAGCTCGTGTGTTCACTTCAGCATTGCACTCGCTGCTTGACTCCAGACTGCAGTTCATGCTTCATGTACAGCCCAGCCCCTCACGCACATTCATTCTCTCCTGTGCAAGCGGCCAAATTCCCTGTGTGCTCATGGAACCTTGTCACTGACTCCACGCCCAGGTGGTGGTTCCAGAATGCCTATGGAATGTGGCTGCAATGGCAGGCGCTTTTAACTGTAAGGAGAGCACTTAGACCTGGGCAGTTAATCCAGGGAGCCTCTCATGTTGATTGCTTATAAACACTCATTGCTTCCTACATATTCCACAGGCTGTATTGTATCCGAGCCTCACAGACCCTTTGTGTCTGGAACAGTTTCCCCATTCTGCAGTGACTGCTCTCTGTACTTCTGAGCTGGAAGAGGCAAAAATACGTAGATAAAAGCCTATGTAACGCCCCCTCTGTGGTCAACAAGCATGATCAGCAGGAAAAAAAAATGCCCTGCCGCTTCAAAAGGATGTTGTACAACTCCCATGATGTGACTGGGCATCAAGGACGGTGTGGTGGAAGATTTCTTCCTGACCAAGCTAGTGATCAGCTTCTGCCCTGAAGCATGAGAGTTGATAATACTCTTAATATCTTTTTCCTTGCCTAGTCTCACTGTGGAAGCTGCTCTTATTCACATAAATACTGAATCCGTTTTTTAACTTACTGAATTATTTCACTACGTTACATCCTGCACCAGTGAGTTCCACAGGTTACTTATATGCCACAAAAATAAGTTATCCTCTTGATTCATCTTTAAATTTGTCATTTAAATTGATCAAGGGCCCCCTCTCATTCTTGCACTGGGAATATTTCACAGTGATGTCAACAGGGTTTTATGCTATACTGGGCTCCATTCAGCAGCTTCGGAGAGGCCAGCCTTTTCTGTGACTCGCTTTATTAAGAAACACACACTGCTCTCCAGTATATCAGAATAACATAGAGATTGCCACAGTGGATCCGACCAGTAGTCTGTCTACTCCAGTACGCACTCGTGGACAGGATCAGGTGTTTCAGTGCAATATGGAAGGACTCCAAATGGCTCCTGGGAGTCTCGAGGGGACATTGGGCCAAATTCCGCTGTGAGTGACACTGCGGTAAACCCAGAATAACTCCCCTGAAGTTATCTGCTTGTTTGTTTAGACACAGGGTGGGGGATAAGGTTTATCTTATTTGCTGAGATTGTAAGCTCTTTGGGGTAGGGAGACTCTGCTACTGTGTTCATATGGTCCCAAGCACAAAGGGGTCCTGCTCTTGGTGGGCCCCTACTCACTATCATAATAAACATGCTAATCAGAGTTGCTCCAAGTTGACACCAGTGTAACTCAGAGCAGAATCTGACCAGTTCACTGCGCTTTGGGTACCACAGTTTTGTTTTGTCTCATTGTACTGTTTGACGCAATGAACCTCCCATGGTTCTCCTGCATTCAGAGGAATAGAATCAAGACAGGAGGCCTGAAACAAGGCTTTCCCTCTCACACACTCTTCTGCAGTGCAGAAAATAGGATTTGATAGCAGCACCCCTTGTTTTTCAAAGCATTCCCTGGGACATCAGCATCCTGTAATACTTCTGCCCACTTTATTGACTAATAAGCCTAGAAATTCCCTGTTAAATTGATTTCCTTCTCCTTTTCCAAAGAGAGTGAAGTGAAACAGCCGATCCCCAGACCAAGAACAATTATTGTTATCAAACTGCTGCAGGGTAATAGCTTCTGTGGTCGGTGGAATATTAGTAGAATTTGGAGTGTGGGTTGGTTGGTTTATTTGTTTTTCAATCTCCACAGGGAAGAGTGAAAGCAACAGCAGCACAGAAAACTCTAAAAAGTACCTGTATTTCCTTCTAGTCTCTGATCACGTGATGGGTACTGCTTACCTCTGGTTTCTTGACAAGTGTTTTCTCTGCTCCTTCCCATCTCCCCCAACCACACACCCACTGTGTCTCTTCTGTCCCCCTTTCCCAGTCTATGGCGAAGATAAGCCTTTGAACTTTGTAACCAGGCCAAACACGCCCCCTCCTGCCCCTTAGAAAAGTTTGGCACCAGATCCCAACTTTGCATCTTGGTCTCATCCTCATCGGTCACCCTCACCCTCATTGATTTCTTAGTTGTCTGAGAAATGGGGTGGGGAAGTGCGAGGTTTCTTCCCTGTAGGAACTGGATCTAGCTGGCTAAACTGTATCCCTGCATATGGAAACAACTGTGGCTGTGCGAAACCTTTCTGGGATGTCCATGTGCAGAGGGAGCTGGATGTGGAGTCTGGGAAAGTCACTAACGGGCTGTAAAGTCAGAACTGGAGCCAAGATGTTATGATCTTGGAACAGCCTGCGTGACGGAGCATCTGCTGTTTTGTGGCTGTGATCCCAAAATGGAGAGGGATCCATTAATCTACCCTATTTTCCCCCACTGTCTGCTATTCCATTACCTGTTGGCTCTGTCCCCTTCCTCAACCTCCTAGAGCCCAGAGGCCACCATAGCAAGGGTACCTCCTGCCCGGGAACTTAGCCACTGTAAGAGACCCAGCAGAACCGTGGGGGCCTTTTCTTCCACTCAGTCTCTTAAAGTGAAGCCAAGGTAACAATAAATGGTCAGAAATATAATTCCCCACCTGCCCCCTCCTCTAATTCATGGTTCATCCCCAAACTAATGGAAGAAACAGGTTTGAATAAAAACCTGAGACTTTCTCCCCCTCTGGCCATATACTTAGTTTCCAGTTCAAGGCTCAGTCCATGCAGTTTAGCCAGCGTTCAATAGGAAGCCACGTTATAGCACTGCCTTTGCAATCTGAGCCATTGTCTGCTTTGGCTTGTGTGTGGGGAGCTGTCTGTAGGGAGGTTCAGGACCGGAATGACTGGGGGCTGTAGGGCGAGAATGAACAGAGCTGTTGGAGGGAGTTGGTTCCAAGAATAGGATAGCCGGGGGTGCTACAGCTCAGGAGCAAGGGGCTTCATCAGAGCAGTAGTTGGGAGTGCGGGCGGCAGACCCAAGGCCAGAGGAGCAGGGGGCGTTGCAGATCTGGATTCTTTGTTACACAGATACATAGTGGAACCCATGTAGAGTAAACTTAGATTCAGTAACCTCTGTTGTCAAGTAGAATGAGCGTTCCGCATAGTTTCAATGCATGGTGCCATCACCTATTGCTCTGCCTTGTTGCTGCACCGAGGCTCCTTCCGACTACGAGGCCCATGTCCCATTGAGCATGTCTTCATCTGCCACTGTGTGAGGAGTTAAACGTTGCCACCTGCCTCTGATTTTGCAGCTCCGCTCCTGCCTCCAGGAGAATGCACACCCTTATTACTGTCCAGCAGCCATGTTACTTCAGAGCGCCTGTCCTGCTGGGGACTGCTGGGCCAGCAAGTCAGGCCTAGCTGAGCCACTGTGGTTGTGTCGGTGTTTCGGCCCCATTCGCTGGGGGTTTCAAACTCGGCTTTAAACTTTGCTGCGAGCTGGGATTCGGATGCATTACTGTCCCAGCCAAGAAGCCCATCTACTTTTCTTCCAGGGAATTAGAAGTTTTCTGGGTTAGGATGCTTCCTGTGGTGCATGTGCTTGTAAAACCTGAATTGGCTCAGACATCAACTGTGAAAGTTTGGCAAGGGACTAGTCCAGGGGATGGCGTAATCGCTTGTGAAAACTAAACCAGCCGAGAGCTATGAAATGTTGCAACCTGGCTGCTGCCCGTTGGCAGCTCAGATCTCGAGGCCCCTCCATCAGCATTGCAACAGCCATTTTTAAGTGTACACAGTACATGCCCTGTGACCAAGCAGACCAGGCTGTTGCAGATACCTGCAACAATGGAAGGGGTGTATTCTGGGCCAGATCTTGCTCTGGTGCAGGGACAAAGGGGAGACAGCTTGCAGCTGCTCTATTCAGAGGCTTTCCCGGGGGGCACTGTGGCACACACTGCAGGACAGGGAAGTCCTTGGTCTAAATTGCACCTCCGCTTCAATGGCTTTGCTGCTGTTGCCTTCAAACTTACCTGTAGTACTTAAAACCAACCCCTCTCATGTTTCAATGGCCCCACCGCAGGAGCACTAAAATGTTGGAGGGCAGATCTGCCCTGCCTGCAACTCCTTCCACTCCCCATGCACCCCTTTGGCCGGCCTGCAACATGCTGCTGTTCTGCTCAAAAGTGCCTCCTGTGCTGGGGCGAGGGCTCTTGCCAGGTGAGCACATAGCCCCCAGAGCCGGCTCTTCATAGGACCTCCCGGACCCTGTACCAATGCTATTCACTGGGCTCCTTGTACCACTGCTAAAGCCCCCTTGTCTCCAGCTTACTAAACTGAGCCCTGTGTACTCGAGGGCCCCAGGTCAACCTCGGCAGTCAGTCTTCGATGGTACAGTTATTTCCTGCAGTTAGAAATGTGACTATTTGTGAGCATGTTCTTTTCCAAAGCAAATCCCTCCATGCTGTTTTGAATTAAAGGCAGTGCTGGCCATCCCAGTGCTCACAAGCATGCATCCCCCACAATCAGCGGGCACCCTGACAACAGTATTGCCAACCCCAAATGCTCAAAAATCATGAGTCCGGCTCAACTAAAATCATGAGATTGGCTTTAAAATCAGGAGATTATGTACAAATAATAGATTTGGTGTTTTTTCTTTGCCTTCTGTGTTTAAGCCTTTAGGGTGCACTGGGGTCACATTTTGAAGCCTTCTCCACAGTCATGAGGGCTAGAAACTTACTTTCTCTTTAAGAATGAAGACTGACATCCCCATCACATATCCACTTGTTTCCAGGAGCTGGGGCTTTAAGGAAAACAATTATCATGAGGCTCATGACAAAATCATGCAAGTTGGCAACACAGCTAGCAACAAGCCAGTGTGAGTGGCCTAGTACTCAAAGCAACCCTACAATAACAAAGCAAGGATTTAAAACTCATTGGGAAACAGACTCGCAGTTTCAGATTTTCACTTTTTAAAAATGATTTCTTCTTCTTTGTAACAACAAGGTTTTAAATTACGGATTTTTTAAAAGGACCAGGACCATTTGCCTTTCGTTTGCAAATGACTCAGCCTGGCAATGCAGACTCTTAGTCCCTTGGGCAAGTGTCACAGCATGGTACTGCAGGCCTCAGGCCTGTTTCTCGGCTCTCCTCACCACAGATGTTGTTACACCCACTTGTGGGGTAACGGTTACATTGGATGGAGGAACCTAGCACCACTGCCCGTTACCTCCTGTTGAGTAACTCCTTGATCATCTAATGCTGCCGGAAGTGTCATTTCCTGTGTGTATGTGGATTTAGCAGTGGTTTGTACTTAGATCTTAAACTGTGGTCTGTCTTTTTTTTTTTTTTTTAATGCTGTATTTCAAAAGGGCTACAGTTGTGTCTTAGACCCCAAATTAGCTTGCCGAAAACAGGTGTATTTACAGACCCTAATATTAGCAGAATTCTTTTCATGCTTTAACCTCCATCGGACATGTTCTCTTTACATTTTAAAATGTCCCTGCAGCAATTATAACCTGCATCCTGCAGTGTTGGACTGCTGAACTTTTCGGGGTGTCCTCATCTTATGGAGAGAGCCAACTTACAGTATTCCCAAGGGCTATGTGGTGGGAGGTCACAAAGCTGGGCTAGCCCGGGTGCAGGACTCAGTGCATAGCGGAGTGCCCAGTGATGTACTTTCAGGCTCGATCCTGTCACCCGTTTTCACGTGCGCAGCCCCATTTACTGAGCTTGCATCAAGAATTGGTATCAGGCTGTTTGGGATTCAGGCTGAATCAACACTGGGGTATTTATTCCATGGCATCCAAATCTTGGGAGATTTTGGCCAAAAGAGGCAGAAATCTCATCACATCAGGTGAGCCCGGGAGATTTTCACATGTCCCGTCCAGAAGTGGAAAACAGGCCCCTGACGGTTTGGGATATTTTTTTTGCAGGGGGTAGGGGTGGGTTTCTAATCTGAACTGTTACCTCTCATTTATTTCCCCTCTCCACCAAAACATCTGAGAGGATTTGGAATCTTGATTCTGGTTTGAATCCATCTCTAGCAGTAACTACACTTTTTTAAAGGCCACTTTCAGTCCCAACATAAGCCAGAGCAGCTCCCCTTGACATCACTAGGGGTTACCCAGGGCCAGATATGCTCCTGTGTTCGGAGAGTTAGCTGTTGCAGTTAGCATCACTCACTGAATACAGTGATGCAGGGCACCCCCTGCCCCAGAGGCACCTCTTGCTACCTTCCCTCTCTCCCTTCCTTTCTTTGCTTCTCTCTCTTTTTATCTGCCTTTTGGCCTCCCCTGCCTCTTCTACCTCCTCCCCTCTTCTGTCCTGGGGTGGGGGTGACTTGAATTTAAAAGGATAGATCTCCTAGACCTCCCCCACTACTCCTGATCCGCTTTCTTCCTTTCCTTCCCAGGCCTGAGCAGGAACATTGTTGGGCGGAGCAGACTTTCTCCTTTCTCTCCAGGCTCCTGATCAGCTCCATCCTGCGCCCCCTCTCTCTGAACACTGTCTCTGCCTCCCTACTGCACTGAGCAGGGATCAGAGAGGGGGAGGATGAGCAACAATTACCATGTCCCCTAGTGACCAGAGAGCAGAACACCCAAGGGAAGCTTTCCCCGCTCCCCACATTTAACCTTTGTCCCCCAGGCAGGGAGTGGGGCAGCCTAGAAGCCAGATGAGGGAGGGGAAAAGGGCCGCACTCTGGGGTGCCAACATTTACAGCACTGCAGTTTTTTAAACTGACGGCGCGTGAAGGAGGGCAGCTCATAGCTGCCCTGCATCCATCGGCTGTGGATAAATGCATGTGCATGTTTAAATTGTTGCCATTAGGCTCCAGAGTTAACAATCTGACACATACAAGGTATCTCACTCTTCCTTGATAGCTATTGTTTCAGGCTGTCAGCAGACTCAGGCAGACAGCCCTGCATCAAGTCACAATTGGAACGTTTTTCACAACTCTAAGGGCTAGAAACCTCATTGTTCTCGTAAATGAAAACTTTTCTTCAGTATCTCCACTTGCCTTGGAAGCTGGAATAACACAGCAGATGGATAGGATCTATCCTGGAGTCTGACACCAGTTTAAACACCCCTCCAGTACAAAATAAGTGTATCTATGTATATAGAGAGAAATAAAAACTGAGCAGGAGGCTCTTTAGTTTCAAACACTAGAGCAATTTTTTTAAAACAGCAAAGTAAGACAACAGATTTTGACAACTTCCCTATTAATTAGCAAGTGACCTGAGCCTGGAAATGTATACATTAGTCTGTCCCCTTGTTACTGCCTAGCACAAATGCTATTACACCCTTTTGTCAGATAAAACGGTTGGGATTGCTCTCTGTTACCTCCTGTTGAGAAATTTCCCTCATTGATCCAGCCCAGCAGGCAGTGGCATTTCTCATGTCCACGTGTGTGAAGTTACTCGGCAGTTGCAACTGAAGTTGTGAAATGCAATTGCCTTTTATTTGTGGTTTTATTATTTTAAAAGGACATGCATGAAATGTTTGTACCCTGAACTTGGGTTTTGTTTACTGGCAGAAATATTTTGAAGATGCATGGATTTTTCTTGCATTCCATGTAAATAGTATTTTCTTTGATTTTAAACATGGCCCATGAAGTGTTTGCAGTTCAAACATTGCCACAGTTTGCTAGTGTGGAGATCCAGAAAATGAAACTGACGAGAAGAAACAAAATAAAATGAAACGGATTAGGCTTACGGTCCAAATTTAGTGAAATACAGAAAATAAAAACAAACAAAAAACCACAACACAGCATTAGTCCTGACAAGTAAATTTGAGAATGTTAGTTCTGAAAACTTTCAGGAATTCAGATGTTACAAAGAACAGGGATAAAGAAATTTGTATTTCAAATACACTTATTAACCTGACCCATCTCTTTTAAATCTCGGATAAAGAGTAGGGTGTGTGTGTGTGTGTGTGTGAGAGAGAGAGAGAGAGAGATTTGTGTTCATAAGGCCATGAGTTTGAACTCAGACTTCTAGGACTATTCCTTACTCTCTCACTGATTCATTGTGGGCGTGTCACTTATGGCTTGATTTTCCTAAATCCCGAGCACCTATTGCCTCAGTTTCCCGATGTGTTATATGGGACACCAACAATTTAAAAATCACACATTGGTCTGAAGTTTATGAATGCCTACAAGATGTCTAGTACAATGGGGAGCTCAGGACACTTTTCTAAGACACCCTAGGGCTGCTATGACGGCATCTATAATGTATTTAAAGCTCCAGAACTTTCTGGTGTGTAGGGCCATATACAGACCTGGATCTGCATTCAGAAATCCCACATGTGGGCAGCAGCAAGAAGCGCATTGACACCTTTGAGTATATGATGTGGGACTTGAATCCAGTAAATCCTAACCCAGAGGTGACCACCTTCCGCAAGGCGTCACACCCAGGGTGACAGACAGCCTGGCAAGTGGTGGAAGGGGACAAGTTGCTAGTCCAGTGTAGGAAGCCGAATGGGCCTAAATAGAAGGTGACACCAACTCATATTTAACCTAGACTCTCGTCCTGGGAGCTCTTTTCTCTCCATCATAGCATCTCAAGAGCGCACCCGAGAGGCAGTAGCAAGGGAAGTAAAACGCTCTTTCTTCTCCCCCACCCTTCTCTCTCTCCAGCTGCCGAGGAGAGGATTCTGGGGACCAGCTGGCACGGGAAGTCAGGCCGGAGTCCACTCCAGGCACTTTACGACAGTGACCAGGTGGGTGAGCTTGAGGAGGAAAATGAAGGATCTGAAAGGTGGTGGTGGGGAATCTGGGCGGGTTTGGTGGGAATTGACCCGTTATTGAATGACATTTTGTGTGTCCTAAAATTGCAGCCTCACATAGGCTGCTTTGCAGTAATAACCTGACCTTGAGGTGTCAAGGGTGGCGTCTGAAAAAGGTCACAATCTTCTAGATAATTATCAGTGATACAAAGTACTCCAGGCCCCTGCTGCTACTTGCGTCAAGCACTTTCATTAGCCTTTGGCCTGGCACCGCCAGGCTGAGGTACAGTAGTTGAGGATCCAACAATGGTGCTCTAGCTGAGGATTTCAAAGCAAATTCTACAGCACAGAAGATGGGTAAAATCTTCCCCAGCTGAACACGTGAATGGCCGTGCTGGATCAGACCAATGGTCCATCTAGCCCCGTATCCCGTCTCTGACAGCCTGCAGCACCAGGTGCATCAGAGGGAATGAACAGGACAGGGCAGTTTTGAGTGATCCGTCCCCAGTTGTCCACTCCCAGTTTCTGGCAGTTGTTGGACACCCCAAGTATGTGGTTTTGTCCCTGACCATCTTGAGATCACCCCAGCCATGTCTTCCAAGATAACTGAACAGGGCACCATTGTGCTAGGTGCTGTACAGACAGAACGGAAAGATTGTCCCTGTCTCGAAGAGTCTACAGTCTAAGGCCTGGTTTACACTGGAGGGTGGGATCAATCTAAGTCACGCAACTTCAGCTACGTGAATAACTTAGCTGAAGTTGATGTACTTAGACCTACTCACCGCAGTGTCTTCACTGCGGTGAGTCGACTGCTGCTGCTCCCTCGTCGACTCTGCCTGCACCTCTCGCGGCGGTGGAGTACAGGCGTCGACGGGAGAGCACTCGGGGGTCGATTTATCGTGTCTAGACTAGACGTGATAAATCAACCCCCGCTGGATCGATCGCTGCCCACTGATGTGGCGGGTAGTATAGAACATACCTCAGGCTACGTCTAGACTACAGCTTATGTCAAGAGAATTTATATCCCTCAGGGGTGTGAATAAACCGTCCCCCTGAATGACACAAGTTACACTGACATAAACGTCGGTGTGGATAGCCCTGTGTCGGTGGGAGAGCTTCTCCTGCCGACGTAGCTTCTGTTGCTCGCGGGGGTGGTTTTATTATGCCAACGGGAGAGCTCTCTCCTGGGGGCATAGAGCATCTTCACCAGATGAGCTGCAGTGGTGCAGCTGCAGCACTGTACATGTAGACATGTTCTTAGTAAACCACAGTCATCTTTTGGATTGTGTTGTAGCTGTCTCATCTCCACCCAAGCCCTAGTCCCAGCAAGACACTAGGTTACATGATCAACTATACCACACCTCACAGGCGCTGACTTTCCAAAGTGATGAGGCGTGCTTGACCCAGGCCCTGCCCCCACTCCACCCCTTCCCCCAAGGCCCTGCCCCCTCTTCACCCCACCCCCTCTCTTCCTGCCTAGTCCAACCCCCTCCCCAGAGAGTGCCGTGTCCTCACTCCTGACCCTCCGCCGGAGAGCCTCCTGAATGCTGCAAAACAGCTGATCATGGTGGGTGGGAGGGGGAGGTGCTGATTTATGGGGCCTGCCGGTAGGCGGGAACTGCTGGGGGGGGAGTTGCTGGAGGGTTGCTGTTGGGTGCTCAGCACCCACCATTTTTTTCCCGTGGGTGCTCCAGCCCTTAATCCTTTCACCCTTGTAAAGTGCTATGAGATGCTCACAAGCTAGAACAGGAAAAATAAATGCAGGATAACAGCCTATATCTTGCTTAACACTATGTCTGTTTCAGTCAGAGCATCCTTTAAAAGGAAGCCCCCACCTGACCTCCCATTCAGATGGCCAGCATCTTACTGGAAACCAGGCATGTGCTGCCGCCTTTAACCATGTGGCTGGAAGGCCAGACCCATGTATCATGACAGAAGATGTGCGGACACCAACTGCTGTTTCTGAAACCTTGACGGGACCCATCTTTCCAACAATCCCAGAAAACGCAGGGCCACTCTCAACCTTCCTCACCAGGGAAGGGTTAAGCTAAGCTGTCTGACCCAGAGCTCTAGATCTGCTTCTTGCACTCTTGGAGATGGGCTCTGGGCTCCCGGCCGTCTGAGTGGCCGGCAAGCACATCAGTAGCAGACGCTGCCAGAGACCAGCTCAGCATTCAGCACATGCCTCCCCTTTGGGTTCCTGTCTGAGCACTGTTGACTTTACAGATGGTTCGCAGAGGGGAAGAATGAATGGAGCTCAGTCCTTTCGCTGCACAGCCCAGGTTTCCTGGCTGCCAGCAAGGGGAGGGAGAGGACACAGGCAGGCTTCTGACATCCAGGCCTGGCTCCTGCAGCCAGCACAGAATCCCAGTGGCCCAAGATAGCAGGGGCGGTAGGCACAGACATCTCCATTCTCCCCAGCTTGGGTGCTTGATGGTCACTGTCAGGGGCTTGCATGCTTTGAGGTGTTTTCATCTTTTGTTAGCAATTGGGGTAAAAGGCTTGAGAATTAGGGGACCGTATTCCCCCCACCCCACCCCATGGGACAGGAACAACAGCATGGAGCAGAGAGGGACAATGTTTTGGTGAGGGGGCTGAGGGAAGGCCCTGGGGGGATTCCTGTGGGATCTACCACACCCTCGAGGGTTCCCTGAACTTTTCCACAAATGAGGAGGGCTGGCCACAGTTCTCTCCAGAGCCTGACACAGCTACCCAGCCGTTGACTTTTGAGGGTGTCACTCGGGGTCCGTGGAGATGCTGACCCAGAAACTGAGGGACCAACTTCTGCATCAGCACTGCTGAGTGGGGACCTGCTGCTCGCTGTGGTGTTTTTTCCATTGACCTTCCTCCTCATAATGCCCAGGCAGAGCATTCTGAATGTCAGAGAGGGGCAATGACATATCAATTTCCCCTGAATGTCATAATCCCCAGTGGGGGTCTCCTCTCAGCCTCTCCCCCCCCCACCCCCCGGTTCTCTAGGAGAGTCCTGGTTTGCCAACTGCCCAGCCAACGAGCCCATCAACGTGCCCCCAACTGAGTTTATGGTTCAGTGACACTGCATCACCATGACACTGGGTCGTGATGGCATGACACCAGCTCCCCTCACCAGCTCCCAAACATCCCGTAAACACATCGTAACGGGGCAGTAGTGCCACTCAGGATATCATGGGTATCAGCCCTTCCTCACAACCCTGCTCTGGGCGAGTTCCAGACTCTACAGGTTATACTCTGTCACGTGGCTGGCAAACTGCTAGCAGCCATGGAGGGACCAGAGGCCTGGAGGCATCAGAGATCTAGAAAGAACTATCCATGTTATCCTCACCATGTTGATCTCTGAGGTGTGTGCGGGGCAGCCTAAAACTCATCCCTCTGAAATCAAATTCATTGTGCAGCATTATTGTTGAGAATGAACATGGACACAGCTCCAGGAAAGGCAGTTAATGGTTCCCATAACAACTGTAATGAGTCCCTCTTATGCCCATGTAATGGCTTTTATGCCTTAATATGGCTCTGGAGAAGTGGTAAATGTGGAATGTCTTGGCTCTGGTGCATTCAAAGCCTCAGACCTACTGCTCCAGGAATGCAGTTGGGGTTTTGAAAAACTGAAATTTAACATCATTGGTTTTTAAAAAGAAGGAAATGAAGGGAGCAGTTTTGCACTGAGGTGAATACAAGACGTGCACTTACTTCATTGAGTAACTGGTGAAATGCAGCTGCATTTCTTTGGGGCCGTGAATGCATACTTTTAGCCATCCCTCCATCCCCCATGGTTTTGAGCAAGTACAGAAAAAGCACTTGACTAACTGTCTTATAGCATGAAATGCTCTGTACTGTTTTCACTCACAGAAATGGCTACAGGTGGGGGGGGGGGAACCCTCTGAGCTGAGACCACACAAGAGAAATTTCAAACCAGAGGGTGATTGTTTTCAGGAAGTTACAGTATCTGAAATCCAGGGCTAAGAATGAAAATGCCTCTTCAGCCATATCTGTAACACCACGAACAAGATGCTAATGGCGTGACTTCCAAGTAGCCAGCCAGGTACAATGGGGCAGAACCTCAGTTGGTGTAAATTGTCATAGCTCCATTGGTGTCAGTGGAGCTATGACAGTTTATACTCGCTCGGGATCTGGCCCATTATTTCCCTGTTGGGAGAAAAAAATGAGTGAATAGCAGACAAAGGATACTTTATTTTAGCCCTGCTTCCATTTACAATTAGTATGGGTCCTGCTGACTACAGTTTTGAACAGAGATATTGTATGTGTGAAACCACATACAATATCTCTGTTCAAAACTATAGTTGCCTAAATGAACAACTACAAAGGTTATGGGCCTGCTGTGGTGGTGAGCTCTTTCCAGTGAAAGCTTCCTCCTGCACAGTGCTACTTGTAGCGATGAATCGGTGGGTTTCAATATAGGAGCCTGAATGCAAAGTGTCAACGGGATGGAAGGTTTGTATTGGGTCCCAGGGTCCCAAGTGCTGTGTTTAGAAAGCTCCCAGCTAGCAAAGCACCCACAGCTTTGCCTGCCCAGTCTAAGAAGGAGCTTGAGGTGAGCCTTACAGGGACGGGCAGGCTGGCTGGGGGTCCATGCAGGCAGGCTGGGCTAAGCAAACGGGCTCCTGGGGGAGGGAAGGTGATGTAACAGTGGCTGACAGCTGTCAGGAAGCTTCAGGAGCAAGAATGTGAGGAAGGCAAAGGTCTGTCTGCACCTCATGAGGCAGGAACTCTCTCCATGCATGGTGAGCCGGGCTGACAGGAGAATGATCCCAGTCTTGCTGGCTACTGAAGGAGCATCCAGCCAGAACCTGATTACAAGGATGGAATGATTTTAGGGCAAACTTTTTTTTTTTTTAATTCTTGAGTTTTTAAGGTCCACAAATATTGGGGAAAACAGCTGGAGACCCAGAAAGAATACGGGGCATGTTCATCAAATGGGAGGGTCATTGTGCAAGCTTTCCCTGCACAACTCTGCCAATGCACCTCCATCCTGACCTACAGCACCCTCCTAGTCCAGTCCAGGGGTCCCCCCCCATCTTAGCTGAAGCACCTCAAGCCTGACTTCCAGTTGCTCCTGTTATTGTAGTCCAGGGTCCTCATCCAGCTCCGCTGCACCTCAGTCCTGGCCTGCAGCATCCCCTGCTCTCCCCGTGGGGCACCCGCAGGAGAAAAGGAGCAGTTTGCCAGAGCACTGTCATACCTGTGCGGGTCGACCCTCTGAAGTGGCTTGGAGAGCAGTAACTGGAAGGGTGTTCCTTGCATGGGGATGGCATGGAGAAAGGGGCAGGAGCTGGTTGTGGGAGAAAAGAACTAACAGACTCTGAGGCATTATTGGTGAGGAGGGGAGGCAGGTGGAGCAATAAGCAACCAGGTCAGAGAAGTAGGCCTGCAAGGAGCTCTGTAGGGCCTTGTAGACAAGGCTGAGCAGTTTAAACTGTATGGGATGCTCAGAGGGAGGCCAATTCAAATGCAAAGCCATGGGGGTTGTTCCCAGTCCTACGGAAGATCCATCCCTCTGTGGTTTGGGTGGTGAAAGGTGCAGGAACAGACGGGTATGAAGGGAAACAAAGTGAATCCCAGGCTACAGAAATAGGACAGGGAGCAGCTCTTCCCCCGGACAGCGGGGTGCCTGTCTGAGGAGCAGTCTGAAGTGGAAGACACCCTTGGCTTGCAACATGGGAGCCAAAGCGACAGCTGCACAAAAGCAGGTTTTGTTTCTTTTAACGGTGGGAGTGGTAGTTACTTAACTGTCATCGTAATCTGGGTTGGTAACACTCTGGGACCAGCCTGGAAGTTTCCCTTATAAGGCCAGCCCTGAGCAGTATGGAGAAGCCACAGCAGTTGTCTTCTGCCTCTCTGCCAGCATTGATGGGAGCGGGTGGGCAGGAGAGGGAGGGGATCTCCTCCTGATAGCTTCCTGGCAGTGGCTTCCCTTTGAAATCGCCAGGTTCTAGTGGTGTAAGACATTACAGTGAGAGGTGAGCTCCTGCTACAGAGCTCAGAGATCCAGACTTCCCCAGCTCTAGGGTTTACAGAGCTAGAGGCTGGCGTGAAGTTGGATCTGATCTTACTCAAAGTTTTGCGGGGGGTCTGTAGCTGGGATTTTGGTCCAGAGACATCTCTGCTCGGCTTTCAGCAAAGCAGCAGAGCTGGTGGGAGAGGAGGCTGGGGGAGGAGAGGAGAGGAGGTTACAAAGACTTGAGGGATGAGAAAAAATGTAAATGAAGCGCTCCTGGGCTGAAACCTGAGCCTGCTGCCTGCATCCTGCTGCAGAGCTGGGCTGTGTGGGGAATGTGGCACTGGAGGAGGAGGAGGGGGAGGAGAGACATGTCCCTACCATGCATGGCAGCTGCTTTGTGCAGTGGTGGGGGAAGAACCCGAATAGGAATCTGAGCCTCCAGTTAATGAACTTACCCTGCACAGCCGAGCCTGGGGCCACGTAGCTGACCGCTGCCAGGCCTTGGCTCTGCAGACAGCCCAGGCAGAAAGGAATGCAAAGTGTAGGGAATGGGGGAGGGTGTTTGGGTTCCTGGAGGCATCTCAAGACAGGTGTGATCACAATCATGTCATGCTGCCGATGGGACCACTCCAGTTACAGATCCTGAGCTGGCCACATAGAAGAGGGGTGGGGGCATTGAAACGACTCGGGCATCTGCTCTTCTCGTCTGCTGACCCCAGGAGAATAATGTGAGAGGGGAGAACTGAGGCCAAGGCAGGGCTAATCCCCCCACACACATGGTCAGGGGGAGCCGCGGGTGTTGCCAAGCCAATATCTGAGGGGCTGCTCAGCAGGCAGCCCAGCAAATGGCTTGAGTAGCAAGGTTGATGCTGTCTGGCTCTGTGACAACAGCCTCTCATTCACCCTCTGCCTTCCCATCTCTGTTCTTCACTCCCCTCTGTGCTGCAGGAGGCCCTCAAAGGGGGCTGTTCCTTTGCCTTCCCCCTCTGCAGGGCAAGTGCCAAAGGCCCCCTCTTCGCTTCCTGCACTAAGCATTGGGCAGGCCTCAGAATGGTTTGTGCCTTCAGTCCGAGCTGCTCTACGGGTCACGCTCCCTTCCAGCCACAGCCCGTGCAGCCCCTCATCCCTGCAAGGCGTGCACATTCCATCCCAGAAGTGCTAGAGACTGAACGTTCGTCCGCTCCCGGAGCCATAATTGTCCCTCCCACGAAACCCGAGGATGTTCTGACCCTACAGGCTCCAGCCTAAGGAGTGCTGGCAAAGCCTGGTGATGCAGGGCTCCCTGACTCTGCCATCCAGAAAGCATGGGACTTGGAAACCACTCATTCTCCCTCCCAGTTTCTGCTGCTCCCCACACCACTCCGAAAACGTGCCCTTGAATCTGACTCCTGTCCCAGCTGCCAGAACTGCCCCTAGCATGGGAGCTGAGCCACGTGTTGGAGATGCCCCTGGGAACCCCAGCTGCTCAGCTGCCCCCAGCCCTGAGAATATCCCTGGACCCCATCCCACAGGAGCCTTCATAAGCAGGCTCCTAAGCAAGGCTGGTGAAAGGGATTGTAGCTTGAGTCCATGAAGCTTCGTCCAAACTCCCCTGCCCCCAAATTTCAAGGAAAGATTTCCAAGGACGCGAGTGAGAGTTGTGTGTCCAATTCCCTTTGACTTTCAATGGATGTCTACCAGGCTGCCCCTTGGGCATTTGCAAATCCCCTCTCTACAGTCATGGTTTTTCCTCTATGGGTGACTCAGTTCAGTTTAATTTTTCCCTAGCCAAAGGGAAGTCAATTTCTTGTATTAGGAACCTCCCTCCTGACCCCATAATCTGTGCTAGCACAAGTGGCCAGTCTATACTCTGTGTGTATGTATTATAGCAATTTTTAAAGTAGAATTTCTCTCTTTGCTCCATTTTTCACAAGCCTGCGCATGCGCGCTCTCACTCTCTGTTTGCTTCCACTCTCCTCCCTTTTCCCCATTGGATCTAAGTGTCAGGTGCCTCGCAGCAATCAAAGCTAAGGCAAAAAGCCCACATAGGTGAACTCCAGAGCCTGAAAGAAGAGCCCAGTGCTGGGGAGGGGAAAGCGTGTTACACCACAGCAGGGAGGGAACATGGACTTCATGCCCTGATTCCGATGTCTAAACTCAGTGCATCTGGCTAGAGCCCAACCTCCATGTTAAGTTCAGTCAGGCAATGACGATTTCCCTCTTGTTTCTCCCCAGTTCGAGCAGTCATCACTGCAGGCCACTCACCAGCAGAGGCGGGACCTGTTGAGCAGCGTTTGCAACCGCTACACCCGCAAGCGGCGCCTCCTGACGCCTGATGACCTGCGCCACCTGGTGGTGGATGACGTGCATGGGCTGCTCTACTGCTACGTGCCCAAGGTGGCCTGCACCAACTGGAAGCGAGTCATGATGGTTCTGACTGGACAGGGCAAGTACCGGGACCCTCTGGAAATCCCAGCCAATGAGGCCCATGTCTCGTCCAACCTGCGCACCCTCTCCGAGTACAGCACTCCCGAGATCAACCATCGCCTGCGCAACTACCTCAAGTTCATCTTTGTGCGGGAACCCTTCGAGCGCCTGGTCTCGGCCTACCGCAACAAGTTCACCCGCCGCTACAACACGGCCTTCCACAAGCGCTACGGCACTAAGATCATCCGCCGGCACCGGCAGGAGCCCAGCAACGAGGCCCTGGAGCGTGGTGATGACGTGCGCTTCGAGGAGTTCGTCTACTACCTGCTGGACCCGCGCACGCAACACGAGGAGCCCTTCAACGAGCACTGGGAGCGGGTGCACTCGCTCTGCCACCCCTGCATCATTCACTACGATGTGGTGGGCAAGTACGAGACACTGGCCGAGGACGCCAACTATGTCCTGCAGCTGGTAGGGGCTGATGCCAGTGTCAAGTTCCCCTCTTCCTCCAAGACCACCAGGACCACAGATGACATGACAGCCCAGTTTTTCGAGGACATCAGCCCCTTCTACCAAAGGAGACTCTTTAATTTATACAAAATGGATTACTTGCTCTTCAACTACTCCATCCCGTCATACCTGCGCCTCCGATGAGGGTGGTGGTAGGGGGGGCCCTAGAGAACGGGGGGCCTCACCCGTTTTTAGCTACTCAAGGCACCTCCCACCTTCCCCCCGCATCCTCGCTGTTTGGTTAATTCCTTTCCTCTCTGCCTCTCCATTCTACTTCAAGCACGGGCATCACATGCCGACGCCCTCATTGGGACTGACCACGTGGCGAGAGGCTGCCTTGTTGATTAGCACATGGAACGCTTGGGCCAAAACACCCGTAGCCCATTCCAGTGCCTGCGGTAGATTGTTCACGGAAGCAGGCTGCTATTGTTTAAACGTTCCACTTTTGTGTTTCCTTTAGATGCTAAGAGAATTCACTGCAGATCTGAATCTCGGGAAGGCTGCTTATTGGGGTAGGCTCCCTTTACGGCCTGTCCCACTAACTGGGTTGTTTGCAGCCCTGTCACAAGAGGGATCTCAACCTTTGATGGGCACGGGGAAGAGGACTGTCAGAATTTTGCACAGGATGATGAGAAAAGCAATAATTTAATGTGTATTGTTTTCTTTGTTCTTCTCCCTTCCCCCCAAGCCACCCCCTTTCCCATTGATTGAGGAAGGGGGGATGTGAGCCATCAATGTCTTCTTGTGATCTAGTATTTCTCTGTGGCAAAGCCTGTTTTTATCGCTTCTCCGCTCAGTTGGAATTTTAAATACTTTGTTTTATGTACGTGTAGAAAGAGAAGGACAGATTCATAACTGTAAATCGATGAAGCTGCATTGATTTCAGTGAAACTGCACTGATTGACACCAGCAGAAGATTTGGCCGTGTGTGTCCTGACCAAATATGGTAATGAAAGGCCCCATGACCCTTATGTGTAAGAGTAGGTGTCGACTGCTCTTTGGGACAGGGACTGTTTTATTTTCCCTCTGTTTGGGGTCCCATTGTGTTAGGTGCTGTACAATCTGGTTACCCTCTAAGGACTACCACAATATAAATATTCAATAGTAATAATCCTTATGTCTTGGCCAAATTCCAGTTGGGCTGCTTAAATGTGGCCTACCGAATATTCTTCTTCACCTCCTGCCATATGATGTAGCTGTATGCTGTTAAACAGCTGCTGCTTCTCACTCCAGAGGTGGCTGCATTTCACTGCTGGACCAAACAATTCCCAGGCATAGTTTGTATATCAGTTTGTTTGTAAAGCACTTTGGGAGGGGATGCACTATAGAAATGGGAGATAATTATAGTTTTGAAAAGATGACACAAACTTCTGGAAAGGGTGGAGGGAAGAGAGAGAGAGAGTCTGTGTTTGTCTGTATGAGAACAAAACATAAACAGAGTCACCTAGTGGAAAGTTGTTGGCTGGCTGGCTTTGGACAATTCATTACTTGAAGAAGAAATAAGAAAACCTAGGATTTTAAATTCCAACCAGTCCAGATGGATGGATTTGCTTAGACAAAACAGCACTTCAGTCTTTACTCTGTTAAATTCAGCTTTGGTTCTGCATATAGAGCATCTCCTCTGTAAGTAAACGTGCTGATAGCAGAATTACTGTACAGTGTGTCTGCTGATTCTATTGTGAATACTTGACTTAGTGCAATACAGTGGCAAGGTTTTTATAAAACTCCATTGTGCTCAGACTTAGTCTTTTTAAAACAAATGTTTTCACTGAGTATTTTTCGGCTTGTTATTTCTTAACCTCCTTTGCCTTCTGCCTCTGAACTGTTCCTAAAATGCGGAAGTTCCATCCTTGGTTATCACACTCTGTAAGGCCAAAGTGAAATCCAACTCTGGGACAATCTCATCAAGTTTGGTAGTTGGGTTTGGATGAGCGCTGGAAAAGTTCTCATGATCATCTGAAGTATCGGAACTGCTCTGCCAGACTGGATCTGAGCGCTCATGAAAATGGACTTTCTTAGGCTATTCTGGCACTTCTCTATCTGAAACCCAGAAGCACAGAAACATAAAAATATTACAGATTTTGGATTTTGAACTTCACAGAGGTTTGGATTGAATTTTTGCATGGAGGTTTTGGTTGCTCATAGGTCTTACGTTATCTGGCCATCTTTTACCCATGCCTGTTAAAAACCTGCCTTGCTCACATTTCTATGACACATTGTCATGTTTTTGATAATAGATTGTAGTCATGGGTAAGACTTAAGACACCAAAAGCCTGATACCCAACTTAAACACCACGGGCAATTCCGACCTCCACCCACGGCACCAGAGTAGATGGCCATTTCTTCTAAAATGATCAGTAGTGACCTACTACCAGATTGTAAAGATATTTTAGGCATTGCTGTGTTCAGTGTTGCAATGCCAAAGTGGTTTATAAGCTTAAAACATTTTCAGAAGTGATTTAGGCCGATAGGCACCTAAGTCCCATTGACAGTCAATGGGATTTAGACTTGCAAGTGCCTAAATCACTTCTTTTGACAAGGAACATCTCTGTGATAATGTACTCCCTGTGATTGTATTTGGGGACTGGGTGGCTCAGGAGATGGGGAATGGCCTGCATTGCTTTTCATCTTTAAGTTATCACAGTTTGATGGCTGTTTGATCTCAGTCCCTGTCCTAGCAGACAGATATCCACATCAGCAAAACTGGGCCCCTGAATGACATTACTTAGCCAACAGTCCAGGGCCAAAGGGCCTGAGAGACAGAAATACCCTACCACCCTTAGACATGGTCCCTTCAGGAAGAGGACAATGGAAGGAGGAAGTTTATAACTCTTCTATACAAATCTGAACTGTCCATTGGAAGTCAATGGGACTTGTGCTTCCAAATAACCTAGGTGCTTTTGAAAATATCACTCTCATTGGTGTTTTTTCACCAATCATTCTGCATGGTGTTGCTGTTGAATTCTTGGTTTTACTCTTGCCAAAACAATGCCTTTAGCATTCCCCCTGATTTGAAGTGAAATCTATATATCCTCATGGAAAATGGCCTCTTTTTATTGCAAAGATAAGTAAGTTCTCACTGGGTTGGAGAGTTCCATGGACTATAAATGCTTTGCATTTGCCAAGCCAAACCAGCAAATTGAGCCCATGACCCAAGGGCCCATGAGGCCAGGCTCGGTATCAAAAGAGAACAGTGAGGACTACCCATTCCATCAAGAGGAGACAACATGCTGGTATCATGCTGAGTGGTGAAGAGGGATAGTAAGTTACATATTTCCATCCTTGTACCTTCCTCTACCACAGCTACAAGGTGTCCGCCCCTTCTCATGTCCCTGCTGTCAGAGGTAAGTGTGGGAAAGCCGATTTGTGTCTGTTAGATCCAAATGGAGTTACGGAGACACCATGAGGCCAGCTAGGAAAACTGCAATCCTTTTAATTTTCTATGGGATTCTGGGCACTATGTCCCCTGATTTATGAATGGTATTTAAAAATTGAGCCGTATCCACTCTCCTCCATCTTCCTAGCAGCTCTAAGCCCACAGCTTAAGACATTTTCTGGGGAATTCAGACTGCATAGAAGACTTTATGCGACTCAAATCTTTGCCTTCTCTCGGGAACATGACTCTGAGATCGTGGCTGTTGATGAACAACATGCCCACAGAAACCCAGAGAATGAATCAGAAACATGGGGTGTTGGCTACCTCCATAGAGAAAATGGAGATAACAGGTTCTGGGGAAGTCAGTGGTTCTGGGCTGTCCAAAGGATTCTGAATCAGGGCAGTTAGTAGCCTGCATGTGAATGCATCCAAACAGAACAGATGCTAGAGCCCTATCATAGCAAAGTGATTTACCTGTAGCAAACCTGCTTCTGACTATACATGGAGGCACAGATTCTTTGTATGCAGAGAGGAGCTAGTCTGGTAAGGATGAGGCTGAAGGGAGGTCAGGCCAGAGAAGCATGAGACCCAGAGAAGAAGCACCGTTTCCAGAGGCGCTCACTCCCAAGAGCACCCTGTAAGCATGGTGTCTTGTGACAAACTTTGAGGAAAGTTTGCTGGCAGCAGAAGAGAAGATGCAGGAGGACAAGGAGAGCTCCAGGAACACAGCCGAGCTGAGATGGGAAGAGACAAGTTCCTACCCTTCCTTCTAGGCAGGGTGGCTGACTGGGCACACATGGGGAGCTGGCTGGCTTTTCTTGTGTGAGCCCTGTTCTTAATTCTGACCACATCCAGACTCTGCTCTCTGGGCAGTGATGGTCCATCGGCCTGGTATACTGCAGATTTTCAAAGCAGATCTAATAGCATCAGCACCTTCAAAGCTTGTGCATCAGGTCGAGCTGGGATGCCGTATACTAATTATCTACCTTCATTTTTATTTAGCTCCTGTCACCCTGGTATCTGAACCTCACTCTTCTCTAGCAACATCCAGCCAGGGACCTGCATGTGCTTTGCAGGGGTGAATTAAACCTCATAACTTAAGTTCCTGCAAAATTGACATGTCTCATTCCCATTCCACAGGTGGGAAGCCGAGAAGCAGCCTAAAGTCACCCAGAAAATCATTGACAGAGCCAGGAATAGACCCAGGTCTCTTCATTCCAAATCCTCTGCAATAGGCACAAAGGCCCAGCTTTCTATTCCTTAGTCCCTTTCTTTTAGTGTCTCTGACCTACTCTTCTGAGGAGATCCACGTTTGCCAGGAACATCATGGTACTCCACTTTCCCACTTCCTGACATCCATGGTGCCAACGCGTTTATGAATCCTAGAGAAGCAAAGGTGTTGGCTGATGAGTTTGTTGAGGTATGTCGCAGTATAGCATCCAGCTGCTTCTCCCCTAGCTAGCAGGAGGAAAACCTGTCTTTGCAGAAAGCTCTGTAGATATGACTTGAAGATACAACAACAACAACAACAACAACAAAATCGATCTTTGGAGCTAATTGGGGCCATTTTTACACCGTCACTTTTCTGTGCACCTGTCTTGTCACCATATGTGATAGAATCCTATTTCTCCTGACCCGATTGGTGCATTAATTGTAATTGCATTAATTCTCTCTCTCCCCCTCCCCCCAAAACCCCCCACTTTGGAGCAGCTGCAGCAAACCATTTATCATTCCCTTGTGCTGAGGAGTCCAAGGCACTTCATGTGGTTTCAATCTTTGTCAATTTAGAGTACAGTGCATTGCGTAAAATGATATAATCTGCCCCCCTTTCTCGCTTCACTAATCAGTAAACTGCCACCAAACAGCCAGCCGTTCATCCCCTTCTTCTGCTGGAGAATGCAGTGCTCTCCAGAGGGCGTTTGGCATGGAACTGTAATCAATTCAGTTCAACATAAAACCAAAGAGTTCAGGCAGCTGAGTAATAAATCTTCCCTCCCCTCTGCCCCCATCCTGCTCCCCTGGGAAACTTCAAAACTGGATCTAATTACTGGAAAAAGTAGAAATAGCTGCTGTGATCATCACACCCTGCTGAAAGGCCAGTGTGTAGTATGGGAATCGTGACCTTGTCTACACACACAGTCGCACCAGTGCAAACCCCTGTGTGGACACTCCTATTGCGCTTTAAGAGCGGATTATTTCAGTTTAATTTAAGCCTGTTCTCATCTGAAGTAAACCAAGGGCATCAATCTAAATTGATTTAGCTAAACGTCTGGTTTAGCTAAATCAATTTAGATTCACACCATTAGTTAAACAGGTACAACTCTGTGTGTAGAGCCCAAGGATTGTCCTGGGACTCGGGAGACTTGGGTTTAATTCCCTGATTCGCCACATCCTTCGTCTCTCTGTGCCTCTGTTCCCCATCTCCCTCCCCAGAGGGCCCATCGAATTCTTTAGAAATCAGTCACGCTTTTTTCAATGGAATGCTCAGCATGAGTGTGATGGCAGGTGCCCAGATTGGTAGGCACAAGAGAGTTACACATTGGTCACCCATTGATCCAGTTCTGTTCACTGCCTATGGCTTTTGGCTGCACGGACCACGCCACGGGCTGAACCTTTGCTTTGAGACTTACAGTTTTCCACGGTGTGGTGTGAGGAGAGAGATTTTTGCTCCACTCTAATTCTCTCTGTTGCAGGGCATGGCTCTCTTGTATTCATTCGTTCTGGGCGAGCCCTTAATCTTGAGCTGCTTCTGCTTGAGAAACAAACCTTTGTCCCAGCCTCCTTCCCACAGGGTGAGAGCAGCAAGCTGAGCACTAGCAGCTATTTAAATAAAGTGAAGTTGGCTCCTAAATTTCCTTTAATGGTCCTATCTGCACTGATGGAGTGACAGAATAATCCCCTACCACCGTAAGTAACTAGCCTTGCATTTGGACGGCCAAATCCTGTCCCATTGGAATAAAGGGATTTGTGCCTAGATGAAGGGGGAAGGCACTATACTTTTGGCATGGTCTGGGCTGAAATCACAGCCAGAACGTTGGTAGAGTTTGGATCTTGGACTGTGGCTTGAGCTCATCCCTAATGAATGGCAAATCCATGTGTCCTGAAGGCAGATTCTGTGTGAACCCTCGGTTTTGGCTGAGTGACACCAGCAGGTACCCCACAGTCAGCTTAGCAGAGTGCAATGTACCTTGGCTGTGTGCTTGAAGGAAAATGACTTCAAACCCTGGAAAGCTAACTCTGGGTTAGTCACTGCCGGAGAGTAGAAATGAATGGAAAATCCAGGTCAGATGAAATAATTGCATGCAGCTCAGCCATATGTGAGGAATGAACGTGCAAATCCTGCTGTAAAAAAACAGCAGCAGCCCTCTCACATTCTGGGGTGCAGTGCAGACTAGTGAGGGGTTGTCACCCCCTGCCCTGCAACCTGGGGTGTCTCATAATGCTTTTCTGCTGTAGCTCCCAACCGGGGCACCTCATAAACAGCATGGAGGTCACACCCAGAAGTGTCTGTGTATACCCACAGCCCTGGCCCCAGCAGCCTGTCAGCAACACACCAACCACACCCTGGCTTCTTGTAGCCTTGGTTACTACCTCAGGGTGACCACAACGCACTCCCAGTCCCATATTTTCTCCCAAAACGTGTTCTGCACTGTCCAGCCCTCTCCTGGGCAGTTCAAATAGTACAGGGCTGTTGCCCCTGCAAGGGATCAATACACAGCAGTTTGTTACTTTAATTGGAATTACCAAAAAATTCCGTTTAAACACTGGATTAGTTTTAATTAAAAAATAAAACAAGTTTAGTTAAGTACACTGAGAGAGATTTTAAGTGAGTACAGGAATAAGACATTAAAGTCAGACATAGTTACAAGAGAAATAAAGACAAAACGTTTTCTAGCAACTAAAACTTTACAAACTACACTTGGGATCAAGGTAAAAATCCTGACATGTTCCTAGCAACAGGCTGCCTGAATTCTCAAGTCAGGATCTGCCCCAAAAGGCCAAAGGGCTGGTTCCTCTGTTGTCTTAGGTGAGAGGGTGCATGCATGCAAGAGATAGACTGGCATGCTTTTGCCCCTCACCTTTATAGTCCAGTCACCCTTTGAAGTGGATTCATCTGAGGCTTACCCCTAAAAGCAAAATTTATTCAAAGGCAGCAACATAGGGATACAGGTGCCTCCATGCTCTTTGTATGCTGAAATGCAGATTTGCCTTGTCTCCCTCTTGCTGTCTCAAGGACCCTGTTTACTACTTATACATAAATTGAGATTAAACACACATGCCTTTGTTTATGCTACACCTGCTAAACCACTCCTGCCTAAGCAGGGCTACGTGGGTTTGAACAGATGCTGCCACCATCATATAGGGGGAATTTGTAATTTTACAGATGGTGTTGCTACATCTATTTCACCATGATATCATTGACCAGTGAGGAGTTAGTTTTTGATTTTGTACAAAGATTATTACAATAGTGTGTAGGCTGTGAATACAGAGGTGCATTCAGTCACAAGCCCTAGGATGGTACTTACTTAAAAATCAAATCCTTCCCATTGATCATAAGATGCTTCCACCTGTGAGATACCTATCTGGCATTCTGAAACACACAGCTCAGGAGACAAGGTGTTGAAATGGAAGAGGGTTAGCTCAGTGGTTTGAGTATTGGCCTGCTAAACCCAGGGTTCAGAGTTCAATCCTTGAGGGGGCCATTTTGGGATCTGGGGCAAAAATCTGGCTGGGGATTGGTCCTTCTTTGAGCAGGGGGTTGGACTAGATGGTCTCCTGAGGTCCCTTCCAACCCTGATATTCTATGGGGAATGCTCAGTGCCCTCAACAGCAGCAAATTCTTAAACAAGAGGAAGATGGTGTGGCCTAGTGATAAGGGTGGCTTAGAAGCCCTGTGTTGGGATTTGTAAAATAGTTGTGTTTGTGTCATGATCTTTACCAAAGTGGCTTGAGATTCCTGGATGAAAGATGCAAAATGATGGGCAAAAGATCAACTCTCAGGCCTCACAACCTTGACAAGTTTACACTGAGCGATATGAGGAAACTTGGGGTTTAGTCCACTGATTCACTGTGGGACTCTCTCCAACTCAATTAGGCCCCTATTGGCAACAGTACCCTCTGGGTTTTTTTTTTTATTTTTTTTGTGGTCAACCTTAAATGCCTACGGCCTACTTTTTCAGCGCTGCGGTGCAGCCACACAACCCAGTGACGTCAGTTGGCATTGTGGCTGCTTGACACTGCTGAGCAGTTGCAGTTGGGCATCAAAAAATTAGGGGCCACTTTGGCCCTTCTCTCCTTCAGCACCTCAGTGGCTCCAACTGTAAAGTGGGGGTGCGGGTACTTACAAAAATAGTTTCAGCTCTATAGAGGAAAAGCTTCCTGTAAACATGTTAAGGCAGGGGCCAGGACCTCCTGTGTGTTTATACACCATCTGCCACAACCAAGTCTGATCCTATTTGAGATCTCTTGGTGCTTTGCAATACAAATTCATAAAAATGCAAATTACTGTATATTATAAACTAAAAAAGAGAGGGGACATCCAATTGCTGGCTTTAATGCTCTGCTTTTCTGGCATCACAGTGGCGAATGGAAAGCCAGAGCCTTACTCTAAGCAGTCTCAACAACACTGTGCTCTTCATTCTTCAGACCATAAACCATATTTCCTGTACTGCCTGATGTTAAACACGGCCCCCCCGCCCAGAGGTTTATTTAATGACGTGAAGGTTCTTCTGCCAGTGAAACAAAACTGAGATTCAGTGATACCAAGGTTTCCTTTCAGCACGTCTTGGGTGACACTGATTGGCTTGTTTACCAGCTGGAGGAATAAACAGGCTTCCAGTGAATGAGAAAAAATACAGCTGTGTTGTCAAGTATGTCTTTGGAGGCAGTGTTAGTCGTGAAGGTTTTTTCCTCTCCCCAGATTTGCTTGTGTTTATCTGTTGGCTCTTGCACCCTGGGAGAATGCTGTACTTCTAACAAGGTATTGCTTCTGGAAAAACACTGGCTTATGCTATGACTGCCACTTGTGGAGGTAGCTGGTGAGGCTACTGGGGTGCTGTATGCTGGGGAATACTGCTCCCCCCGCACCAACCCCATTCCCTCCTCTGTTAGGAGGCTGAAGTCATCGCCTCCTTTGCCTGAAAGCAAGTTTTGGCTGCATTGGTGATGCGCCTCAACTGGCCATGAGTGATGCTGTTCCCGCAGGCCCAGTCCTTCTGTTCTTCAATGTTGACGGCATAATGGAACAAGAGGGGGATCTTATCAAGGGAAAGGGGCAACTTCCAGGGGCAGCAGGTTTGTAGAATTTTTGGTGGTACCCAGAACGAATCCAAGATTCACCCCCCACACACACACTTGGCTTGTAAGCCAATATATATATATTTTAAATAATGTAAAAATGGACTGGAAACAGTAAGCATTTCACAGTTTCCCTATATTGCACAATGTGGGGGGATGAGGGCTCTGACTGGAGGTGTGGGCTCGGGTGGGTCTGAGGGGTTTGGGGTGTGGGAGGGGCTCAGGGCTAGGGCAGAGGTTGGAGTGTGGGAGTGAGGGCTGCGGGTGGGGCTTGGGATGAGGGGTTTACAGTGCAGGAGGGGGCTCAGGGTAGGGCAGAGGGTTGGACTGCGGGGCGGGGTGAGGGCTCTGGTTGGGAGTGTGGGCTCTGGGGTGGGATGGGGTGGGGCTGGGGATGAGGAGTTTGGGGTGCAGGCAGGCGGCCCTGGGGTTGGGGCCAGAAAGGAGGACTCAGTCCTCCAGCCCTCTTTCCCCGCCCCCCCCTGCAGCACACTCACCCAGCACTGTCACTGCATGTGCGGCTAGGGGCCGGGGCCCCTCTCAGGTCCAGGAAGCCCCCTCCCTTCCCTTGTAGTGGATGCTGGGGGTGGGGGTTGCCATCACATGTAGCCTCCTTCCCTGCTGCAGCCTGCTGCTCCTCACCATAGCCTCACGGGGGTTGGGGCTGCCCCTTTCTCAGCGTGGGGCAGGAGTGATGGCTGCAGGCAGGGTGGGAGGAATCATATGGTTGGCCAGACTCCAGCTCCCAGAAGCCCCCTCAGCATCGCTTCCCTCCGGAGGTGCAGCAGCCACCTCAGGCTCCCACTGCTGCTCTTGTGTTGTAGGCAGCAGCTGCTGGCGGCAACAAGGGACCACATTGCAGAGCAGCAGGGCAGCCACCTACTTGAGGCAGGGATGCTCTGGGCCCTGGGGGAGGTACATGGTGCCAGTGGGCGGGGGTTGGGGGACACTCCGGGAGAGGCACACAGGGGTTGGGGGACACTCTGGGGGAGGTACATGGTGCCAGCGGGCGGGGGTTGGGGGACACTCCGGGGGAGGCACACGGGGGTTGGGGGACACTCCGGGCGAGGCACACAGGGGTTGGGGGACACTCTGGGGGAGGTACATGGTGCCAGCGGGCGGGGGTTGGGGGACCCTCTGCGGGAGGCACATGGTACCAGCGGGCGGGGGTTGGGGGACACTCCGGGGGAGGCACACGGGGGTTGGAGGACACTCTGGGGGAGGCACATGGTGCCAGCGGGCGGGGGTTGGGGGACACTCCGGGGGAGGCACACGGGGGTTGGGGGACACTCTGGGGGAGGCACATGGTGCCAGCGGGCGGGGGTTGGGGGACACTCCGGAGGAGGCACGCAAGGGTGGCAGGCAGGACTGGGGGAGAGACCCGGCTCTGAACATTGGTGGAGCCGGGCTCCCTGGCTCTGAATATTCCTGGAGCCCAGGCACCACAGGCTCCCTACAACTCACCATCTCTGGCAACTTCTGCTCTCTTACATACGGGTAAAGCAGGACTATACTGAAGTCCCAGATCTGCAACAGGATGCAGGTGCCTAACTCCCTGTGGATTAGGCACCTAAAGCCCTTTGAGGTTTTGGGTTTAACCAGATGCTTTCAGTAAATAAGGCTAAATGGGGCAAGGCGTTAGCTCACCAGGCAGCTCGGGCCACCTGAACGTGAACTTGGGGGAGGGGGAGGCAAGTCCCCTCTCACAGTGGCTTCACACTGCTACAACTCCATTGACTTCAATGGCGTCATTCCCAATTCAGAATCGAGCCTCTGGAGTTTTGGGCTGCGGTGGCCATGACCGCAGAGTAGTAAATCAATGGCAGTGGCGGCGTGGGTGAGGGTTTAGATGGCAGAGCAGCAGACACTCCTGTGGTCTATTCTGCCTGGGGGAGCTTGAGTGCTCTGTGCCTGTTGCCCCAACCTCTAAAATGTGGATAATGCGAGAGGGGTGCACCCTTGATTACTGCTATACTCTGCACTCATTGTGCCCACCGCTGACTCCTTGCATTCCCTTCATTTCCCCCACCCCCCTTCCCGCCTGTGTGCGCCCCTTCCCTCTCCCACTATTTCAGGGACTCCCAGCAACCCCTCCTACCTCCCTGCCTCATGGCGGGGATTCTGTGTGTTGCCTAGTCTCTGCTCCCCTGCATACCAGGGTTTCACATTTCCCACCCCCATTCAAGGGGGTCTGTGTACCTCCGCCGATCCTCCCTCCACCAGGCTCTGTGTGGTCCCCAGTTACCCCCCGCTTCGCTTCATACCAGACTATCCTAGTCTCCACAAGGGCGCTGTGTGCTGCGCATTGCCGCCTACATAGGGTGTCCATACAGCCTGTTTTGGCCAGGACAGTCCCCCTTTTAAGCCCTGTTCTGGATGTCCTGCCTTTTTTGGCAAAACTGAGCATTTGTTGCACAGTGCTCTTGCCAACTGATCCTCAGGTGCCAAGAGCAAAAGGAACAAATTTACACGTTGCCAAAAAGTGGGGTGTGTCCCCAGGTTGGGGCGGGGGGGAGGGCCAGGTGTTGGAGCATTGGCTCCAGCTGGGGTTCAGACATGCAGTGATGCCAGGCGGGTCAGGCCAACCCAGTGCTGTGTCCCATTTTTTTACTTTGGGAAATATGGTCACCTTACTCCTATGCCTATTACAGGACTCTGGGGATCTCCTTTTGCCTCTCCCTTCCTGCCCCCTGGCTGAATGATGCCCTCTCTCGCGCGTGCCCTCACCCTGAAGCAGGTTTTGTGGCGGCAGTGTGCTGGAGCGAGGGAGACATAAAGCTGCCTTGCCTCTCTTCGCCCTCGGGCTACCCAGGTTGGTTGTGGGCTTGGCTACACTATAGAGTTTTGTTGACAAAAGGTATGCCGATGTAAGCCACATACCTCCTGGGCGTGGTGCTCTGTGCCCCTCTAGTGGCACCGCATAGCAGTCCATGCATTTAGCTCCAGAGGTCCCACGTTCACTCCTACCTGCCAATGACTGGGATCTGTCGGTATTACAGTGACATATAGCAACTGGTTTAATTAAACCGCTGTTGCATGTCCACACTACGCTCCTTGTGTCAGCAGAGAGCATCCACACTAGCAGCTCGTGCATTCACGCAGAGAGCAGTGCACTATGTGTAGCTATCCCACTGTGCAACTGGCTGCAGGGCGCTTTGGGAAGGGTTTGCAATGCTTCATGGGGCAGGTAGAACATCACAGGATGGAGGTTTTTCAATCCCATCATTCCCTGGACATCCTAATAGACTGCCAACCGCTGTTCTACTGAAGGGGGTGGGGCGGAGGAGAGAGTGGGTGAACTGGGACAGTGTGTGTGTCTGGGGGAGGGGGAGTGTGTATGTGAGAGAGACAGGCTGTGCTGGTGGGCGAGTGTGTGTGGGGGGGGCATGCTGTCTCTAAGGTCAGGCAGAACACACCAATCCGGAGGCAGGAGGAGGGGGACACCCCCCCCCGCTCCCGCCCCAGCTCAGCACAGCAGTATGCCCCCCGTGTTCCCCCCTGCAGCTGCAGCAGCCTGCTGTGCCTGCCCCTGTGTTCCTGGGGTGCGGGCGAGCAGGATTCCACGTCACTGAGTCTGGGCTTCCCTCCCAGTTCACCCACAGACCAATGAGCCGCACCCACCGCCGGGGACAGTAGTCGATTAGTCACTGGGACAGTGGGGCCCTGGCCAACTGGGAGGCCCCGGAAAAAAATCTGCCACTCGGTGCCCCGGCCGCTGGGCAAAGCCCCTGCGCCCCGACTCTGCTCCCTAGCAGAAGTGGTGGGACAGGAGAAGACCCCTGCTCCCACCCCACCCCTTGGAAGAAGCCTGGCAGAAGCGATGGGGTGGAGGGGGGGAAGGGAGACCAAACGCACCCCTCCCCATTCCTGGCAGAAGCTGTGGGGCAGCAGGAGAAACCCCCAGCACCCCAGCTCTATCCCCAGCAGCCGGGCTGGGTGAGCAGGAGATGCCCCAGCACCCCAACCCCGGTCCCCCACAGAAGCACAGGGAGGGGCAGGGGAAGCCCCAGCACACGGACCCGTGCTGGGGCCCTGGGCCTGGAGGCGTGCTCACTCCCTGGCACGACCATGGCGTCGCCAATCTTGGGGCTGCGGGGGGGTGTATGGGGGGGGATAGTGTTACCAACTTGCTAATTGCAGACAATCGAACACCTCTGACCCGCCCCTGCCCCTTCGCCGAGGCCTCATCCCTACTCACGCCACCCCCCCTTCCTCCATCATGTGTGCACTCACTCCCCCACCCTCATGGTCAGTGGGCTAGGGCAGGGGGTGAGTGCTCCAGGTGTGGGGGTGGGGGGCAAGGATGAGGAATTTGGGGGTTTTGGGGGGAAATCTGGGCTTGGGGCTGTGGGTTGGGGATGCGGGTCCCAGCTGGGGGCATGGGGGGTCAGAGTGTGGAGCTGAAGAGGCATTTGGGGTGCAGAAGGGGGTGAGGGCTTCAGCAGGGATGCAGGCTCGGGGGGGAGGGGCTGAGTGGTTTGGGGGAAGCTCCAGGCTGGGGCCAAGGGGTTTGGAGTGTGGGAGGGGGCTCAGGGCTGGGGCAGGAGGTTGGGGGGTGCAGGCTCTGGGAGGGAGTTTGGGTGCAGGAGGGGATTCTGAGCTGGGGCAGGGGGCACAGGGAGGTATGGGCTCTGGGCTGAGGCAGGGGGGAGATGGACTCCGGCTAGATGTTCAGGCTATGGGGTGAGGCCAGGGATGAAGGAGGCATGTAGAGTGAAGGAGAGGGCCCCCCAGGTCCCTGCAGCCCCTAGGTGGATGGGTGGCCAGGGAGGCTCTGTGTGCTGCCCTCACACCACAGGCGCCACCCCCACAGCTCCCATTGGTTATGGTTCCTGGCCAATGGGAGCTGCAGAGCCAGCACTCAGCATGGGGGCAATGCACAGCGCCTCCCTGGCTGCCCATGTGCCTACGGGCTGCAAGGACCTAGCGACTGCTTCCGGGGGCCACATGGCGCTAGGGCAGGCAGGGAGCCTGCCTTCGCCCTGGTAGCCGCTGCACCACCAACCGGACTTTTAACGGCCCGGTCGCCAGTGCTGAATGCAGCTGCCAGGTCCCTTTTCGACTGGGCGTTCCCGTCAAAAACCGGACACCTGGCTACCCTAGGCACATGCCTGTGTAGCTGAATGCAGGGCAGCAGCGTTCAAAACAGTGAGCAATGTGGTCATGGTGGGCATTGTGGGATACTGGGGTAGGCCAGTTATGGCTACATAACGAACAACAACATCTACATTAACACATTGTTACTTTAAGTTCCCGCAAACAACCCTATGCCTCTCGTCGAGGTGGTTTTATTAGGTCTGCAAAACAGCAGAATTTTGCACCTCCATTGTTCTGTCGGCAAAAGCTGCCTTTTGCCAGCAAAACCGTAGCGTAGAGAAGGCTTGACACTGCACCCCAGAGCTGCTAAGAAGCGCTCAGCAGGGAGAGCAGGGAGCAACTTTCCCAGTGCCACGGGGTTTTCTGATTTTCATCAAGTTTGCCTGGGTTCAGCCCATAGGTGCCTGGCCCAGTCCCTGAAACTTTGAGCCCCATTTCCAAGCAATTCCAAAGGCAACCAGACAAACCTTACATCCAGACATCGCGGCGGAGAAATGTGATTCAGGTTGAATGTAGAGCTTCTCTCCACTCAGCCAACTATATGCTGAGCTTCCAGGGGTGGGGTTTTGAGGCTGAGTGACGGGCGAACTATCATTATTACTGTTAGTAATGTCTGAAGGTTTGAACAGTTCTTAGTGCTGAGTTTTGGTCGGTTTAGAGATGCTGCTATCATGGCAAGAACTACTCTAAAGTGAACTGGGAGGCGATAAATCGATCCCTACTGGATCGATCGCTGCCCGATGATCCGGCCAGTAGTGAAGACATACTCTAAGAGACAAGTGACTTTCACATTCCTTTATTGGAAAAAGCTCATTCTATCCCTGCCCGAGGCAATCCGTGTTTTTCACTGTTCTTACAAGAAAGGCTTAAAAATTGAGAGAAAAGTGGACTCTGCCCCTTCCTCCTTTTAAAATTGGATACTAGATACATCTAAATACAGGCTCACGTGGCTTTTCATGGAGTTACTCATAGTTCTGGGACCCAGAAGTCCCAGTGCTCTAGGCAAAGAACTTCCACTTAAGCCAAGAGGATTTTTATGCCTGGAACAGTTGCAGGTCTGCGTTTTGGGGGCTTGTTTCCCCACTGCACTAAGCTTTGTATTAGAATATCTCTGCAAAGCAAGTGCAAAACACACACCACCACCACAGAATGGTAGAAAATCCACTTTGCACAGATATGACTGACAATATAAAAAGCAAGATACAGCAAATCAGGACCTCTGGCAGCGATAAATCCCAGAAATGAGGTAAGAATTTAGCACCGAGATCAGGTCTATACCACAAAGAGACTTGCTTGTACTTTCCCTGCATTGAGGCCCATTTTCAAATTTGGTCACAAGCACATCAGCCTACTTACTGCTGCCTTAGCACTGAAGCTTAAGTCTTGTTATAGAAGCTCTTTTGAAATAAGGGTCTGATTGATTATATATACATATCGAGAGAGAGAGAGAGAGAGAAAACAGGGTTAGAAGACCAATAAATGTCCCTTTAATATGCACTTTAAAAAGCCCCTTGCACAGAAACCATTTTCTCCTGTTTTCAGTGGTTCTCAAACTTCATTGCACCTTTCGACAATAAAAATGACTAAATGACTCCAGATGGGGGCGTGGAGGAGCAGAGCCAGACCCAGAGCCCTGCTGCCCTGGGCTGAAGCCCTTGGACTTCGGCTTCAGCCCTGGACCCCATTGAGTCTAATGCTGGCCCCAGCGACTCCGTTAAAATGGGGTCACAACCCACTTTGGCGTCCTGCTCAACAGTTTGAGAACCGCTGTGTTATATCATATCTCTGGAGGATAGAAAAGAACCACTTTTAAGCCCTAACTCTGTTCCTTCCAGTACAGCAACACAATTATTTTGCTGCTTGGCCAAACAGCAAGCGTTTCAATACAGCCAGACCTTAGCGAGCAGCCCCTCTGTCAGTGCCATTTATGTCCCAGGCATATGGCTTCAGCCACTGAGACACATCTGGGATTGCCAAACCCTCCTGCACAAAAACACGTCAGCTAAAAGGTATAACATTTGCTTGACAATCATGCCCTTTTTACATAAATAGCACACAGCTGGGACTGATTACATGTTCCAGCCCAAGGACACTGTCAATATTTACAACCAGAAGAAGCTGGTCATTAAGAAATATTGTTTATTAAAAAAAAATTAAAGCACTAATTCATTCTTCTAAATTCTAAGAGCAACCATGGAGTCATTTACTGGGAATCATAAATCAGGAGAGTGACTGGCCCACAGTCACTAGGGGTAAAATTCAAGCCCATGCAGAGGGCCAGTACCAAATAAGTCCTCAACCTGGGTGCATTAGGCTTGTGCTGGCCCTTTGCTCCAGCGTGAATTTCTCCAGGTGACTATCTGTAGGAAAAACTGCTGTAGGGTCGGATGATGGGAGCAACCACCTCTTTAGTGCTCTTCTTAAAAGAGGAAAAGATGTCTCATTAGGATCCCACCTGTAGGTTCTTTTTTGCCCCTGCTGGACTGTGCTAACACACTAGGAAGAAGCTTGCCTAAGTCACTTAGACCCCCACCCTCGTAGGGAAGATAGCAAAGACAAGGGACTCCTTAGAAAGTCTGCGCAGGAAGTTTGCCCTGCTGCTGCCCATGCCGTACCTGTTCTGTGGCGGGAGGACTTTGTTCTGTAGGGGCTCTCAAGCCAGCATCACAGTCACTTCTTAAAAAAAATTGGTTATGGGCTTCAGATCTGCAAACTTCTAGACTGCACGACGCCCCCTTCCCCGCACATCTGAAATTGCTCATGATAATGATGTTTCAATTTGAATGCAAGTAACCCGTCTTCCTGTCTACGCTGCTGCAATTACCACACGTCCGCTCGTGGTTGAAACTGAATTGTGCTGACTTCACACAGGCGGCAGATGGTTAGATAATGCATAAAGGGCCGTGATTAGAGGACAATGTGACGTGAATGCTGAAATGCAACCATCCCAGAAGCTAATGTTCCATTCAGCCTGGGCTGCAGCACTTACAGTTGTGAACGAAAAAGGGGTCACTGGAGCTATGTTTTCAGACAGAACACGGCCTCAAGCAGTACCGCAGAGCTGAATAACCCAGGATTTTAGGGATGTTCACAAGCTAAACTGGGATCTGAATTTTGCAAATATATTTCTTTATAATGGTCTGTCATAGGAAGATCCAGGCAGCACTAAGGCTGGGATGTGCAACAGGGCCTTACAGAGTTAGGCACCCAAATCTGTTCATATTCAATGGTGCTGGTTGCCTAATTCTCAGAAGCTCCTTTGAAAAATCTCAATCTAAAACTTTAGGGTGCTCAAAAGCCAGATCAGAAGTTTAGGGCTCGATTCAATCTTTAAGCCACTGAAACTCAGTTTGCAATCTCTCTAGTTGCTGCATCTGTTCAACGTCCCGCAGACAAAGCACCAAGGCACTTCTGAAAATCCCCTTGGCTGCCTACCTGCATCTTTGGGTGCCTACATTTCTTTAAAAATCTGGCCCCACATAATTTGCCTACGGTCACAGAGGAGCGCTGTAGCAGAGTAAGGAACTGAACTGTGGTTTTTAGACTCCCAAGCTAGTGCCCTCAACCACGGTTCCACGCTTCCTCTCTTAGGGCTGGGGAACACGACCAACCAAAGATTTCTACACAAATCAACAACCATCAACAGTGTGACCTACTGGACGCTTTTAAAATAGGTTGGACAAACACCTGCCAGGGATGGTCTAGGTTTACTTAGTCCTGCCTCAGATTGGGGGGCTGGATTAGAGGGCCTCTAAAGGTCCCACCCTGTCCTCCATTTCTATGCTATATGGTGTTTTTTTTAAAAGGGGTGGCTGGATTATGTATCCCAGCTGAAATGTGGCCCACGCTGTGAAGGGTCCATACCGTGCAGGTCTAGGTGCTAGTGATCGAACAGTTCCTTAGTCCAGTGCCAATAACAGTGATTAGCAGCAACAAAATAATGGCAATAACCTGCCCCAAACTACGAAAGGGTTTACATTTTATTTGTGTGTTTCAATAAACCATAAAAACTACTGAACAGATGTTCCTTAAACTGTCAAACAAAGAATAATCCACCTTGTCAGTTAGAGATGTTTGTTTAGGCAGGCCCTGCCCTGGATGATTTTTCAGTGCGTTGCAATCCAATGGGGAACATGCTCTTTGAGACCCTGAATACAGAAATTATGGAGAGAGAATTTTAAGGCCCTTATTGATTCTCCCTCCCCGGAGATGTGGTGGGGAGGGAGGAGGCAAGAAAATATTACTTGGGCTCTAACTGCTGATCAGAGACATTGCAACATCCTCATCTAGGATCTGATCCAAAGACTAACTGAAGACAATGGAAAGACTCCCATTGACTTCAACGGAGTGTGCATTAGTCTCCTACTTACCAGGTGATTACAGTCATACATTTTTAAGCCAATCAAAATGCAGATTTCCCAAGATATGACCTGTGTTCCTTAACCCCTGGTTTTCTAGATGCACACATGGGCAGCGTGTACTGTTTTAGGATGGCTAGGTCGCTTTCAAAGCTGGGTAAGTCCAGACGGGTGCTGCTTCTTTTGATCTGAATTCGACAGCTGTAAGGCACTGCAGTGGTCAATAGGGGAGGGCAAGGATAGCAGACCCGTCCAGTTTAAAGACTTAGTCTGAGACGTAGTCTCTAACAAACATGTTGGACCATGTTAAAGCACCATACTGAATGGCTTGCTTGGTGGAGCAGCAATGGGCCAGTGCTGCAGCAGACGTCCTCTTAGTTTCCCAGTTTCATCTCAGTCCCATTGACGAGCCAAACCAAGCGGAAGCAAAGTGCCAGGAATCCCGTGCCCAGGAGGTCGCCCAGGGCAGTGAGGTAGGGGATGGAGAAGTTGTCTGGATCCAGGGCCTTCCTCCACACCAGTCGCACAATTAGATCAGCCAGGTAGAGCAGGATTCCCACCTGCCCAAAGAGAAGACAGACCCAGCTGTCAGTGACAGGCATGCATCAGGGATACGGCACCTATTGCTAGAATACAGTCATTGTGATGGAGGGATGGAGTTCCTGCCACTAATTAAGACAATGGGAGACTAACCGTGAGCAGGACTGGGCCTAAAAAAATTTAGGGAAAAACAATCGGCCAGCCCCTAGAAGGTAACTTCTGTAGGCAGAGGTTTTATGCTTCTCTTTTACATTTGTGATTCAGGTTTTGTCTACCTCGTTTTCCTTGGAAATCTCCCTGGTCAATTGGAGAGCTAGTAGGTTTTTATCACATCGAAGATACGAAGCAAGTGAACCCTGAGCCATTGAAAAGAGAAGTGATATTTTATCTAGACTACTTAAAAATCTGTGAGATTTTTTCTGTTTTTCCTTCACATTTAACTCAAGATCCTGATAACCAGCTGGAGGAAAAACTTCTTCTCTGCTGGGTCCCCTAGAAATCAGCGGTGATGTTGCGGAGGTTCTGTTACCGGTGCCGTAATTTATTGCATGTATTTTCATATTTGGCTCTGACTGTGGGAGTGATTTTGCGATGGTGCATATGCAGAATAGCAACCCTTTAAAAAAAAACAACAAACAATTTCAACTGTGGTGCCAGGGTTGCGGGTCATATAAACACAGGCTAAGGATGGCAAGGCCAAGCCAACTGTGCAAAGAATTCACACACAGCTGCAAGCCTGATTGTAAAGGGAAGCAAAAAGAGGAACAAAATCTTTTACCCTGCAAGCTAATGAACTTGTAGAATGGCTCATTTAAAAGGGTGAATGAACCAAGAGCATCAGTGAGCGTAAGTGACAGCGACGTGTCTGTGAGTAGGACAATGGAGTGTGGGGGTGGGGAAGGCAGAACAGTGAAAGTATAAAGGGGCAAAGGCAGAACCGATCGAACTGGTGGTCTGAGGTTTATGTGTGGCTGTTATTTTTGAATGTGGGATCTCTCGCCATCTCAGGCCTCTTGGTGCTGGGTTTTCTCCTTGCTGAATGTAGCTCTGACCCACAAAGTCCAGTTCCCCCACCCCACAGATTTCCACTTTGGCATGTGAAATCAGCCTTGCCGAATTATCATGGATATTTAACCAGCCGAGCACAAAACCTGCTCCCTTCCCTTTGGCTGTGATGACCAGCAACAACAGGGGAGAGGGGGAGCAAACAAACTAGAGAGAGTTATTTGCCCACTAAATATATTATATTACTGCTGCAGTGGGACAAAGAACTACATGAGCCTGTACGACGTATCCAACATCTGGCACAGGGATGCTCCTGCCACTAATGTTTCCTGGGATTATGGAGACTGGGTGAGGATGGCAGTGGGAAGTGACAGGGACTAAGGGACAGCGACTGGGATTTTCATTGCTGGCCGATAGATTCACCCTCAGCTCAGCCGGGCTCTTTTTATTACCTGCAGCAAAGCAGCAGTCAGATAAAACATCACAAAAGTGAGGGTGATGGCTGTGTGGCCGCCCTGCAGGAGGCGAATGGTGTACAGGAACACCAGGTGTCCGGGGATAACCAGCAGGAACAGGACACGGGCTGACTTGGAATTCACCCCTGCAGAGAACACATGTATTAAAATGAACCAGAGCGGTTATTGCTTGAGGGGGAAAGCAGCATAAAGCTGTACATCTTTCAGTGACCACAGACATATCTGTGGATGTTAAATACCATTGCATGGGGAGGAGGAGAGAGACATGGACTGTTGACAACTCATTTCTGAATGATACTCAGCTCCTTAATATAACAGTTACTCATAATCCCTAATATCTAGTTGTTTTATCCATCCATCTGGATCCCACTCCTATCACCATATGAAGTATTTCTGGGACTGCCCCCAGCAGCTTTTTCTGGCATTAACCTCATAATAAAACCACGTTCTACGTACCTACTCAGCTCCATGATTCTCTCCTGATCCTCTTGCTTAGCTTCCCATGGCTGTTCCATTCAGATGTCCTACGCAGCTCCGGTCCCCACTCAGCTCCTGCTCTGAATCACTGTGATCCACTTTCCTAGCTCTGACTCTGCCCTATCATCAGCGCACAAACTTCCAGGGGAAAAGCAACTCATCTAAGAGTAACAGACTAGATTCTGATTTTGCTTGTGCCAGTGTATCTCCATTGCCCTGATTTTCCCAGCATCAGCGAGATCAGAATCAGCCCCACTATGTGCTACAGTCTGCTACTAATTCATGCACTGGGGCATCTGGGACGGCCCCAGTTACAATGGGTGACTCTCCATGAGAGTGAATTTCAAGTTTCTTTTCAAATGATCTGTTGCCAGTGACAGATACTCTGGAGACCAATGTTCCCGGTCCATTCATGGAGCAAGTACAGCACAGGCAATAGGAACAAGCTTCCCTCAACCTGCCCATTGCCAAGGTACCTCAACCCTGCCCTGGAGGTTCCACTCTACGGAAGAAAGAGGAGCTCACTCTCCACAACCCATTCGGTCCTTAGCCAGCCAGGGTGACAAAGAACGCTCTCGTTGGGATGATGGGTTTTGTGACGTGCACACCTGGAGTTCATTGTCTACCTGATGTGAAGAACGTAGTGCATGGATTAGGCCAGTTCTGCCTCATCTTGTAGGGCAGGACTCCAGGCATACTCCAGAAGTGCAGGAATGTGGAGATGCGGCTGGCTTGGATGGCTACCAGATTCCCACCAACACCTGCAAGTGCAAAATGCAACAATCCCATAAGCCTCTTCCCTAGTGGCAGCAAGAAGCACACACGATGCATTGGTCTCTAGGGACTTAGCAGAAGGTTGGCCAATCTGCATCTGCTCAGATGTGCAGTGGGCGTGGTGATTAAGGAAAGATCAACCCAACCCATGTGTCATTGTGGTGCTGTTTTATTCACATACTAGGAACACTCACAAAAATCACAGCAAGAGGAAAGTTCAGATGAATGTCTCTTTTTGGTGGTTTTATATAAAACATCTCCCCTGGATCTTCTGCTTGCTATGACAAATAAAACATTGCATGATCTCCAGCGATGATGCAAGTTCAGCCAGCATGAACTGATCTCTGGGAAACACCCAGTGCAAACAGCCAGTGCAAAGGCGGCAGCTGCTGCTCTCAGTTCTGCTTCTCGGAGGGACTCAGCTACAGAGACTTTATTGTTTAAATCACAAGTGAAACAGACAGTGATCATCCTGTTCATTTGGAGGCACCTGACGCACTTATTAAGTAAGAAAGCATCAGATGAGAATGAATCAGCCCTAACCATGTTGGTTAATTAAAGGGCAATTAGTTCCTTCCCAATTGTTTAATTCTGGCAAACATGAAATAGCAGCTACATTCTCCATTAGACCACTGACTATTCTAAGGAGCAATCCTGCATTGTCTATATGTACACGTGTGTGGTGGAGGGAATGGGATGCACTGGATAAAATAATAATGAGCTAAATCCTGCAGCCTTTACTTGTTTCTTTTCTCAGGCACACTCTCTCTCTCTGAACATAAGAATGGCCATACTGTGTCAGACCAAAGGTCCATCCAGCCCAGTATCTGTCTACTGACAGTGGCCAATGCCAGGTGCCCCCGAGGGAGTGAACCTAACAGGCAATGATCAAGTGATCTCTCTCCTGCCATCCATCTCCACCCTCTGACAAACAGAGACGAGGGACACCCTTCCTTACTCATCCTGTCTAATAGCCATTAATGGACTTAACCTCCATGAATTTATCCAGTTCTTTTTTAAACCGTATTATAGGCCTAGGCTTCACAACCTCCTCCGGCAAGGAGTTCCACAAGGTGAAAGGTGAAATTTGCCAGAATTAAAACCAAGTAAAGTCTTCAGGACTTGATCCAACAATAATATGACTGAAAGGGTGATATTTGCAAACCGACTCCCTGAAAGGGAACGCTCAAACTGTTCATGGGCATCTTTGCCCATGCAAACAGGGAATGCACAAAAACAGGGGCATGCTTAATTCTGCAGATGATTTTGGGACAATAAATTTTCGCTCTGAATTAGCAGTCTGTGTTAGCTTTTATGAACTCTGATCAATGGAATGGCTCTGATTTGATTTCCTAATATAGCTTTTTGGCTAATAGCACTGGAAAAGGTTTGTCATAAAGGGTGCATCTACGCTACAAAGTAAGATCAGGGTTAATAGAACCTGAGTTAGCAGACCTTGGGTTTGTTAATCTAGGGTTTGAACATCTACACTCATTTGTAACCCCAGGTTAGGAATTGCTGAACCCTGGGTCCCAGCCTGGAGCTCCAACATCTACACTGCATTATGCAGCCCTGAGTCCAAGCACCCATATCCCAGGCATTGTCTACACTATGTGGGAAAGTGGATCTAAGCTACACAATTTGAGTTACGTTAGTAGCGTAACTCAAGTTCACGTAGCTTAGATCTACTTACCACGGGGTCCACACTATGCTATGTCGACAGTTACTCTTCTCGTTCTGGTAGAGTACAGGAGTCGACGGGAGAGTGATCTGCGGTCGATTTAGCAGGTCTTTACTTAGGGTGACCAGATGTCCTGATTTTATAGGGACAGTCCCGATTTTTGGGTCTTTTTCTTATATAGGCTCCTATTACCCCCCCACCCCGTGTCCCGATTTTTCACATTTGCCATCTGGTCACCCTATATTTATTAGAACCACTAAAATCGACCACCGTTGCATCCATCACCACAGCGTCGATTCCCCAGTAAGTGTAGACAAGCCCCCAGACTTCCTAGCACCCTCCCAAAAGATGGCCGCTCTAGCTCTTTGTGTAGTGCGGGAAAAGCTGACTGTCCACCAAACTTGACTGACCAAAGGACAAAGAAAGTTGGCCCATGGGACAGTGGAATACTTTTGGTGGACTCCCAGAGCACAAGTCCAGTGGGGCAGCATCTGCACTGCAAAGCAACAGGGTTTGAACCCTGGGTCCCAGCTTGACTCAGGCTTGGCCTCGCCACCCCCGTGAGGTCGTGGGACCTGGGTCAGTGTGATTTGTGTGTAGTCAGAAGGGGGGTTAGGCTTGAGCCTAAGTTCGAACCCTGGGCTTACACTGCAGGTAGACAGGTTTAGCAAGACATCTTGTGGGTGTTAGAATCACCGCAGCTTAAAGAGCCGCTAGATGACAAAATGCTTTGCAGATGAAACAACGCTGTGATTTCTTAATGAATGTTAGTTTCCTCTAGAAAGAACCTGACTTGCACTAAACATTATATCAGAAATAAGTCAATCCAAAAGCCCAGGTTGTTTCCACAGTGGGCTAATCTTGATCATCAACATGTATCAGAAGCTTGGACTGATTGCACAGCTCAGAATGTCGACTTGGGATTGGAAGGAAATGGGATTTATGGTGATATTTTTGCAGTGATTTAATGCTTATGAAACTCAAGGTATGTCCACAGTGCAATTAAAAACCCACAGCTGCCCCTGTGCCAGCTAATTCAGGCTCGCGGGGCTTGGGCTAAGGGGCTGTTTAATTGCAGTGTAGACGTTCGGGCTAAGGCTGCAGCCCAAGCCCTGGGACCTTCCCACCTCACAGGGACCCAGAGCCTGGACTCCAACCTGAGCCCAAATGTCTACACTGCAAACAGCCCCTTAGTCGAACCCCAAGAGCCTAAGTCAGCTGCCATGGCCCGTCGCAGGTGTCTAATTGTGGTGTAGACAGACTAACAGCAACCCCCAGATGTCGTAGGCTGGGGTTATGCAGGCTTCCTCCCCACAGCTCTGCCACCTCAGTCACACCTGCAGCCCTGACCTGCAGCACCTCCTGCTATTCCACTCCAGAGCCTCTCCCAATCTGAGGGCGTGTCTACACTGCAATCAGAGGTACGACTGCAGCTCAGTTTGGCATACTCACACTAGTTTTAACCTAGCTAGCATGGCTCAAAATAGCAGTGATTGGCACAGACCCCAGCGCAGGCTAGGAGCGTGAGTATATACCCAGGGTTCTGGGCTTGTACAGCCCACGCCACTGCGTCTTCACTGCTATTTTGAGCCACCCTTGCATGATTACAGCTAGGCTGATTATGCCTACACAAGCTGCCATCACACCTCTGACTGCACTGCAGACATAGCCTGAAACTGCCCATTGTGCTGCAATGTGTGAAGTGGATAAAGCAAAACCCAGACGAGACCACCATGTTCTCTGGTAACATGAGCTGGCATGTGAACCCAGCCCTCTGGGGGTGAAAGGACAAAAACATAACCCGCTCTCAACCTACCATTAATCACGGGTGTAAAAACCGCCATGCCTTCGAAGTTTGGGTCAGTTACAGTTTTGTCCAAGATCAGCCCACCAATGCTGTTAAAAATGACACAAAATGAAAGCTTATTACCGATCACCTGTTACCAGGTGCGGAATACAGAGACTGAGACAAGGACTAACTGTCCTTTTTGTTCTGTGTTAGTACAGCACCTAACACAATGGGGTCCTGAGCCACGACTGGCGTTCCTAAGTGCTACCAAAATACCAATACCAATGACAGTTATACAGGCTGCATTTGACTATGCAGCAGATGTGTTTGTTTTATGGAAGACATTGCTCCAGCAAAGTGCCTCTAACAATGACAGGTCCGGAGACCAGAGAATTTAAAACCATGTCACTATAAATTATCACTGGAATCTCAGACAGGCAGAATTTTTCTTTTTTTGGGGACACTGTCCTGGACCTTGGATTAGGTTAACTGTTATCCCTGAAAGAGAGAGAAAGATCTTCACAGGGTGGAGAGTGGGAAGGGTGGTTCCTAGGTTTACCTGCTGATGCTCATTGCAACAATCACCGGCTGCCATCCAGACTTCAGGACTTCAGCAATAGACGGACTTTGCTTGGCAATAGCAACCCAAAGAGGAATCATGATAACAAACACAGTGCAGATCAGAGGCGAAAGGTATTTCACATCTGGCATGGAAAAGAAATTCAAAGTTAAATGCGATTTACATGTCTCCAGCTCCATAAGATTGTAAAATCTGACTGGACACCACCATTACATTCTGACTGACTGAAAGAAAGGAAGCAGTGCTTTGGACTGAAGTCTTCATGTTTTCCCCCACCGTCCGTAATTCACCTGTGAAACTCACCGGCACAGGACAGTACAGAGGCCAAGAGATTAGGAGGATTTCAATCAAGGTAGGTAGCTAAATGAATCAGGATGTCCATGCCGTTTCATTAGATTGGATAGAAATGTATATTTCATTTCAGGGATAAGTCAACCACTAACTCACTGGGGCTAAGAAGAAACTATTCCCATGGGCAAGTTATGCCATAAATAGATATGAGGGGGCATCTCACCCCTTCCTCTGAACCATCTGGCACTGGCTAGTGTTGATGCCAGGGCAGTAGACTAGTTGGACAATTGCTGTTTTCTGATGCTCCACACATCAGACAGCTGAGGGGCAGGTTTTTACTTGCTGGTTTACATGCATTTCTATTAGCTACATTTCCCTTTGGCAGTAGCATAACCTTGAAACGATCTTCAGAAGCAAATGGTACTTAAAAAATGCTGCCCTACAAGAAAACAAACATGACTCAGCACCAGAAACACCTTCAAGCGATGGGGATTGTGCCAGGCCTTTTGATATGGTAATAATTTGTCTACAGGGCTCTCCATCTGCTCTCTGTATTAAGTCAAAAGCTGAGCCTGCTGCAACACAATTTTTGCAGGTATTCCAATATATAAAGCAAGCTTGATATGTGCATTTTTCCAAAGATATTGTCAGGGCCTTAGGTTAGGAATGTAAGATAGGAGCATTAACCTTCATAGAGTAATATCTTATCATTATGAAAGCTTTTTTCCCCACAGGGAGGTACTTACCATTGTGCACTTCACCCACCACTGAAATGCAGCCTCTTCTGGGGTGCAAATGGCAGCTGTTTAACAGCGCACAGCACCCCCTCAAGCCAGCCAGGACAGGAAGCAAAGACGCACGATGGGACACCCAACCGAGTCAGATGCTCAATATCCCCTTGCTCTTTTGGGCATTTGGCAATTAGCTTATTTTTAAACCCCACACATACAGGCTGTTCACATCTATAACGTACGATCCAATGCCCACTGCAATGATTCCCATTAGAATCTGGCCTTTGGAACCAGTTCTGTCACCCTTCCTCAGGAGTAGTATCTTACTCGGCAAGCAGTCCACTGATTATTACTTGTTGAGTGAAATACTACTCAGTGCGAGGAAGGATGGTGTAATCAGCCCCGAAGCATTAAGAACTGGAAGGAGACACGTTGATTTTAAAAGATTATAAAATGCTCTACTGGAACGAGAGCATTATACCTCAGGGGGGAAATGTAACTTTCATAGGCATGTAACATTCTGGGCCTTCTAGGATTCATCAGTATCCTTAAGGGAATATATTTCTCTGTGATCAAGGCAGGGTCACATGCCCTGTCCCACTTCCCTCTCACCTCCATTGAAATACAGAAGACTTTGGAAATCTGGGAATTATGAAAACCCACCAATTGGGTGATGTCACATTAGTGACTGACGCAATGTAACCAATCCCCTGCCACAGCACTGCTGAATAAAACTCCACCAGAATTTATGTCCTCTCCAGCCAGACTACTTGGCTGCAATGATAGTCCCCTAAATTCATGGCTGCACATTACTGTATTTGTACACTATGGTATATGTTATCACCTTATTCCATAATGCAGTCCCTGAGAGATATTACTGGAGATGGAGATGCTGAAGGCCAAGCCCGTTTTGTGTAGGCAGATGCCACGGCATCTTGGGAAACTGCACACTGAATGAACACATTTCTGAAGTATAGGAGAACTAGAATGAAATGATTATTGGACCTCCCCCAGCCTCTTTCTCTCTGGGAAATGGATTCAATTGTTCCCCTATTTGTAGGCATGTGGAATAAGTTATTGTAATAGGAAACAGCTGTCTCACTCATCATTTCTACTCTGTTTTCAGTGAAACTCTGGGTTTAGTTGTTACCAACTTTTTATTTTTTAAAAGATCCTCAACAGATTAAAAAAAAAAACAACAAACACAACCCTGAACCTTTTCTCTTTCTAGGTCAGGCCCATGGTACTTTGCTTAGCAATTTTCAAACATCAATTAAAGCATAAATCACATTTCTCCCTTGCTCCAAAAATGTACTGTGCATTTTCCAGGCTCATAGAGGAGAAGTAGTTCAGGTGCCAAGTTTTTTAGCCAATTTGTCGCCTCTAGGATTGTGTCTACACAGCAAAGAAAAACCTGTGACTGGCCTGGGCCAGCCGACTCAGGCTTGCAGGGCTCGGGCTGTGGGGCTGTTTCATTGCTGTGTAGACTCCCTCCCACCTTGCAGGGTCCTAGAGCCTGGGCAAGCCAGATGTTTACACAGCAGTGAAACAGCCACGCAGCCTGAGCCCCGCGAGCCCGAGTCGGCTGGCATGGATCAGCCACAGGTCTCTGCTGCTGTGTAGACATAGCCCCAGGACATGGTTAACACAGCAGTCACAGCACCGGCCTAGAGTGGGTCTCTTTGGAGAATATACTCTCTTCCCCATTGCAAGATGATAATAATGCTTTGTGCTCCCACAGGATCTGAGACATCAGCTAAGCCTCACAATAATTTTATGAGGTGGGGAGCATTATTATTCCCATTTACACGTGGGGGTGCAAAGGCAAAGAGAGCATAAGTGACTTGGCCAGTGTTGCAGTGATTTAGTGACAGAATCCCAGTCTTCTGCTCTAACCACATTATCCACTGAATGGTCTCCAAACCCTTACAATAAACCGGACAGTCATAGGACTTACCTACAAAGCCTTTTCCATCTCTACCTCCATGGCCTATGAGACCACTCCCTGTTGTAATGCTGTGTCCAGTCTAGCTTTAACATTCCCAGGAATGTGGACGCTTCCCTCCTACAACTGAACAGCACTCCCTATCAGAAGGCTTCCCCAAGAGCTGAGCCGCAGGGCCTCTGCTATGTACCTTACCTATGTATTTAAAGAGGGTGCTGCTGATTCCTGCTAGCAGAGAAAGGGTTATCAAATCTCCAAGGCTCGCTGCTATGGGAGTGGCGACGTTGTCTGGGTTTATCCCCACCTTCCTCGCACCGATGATCACGCCGATCATCACCAGACCTAGGGAAGACACAGACCCGGGGTTCAGACTCAGAGGATGATGCTGTTTTGGGTGTTGGCACCACTGCTCCACACTGTGCCAAGGGCTGCCCTGGTTCTGGGATGGCCCATGGGTGGCTTTGCCCATACTTGGATGCTGCACCAAGTGGAGTTTGGTCACCCTCAGGAAATGGGCCCAGTGTTCTCACTGTACTGAAGAACACGACTCTTCCACAGGCCCATACACAGCAAAGCAAACACCACAGCTCAGTGGAGATACCACTGAATGGCCCAAATGTAGATGCTTTCATCCCTGTCACAGAGTCTCTACTGGCTTGAAGTGGGACCGGGAACAAAGCACATTAATAGATATGCACACAGTGGGTACGCAAGACCAGGCAGCAGAAGCAGGGGACTAGAGTGGTGCCATTCTCTGGGGTCACATCTAGATTCCACAGCACAAAGGCATTTTCCAGAACAGTATTCAGTATTATTCAGATTTTTTTTTACTTGTCACCGTAGCTAGGAAAGACCCTAACATTAGCTGAAGGTATGTCAGCAAAGTCCTTCCTTTTTACATCCAGTCAGATCTTTGGGGGAAACAGAGGTTAATAAAAGCTGTGAGGTTTTTAAAAAAACTTCTGAGATCTTGTCTAGTGCTTCTCAGCACAAGCACCTCCATTGTTCTTGGACCCTGGCCTGGGTATATCCGTATTCTTGGACTTGTCCTCT